>NW_023144622.1:4291860-4936724 GCF_012932325.1 Thrips palmi
GGTCCAGGGGGCTTAGAGGGCCGGGTTGCTTCACATTTATAGAAAGTTTGGGGGGGGGCCCGGACAAACACGAAAAACATGAAGGACCCCCGACTAATGAAACGGCGCGTGTCCGTCTCTCTCCCACGCGCGCCGCGGCCCAGTGCGTGCGACGCGACGCGACGACCTAATGACACGTAATTCATCGAAGCACCTGACGGCCTGACGGTCTGACGGTCTGAGGGGCCCAGGCTGACGCCAAGCCCCTCTCTCCCTCTCCTCTCTCTCTCTCTCTCTCTCTCTCTCTCTCTCTCTCTCTCTCTCTCTCTCCTCTCTCTCTCTTCTCTCTCCTCCTCTCTCCCTCCTTCCCCCCTCTCTCTCTCTCTCTCTCTCTCTCTCTTCCTCTTCTCTCTCTCCCTCCCCCCGGCTGCAGGAAGTCTACCCGGCGGCCGTTTTCGCGTGTTTTCGGCGCTTTGGGGCATCAGACTCGAATCGCGCGCCGTCCCGTTCCGTCCGCCGCTTCGCCCTCGTCCACAAAGGCCATTGTGGCCGCGCGTCGTGACACTGCCGTGACCCGCGTTCAGGTCCCTGCGCGGCCTTGCAGCACGGCCTGGCTCATTCCGAGCGCCGCTCTCTCTCTCTCTCTCTCTCTCTCTCTCTCTCTCTCTCTCTCTCTCTCTCTCTCTCTCTCGCACTCGTGGGGCCGCCCCTCGGCGTGCGAGAGAGACAGAGCGATTCGAAAGCAGCCTGCAGGCCTCAGTGCCTCGCTGCAGTACGCAACTTGTTGTAAGTAATAGTGGAGATGGAAACAATTCGTGCCGCGGTCTCGTTGTTGTTGTTGTTTTTGTTGTCGTTGCTGGTTAACCCTTCACTTTTATTTTTTTCCGCCAAGCTCGCGAAGCGCGATACGATCCGACTTTTGGAAAAGTCGTGAACGGCAAAAACGAAAAGGACGAAGGAAACCAGTAGTCGATGATGTTATCGTGGCGGCGAGCGGCGAGTCTCGGGTTCCTGGAGGTTCCTGGAGGTCCCGGGGGTCCTTGAGGACCTCGCCGTGCTGATTGAGTGGATGTCCTGCTGCTGGACCGAGCCCTGCAGGGGGAGGGGGCGTCCTCATTGAAATATCACTCGACACGGCGCCAGCCATATCGTTTAATGAAGCAGCAAACTCGAGTTCTAATTAATGCTTAACGTCCCTGCATCTGGACGGCAAGGTGTGTGTGCATGTTGTGTGTGTGTGTGTGCTCGATATAAAGGACGACAAATAATATCGACTCTCTCCATCAACTTTCCTCCCTTCTCTCTCTCCCCGGAGATAACGGAGGGCGAAAAGATACATATTTATCGGCGTGTAACATTGTGCGTGGCGCGGCGCGGAGCGTGAGGGGCAGAGCGGCAGGGATTGGTTTGTCGGGGAATTTGTAGCGGCCGTGCGGGCTGGTTCCATCCGTCTTGCTCGCGTCCTCCTCTCTCTCTCTCTCCCTCTCTCCGCACCGCCGCCATCCCCCTCTCTCTCTCGCTCGGTCAGGGAAAGGGGGTGGGGGATTCGGCAGCGCGTTGCTCGCATGTACGCCTTGAATTAGTACACGGGCGCGTATTTCAGTGACTTCGATAATTTTTATTTTATTCCTTTTGCTCTTGTTTGTTTTCCGGGTAAGTACAGCGAGTGTATGACGCCGCTGTGCCCCAGCCGCCCGGGCCGACGACGATTCCCCCCCTCCCCCTTCCCCCCGGCGTGGCCGCGAAAGCCCCGCTAATTTAGGCGCTTTATTAGGCACTGCGTGCTTTAAATTGCACCCTTTGCCGACACCATTGCGCGGGCCGGGCCGGGCCGGGCCTGGGCACCTCGCCTCGCTCGTGATTAAGGACGGCATAAACATGCAGATGCACATTCGGACACGCGGCCGGGACGGGGCGGCAGGCGCTGTGGGAAGGAGGACCTCGGTGCGCGCCTGCACGCCCTGCGCACCCCAGCACAGTGGGCCAGAAGACCGGTGGAGGCGGCCAAAACTCTAGACGCGTTTTGAGCTCCAGAGTCGCTAAATGGGACTCGAACCGAACGTGTGACCCCACCAATGGAGAGGGAGGGGCCGGCGGCGCGCGGGGCCGCGCCGAGACAGATGAGAGACTGTTCGCAAATTAGGCTCCGCGCGTGACGTGACGCTGCCGCGCCGCTGCGCCCGTTTTGGGCCGTTTGGGCTGCAGCGCCGGCCTCGGTAGCTGCGCGTGGGGGCGTAACAGTGGGGCGGGTATAGGGTTGTTGGTGTGGTGTATGTGTGAAGGGTGTGTGGTTTTTGAGGGTAGGAGGGGTGTGGTTGAGTGGTGGTTTAATGTGGTGCGCGTGAGGGAAACTCGAGCAGGCCCTGCCGCTGGCCCACCTGCCTTTCGAGTGTCTTCCCGGGTTGCCCACCCTGTGCCTCGGGTTGCCTATGCGCCGCTCGGCGGGCGCTACACAGTGGAGGCGCGGTCAAAAATCCCAGACGCGTTTTGAGCTCCAGGGTCGCTAAATGGGACTCGAACAGGAAGTGTGACCCCACTAATGGATTGCTCTCCGAGCGAGGAATCCATTGGTGGGGCCACACGTTCGCTTCGAGCCGCATTTAGCGACCCTGGAGCTGAAAACGCGTTTAGAGTTTGGCCGCCTCCACCGGTCTTCGTGGCCCACTGTGCGAAGGGCTCCGAGATGGGGCCGGCTCATGCGTGTCTAACGAGCCCGTCAGCGTTGACGCGTCGGACCGGCCAGTGTGGCGGCGTGCGCGTGAACTGGGCCGGAATGGACGGGACGGACGCTCCCGGTCCGACCGAAGCCTCCCGGTCCCTGCCGCCGGCCGACCGGTATGAGAAATTCGTGACTAGGCCGGCGGGGTTCAAGGTTGGCGCGCCGGTTTCTTCCCGAAACGCGCTTTACTCGAAATGGACGCGGCGGCGCGCTGCCTCGCGGATGAGGCGGCCGTCAGGCACGCCGAGCTCCCCGTCAAGCACGCCGTCATGCACGCCGGCTTGGCCGCTTTTCGTGTGTTGACCCGACCGCTCGCTGCTCCTCGCTGTCCCGGTGGAATGACAGCCCGGATAGCTCGGTCATGCTTGGCCGGACGCTAAACGGCAATCATCCGGTTACTTCAGTTCATTACAGGCCCGTAATCGAAGTCCCGGGGCCCTCCGCTCCGCTCGCAGGAGGCCCCGCCCGGACCCCCGCCGGAGAGGTGACCCCCCGAGTCATGCTTTCTCCCCCCGGCTCGGCGACGACCCCTCTCCCTCGCACCCTGGCGGAGCACCCCGTGTGCGAGAGAGACAGCCCGCGGCGGAAGCAGGCCGCGGTCGGCGTGTATTTGCGCGTCTTCCTCCCCGCCGCGTTATGGATTTTTAAAATAGTCTCCGCGGCGGGGTGCCGCGCCGCGGTCCCGCGCGGTCCCCGTCCCCGGCATCGACGTCGTCGGCGCCGCCGCGTCTGGCGTCGCCGCGCCCCGCCGCCCCGCGCCAGCCGCCGCCAAGAATGCACTCCGCCACGTCGCCGAGGCCGGCGGCCCGCGACACCGCGACGGCAGCGGCGGCGCGGCTGCGGGACGCGTAAAGTGCTTCTAAGTCGGGCCTACAATTAGAGAGACGCCCCTCGGACGCGACGCGCCAGACGAGCCTGCGTGTGTGTGTGTTGCAGGGCGTGTGTGTGTGTGTGTGGCGGGGGAGGCGAGCAATTTGCCCCGCGGACAAATTCGTCGCAGACATGCGAAGCGCGGCCGTACGGCGACGGCGGGCGTAAGTGGAGGACGAGGAGGACGAGGGACGAGCGAGCAGTGTGCCCGCGTGGATCACGCCATCACCGTCGATCCGCGCCCTGCGAATACACACGAGGCCTTCCCGTTTCGGCCCCTCGCCGCGTTATTGGCAGGCGGTTTCTGTTTTCGTTTGCGGTTCTGTTTTGTTTGATGTGGCTGGCCGCCACGGCCCGTCGCCTCGCCGCTCTCCGCGACGCTAAGCCGTCGCCGTGCAGCCCCCCCCCCCCCCCGGTTCGGGACGCGTACTGCCTCGGCTAATTGGCGACCGGGGCACGACGCCAGGCCGATTCGTCGCTCTGTCTCTCTCGCACTCACGGGACGGCGCCTAGGGGTGCGAGAGAGACAGCGCGACCGTTCCGGAAAGTGCAGCCAGGGGCGAGTCCGGGAGGCGGACACAGGTGACGAAGTCGCCACGCCGTAACAGTGCGCCGCCCCGGACTAGACGGCCTCGGTGGCCTTTGCGAGCGGCAGCGCCGGGCAGCGCGGCAGGATGCATTTTAAGGCGCGCGTGCGGCGGCCTGCCGGCCTGGCGGACTACTAGACCGGTTAGTGCTAAGCCGTGTACCGGCGCCGGTTTTGCATCGCCGTGAGCGGCGACCCTGGTCTACCCCGGTCGGGCTGCCTGTCGGGCTGTCGGCGCGGCGCGCGTACCCTCCGCGGCACCGCCAGAACGTCTGCCTTTTCGTGTCGTTTTCACGCGCGGGACCCCGACGACCCTCTCGGCTTTGACAGCGGCGTGGCGGGGCGTGGCGCGGCGGGGCGGGGCGCCCTTTGAAGTGGCTGCCGCTACCGTGTCGCCGTGGCAGCGGCCCAAGCCCGCCCCGAGTCCGCGACGTCGCCGACGACGCCGCCGTCCTGCTTGCGTCCGTCTTGGCCACTTTTCAATATGAATGGCCCGTGGCGCCGCGCTAGCTGCCACGCCGCGGTTCGCACAGTGCTAAAGGATGCTCTTTGTGGCGCTGGGCCGCCCCGCCCAGCTGCAGGCACGCTGCGAGCCCCGACCCACCCCACCCGCCGAGAAATTTCAATAAAAAGCGGGAAAAACAAACGCGGCCCGGGAATGCGCGCACACACGTCCACCCGGAAGACGCCCATTACCACCTCGGCGTCGTGTGTGCGGAGCGAGTGAGTCATCCACCCGCACCGCCGCCCTGCAGGCCCAGGGCCTCGGCCACCACCGCCACGGCACCGGGATGGTGATGGTGATGTCCGTGCCCAGATAAGCCCGCCCCGCGCAATGGCCTGGCAATGGCCGCGCACGGTATCCGTCATCGGCGTGCTCGGGCTGCTCGGCCGCGGCTGGCATGCGGTACCGGCCGACCGACCGAGCGGGCTGCTGGCCGTGCTGGCCGCGCTGGCCCAGACGATATTGGAAGATGGAGCGCAATCTTCGGATCGCTTATTATGACAGATTGGGAGAGGCTTGCATGCCTTTCTCCTTTTCCCGTTCCCGGTCCACGCTGCCCTCTCCACTCCCCCTGCCCCCTCCCCTCCCGCTGGCTGTGTGCCGTACACACGATGAGGGACTTGATCGGTAGTCCGCCGTCCAATGTTTGCTTCCATGAAAAGCAATCAGTCTGGCTGCATGACACTGCACTCTGCCAGCCTTGTTGTCTTCTTCGCCTGCTGCGCGGTGCTGCGCGGCGGCGAGGCGCGCCCCTCGCCCGGTAGGCCGTCCCGCGCAACAACCCCGCGCCGCGGCGCTGCCTACCCACCAGGCGCTCGCTGCTGCGGCCAAAACTCTAGACGCGTTTTGAGCTCCAGAGTCGCTAAACGGGACTCGAACCGAACGTGTGACCCCACCAATGGATTCCTCGTTCGGAGAGCAATCCATTGGTGGGGTCACACGCTCGGTTCGAGTCCCATTTAGCGACTCTGGAGCTCAAAACGCTTCCGGGATTTCGACCGCCTCCACCGGTCTTCTGGTCCACTGTGTGCTGCCGTGTTCGACGTGTACCACTTCGCTCACTACAGGGCAGGCCGGCCAACAGGATGCGTGCCATTTGCATGGCGCGTGTTGATTGCGTCCGTTATTAGCGGCGAGTCGCTCCGTCTCTGTCGCTCTCGCGGGGCGCGCCGCAGGCCGCGGGGGGTGCGAGAGAGACAGAGCGCCCGTCGGCCTGACAGCAATAGCGAGCAATGGCGATGTGTGTTAGGTGTGGTCGTCGCGTCCGGTAGCGGCAGCGCCGCATTGGCCGCGGTCAAGGCGAACAGAACAGACCCCCCGCGCAGCGCAGCGCTGCTGCAGTCCGTCGTCGGCGCAGTCGCGCCGCTCCGCGGAGTCACCCCTTCTCTCTGAGGCACTGTGAAACCCCACCGATGCTCGGCAGGTGCGCTAGGACGGCATGGCGCCGGGGACGCCCCGGGCGGGGGGCGGGGCCGTGCGTGCGGCGCCCACGCCCGCCAGCCCCGCCAGCCCCGCCAGCCCCGCCAAGCGGACCCACGACCTAAAAAAAATAAAAATCGGATTAGAGTGACGCGCGGCAGGTGCGCAATCCGCGACTGAGTGCATCGCGCAGGTGAGGCGACTTATCATCGCGGTCCTGGCGCGGTCCGCGGCGTCCTCGGCGGCGCGTCCGAGTGACAAATGCAGCACGGCGGACGCTTGGGCACCCTAGTTCCCTGAAGCCGCTGGCTACGCTGTTCGCTAACAGGGTGCGGTGCGATGTGGGATCACGCCGAAACGTAGTTGCATTCCGTGGTGGGCACCGTGGTGGCCGGGCCCGTGCCGTGGCGGGGCGTGGCGGCCCGGGCCGTGCAGCCGGACCCTATCGGATCGGGATCTCGAGGTTTGTGAGGCCGGCGGCCCGGCGGCCCGGCGGGTCGGGAGGATTGCCTGTGGGGCGGGGCGGCACGGCATGGCGGAGCGGCTGGCCGGCCGGCCGGCCGGTACCAGAGTGGCCAGGTTGGTACGGGTTCCAGAGTTCCAGCCGGCAACGCCGCTCCGGCCGAGGCCCCAGCGCTCCAGAGAGAGACACAAAAACGGGCGTCGAACGCCACCCAGAGTCTGGGCCCCGGACGGGGCTCCGGACGGGACGCCGTCCGCCCGGACTCGCCTTCCAAAACTTCCATACATCATGAGCACCGTTGATACTGTGATAACGTTTCGTAGCGTCCGGCGGGTATCTCTGCAGGGCATCGCGTTGGCCATCCTACGCGGCTCGGCCCCGCCCGGCTCGGCTCGGCTCGGCTTGTCAACGCCGGCGTTGATTGCAGTGCCGCTCAGGTTGCCGTCGTCGTACCGGACCGCCCCGCCGATATCGAAAAGGGTGTGCCGTACCGGCCGGCGAGGCACCACGGCGGTGTGGTGCTGGATCAGGTGGAGCAGGCCGTGGCCGCCGTACGTTGCCGCGGGGCGGAGAGCAGCAGCCCATCACGCCGTGGCGGCTAGAGCCATGTGTGCACATGCTCTTGACCTAGAAGCAGTGCCTCGCCGTGCCCCCCGCCCCGCCCCGCGATGTTCAGTCTCGCCCCAACAATGCCACGGCAGCCCTTCAATAACCAACCCTTCCCTGCTGGCCTGGCTGGCCTCAAAGCGCCCTCTTGAGGCGAAAATATGGGGCGCGCTTCGGTTCGTTAGGGAGGGGTCGCCCGTAAGCGGGGACCCAGCCGGGAAAAAAAACGCTGCCGGGGCCGGGATTCGAACCCGGGACGCTGGTGGCTCCTCTTGGCGCCTCAGATAAGCCCCTCGCGCCGTAAAAGTGGCCGAGTGCCCCCAGGGAACACCAGGGAAGCCCCGGCCGCCGTTTTCACACATTCTGATCAGCGCGCGCCGTTAATTTTATGGCTGGAAAACAAAACAGAGTGCCTGCACACACACTCACTCGCACTCACACTCACACATCTTTGGTATCGTGCCGCTCCATCTGCCGCTACTGTCTGCATGGCCCCTCGGAAGTTATTTGTTACGAAAGCTGTCGCGAGCCCGGCGGCTGGCCGGGCGGGCACGGTTGGCTTTCTGGGGTCATACCGGGAGAATACTAATGCCGTAGCACTGTTGTCGCCTCATTCTATCTCCGGGGGGACACTCGGGGCCCAAGCGTGCCTGGAGGAGGCTGGAGGGGCCTGGAGGCGGCCGGCAGATCCTTCTATCACTTCCCTATTCTGAGAAAGTCCCCTCGGCTGGAAGCTGCAAGTCTGGAAGCATGCTGGAAGCGTGTGTCACGACTCGGGCTGCCGAGAATTTGTCCCCCCGGCCCGCGCACCGCCCGGCGCACCGCGACCCTCAATGAGCGGCGCGGTCTCGCGGCCGTGGCCGGCGGCGGGGCACAGTGGGCCAGAAGACCGGTGGAGGCGGTCGAAATCCCGAACGCGTTTTGGGCTCTAGAGTCGCTAAATGGGACTCGAATCGAACGTGTGACCCCACCAATGGATTGCTCTCCGGACGAGGAATCCATTGGTGGGGTCACACGTTCGTTTCGAGTCCTCAAAACGCGTCTCCAATTTTGGCGCACGGTCTTCTGGCCCACTGTGCGGACTATTTGAGAGAAATGGTGGTGGACTGGGCCTGGCCCCCGGCAGGCTGTCCGGGCCCGTCCCGGCGCGGCGGGGGGCATCGACGCCACCATAAGACGCGGGACAAGTCTACCAGTGTCACAACTAACCGTTTTTCGCACACTGCATAAATTGTCTGACTTGTGAGAGAGAGTGTGTGACACAACAGTGGACCCTGCCTCAGACGCCGCTGCCAATAATAATGTGCTGTCGTCTTCTTGTTTTTTTTGTTTTTCTGTCTGCTAACGAATTTGTGTTTCTGTGTGTTTGCAGGTGAGTGTGCGGTGTTCCGAGATGAGGATATAACACGGAGTGATGAGTATCTCGCACCTTTTTCAAACCGAAGGCGCGCGCGTTCTCGTGCGCGCTCGCCGCGTAAGTGTGAGTGTGTGCGTGCGTGCGTGTGTGTGAGCTGCAAATAATTGTTGCATCTCGCCGCACGGCGCCGCGTGTATAAAATGTCTCGGTGATATATGCAGCGCATGCGGCAAACAGTTTCATGGTAATTCACAACTTGATCTGCAAAAGCGGGGCGCCTTTACCGCCTCGTTTGTTCGGCCTGGGCCGGCCTGCCTGCCTGCTTGAGACGGGCCTGGGAGAGGAGCGGCAGATCATACACGTTTGTACAGTCGCACGCGCGCACGCACACACTCGCAAGCATCGCACACACACGCGCGGTCACGGTCGCAAAGCACTTGAAATGTGGCAGCGGCTAGTCCATTCGCCACTATTCGTGCATTCAACTAAGTCGCCGACAAGTAGCCCGCATTGTGTGATATTATTAAACAATTCAGTCTGTGTGTCTGTGTGTGTGTGTGTCTGTCTGTATGTCTGTCTGTCTGTGTGCGCGCGGGGCTCTCGTTATATACGTTGCGAGCGGCCTTTTAACATTGCTAAGTAGCGTCTCTGTCCACTCATTTGTCCGTCGCGGGTCAAGCGCGAGCTAGCAGGCCTCTTCCCCGCCAGGCCCTTGCGCCTAGGAAGGCCTGCCTACGAAACGTAAATGAGCTTTCCTGCTATTCTTTCGGCCTGCCAGCCGGCCAGCAGACTGATTCCAAGAGTCGTGTTTTCGTCGCTCTGTCTCTCTCGCACCCACACGGGACGCCCCACGAGTGCGAGAGAGACAGGCGACTGCTGGGCGGCTAGCGGTCCGCTAATTACAAACTGTGAATGCAGTGCGCGTTGACAGGGCGCTTGGGGGCCCCTGAGGGCGGAAAGTCCGTCTCGGGGGCGAGGAAGCGAAGCGGCGGAGCGGCGGAGCGACCTTTCGCATTCGGACCACGCTAGAGTCATTGACTGCATCACTTTATGCTCCGCGTTGTCCCACCATTACGTGCGGGCTTTATGATGAGTGAAACAAGGCGTCCGAACCTGTGGGATCGCGTTACACACACACACACACAGTCGGTTTAGATCCTTGTCGACGTTCAGTCCGGCCGGGTGATGCGAACGTCCGCGACACTGGCGGTGTGTTATGGGTGCAGGCCGGGCAGGCAGGCCTAACTGGACGGACCCTCGGCGACGGCCTCGGCAGGTTCACGACGGCCGTCCTTCCCGTTGTCCGCGACACTGTGAGCCCGCTGCTATCTCCCTGGCGGAACTTTTTCGCGCGAAACAAAAACAAATCTGTTGTTTGTTTGATGTTGTTTTTTCGCACCTTTCCGCGCGTGTGGTTCTTATTCACGCCCCGTTTGATGTCGTCCGGATTTACCACCACCGCGTGCCGTGCCGCGCCGCGCGCTCATTGGTCCGCGGCCTTAAATCTCTCCACTTTACGGCGTGTATCGTGTGTTTATGGGGACAAATCGAACGGACGGCCGCCGGCCGGCGGGGTGGCCCGGACCTGGGCCTGCATGGGCGGCTTGGGATAGGGCAGAGGGACTACCCGCATTTCGCACATCGGCCAGGTCGTTGGCATTTACACGCACGTCCTCGTCGTCGTGATCAACTTCGATATTTTTTTCTCTCTTCGCGACGCCGTCGTCGCGCCCTTCTCTGTACTGTGTGTGTGTGCTGTGTGTGTGTGTGTGTGTGTGACACGACAAAACAGCGGCGTTACTATATCATGCGTAGGATGGCACACATTTGCATAGTCCGTATGTGTGTGTGTGTCTGTCTGTGTGTGCGCGCTTTCTCAGATGCAACTCACATGCACTTGCTCCACATTCCTTATCACGAGCCAAACTGATCGCTCTGTCTCTCTCGCACCTGCACGGGACGCCCCGTGAGTGCGAGAGAGACAGAGCGACGCGGGTCCTTGGACTCCCCCATTACGACCGCCACTACACTGCATCCGCCACGACGCTGTGCTGCCGGCTCCCCCAACTTACTCATGGCCATCCAGGTATAGACCAGAATCGCTTTAGAGCGCATTTGCTCGCTGTGGGAGAAACAGACATGGAGATCTTGATAGCACTCTGGAATCGGTGGCATGGAAGGGGGAGGGGGAGGGGCAGGTCACTCCCCGGTGCTGGGTCGCTGGAGGCGAGGCGCGGGTGTGTAGCAGGTGGAGAGAGAGAGAGAGAGAGAGAGAGAGAGAGAGAGAGAGAGACAGACAGACAGACAGACAGACAGACAGACGCTTTGGCGATCGTCTCCCCGTTTCCTGCTACTTGGAGGGAATCTCCAATTTGAATGTGGCGCCACCTACGCGGCGTGATTAGAAGCGCCGCAGAAATTTCTCATCCCGTTTGGCGGCGCGTTGGCAGCGCTGGCACGGGTCCCGTTCTGCATGGTTCTGCGGTCATTAGGGTGCTTTTTCTCACGGACGGGACCAGAAGCCAGCCAACAGCATTTCACGCTCTGCTCTTCCTTCTCCCCTCCTTCTTTTTTTTTTAATTTACTTTTTCCGCGTCTTAGTAGTTGGCTGCAGTATGCCCGTGTGTGAAGGCCGCTGCAGGCTGCCAGAAAGTCCATTATCCAGAGCGAAGGTGTCACCGCCTGCCAATCGCTCGTGGCATACTGCCCGCTTCCACGTTCTAGTTGTTGTTGTTGGTATTTGAATCCCGGACGCCGTTTTTGAGGTTAGGCCGCGCTGCCAATGGCCGAAGACGCGCCCCGCCCGATATATATCCTCCCTTTGTTTATTTGTGGAGGATCCTGTGGGACGTTGATGGGCGATAAAGGGGCGTCGGGAAGCGCGCTTCCGCCACCAGTGTCTGTCTCTCTCGCACCCCCGCGGCACGCCGGCACGCCCCCGCGAGTGCGAGAGAGACAGCGCGACGCCAACGGATCGGTCTGCTGGTCGGCCTGGCGCGGCGCGTCCGCCGGAACAGGAACAGGTAGAGGTTATTTTCGATCCGGACAACCACGAAAGTGACTTCTCTCGGTGGACTGGGACTCTATAGTCGCGGAAAAAAAGGGGGGGGACACCGTCGCGGAGCGGGGATTCGAACCCGGGCCCGGGCGGGCGAATGGCGATCCCGTTGGCGGCCTTTGTCGCGCGCAGGGACCGCTGCGCTGGCCGGCGGGCCACGGCGGCCTGGACCCGGACGACCTGTGCCGATAAATTTGAAGGAGCTGCACGGCCAGGCTCGGCCAGGCACGGCCAGGCACCGGCAGCTGAAAAAGGAAGACGCGCAGCTTTCCCCCGACAAACGGAATTTATGTCCGCCAAAACATGTAAAATATGAAGAACCGCGGCCAGTTGGCGGCTCGGCTGCCATTGGAAGCTAACGAGACGATTCAAACATGCGCAACGTTGTGTACAGCGGGGCGGGGCGGGGCGGCCAGCCTGCTATTCCAAATTGGCTGTCCTGTCGGAGGCGCACCGCGGCTTGACTTGCGCGGCCGGCCAAAGCCAGTCAAAGGCAGCCAACGAAACGGGAGGACGGACGGACGGACGGGCGAGCCGCATGGCGACATTTGAGATTCAAATTGAGAATGAGAGTCCGGGCCGTGCCGCCGTGCGCGGAGAATTCGGTGTCAAATTGAGGGCCCCAGAGAGGGCCGGAGGACCCCGGAGGACCCCAGAGAGGGCCCCAGAGGACCCCAGAGGGCCCTGTCGGCGTATATCAATCACCATCGGCCGCGTTGCCGGACGAGCGTGTCCGCAGACCGGACCTACACGCGAGTGAGTCACTCCTGGCCCCCAGCCAAGTCAGATTTTCCTGGGGAAAAGTTTTGTTTTCCTGGAGAAAATTTTTGTTTTTCTAGAAAAGAAATTTTTTTTGAGAAAATTTTCTTTTTTTGTAGAGAAAATTCCCTCTTTCCTGAAGAAAATTTTCATATTTTCCAGAAGGAAGCCGAGCTTTTCCTGGAGAAAATCCCCTCCCTGGAGCGCTTACCTTTTCCCTGGAGAAAGGCCACCGTTGGGGGGCAGGCGCGGCCGGCGGTGTAACTACCTCATTGTTCCGGAGCCCCAAAGTGGAAGCGCTTAGCGCGCGGGTCCTGGATGAATTCATGCAAATGCGGTCCGCCCGAATTATGATTCCCCCTCCGCGCCACTGTAAACTATCGCGGCGCCGTCGCCCCTTTTCGGGGCCCGGCGCTTGATACTCGATCGGGGCGCGCTTCGCCGAGGCCCCACCGCGCCGCTCTTGACGGGGCGCTTCGTGACGCCTGGCTCCGGTTGCCGCGAAGCACCGCGAAGCTCTGCGGAGCCGCCGTGCAAAACTATCACGCCTCGCGAGGCAAATCCGAACCCCGATAGCGGCAGGGGCCGATCCGCTCCGTTTTGAAAGGAGAGAGAGAGAGAGAGAGAGAGAGAGAGAGAGAGAGAGAGAGAGAGAGAGGACAGGTGCGGACGACGCGAGGCGATGAAAACGCGATGAAACGAAAACGGTATCGGAAAAAAAGAATCTTGGGCGTCGAGAGAGTCGAGAGAGTAGAGAGAGTCGAGCCTGAGATATTCAGGGGAGTGAGCACGGGGGGACCCACCGCGAGGCCCCCATGTAAGACGGATGAAGACGAAAACCCGGAGCCGGAAAAAAGAATTTGGGCCCGTAGCGCCGCGCTCGGCCTACATCGACGTCATGCAGAGCCCCACGCCCTGCATGCTACTCATGCGGGCGTGGCCGCGGGCCGCCTGCGGCCCGCACCTGCACCTAAAGGGCTAGACGAGGGCGAAAAATCCGGGGAAGCAGGACCAAGGAGAGGGCCAAGCGGAGCAAAACGGCCACTTGGATGCAGATGACCGCCACGTCGGCCCAAGCACGCCAAAGCCGGCCTGCCGCTGATGGGAGATTTACTGTTTTGCGTCAAAAGGCCCCTACACTATAAGACTCGAGCGTGTGTGTGATGTATGGCACGGGGAAGCAGACGACGCACGGAGAGCGGCAAGCGGAGCAAAAGCGGCCACTGGATCGCGGCGACCGGGACGTCGGCCAACCGCGGCCAAAGGGGAGCAGAGCATTCGTTAATGGACTCGAGATTTACTAGTTTTGCGTCACAACGAGCACTCTCACTCTGTGTGTACTCTGTGTGTGTGTGTGTGTGCGTGTGTGTGTGTGTCCGTTCCTCCCCTCCCCTCGGGGCTACTCGCTTGCGGTCACTGCCGGTCAGCCCTGGCGAGGGGATGAAACAGAAAAGTGTATCACAAGGGGCGGTTGAGTGTTGACACACGCAGAGGCAGGCGCGCACACACACACTCACACACACACACACACACGTTGCATTCCCGCCTCATGCCGGACGACGCAGCGACCCCCGCTCGGCCGCTTCAAGTATTCATACGGACACACATGCAAGAGTCATGAAGGGGGTGCGTTTGTGTGCGCGGCCATCGATAGGCCTATTTATTTGGAAGGGGAAGGAAAGGGTTTTAAAAGAGGCTGGCCAACAACAGCCCTGTTGGGTGTTTGCTCTGCCGGAGGTCTCCGGAGGTCCCCGGAGGTCCCGGGGCCCTTACAAAACCACATGACAAAACAGAAACAGATTCGGGGCGCCGGAGACAAAAGGGTTGTCGTCGTCCCTGTCCGTCCCTGTCCAGGAAATCTATTACTGCGTCGAGTGCCCTCGGCTCGCCTCGGCTCGCCCGAGGAGGAAATCAAGTGCCTGGCCCAGCCTGGCGCCGACGGGGAGCAACAAAGGCCGCGTTAAATATTGGACGAGGGCGTCTGGCGGTCATGCGCTGGCACCGCTGGAGCCGACAGGCCGAAAGAGGCGCCTTTGGCGCAGATCCGCAGCACGGCGATGTGTACACGAAAACTGAGACCTGTTTGCTACCGTCGTGGCTGGCTCGGTCGGGCTCTCGGCAGGCCGATCCGGGCTCAGTTGACATTTTCCACGACGGGCAGTGCCTTGGCAGTGCCATGGCAGTGCGGTGGCTGAACACCTCTCGCTTGGTCGCTCAGCCCCGTCTGGCTTCTCGTGAGCCCCCTCTCCCTCTCTCTCACTCGGCTGGGTAATAAACTGACGCGCCTCTCTCTCTCGCTCTCTGGGGTGTCCTGGACCGGAAGGGCCTCCAGGACACTCGACACCTGGCCAGGACACCGGGCGAGACGAGCCGGGCGCCAAGGCAGCGCCAAGGCTGCAACTTGAACACCCGTTTGTACAGTTAACGGTGCTTCTTATCACCATTTTTTCGCCCGCAGAAATTATTTTCTTTCCCTCACTTTTGTTGCTGTTAGGTTAGGTTGTTGTTTTCTGGCGGGGGTGGGTGCCGCGAAAATGACGTGGTGGGCCAACATGGCACACTGCATGGAGGCGAACACGCCGCGCAGACTTCTCTGATTCCGGAGAGTCGCGTCGGTTCGTCGCTCGCTCTGTCTCTGTCGCACTCTTGAGGTGTCCCCTTGGGGGTGCGAGAGAGACAGAGCGGCGGGACGCGTCTGGCGGCGCTCCAGCTGCGTGGCTGCCTGCCATGGCTGCCGCTAAGGAGAACAAAATGGAACGGAGGGCCGTGTCGTCTGCTGCAGAGAGAGAGAGAGAGAGAGAGAGAGAGGGGGGGGGGGAGGAGGAGACGCAGAAAAAAATCTGATCGACGCTCGCAGCAGTTGATAAGCGTTTGTCCGAGTGCGTGCACTCGAATGTCATTTTGCATTACATGTGTGGTGCGTTTCCCCTCCCCCTTTCGATTCCTCATGCACACGCGCGCGCGCGCGCGCGCACACACACACACACACACACACACACACGCAGAGTGCGTGCATCCCCTTCCTGCACTTGTTAGTCGCGGAGGACGAGGAAGTCATCCTCCCCCTTCAAACAATTTCTACTTTTTCTCGGCCAGAGGGGGTGGGGTGGGGGGCCCGGTGGGGTGGCGGTGGCGGGGTCGTCGACGGTTTAAAGAGGCATTGTTAACTGTAACAATGGGGCGAAAAATCGCGCAATCGTTGATCACTGCCTGCTGCTGCTGTACCGGTGGCACCGCGTCACATCTGGGTGGCAGTGCAGGGGGTTGGTGTGGCTACAAGGCTGCTGCACTGCAAGGCTGCTGCAAGGGGGGCGGGGCACGATTTAAATAATCCTTCGGAGAGGATAACACGTGCGTACGGCGCACGCCGAACGCTTTCCCCTCGTCTTTCATACGGCCCCCACGCTCGGGCCTGTGGTTGGCCCTAACAGGACGGCGAGTCTGAAAACACCTTGTCCGCCCTGCGTGCGTGTGTGTGTGTGCGTGTAAGTACTGTACATTGCGGCCCGCAGCAGGGGAGAGGGAATTTGTCATTTGAACCTGGACGCGCGTTCGCGCACTCGCAGTGCAGTGTACTACGACAGAGGCATCGCGCGACTGACTTTTGAATTTGTCGCGGGTTTTTTTTTTCGCGGTGTGGCGGCGCGGTGGATCCGATTGCCGATGGCCTACCCTTTGGCTTGACACAGCTGTCTGTTGATTGGACTGGCTCCATCCGGCGGCCGGGTCGCCGCAGCCCTCTGTCTGTCTCTCTCGCACTCGCGGGGCGTGCCACCGGCCCCGCCGCGGTCCGCAGGGGTGCGAGAGAGACAGCGGACGCATAGCCTTCCGCGGTGACGAACCTTTGTCGGCCGCAGCGTGACACGAAATGTATTCACGTCAGCCTCGCCCCGCGAGCCTCGCAGTGTCGCGACGCGGAGGCGAAAAAATGGAAAAATGCAATTTTGGATATGAAAAGGCTCGGCGAGATTGCAGTGTAGTCGCGGTTTGGCGTGCTTGATTCGTCCTGCCGTCGATGCCAGCAGCCTGTCGCTCTGTCTCGCTCGCACCCATACGGGACGCCCCATGAGTGCGAGAGAGACAGAGCGACGAGAACGACTCTCGGAATCAGTGTGCTGGCTGGCCGGGGCGTTTCGGCCACCTTCTCATGCCGCTCGGGTGGGGGTCGAACCCGGGCCCCACTGGTCTGGCTGGCCGGAGTGGGCGTGCTGGAGGTGCTGGCGGTGCGCGCGCCGTGGTAATAGCGGGTCTGCAGACTGATTCCGAGAGTCGTTCTCGTCGCTCCGTCTCTCTCGCACCTTCCCGTGGCGCCCCGTGAGTGCGAGAGAGACTGAGCGACCCTCAGAACGAGCCTGCCGCGGCATTCCTTGAGCGCTGCGAGTGGCGCGCTTCGCTTCAAGTCGCGAGGCTGGGAGGCTTTTAGAGGGGGGCGTGTCCCCTAGTCATCCTCGTATGGTAATGGAAACATTTTGTTTGCTTCAAACCGCTTTGCCTTCAGTTCTCACGTGTTGTATTGCCCATTGCGCCTCGCTGCGCTTTGTCCGGTGGGTACACTGCTGGACGCCCAGTCATCGCCCGGTCAGCTGGGACCCCCTTTTTTCCGCGATAGCTTCACTATTTGGCTCGTAGTGTACCTGGTTATTTATTTAGTGGTGCTACGCCCGGCGCGCAACCGCGCCATCTGGTTTCATTTGGCCTGTCCCTTATCGCCCGATCTTGGCCCTGCGAGGGAGGGAGGGGGAGGGGGTAATTGAGGATGGGCGTGTCGAGGCGGCGCGGCGCGGTGCGGGACAGGTCCCGGCCGGCCCCTTCACTTCCTGCGGGAAAACGACGAGCAGGCGGAGCAGGCGCCGGGGATCGAACCCGCGCCCGCAGCGGGCACGTGCGAGACCCACGATCGGCCCCAAGAGCTTTCCCGCTTTCCAGAAAGCTGAGACTCTGCGGTCATCAGGCCGGAGTCAGCAGGTCCTGGCGGAGGTCCTGTCCGAGGTCCGAACCGGACTGGAACCGAACGTGTGACCCCACCAATGGACTCCTCGTTCGGAGAGCAATCCATTGGTGGGGTCACACGTTCGGTTTGAGTCCCATTTAGCGACTCTGGAGCTCAAAACGAGTCTAGAGTTTTTGCCACCTCCACCGGTCTTCTGGCCCACTGTGGGACGACCCGGCCCAGCACAGGCATTGGCGAGGACGCGACTCAAACCCGACACGCACACTCGTCCGCCGGCGGCCCGCTCGGCCCGTTCCGGCCCGGCCTCTATCATTATAATCGAAGGAGTTCGAACTGTAATAACACGGCCCGCCAAGGTGGAGGTCGGTGGTCGGGCGGCGCGGCGCGGCGCGGCGGCGTCGTGGGGGCGTGAAAACTCGCGCTAATACTGTCACGCTCCAGGGCGGCCGGGCAGCCAGGCGGACGGGGCACGGCGTCCAAGGAGAGGCCTGGGTCAATATTTGTGTTGCAGGTGAGCCGTGACGGCGAGGGTCTGCCCCTTGTTGCGTCGCTGGTGGCGATGATGGTGGTGATCGTCGTGGATCGCACCCCGGGGGCCGACTTCTGTCATGTCCGCTACGACCGCCCCGCCAAGGGACCGCCGTCGTGGCCTTCAACACCACGGCGGCGAGCCCCGTCGTCGTGGCCCTCGCAGTGGCGGCGACACGCGGCGGGGCAATGCACTCACCCTGACCTATCGCGCCGCACTAGAAACTGACGAGGAACTCCGCTAGCCGCCCACGCCGCGACAGCAGATACATTTCTCCACTTCCTTTTCGCGACGTTACTCCTTCATTTTCACAGTGTGCCATCGGAACCGAAAAGCACGCAGACTTAATGCGGAGCGCACGATATGCTAAATACTCGCTATATGGAGTGCAATTATCTGTCGCTCGCCGAAAGACCGAAAGACGACGCCGCCGCGGCGGGGGCGTGGCGCACGGCGGGGCGGGGCGGGGCGGGGCGTCGCCAGAGCGCGCCACGGTCGCCGCGCCGATTTTCAGTTTGCATTGTCGTGTTGCATAAACATTGCGTTATGGACACGCCGTGTAAAATGTTGCATGGCCGACGCGCGCGTAGGAGGATTATTGAACCTCCCCGCTCGCTTTACCTTGTCGCCGCCTTTGAAAAAAACGCGCGCCAACAGACTGACACGACACATACATGTGCTGCTGCTGCTGCTTCGGAATGGAAGTGAGATGAAAGTTGTTTCCGGAGCCGCCAGGGCGCCTCTGTGTATGTGTGTGTGAGTGTGTGGCGTCTGTGTAGCGCTGCGCCGTGCCGCATAGCGTCCCCTGGCATGTGTCGGCTCGAGCAGCGTGTGTAATTAACGTCAAATTTTCAATTTGGACAGGAAATTTATATCTATACATATGTGTGCGCTGCTGGCCGCCCGGCCGCCCGGCTGCCCGGCTGGCTGGCTGGCTCTGGAGGGAACAGCAACTCAATTACTCCGCCCGCGATTGCCACCCTTGGTGCAGCTACCCCCGGTGGAGGGCTGTCTCTCTCGCACCCCCGCGGTACGGCGGGGCGACCCACGGGTGCGAGAGAGACAGACAGCCCGCCAGCGCCGCGGTGGCGCGCCGCGTCTCTGCTCTGGAACTCGAAAATGGAACCCCGGCCCAGCGGCGCGCTAGCAGGTCGCTCCAGCACGTCGTCTAGTGCCTGCCGCTCGTCCTCCGTCACTACACTGTCATTACAGAAAGGCGGTAATCGCTTTATATCCCGGCGTGTCCGGCAGCGGCGCGCCGTCCACCCAAATAGTAGTCCTCGGCGGGGTCCTTTTTCGATTCGTCGACGTGCTGCAGTGCTGCACTCGCCGCGCGCCGCCGCGCCGCCGCAGGGGGCCGTGATTGGAAAGGGCGTCGTGGAGGGCGCGTGCGGCGTGGAGCACGCCGTCGAGCACACCGTCAAGCACGCCGTCGAACACGCCGTCGAGGCCCGAGTACGCCGAGGAGGCCCCGAGCACGCCGTCGAGGCCCGCCGCCGCCGACCACCGCGTCAGAGGCGCTTCTGGGGCACGCACGCGCGTGACTGGCGGCCGTGCGCGCCGGTCCGGCGGCGCGGAGGCACGCGGGGGCGTCTTCGCGGGGCCGCCGTCGAGGAGGGCAAAATATGCACGTAATTAGCGAGCCAAATTAAAATCGGCTACTTCCTGTGTCTCAAAGCGGGCCCGAAAATGAGCAAAGAGCGCATCGCCTTTGTCTGTGTGTCTGTCTGTCTGTCTGTCTGTCTGTCTGTCTGTCTGTCTGTCTGTCTGTCTGTCTGGGGGCCGGGCGTAAGGCCCGTCGTGAGCCGCACTGTGACTAGTAGTGGCGCGTCGTCGGACGACGGTTTCCCCTGGATAGGCCCCCTTTGCCCTTTCGACTGGTGCGGGAAGGGAAAGCACCGCACGACAATAGGCCGCGCTGCGAGTAACGCACTGACGTCCTGCGAGTAACGCACTAACGCCCTGCGAATAACGCACTGCGCGTCACGCCCTGAGCTGACTGCAAATAACGCGTAAACGCCCTGCCGTGGTGCTTGGTGGATCCCAAGATGATACTAATCCGTTTAATTTTTTTCCGGCCGTCGCGTCGCCTCTCGATTCGAATCGACTGGCCCGGGCCGCCTGGCCGTTTGGCCGGGCTCGTTGGCGGCGGCTGCTTGCAGGAAATTACAGGCCGTGTAGGGCCCCGTCGCTCTGTCGCTCTGTCTCTCTCGCACCCGTGCGGGCCGCCCCGCGAGTGCGAGAGAGACGGGCGCCGCTGCGGAGGCGGCCTGCAGGGGCGGCCCACCTGTCCCTAAAGTAATTACGTGATTCGGCAGTGGAGCCATGCGAATTGCCGGAGCGTATCTGCAGGGTCTTGTTGGCGCGCGGCGCTGCACTGCGGGCAGATGCATTGCGGCGTTTCGGTCCCATTCTCTACAGGTATTTACGGAGGCCGGCAGCACCTGTTCGAGCAGTGTAGTGACATCGACGCGCAGTGGGTGGCGGTCAAAATCCCGGACGCGTTTTGAGCTCCAGAGTCGCTAAATGGGACTCGAACCGAACGTGTGACCCCACCAATGGACTGCTCTCCGAACGGGGAATCCATTGGTGGGGTCACACGCTGGATTCGAGTCCTGTTCAGCGACTCTGGAGCTCAAAACGCGTCTAGAGTTTTGGCCGCCTGCGCCTCCGGGTTCAACTGGGGCGGACTCGGTGACGCAAGGCTCGGCGCGTTTCCGTCTCTGTCTAACGCGGTGTATCGGGGATCGAATTTGTCTAGCCTCGCCTCGCCTCGGCGCTACACTGTGCTGTGCTTCGCCCTTCTAGGCCCTGCCTGCCACGCATTGTGTTGGTACATGTACGGACAATTACAGCTGAGTCCGGACCGGTGCGAGCCGAGCCGAGCCGAGCCTGCCGAGCCGAGCCGGGGCCGGCGCACGGTCGGGTCAAGGCGGGGCGACCCCGCGCTCCGCTCGGCTCGGCTCCGAGGGGCCGTAGCACCGTAACTGCGCGCCCCGCCGGCCGGACTTACGCCCTGCACGGCGTCGGCCGGGATGCGCGCCGGCTTTTCGAACGAGGCTCGCCTCAGGAAATTGTCTTTAATGGGTGATCTATGCCTGAGAAGATAACACGTTATAAAAGATGCTCGCCGCGCGCGCGCGCCTGCGCATGTGTCTGTGTGTGTGTTTTCCTCCGAGGGTCTCCCACGGATCGGGCCGTTCTGCGAGGGGCCCTGTGACGCGTGACGCACCCACGGCTCTCTACGAAATTAACCTATTTCACAGTCCGCGGCGCGGGGCGAGCGCGAAGCCGTCCTCCTGACGCGCGAGTCAGTCAGTCAGTCAGTCAGTCTCCGACGGTGCTCGCTGGACTGTGCGACGCGCCGCACGGCGCCGCACGCACGACGTGCTGCCAGTTGGGCCCCTGTGAATCCTCCAAACAACAACAACAACATCGGCGTGCTCGCCCTCCCCCGCCGCGCCCCGCAGGATGTTATAATTACCGCCACACCTCGCCCGCCCCGCCCCACCACGCCACGCCCCGACGACTCTCGATTGCCGTTGTTGTTCGGAAATCGTTTAGCATGGCCAAGAGGACCGTATCTCCGCCGCGGGCGTCGCGCACTTGCTCGAACCTCGTCGCCGAGTGTGTCTCTCTGGAGGAGGCCAAGCAGGGCCTCCAGGGGGAGGGCCGCGTGAGTGGCGGCGGTAACGGACGGGGCCCGTGGACGTCGGCGCGGTCCTGGGGCGGCCTGGTGGCGTGCAAGGGCGGGCGCGGGGCGTGGGCGTGCGGACATGCAACGCATGCAACGCGGCCGCCGAGGGAATTGCAGGGCACCGCGTCCAAGTGCCGGACGGGCCGACGGCGGGGAGGCGGTCCAGGCCGAGGCCCAGGCCGTCGCGGAGGTGCCGTCTCTCCTTTGACACGAATTAGGGACTTATTGTGCAGCGCGCCGGAGAGTCTCGGAGAGTCTCGGACACCACGCCGAGCCAGGTAATTATGGCGCGCAGGACAAAGACGGAGATGTTGTGAGCGTCTGCGCGTGTGTGCGTGTGTGTGAGAGAGGGGGGGGAGGGGGTCGCTCTATCCATAGCGACCCACCGCGACGCATCCTCTAGCGTCTGCGATTCGATATTAATTATTGGCGAGTGCTAATGGTACCGGTGCGACGGTACTCACACACACACTCACGCAAAGTCTCTCTCCCTCTCTCTCACACACACTACCCAACAGAGCGATCTGAAATTCGGCGAGGCGTGCGCCGTGGTCGAGGTAATGAAGTCTCCCCCCCCCCTTCCCCCATCCCTTGGCGTCCACTTTTGACACTTCATTAAAGAGGTGCCGCTCCTTCCTCCACAACGGGTGCCTTGTTGGCGCGTCCCCCTCCCCCTCGGACTTTCTACTGCATCCTTGTGTAGTGCTGCACCTCGTGCATCGGGGGGAGCGCAGCAGCGCCCTCTCTCTCTCTCTCTCTCTCTCTCTCTCTCTCTCTCTCTTCTCTCTCTCTCGCACCCCTAGGGGACGCCCCGTGAGTGCGACAGAGACGGAGCGACGGCAGGACAAAAGTGAGAAAAATAAAAAGAGCGCGGCGGTCGCGGGGAGTCGAACCCGCCGCACGCCGATGTTTCCCTCCGCCGCCGATGATTGGATGCGGGTACTGCGTTTGATTGGCAAGCGCAGGCAGCGCCGCTGCCTCTGATTGCAATTGATTGTTTCTCCAGACTGGCTTCGCCTGGCGTGGCTGGCGTCTGCGAGTCCGGCCGGCCGGCCTTTCGGCGCCGCCAGTGTTTTCCAAGTTTCCACGTTTGTCTGACGGTGTTTCTCTTTCCTTGTTGCAGGTAAGCCTCGGCTCCCTCGTTGCAGTCGCATTTCGCGCTCCGTGGATGAGTATCCGCGCGTCCGTGAGAACGGATTCAAAACCCAACTCGAGATTTAGCGGACGGTAGCAGCGTAGCCTTGGGTTTTCGGATCGGGTAGTGTGTGTGTGTCTGTCTGTGTGCTGTGTGTGTGTGTGTGTGTGTGTGTCTGGTGTGCCGTGTGGCGCAACGCCAGCCGACACCCACGCATCGATTTGGAAAGTGACTTACCGCGGCTCGCTGGACCCGTAATGCGTATGTGTCGAATCAAAAGCAGGCGCCGTACGCGCTCGCCCCATGTGTGTGTGTGTGTGTGTGTGCACGATTGTGTACACGTGTACATGCACACGTGCCGTACTTATGTCGTAATTGCGTCTGGCGGGCAGAATTGCAGCGCGGTGCGCGTGCGCTACTCTGTATGTGTGTGAAGGTGTGTCTCTCTGTGTGTGTAGGGGTGTCTGTGTGTGAGTAGCGGAGTACTTTAAAAACATATTTACAAAATGATGCACGGCTGTCGGGTCTTAAGCCGCCCCGTAAGTGGCCTTGGGGGCCTTAAAAGCCCGTTGCGCCCGCTGCCCGGGCTCCCGGTGGTACCCGCGACGTCGGTACCCGCTGCCTTTTGTCCCGCGTGCGTTACTGCACTTTCACTGCATATCCCCCAAGAGGATCCCCGTTCCCCGCCACGGCCGCCACCAGCCTGGCTACAGCCTGGCCATCCGATACGTACTTTCGGTAGCGTCAGCGTCCGGGTGGCGGAGCGGTGGATAAAGCTCCCCGATGATCCCTGATCCCCACTTGCCCTTTCTCTGATCCCCCGAGGAATCTCGCCCTTCGATCAAGTCGTGTGTGTGTGTAGGTGTGTGTGTGTATGTATGTGTGTGTGCGTGCGTGCGAAGGAGTGTATATATCTGTTGCACTGGTGTTGTGTGGGCTGCAGCAGGCAAAGGACCCTGCCAAAAAAAAATTACGTTTGAAAAAATAAAATGCAAAAGGAAGGATACGTACGTTTGCGCGGCTGGATGCTGCGAGACTTGACTGTATAAAGCACCCTGCGGAGATTAACCTTGGTACGCTGGCATGATTTAGGGCTGGGATGCTGCGACGCCCCGCCCCGCCTCGCCCCGCCCCGCCAAGCCGCCCCACGCACAACAAACTCATCTGTCATCGCCCAGTGCAGATATGCACGACAATCGCCGTCTCTCTCGCACGCATGTGCGTGTGACACATTCCCGCCGCCGTTGCCTCGTTCCCTTCTCCTTCTCTCTCTCTCTCTCTCTCTCTCTCTCTCTCTCTCTCTCTCTCTCTCTCTCTCTCTCTCTCTCTCTCTCCTCTGTCCGTCATCCCTCATATTTGTGTCGGTTCCCGCGTCGCGCGCGACACGTCTTTCGAATTAATGGCGTGTTGTCAGGTGTTATGAATTTAGCCCACGCGACGCTACTTGGCTCTTATTGCCAGTGCCAGCTCCCGTCGGCCTGCAGAGAGAGAGAGAGAGAGAGAGAGAGAGAGAGAGAGAGAGAGAGAGAGAGAGAGAGAGAGAGAGAGAGAGAGAGAGAAATGGCTGCGGCGCGGGGTAGCGACCATAATGTCAAACAAGGGTCGAGTCGTTGGGGTCGCGCAGTCAGACGTTGGAGACGCTGGATCCCAGTGCGTTGCGCTGCGTTTCATGGTTTCATTCGGCTGTTCCGTTTACGGACACAGGGCCAGGAATAGCAGTGGTGGGGGTGGGGGGTCGACATCGCGACACTCAAGTGACCCCCGCGCCTTGCCAAAGGGCTCGCCGAAGGGCGGCAGCCCTAACGACTGCAGCCTCTAGTGCAGCCTGGGCCCCGAGTTTGCAGTGTGGGCCGCAGGGCTACACAAACGCGGGGTCCGTTCTGCGAGATTGACAACTCGGGGGTGTCTCCACCCGCCCTGGTGGTGTGCGAGTGCGAGAAGGACGACCGCACTCGCTGTCTTTGTTCGCGCGCGCGCCATACATACATTCATACCACACATGCATTCATACATCAGCCGGTTCGCCACTTTCAGCGGCATTCCGGTTCGCGGCCTGCCCGATTCGTCGCGTTGCCGCCTCGCGCGGGAACGGGTAACGAGTCCGAAACTTCCCCGCCGCCGCCAGGGCCAGGCCAGGACCACGACGGCGCTGAACTTGAACTTGACGCCGAAAAGGCAGCGGGCGGCACTGCACTGGGCGTGCGTGCCGCTTATTCTCGAGCGTGTAACATGGCAATGATGCGGCCGGGCTGCACGGCCCCGCCGCGCCACGCCGCGCCCAGCAGCCTGTCTCTCTCGCACTCGCGGGGCGTGCCGCTGGGCCCCGCATGGGTGCGAGAGAGACGGAGCAGGCTGCCCGGCCCGTCAAAGGAATCCCGGCGGGGCTGGCCCTGGCTGGCCCGCGCCGCGCCCGCGCCAGTTTATGGCGGTGGCGGACTCTTGCCAAAACATTCTGTGTCGTCCGGCGTTCGAGTCCCGCCCTCGCCGAGCTGAGCCCGCCGGACCCGAGGGCCGCCGCGCTGCCGAGTTACCGGGGGCTGGGAGAAAGGACGAAAACGGCCGCCGCGGCTGGGATTCGAACCCACGGCTGTCAGAGCGCGCGGCCGAGACGGGCCTGCCGTAGAAGGCTGCTGCCGAGCCCGCAGCGTGCTGCTGCCTCTTGTTGTCGTCCTTATTCGGTTTCTTCCGCTTTTCCGACTAAATCGACTTGACTGCAGCGTCTTGCGTGTCAGACACACGGACAGCCGCATTCCACGGCCAGCACACACACACACGCGCGCGCACTCACACACGCGCGCGCTCGCCGGCCGGCCGAATTGCGCTGCAGGTGCGCGTGGTCGCGGGTTCGAATACCGGCACACTGACCCTTTTCTCTTTTTTTCGCGCGCTCGGCTGCAGTGCATGGCAGTGCATGGCGGTGCAGGCGCAGCACTCCGTGCTTGGGCTTGGTGCAGCCTGCAGCATGCATGGACGTGATGGACTTGGCCGCGCGGGCTGCTTTATAGGCTCTGTACCGCTGCTGCTGCAGCTGGGCGAGGCGAGGCGCGGCAAGGGCCTAGCGGTCGGCGCGGCGCGGCTCGGCGGCCCGGCTCGGGTAACGCTGGACGCTCGGTGCCCTCGCCACCGCCACCGTCTTCGTTATGTAGAGTGCAGGCTGCAAGGCGAGGCGCCTGGGAAGACAAGGCCTGCACACCGATTCCGAGAGTCGTCGCTCTGTCTCTCTCGCACCTTCGCGGGACGCCCCGTGAGTGGGAGAGAGACAGAGCGACGACGACTCTCGGAATCAGTCCGGCGGTTTGCAACAACGCGCGGAATTTGATTTATCTCGGCAGAAAGTTTAGGCCGTTAGCGGGGGCCGCGACGTCGCGACGCGGCGACGCGGAAAGAAACGGAAATTTAATTTGGGGCCTCCGAGTTTTGCGGTGGCGGTCGCTATCTCCCGGGCGTTGGGCCTCGTTTCGGCTGTGTGGTCCTGGATGGTCCTGGATTGACGACGTGGTGCGGGAGGTACTTGGGTACTTCGGCCACCTGGTGTCGGGGGCGGGGGCGTCGGGGGCGTTGGCGCGGCGCCAGGGCCTGTCGAACGGCCGCATGCCCCGCCATGCTCCGCCGTGCAGGCCGCCGTGCAGACCGCCGTCCTCTACGACGTCGCTTTGCGGAAGGTGACCGCTTTTTATCGCCACCCTCTCGCGACCCCGGCGTCGCTTGGCCCGTTGGCGCGGCGCTAGCGGCATCCAGATGCACGCCGGCGATACCCCCTGGCCGTGGGGACCATAACGTGTATGGCATGGCCGGGACACGTGCACGGGGTATCGACGCGGCGCAATAAAGGGCCGGCCGTTGCTCGCCGTCCTCGCCGTCGGCAGGGCGCCGTCCCTCGCGGCCCTTCATTAGTGGGGGAGGCAGAGGACCCCGACGACGGCGCCGCAAATCCGGCCCATTATCGCCTGCACTCGCTCCGTCTCTCTCGCACCCGCGGGGCGGTCCGGGTCGGTGCGAGGGAGACAGAGGCGGCTGCTCCCCTGCGATGGACCTCTGTCGCGCCTGCTTCGTGCCGTCGCTGTTTGACCGACGGCGGAGGGTACTTCCGTCTCTCTCGCACTCACGGGTCGTTCCGCCGGGTGCGAGAGAGACAGCGCACCGTTCGGAATCAGACTCGGCAGTACAAACCGCAGCGGGGTTCGCGCGCTTTTGGGGTCGCGATACTTGTAATCCCCGCAAAGCCCGGCGTGTAGGGGAGGGGGTGGCGGATTAGCGGGCCGGACGGGCGTGTGCGGTGGCGTGCAGTGGCGTGCCACGCGCCCGAGCCGCGTGTCGTTTTTATACGTCGGCCGCACGCTGGGCAACGCAACGCTGGGCTGGATGCGCGGGGTGTCCCAGCTTCCGGTCGCTGCGTGTGCGTGGTGTGTGTGTGTGTGTGTGTGTGTGTGTGTGTGTGTGTGTGTGCATCGCGTGCAGCGTGTACCACGTGTACCGTGTCAGTGCGCAGGGCCCGCCAGGCCGGCCAGGCCGGCAGGGCGTAGTAAGAGGTATGTGACGGAACGTGACGGCACGCCCTTGGCTGCCTTGGCCCTCATCGTGATCCCCCCGCCCCGCCCCGCCCCGCCCGTCATACGGCTCGGCCGACATCATGGGGTCCTCCACATGCGCGCCGCGCCGCGGGGTACCTTGCCGCGGGGTGGTCCTGACGGTCCTGACGGTGCTGTCGGGGCCGACGCGGTCGACGCCGTCCTGGTCCGGACAGCTGCCACGCCGCGCTGCTGCCGGCTCGCCGAACTTGGCCCGCCGTGGCGGCAAAAGTCCGAAGTATCGGACCGATTATTTTTTGTAGTGCGTGGGCGGGGCGGCCGGACGATAGATAGGCAGTGTGGCGGCACCGGAACCGGCGGGAGGTTCCTGGAGGTGGCGGGAGGTTCCCGGCGGCCTGGCCGTGGGCCTGGCGGCGCCCAAGGCTGTCCCGTCGAGTCCCGGACCCGACGGCCGGGCGAAGGCGAAGGGCGGGGAGTGGCTGGCGGGGCGAGGGGCCTTGGTGTGCGACCGCGCGACCATTGTCCCGTCCGTATCGAACAGCGAGAGGATCGAGAGTGTCCGTCGACCAGCGCCGAGCGCGCTCACCTCGCGTCATTCTTTTTCGGGAAAGAAAAAGAACTCGCCTTCCAGTGTACCGCCCTCGCGCAGGTGGCAAAGCACCCCCATCCTTCCTACGCTGCAAGTTGGAACCCCTTTCTGCGCCGAACAGTGACGTCATCGTCGGCCTGGACGCGCTGACGGCGTGCTTTGTTTTTGGTTGACCCGCGGAATGCCGAGACACACTCGGCGCGTCCCGGCCCGCTGATTGGCTATAAGTTATGGTCGGTACCGGCGGGTACCCTCCGTACCCTCGGCCTGGGCCCCTTCGGGACCCCTTCGGGACCCCTTCTTGGTGTCGGCGGAGGTGGAGGTGGCCCTCACCGGCCGGGCCGAGACAATAAAAGTGTTATCGTGGCATCTTGTCGTGGGTACTGGGCTGGCTATGCCTCTGATGCTTATCGGATATGTCTTTGTTTCTCGTCCGCGCTATTATTCAGACGATTCCGAACAGATGTAAATTGGTGATAGGCCAGGTCCCTTTCCTGTTCTTTTCGCTCTCGGGAGATGGAACGACATGGGTACCGCTGTCGGCGGCGACGACGGCGGCGGCTAAGGTTTCGGGTTCGAATACCGGCAACGATGCCGGAGTTTTGTTGTTGTTGTTGTTGTTGTTGTCTTTCCCGGCTCGATTCCCACACCGCGCGGCCGCCACCCGAAAAGTGCATCCGAGCGTCACATGATTTCGCTCATGAGGTCTAGTTTATATGCTCCCCCATTACGTCGGATTTTTTTTTTATCGTGTCGTCTCCGTGGCTTTATGCGTTGTCGCTCCACTGCGCTCCGTCTCTCTCGCACTCGCGGGGCGTCCCGTGGGGGTGCGAGAGAGACGACACGAGGATTATCGTCGTCATCGTCCGCGATCGCGGCCGATGGGCGGCGCGATAGGGCCCGCATATTTTGCCCGTTTTCCCGACCGGACTAGGATGCACTAGGGGTGGACCGTGCGGCTCGCGGATCCCGAGGGAGGAGGGGAGGGGAGGGCGTGGGGGAGTAATGAGTCATTAGGAGGGGTTCCCCCGAACCGCGAGGGACACGCGACACGCCCCGCGCACCGCGGCTCCATGCCGGACAGTGTGTCGTCGCTCTGTCTCTCTCGCACCCCGCGGGACGCCCCACGAGTGCGAGGGGGACACCGAGCTGCAGTGCTGTTTGCAGTCTTGGCGTCGCGGTTCGATTTTGTTTTCGAGTTTTGTCGAGGAGATGCGCCCTTTTTGCAGTGGAGTGGTCCGGACGTCCGCGACGCCCGCGACAGGACGGGCGAAACAAAGGCGACTAATTTATACACGCGTCCTCCGCACGCTTTATACGGCCCATCAAACGGCCGGGCCGGGCCGCCAATTCGGCGGTTCGGTTCGGCTCGGCCGTTCGCTCTGCTCGTCGCCGAACCTGAGACGCCGCCATTGAGGAGCCGTGCCTCTGTCTCTCTCGCACTCGTCGCGCGGGCCGTAGGCGCCGTGGGGGTGCGAGAGAGACGGAGCGACGGGGCGCTGCTCGGGATCAGACTACCGCCTCAGCACCGCGGCCTGACAAAACAGTCATCCCTCACGGCGGCGGCCTCGGCGGCCTCCCTCGCAGTTCCGCGGCCCGTTAAAGCAAGTCGCGGTTTATGCCGCCCGTTTCTGCTCAAGTTGTCGATTTGGTCGTTAAGGGGAGCGATGATGTTGCACGGCGGGCAGGGGCGGCGCCCGGCGGTGCGCGCACACGGTGCGATGGAAAAAGAAAATATATAAAGAAGGAGTGAAAATAAAAGCGCGGCGCCGCTGCCGTTTTACAGCCTTTTGGCGGCGGTCAAAGGGCTACACTAGTAAACCGGGGCCACTGCCGCAAACGACGCCAACGACGCCGTCGTTTGCGGCTTTCAGAAAAAACGTACTTCTTGTCCTTCCCCAGAGAGGGCGGTGCATTAGCTCCGCGGCGGTCTTTATGAAGATGTCCCCGAAAAGGCTTGCTGTGTGCGTGGCGTAGCGGACGCCATGAGGGCCATGAGGGCTAATGGGGGGTGGGCCGAGTCGCCGGAGCCGCTAGCTGCGTCTCTCTCGCACCCGCAGGGGCCGCCCCACGAGTGCGAGAGAGACGGGCCGGCCGCGAGTAAATCAAACTAATGACGCGCCCCGTCGCCCTGAGCCTCGCGGCCGCGGCCTGCTTGGCGGCCTGCTTGGCCTCCTCGGTGCTTCGCGACACTCGCTCCGCCATTAGCAGCCGCGTCGCCGTCCTCGGCCTATTAGCATCCCCCTTTCTCCCTCGCCGGTGTCCAGCCGAGGCGAGGCGAGGTAGGTCAGCCCGTCGCCCCGTCGCTGTCGCACTGGCGGGGATGGCGCGGCCCGGAGGGGGGCGAGTGACACAGAGCCACTCCGAGGAATCAGGCGGCCGCTGCGCCGTCCGTCGCCTTGCCGCCCGAGGACGCCGTCGACGCGGGCCCGCGGCGCTCCGGTGCGCGCGGGTTGCCTGCCGCCACGGCGGCCCAGCGATACCGCAACGCGTCTCGGATAGCGTGGTGCACTTGGAAGTTGTGCCATCCCGCGGCCTTGCTGATGGTGAATGCACTTTGGCGCCGCCCCGCCCCGCCCCGCCCCGCCCCGCGGACTGGCGACGACAGCGCGGCTTGATTTACCGGCACGCAACTGGGGACCCATTCCTCTCGCCGCTCAAAATACTCCGACTGTCCATATCCATAAATTAGACGCGAGTCGAGCCGCCGCCGCTCTGGTGCCGCCGCGGTGGTGCACGCCCATACCCCTCTCGGTTTAGCGCGTCGGCCTCGCGACACACACACACACACACACACACGCACACAGATGCGGGTGTTACGGCGGCAATTAGAAGCGATCGCCCCTGTTTTGAATTCCACGGTTAGTAGCGCCACTTTGTGTGGAGAGCGGGGTCGCCTTGCTCTGCCTTCGCCTTCCCCGACGTACTGACGCATCGCCTCGTGGGACCATTACCGCCACTGCCGCGCCACTGTCGCGTTAGTGGCTGCTGGCACACTGTCAGTGCGCTAGTGCCGCTCCGACGGTCTCTGCAGCGCGGAGTATAGTGACGGACAGGGCAGGGGAGATCCGTTTCCGCGAATAGACCGCGGAGGCGACTCACGTCGACGGGGGCTGAAGTTCGGCGAAGGGGTGGGTCCCACTCACACACTCTCAAAAGACACACACACACACACACACACACGGCGCACTGGTTTATTCAGCAGGGCCCAGGCAGTGACCAGGAAGGCCCCCTCGTGTTTGTCGTCCTCGTCCTCCTCCCCTGCACGGGCCGCGATTCCAAAACAGCGTCGCTCCGTCTCTCTCGCACTCGCGGGCGTCGCGGGCCCTTCCCCGCGGGTGCGAGAGAGACGGAGCGTCCGCCCGCCGCGGAATGACACGGCGTCCATTAGACGACGTGCACTTGAAGACAAACAAAGGGTGTCTGGGCCGCGGCAGCGCGGCAGCGCAGTGCAGATTTTATGCAAGCCTTTCCTTTTTCGCATTCAGGGCTGCCGTCGGCTGCCGTCTCCCCGCCGCCGCCGCCTGTGGCTGGCGGCAGTCGAGCTCGGTGCATCAGTCTGCCGGGGTTCTGGGTTCGAATCCCGCCCCCGCCTTTTTTATTTGCGTGGCCTTCCACGGCGATCGGCGGCTGGAGCTTCAGCCGCCTCCAGCAGCGGTCTTCTGGCCCACTGTGCTACGCGCTGCTTGCGCTGCTGCAGGATGAAGCCTCCGCCCTGCCCACGCGCAAGGCGGCCAACAAGCACCCCGTCGAGTACTCCTCCTCGTCCTCCTCGGTGCGCTTCGCTTGCCCCGCCTGCTTCGCGTGTGGCGGCAGTAATTGCCCCTTTTTCAATTGCGGCAGTGAGGGCGGCGACATCGATCCCGTCACGAATTGATGTCGTCCGGGAATAGGCCGGACGGGCCGGGCCGCGCCGCCTGTCCGTCTCTCTCCCACCGCCTCGGGGCGCGCCGCGAGTGCGAGAGGGACGGAGCGGCCTCCTGCAAGTTTGATGCCTCGGTGTGACGCGCCGCCACGTCATGCATGCCGTCGTCCATTCTTGATGGCGCCCCGGCCTGCTGCAGTCTGATTCCGAACGGCGCTCTGTCTCTCTCGCTCCCCTGCGGGACGCCCCATGAGTGCGAGAGAGAGAGAGAGAGAGAGAGAGAGAGAGAGAGAGAGAGAGAGAGAGAGAGAGAGAGACCGTCGTCGCGTGCCGCACCATAGAGGCGGTGATCGGAAGCGTCAATGCGTAATGCGCGCTTTAACCCGCTAGCACAGCGTAGCGTCCGAGGGGCTCGGCGGGGCCTCCCCATTGGCCTCCCCAGCCGCGCCGTAAAACAACGGGAGCCCCAATGGCTTCGTGACGAATGTAGAGTCGCCTTCCGTATTGATGGCATCGGCGATGGTGTCGCCGTGTCTCCGACACCACACCAGTCCGTGCCTGCCGATGCCGTGCGCCGTGCGAGGCAAAACTCTGACGGTGGCAGCGTCTCTGTCTCTGTCGCACCGAGACGGGGCGCCCCGTGAGTGCGAGAGAGACAGAGCGACGGCGACGACGACGACGGCGCCGCGCCTCGTCGACACTGACAAACGCCTGGCGGTCGTTTGACGCCGCGTTGCGCCCGCCCCGCCGCGACGCGTGTTTCGTGTTCACACGCCTTTCGACTCCCCCGAAGACCCTCCCTCGGCCTGGCGGCCTCATTGACGGCGTCCTGCTTCTCCCCCACCGCGGTGGCGGCCATGGTGGCGGCGCCCCGCGGCAAGGCGATGGAGAGCCTCTCCGGCTTGGCGGCCTGGCGGCACCGCGGGGCGGCAGCTTGCGGTGGTGTGGCCCGCGGTGCCCGCGGTGTGAAAGTTGAAGCGGCGAAGCGCGCACCGCGGTGCCGCAGTGCCGAGTGCCTCGTTCCTAGCGGTGGGGCACCACCAGCGGCCACCGCCGCCAGGCCGCCAGCTGCTCTCCTAATAAAGCAGGCTTAGTTACGGCGCTGCACGTCCGCGGTGCAAATCGGCTTGTTCCACCGCCGCGGCCCCGATACACACACAGGCACACACACTGGCGAGACGTATCCTTCCTCATTCATTTCTACGCCGGCCCAGATCCTCCAGATCGGCCGAGCTGACGGCGTCCTGGTTGGTTGACGGCGTCCTGGTTGACGGCGTCCTGGCCGTCGGCGTCCTGGCTGATGGCCTGGCCGACGGCCTCCTCGGTGACGTAAGCGCGTGGGCGGGGCTTGCACAATGCAGGGTCAGGTCAGCGCGCGCCCCGCCGCGCCCCCGCCGTGCCCCCGCCGCGGCTCGTGCGCTACTCGCTGGCGGCCTTTCGGGTCACGCGGCGCCGGCTTTGATTTTTTGGCGCGATTAATGCGCGCCGTGTGTGACCTACACTGTGCTCGGCGGGAACCTGTTTGCGGGATTCCCTTCCCTTGGCCCTGGAGGCCGAGAGGCAGGCTGAGCAGCTCCGCCATTTCGAGGCGGTTTGCAGCGTGCAGCACGGCCAGTCGGGCTGGCGGCAGGCTGCCTGCCCCGGCGGGGCGGCCCGTGCGGCCCGTGGGCGCGGCACCGCCATGGCAGCGCGGCGCCGTGCTCGGCGGATCCGTTTACCGACGGGGTAAAATATCTGGCTGGTCTAGGATAGTCCGGGACGCGAGGCAGTAAAGGCCGGCTTGGCCTGGGCGCGCGATAGAGAACCCATGCAGCTCTAGGGGTCCCGACCTGGGTGCAGTGCTGCAGTGCTGCAGTGCGCTGCAGTGCCACGCGGCGGGGCAGTGTGGTGTCCCTGGCGGTGCAGTTTCACTCGTTGCGAAACGCGAAAAGTAATATCGCCGCCGCAAAAGGGCTGCTGCTGCTGCTGCCAGCTCGCCTGGCCGGCCGCCCCGGGCTGCAGAGCTGAGCAGAGCACTGTAGAGACGCGAGAGGCGGCAGCGCGGCAGTGTGTTTGAAAAGGCGCATGCGGGAGAGAAATCCGAGTCGCTGGACGTCGCGACGTCGCCGTGCGGGCGGCAGGACCTCTCCGTCGCTGTCTCTCTCGCGCCCCTACGGGACTCCCCGTGAGTGCGACAGAGACAGAGCGACGGCAGGGCGACTCGGGGCGACAATTGTGCTTTCATTTGTCAACAGTCGGAAAGGGAGCGTGTGTGTGTGTTGGCGTGGAAACGCAGCACCTTCCCCCATGGCCGTGGCGTGGCAGTGTGGCAGTCAGTCGCCCGAGTGAAGTGGCCCGAATTGATTGTAAATAGGGGCCACGGCGCTGTGTGCCCCCGGCTCTATGACTGACACCTCCCCGTGACGACGCGAGCCACTCGTGTGCGTGACAACACTAACCCTGTCCCTCTCTGTTTGTTTCCAGGTGAGTATCGGGGCGGCGCATCCGGCAGCTGTCTCGCTCCCTCCGGGGAGCTCCGGGTCCGGAAGGAAGTCGCGGTGGCCGCGGCATAAGCGGGGACACCTAGCCACATAAGTCTTCCCCATTATCGTCCCCAGTCGATTTTTCTTTTTTTTCGTCGCTGGCGGCGCTGGCGGCGCGTGGCCGCGGGGGCGCTCTTCCTGACCTCCAGGGGGCGTGGCCGCGCGGCCGCGCAGTCAGTCAGTCCTTCATGCAGCCCGTGATGGAGGTGGACGATTGGCCGGCGTAATGTTTATTGGTCTAGGGGGCGTGCCGCGCGGGGCCGCGGGATCACTTCCTGGCCGACGACATCAAGGGCCCGCCGTCGCTCACCCCTAACGGGAGCCGCGCCGCGCCACGCCGCGCGCATGCGTGAAGGCGACGGGGAATGCGCGCTTTAGTGGCCGAGTGAGAGAGAGAGAGAGAGAGAGAGAGAGAGAGAGAGAGAGAGAGAGAGAGAGAGAGAGAGAGAGAGCTGGCAAGCGTGTCCGCGAGAGTACCAGTGGAACGTGCTCGACGGGGAGGTCGGGAGTCGAACCCAGGGCCGCGCGGCTGAACCAGTCGCGGATGCAATTGATTGCCAATTCAGCTGCAATGTCACACACACACCGCGCGACGGTGCAGCGCGAAAAATATTTAAATTCAAAGTGCGGCGGTGGTGAGGTTGGCGCGGCGCCTGGTCGCTGTGTGCACCGTGCGCGCAGTGCTGCTGGGGAGGAGGAGGTGGCCGCGCGGTTCGTTCGTAATTACAGCCGGACCAGGAGCCAAGCGGCCATGCGGCCATGCGGTCGGCCGCGCTGTTAACGAGCCGATATTCTGTCCTTTGTTTAGTGCGGCATCTGCGGCAGTAACGCCTAGGTCGGGGTCATCGCCGCCACGCCGCGCGCCACCGCCACTAATAATGCCCACGTCGACTTATTTTGAAAACGCAAATTGGCCCCGGCAGACTCGCTCCGTCTCTCTCTCGCACTCATGGGGCGTCCCGTATGGGAGAGAGACAGAGCGACAGCCGGCGGGGCTTGTCGTCGACCTGGGGGCCGGGGGGCGGCCCAGGGGTCGCCGTCGGTCGGGGCGGCGTGGTGCTTGCTTGGTGCGCGCGCGCCGCTGTCGAACCTCGAAGGCGTTGTGCAAGTCACACCACTTTACTGCGTTCGTCAGTTCAGCAGGCGTGGCGGCGGCGGCTTTAGCGGCAGTTTTGCCGCCGTGCTGCTTCGGGGCCTACGGGGCCTTCTGGCTGCGCCTCATCGTGGAGCCAAAATAAATCCCCTTCGTGTGTGTGTGTTGTGGGTGTGTGTGGCGGACCTCCACCGTGAAATAATCCAGACCGCGAGCTAGCGCCGCTAGCGCCACCCGAAACCCAATCCACAAACAAGGCGGCGGGGAAAAAAAATAAATTTAAAAATGCAAGGATGCAGGGGCGTCCTAATTGGAAGGACGACACAGAAGAAGGGTTGTGTGTGCGAGAGAGAGAGAGAGAGACAGAGTTTAGCTCGAGAGGACCTTTGGCTGCCTTTGGCGAGCTAGACGGCAATTAGAGGCTTGTGACGCCGCGCCGCACAAAACGTTAAAACGTTCAGCAGCTCGTCTGCCTGCCTGCTTCTTTTTCGGCGGTGCCCCCCCCCTCCCCCTTTCCCACGACGGGCCGCCTTGTATATATTCGGCTTTAACCCCCCCCCCCCCTCTCACACACTCACCTCTCTCCCCCTGTTCCGCCATGCTCACTGCAACGCCTGCAACTGCAAGGCCCGCTGCAGACTGCACCTCGCAAAAAGTCATTACAAGCTCGTCAACCTGGAACCCATATGCCCCATCGCATTAACATTCTAAATGGCCCGGTGCTGTGTGCCTCCCCCTCCCCCATCCCCTTTTTCCGCGCCGTTCCATCCGCGTGTTTACGTCCTGCGGCACGTCACGCGTTCCGCTCCGCCACTTCTCGCAGTTATTGAGCGAGAAGGGAGGCGGTCAGGCGGCGGTCCTGTGCTTCGGTCGGCCTCCCAGTCAAAAACCCCGACGCGTTCAAATTTGCCGCCGCGGCGGAATCAAAATCCGTCTTTGTCTTCCGTTTCCCACACTTTTCTTCTCATTTTTCCGCGCAATAATGGAAATGACGAACCCGGCGGGCCGCGCCGGCCGGACTAGTTTGGCGGTGTGGTGGTGCGATAGGCGGAGGTGCGTAATTGTGCACAGCAATTACCCGCACGCGCGTGTGTGCCGGCGTGCCGTCTCTCTCGCACCCTTGCGGCACGCCCCGCGAGTGCGAGAGAGACAGAGCGACGACAGCGGTGTTCGGCTTGAAGCAGCGCAAGCGCAGCAAACGTCCCGATTCCATTACGTCCTGAGAGCGAGCGAGATAGGGAGAGCCTTGACCTATGCTGACGGCGCTCGGACGGCGCTCGGACTTCGCTCGGACGGCGCGCCGCTCGCACGGGAGCTCGTAAAACGCGCCTCAAATGCGCTTCATTCGATATGCAATGAATGCCGAGTCGTTATCTTCCGCGCCGACGCCGGGATGGCCGCTCCCGCGGCACGCGGAGGACGCCGTCGTCGCGGTGTTGGCGTTGGCGGCGCGGGTCGGGCACGGCGTCGTGGCCGCTGGGCCGCCGTTGGCCGTGGCCGCCGCGGGGTGGCTCGTGACCGTCCCGATCAAGTGCCGCGCGGAGGAGGCGCAGCCTAACGAGCACGCCGAGGTCGCCGCCACACCGCTAATTGGGGTCGGCGTCGCCAGTCGCGGGTTCGAGTCCCGCCGCCGCGCCCGAGTTTATTTCTTTTCGGTGTCTTTTTTCGCCGGGTTCGATTCGACGACGACGACGACGGGATTCTCGGCGTGCACACTGGTATTGCCGTCAGGTGAGCTGCGGCTGTGGCGCGCGGGCAGGCCGGCCGGCCGTGTGTGTTGTGGGTGGCTGGGCAGTCAAGGCCGGTGCGCCCGCCGCGCCCCGCCGCGCCCCGGCTGTGGGCCGGAGGGCGCCCGGGTCAAGGATGTGTACTCCCTCGCCCCGACCAGTGGAACGAGTGGAACGGCATCGGGCGCGTTCGAACGGGGGCCGTCTTCCCGGCGCGGCTATTGTGATCCCGGCCGTTGCGACGCAGCCCGCTGGCGGCGCGGCGCAGCGCGGCGACTTGCACGCGGGGCGGGGCGCGAGGCGCGGTGCGGCACAGAGCGCGGACGACGCGACGGGGCGGCGGCAGCGGCGGCGGCATCTGGTGGCGAGATCTGCTTGCTGCTCTCGCGCGCGCCTCGCCGCGCTCTGGGTCCTGCCGGAGCCTCCTGCAGCTCCTGCACGACTAGAAACAAAACTCGTTGGCGCAAGCGGCACGGCCTGCACTGCAGCACGATGAAACGAAACTGCAGCGGCGGCGCGGCGCGGCGCGCGGATCCCGGTGGATTTATCGAATCGCGACATCGACATGCACGGCGCCGGCCTGGCCGAGGGCCTGGCCGTGCTGGCCGGGACTGTCGATGGAGTGAAAGGGAGGCGTCATGCGCGGTGTGGCGGTGCGGCAGTGTGGCGGTGTCGCCCCATTGTCACGCGCGTGCCGGGCTTGCGTCACGCCGCGGCGCCATAGCGTCGCGCCGCCAATGCGCCAATGGACACGACGATGATCGTCGCCGAGGTGCCCGCTCCGCTCCGAGGCAACACGGCCAAGGACGCGGCGGACAATAGCGGGCGGGACGCGTCGCTGCGCGTTGCCTACCTCCCCGGGCGGAGGACGGCGTCGAGGAAAATCACTTGGGTTTCCTTTTGTTTTACACGCGGCGCCCTTGGCTGCCCTGGGTAGTAAAGGTAGCACTGCGCCATTGCGTCACTGTGTGTGTGTGTGTGCTGCCCTGACATAGCCGCAGGTGTACTCGCTGATCACTTGGCGCCGGCTTAGTAGGGCGCGAACTGCAAAAAGTTGAACGCCGCGCTTCCTGATTGGCGCCCTGCAGTCACGTGACCCCAGGGGTGGGCTGCCCCAGTCGAGGCTCCAGTAATGGCGGCAGTACTTTTGCCAGCGACTGTACAGCAGGCCCGGCACGGTCTGGCATGGCGGGCACGCCGCAGCCGCTTATGAAACGGAGCCACGGGCGGGGCGGGGCGGGGCTGCAGGGGCGTGCACGGGCGGTGGCACTCGGCGTATCTGATCGGATCCGAGGATGAAATCGGCCTGGTCTAGGCGGGGCGCGGCGGCGCGGGGGCGCGGGGCGGGGCGGCCGCAGGGAGGGCCGCACTTGCCCACGGGGCCCCGGGGGCAGCAGGGCTAAGCAGGGCAGGACTCGCTGCAGGACTTGCTCCAGGAGACAGCACCGCCCCGCCGGCCTTGATTGGTCCGCTCGTCACGTCGCCCTGATAGACAGACAATCTCCGGCCCAACCAGGACGGTACTCTCAATCGCGAAAGGAAATCGCCTCGTGAATACCCCGTGCTCGGGGTTGGTCCAGAAGATTGGCGTGGGGTAGTGCTGGGGTTGGTTCTTTGCGCCCCGGCAGAGGCGGGTGCGCAGCGTGCAGTCGTGGTGTAACTTCGGACATCATGCTGAGCCCGGCGCCTGTCGCCCTCGCCGCCCTGTCCGGCGATACCCCACGCCGCGCGGACCGTCCTGGACCGTCCGCCGCCCCGCGCGGCACGGGGTATCGCCGCTAGGTATTGGGTGACGTAACGGGACGTTTTCTCACGACTGTCGCTCCGTCGCGCGGGGTAACCCGACGCGTCGCGGCGTCGCGGGGCTGAGCGGGCAGAGCGCGGCAGTACGTCGCCGTGGTGGCGCCGCGCGAACCGCGTGTAGTGCAGCGCAGTGCAGCGCGGCGGCGGTAATGTAGACGACGGCGCCGAGAGTCGTTTTCGTCGCTCTGTCTCTCTCGCACCTCAGCGGGACGCCCCGTGAGTGCGAGGGAGACGGGGCGACGAAAACGACTCTCGGAATCAGCCTGCTTGCTGTTTGCCGCCTCGCCGCCACGACTTGCCATTGCGCCACCACGCGGCCTGGCCGGCCAAGCCGCTGTCCGAAGTGCCCTGGGGCGTCGCGTTGTCGCGTTGGTGGCGTTGCGCGGCCCGCACCTGGGCGCCTGGGACCCCGCCGGCCTGCGGGTTGCCTACCCGCAGGGACGCCCCGCAAAAGAATGCTGCGTGACCGGGGCGGCAAGTCAAGCCCGCCGTCTGACTCATCAGACGCGCCGCAGCAGCGCCGGGCTGCCGGTTCACATATTCAGTATTTATGTGGGGCGACTTCGGTAAAAGGCTTTCCGTGTCAGATAGCGCGCCGGCTGACTTGCTGACGGATGGCTCAATCGCGGTGCCACACCTCGAGGTGACAAAACGCACCATTATCACGTGCCGTGCCTGGCCGTGCCCTGCCAGACCTGCCCCGCGGGGCCCCGGCCCTGCCACGCCACACCAAGCACTAATTGAGCGTCGCGAGGCGAGGCGTACCGGCCCGGCCTGCGTCCTGGACGAGGTCCTTGACGAGGTCCTGGACGAGGTCCTGGCTGGGGAAACTGCGAGGGGAATGCGTCAAGATGTGTCGCTGCTCTCCAGTCTCCGGTCGGGTCGTGGTCGTCGTGGCCGTCGTGGCCGGGCGTCTGGGTCGCCGTCGCGCCGTGGCCCCCGAGCCCCGTTAGTCGGAGATATGCGAAATGCCCCCCTCGGCGCGTCACTGTATCATTGTTTTTGTTTATGTATACCTCGGCGGGAATACCCCGTGTGATCCTGGGGTCTCTCGGCGCCGGGGTATAGCCACTCCCTGGGTTGTTCTTGTTGACAGACGGGCACGGGAGCCACACGACTGGGCCTTTGTTTTGATCTGTTTCTCTCTATCAGTTTCACTAATTCTTTTGTTGTTTGTTCTTTTGTTGCAGATTCCGGATAGATAACACAGATCATATTATCGATGTTAACAAAGGAAACATCGCATTTGAGTATGATCAAGTAAATATTATCTGTCCTGTGTATGTACCTGGTACAGATGAGGAGAATGCTGAGAAGTATATAATTTATAATGTAAGTATTGGTTGTTCATTCAAAGTGGTTCCTCTTATTTCAAACTGGCTGCATTGTTAAGTCTTATCTCTTTGTTCTTTTTTTGTTTATTCAGGTATCAAAGGAAGAATATGACACATGTCGGATCACCAATCCAAATCCTAAGATAATAGCTGTATGTAATCAGCCACATAAATTAATGTATTTCACTATCACTTTCCGTTCATTTACCCCTCAGCCAGGTGGGCTTGAATTTCAACCTGGCGAGGACTACTATTTTATCTGTAAGTATTGCTGTTGTTACATAAACACTTCCATTCTTCTTCTGCTATATTCAACTAACCTTGTAACTTTTTCTGTGCAGCAACATCTTCAAAAGATGACCTGCATCGACGCATTGGTGGTCGATGCACCACCCACAACATGAAGGTGGTTTTCAAAGTGTGCTGCAGGCCAGAAGATATGCATAATCAGAGTAAGTTTAGTTTCTGCCCTTCTTGTGAACCATCTGAAGCGTAACATACTGCATGATTAAAATCTAATTTGGTGTCTTTTTAATTACAGCATCAATGAACCGTGTCCCCACCACATCAATAAGTAGCCCATCAACTCCTCGCCCAGTGCCTACATTTGCGCCCACCTTTGCTCCTCCACCACGTGTAGAGCTTCCCACAGTACGGCCTACTTCGTACAAGGAAATAGACCTAACAAGCTACAATGTTAAGTCCACAACAAAGAAAACTAGTAAGTTCAAAATTCAAATTTGATAAAAAAAATAATCGAATTGCATGATTTAACAAACTATTTCTTTTTGCAGATGAGTATGAGAAGCATCCTAATGAGGTGGTAAAGAATGAAGAGCTAACTTACAATAGTGCAATTCGAAGATCAGGGAGCACTCATGCTCACAGTTGGTTACTGCTGTTGAGTGTTTGTGCTGTGGCTGCAGCACAACGGTGGGACATGCGGTGAACAAGAGCATGTTTACCACACTGATGCAGCATGTTGGACATTATCTGCCTGTGCTGCAAGTGTGTGGGAGGGCTGATTATTGGTTTCGGTTCAAGGACCAGATTCCTCATCCCTGTTCCTCCTTAAATCATAGAAGGAAAGAACTTTACTTTTCCTCTGTGTTCCCTTCATGCGACACTCAGCCCTACTGATGTGTCTCATCTTACCACTGTGATGAAAGTGAGAGTGCAGATACCTTGTGTGTTTGTTAGACATTGCACGCTGTGTGTTTAGTGTCATATTTAATGTGTGCACAAGACTCAAGACTACTTATGCTTCATGAAGACAAGATGTACACAGTGCGTCAAGATACAACCACAAGGAGCAACCTCTAATGTTCAGCAAATTACCTCTGTTTGCTGGGTTATTCTAATGATAATGGAAAAAGCACCAAAGTCTTGAATGAAATGTAAAGTTAGTGTTTTTGCCAGTGATACTTCTACATGACATGTTTTATCATTTTCATTTTAAAATGTTTTAATGGTTCAAATCTAAACAAACGTGGTATGTACCACAAAATTTTGTTTCTCTCTTTGATGTCACGTTAGATGTTCCTTACATCTTGCCATTATGGTTTGTGTTCTTTCATTGTCATGTTACTGTCACTTAGCGTTTTACTACATTATTGTTGTTTTGTTGTCATCATCATCGTCATCATCATAAATTTCATATAAATGTCATCACAATTCATTCATTGTCATATTTTATTTTTCATTGCCATCTCATTTTGTATAGTGTATTGTCATGTATTTTGCATCAAAGTCATCATTTTACCACATGTTCAAAGTGTATATAAAATTATAAATATATAAATATATGTTTGTAAAATTTCATCAGCACTTGGAAAAAGTGTGTTGTGATAGTAATTAGGTGTATGTATCTATTTAATGAAAACACTGCAGTGGATCAATCACAAATTGAAAACTAGGTAGTTAATTTTGGACTTAGTTTCTGTTGTGGCTTGTTGTGTAAAAATCCTTTATTGTTGTTGTTGTTTTTTTTCTTTTGTCTGCTCACACTCGAAATGTGACAATAGTTTGAAATCGTCCTCTTGCTTTTTTAAAACAATCTTTTGTACAAGAGGATTTTACCTTCGATTCTTCATATCATGAGGTAAACAAAGCAAAGAATTTTCATATCATGAGTTATCTCTCAGAGAAGCTGAAGACCCTCTTTTCTCCTTTGATGAAAATGTAAAAAAAAATTTATGTTATAATTTTAATGTAATATATTTATACACACAACAAGCCACTCCATTTTGTTCTTTGTAACAGCCATCAAACATTTATAGCTGACTTTTGCAGTCACTTAGATTGAAAATAAATTTAAAACACATAATTCTGATTTACATAGGAAGAAAACTGTCTAATGCCCCCATTGTAATTATTGTAAATACAGTGGTATATAAGTATTTAAGTGCCATAAATGGGTATGTTTTTCTGTACTTTTGTTCATTTTCTTAGTATTCAACACTTTCATGAATTTGAATGTAAAGGATGGAATAGTGAAGAAAGTTAAGTAACATCACTGAAGCTAAATCATGTTTGGCACTAAAAGCTGCAAAAAACCTGGTGATTTGTTTGGAGGAATCAGGTAAATTGATTTTCTCATTAGCATCCTCCCTCTTTTCCACCGCTGAGTGAGCCTCCCTCAAGTAGATGCAAGTTATGATGGTTCACAGGCGGTTGAAAGGTTTTAAACACTTCTTACTCACAACCTGAGCATTCCAGTGGTGATGTCTGCTGTGGAGCTTGTTGCATACTTTGTTGGACCAATTAGACGATGGAATTGTTATGTAGTAGCTAACACGGCACCCATATTTTTATCAGTATTGTGGTGTCACTGTTCCGTAATTTCAGTTACTGCCGTCTTTGCATCTCATTGTCAGATTGAAATTACTGGTCTCTGCCTGACCTGTTCATGATGGCTGGCCTGCCCCTTTCTTGCAATCATTTCAGACCCTATGGGCATGGATGACAGTGTAGTACTGCTGAATTCTAGCTGCTTCATTATATACCTTCTCAAGAAGAACCTACCGCAAAAATGTCAATTTCTTACTTTTGCTCCAGTTGCCGCAAAAATAGCTATGTTTTTAAAACTTGATTCTGTGAAGACATGCCAACATAACTGCACTGGTGAATGATTCTGTAGTGCATCTCATTTCCCTCGTAGAAAAGATAGAATAAACTCTAATAGTACTCTACCTATCAAATTGCAACAATATTTCTCACAAATTCATCTTTTGGTACTTATAGACTGAAGTAATGTTGCATGGTCCATAAATTTAAGATGCATTAATTTGAGAAAAGATTTCGTTGAGCCTTTTTTTTCCTTTGTCCAAATCATATTCCAAACCAGAATCTTTTAACTAGAATCTGAATTGGAGAGTATATTTATTTTTTTAGAAGATAAATTTGAAAATTGGAATGGGGTGAAAAACGTTTTCAATTCTTGCAGTGTTTCACATGAGCTTTAGGTGTTCATAGTGTGAAATTTGAATGATGAATTTGTTATTGTAATGATGTAAAAGTTACAACTGTTACTATTGTTAGATGAAATGTTTTTTATGTCCTCTGTATGGCACAAGATGATTCTCAAGATCTTTTTTAATTTTATTTTTTATTTATTAAGTTTTGAGAATGAATCACTTGACTAGAAACTTAGCTTTTGCATAAATAGGATTTTGTTTTCTGCAGTGGTTATGAGCAAGAGTAAGTAAGTACTGAAAAATTGTACATACTGATAAAATTGGTACAGCTCTCTTACTCTTGCTACTAATCTTCCTGTAGTGATGAGTTTCTATTTATTGTGGTTCATTAAAATTGAATGGAAATGCCTAAATGTTATCTTCTCTTTTGGTTGATCGATCTACAAAAACTCATTTTTAAATCAGGTTTGAAGAGATCCGTTTGTGATTTGTTTTAAGTGTTACTTTAAACTGCAGAGAAATGCAAAAATGCCTACATCACCTTGAACAGAGGTATATTTTTTTGTGAAAAAGAAAAATTAAAGGTTTAGAAAATGCTCAAGCACTGTCTGTTCATGTGTGAAAGCAAAAACTGGCGCCTACTGAATTAGAGGATCCATTTTAATCAGTCAATCATAAGTTATCAAACGTTCCCTGCTATTGTTTCCTTTTTGTGTAAATAAGGTCCCCGTCCCTGTTTGTTCATGAAGTGCTGCTAGATTGTTTTCCACAAGCACAACTATGTATACAATTCCTTTGTTTCACATTCCATCCTCTTTCTAGCTATTTTTCATTTACATGTATTTGGTTATCATTCAATCTCCCCATCTTTTCATCTGTTTTGTGTGCAGAAAATGTAGCAAAAGTAATTTAAATCAGAAGTTGGTGTTTTTCCTGTTGCATATTTATATTCACCACCTTATGTCACTGTACACTATACATTGTGAAAGAATATTTTATAACTGACTTTTGTACAGAATACATTATTGTAACATGAACTTGCCTCTTATTTGAATCTACTGGTATCCCAAAATGCACTTAGAGTCAGTAGCAAGAAAATTAATTGAAAACAGCAAAACAACTCGATGACAACCAAATCATTTAAAAATCAAAGTCATCCGTTTTACATAAACTTTGCAAACAATAACAAAATAAACTAAAAACAAAAGCATGATAAAAAACTAAAGTCAAAATTATTTTACAGGTGCTAAACATGCTCTTTGCCATGTAATTTCTTGACAAGATCAGATATCAATGCATTGAAGACGAGAGGATTAACATTCCTTGACAGCTGGTATAGGAGAAACCAGTCGCCTATCTCGTACTTCATTGCGATGGTCTTGATGTCCTCCAATGGTCCAAGACGGGCACGGGAGCGGAGCAAATACATCCTCATCTTCGTGAAGACAATTACATTAATGCGGTACAACATCATCAGACCAGTGCTGATTGAAAGTAGCCCGAACCAGAACCACAAGAACACATATATTTTCTCATTCACAATATTGAGCGACAGCACGCAGAGACCATCCAAGGTCTGCGCAGAGCCGCTAGCTCCAAAATAGTGGAAGGTGCACTTGGTGACTATGGGGAACACACGAGACATGGGATCACTTCGCTCTCCAGGCTCCATCATGGTGAATTTCACTACATCAGATCCGTAGGTTGAGAACTCTCCGTCCAAGAACATGTCCATAAAATATATCTGTCCGACCACGTTCACAAAGTTGAGAATCTCGCACATGAAAAAACGGAGGGCATAGATATTCTGTTGGTGCATGTTGGTGGTAAAGAAGTCGACCACGACCTTCTGGTGGTCCTCCTGGGCGCCCTCGGGCTTGTTGAGCTCCTGGACGAGCATCTCGATGCGGCCGCCCTCCCATCGCTTCCAGAGAGAGCGGGGGACGTAGAACAGGACGGCCTGGAAGAGCAGCACGAAGCACACCCACTGGTAGTACCTGTGGTACTTCAGCTCGTCGCGGTCGGTGTGCCCGGCGACGCCCGGCTGGATCACGTCCTGGCCGAGGCGCCCACCCCGCTCGGGGAGAGTGAACGTCGAGTTGATCCAGCAAAAGGAGTTCATCACCATTTCGGGGACCGCGCCGCCGCCCATGCAGTGGATGGGGTCGCCGATGAACTGTTTTGATGTCACTACCACCGACAAGGTAATCAAAATTATCACCGTGGCTTTGTAATGCAGCCTGAAGATGTTATTGTCAATGGTCACTGCATCCAGCTTCAGCAGTCCCTTCACCGATTCTAAAGCTTTCAACATTTTGCCGAGCTTTCTCTGCCAGCACCAAACGCCATTCAACCTGCACGAACTGACCAACAATAATAACAAGCCACAACGCGTCTGACTGCGGCGTGCGGCGGCGTTGTCTTCTTCTTTGTTGACCGGCGGCGGCGTGGCGTGGTCGCCAGAGCGCGCCAGCTGTGCCAGCGGCGGCAGGCCGTGACACTGGGCGCGGGCCGGCAGGGACAGGCAGGGAGGGAAGTCCCAGTCCATAACGTAGCTCTTCTGTTTCTTAGACCCATAGCAACGTTCCAAATGGATTTCAGACAAATCTGAGGTGGTCAACCATTTTCACTGGAAAAAAGCTAAGGCTTTAACGTATTTGGCCAAAAATGTTTAATGACTCAATTTATAGAGTATGTTGTGCTTGAGCCCTTCTTAATAAGTCCTTCAATTTTTCCAAATTTTGCTGTGTTGTTGCTGTGGAGTTGGGTTGTGTCTTCATTGTGTGGCCATTACTTTGAGGTGGCACAAAGGAGTGTTGTTGGGATCTTTAGTCTGACAAAAAGAAGCAAACACTTTCCTTTGATAGCTTTATTATAGACTGCAATTGTTAAGTCAATTTTTGGAGCTTTCTTTTGTGGGGAAAAGGGGTGGGAGGATTTTAACAAAGCTATTACATGGAAGTCCCCTATTGTTAACTTCATGACTGATCTATAAAGTCATCAATCATACTAGGAGACTATGAGAAGTGATTGAAATTTTTTAACATGGCAAAGAAGAAGTTGAGACAGAACTTCTTGCTTGTAGTGAGAGCTTTCAATACATGAAGTCAATCATAAGGCAGAATTGTATTATAATATTTTAAGTCTATTAATATTACAATAATAAGGATTATTTCAAGTATTTTTGTACTTAATACTGAGCATGGCAAATGAAAATGGAATGAACCCCTGTTGAACTGACATCAAGGGAAGAGCTGATGACGCATAACTTTGCATGTCACAGACATTTGTCCATAACACACAACTTTACTTGCACTTTACTGCCTACCTTTGCAAAATTAATGTAAATATTCTTAACAGTCAATTAATCAACACTAATTTTGTGCCTTGCACTCAGAAATATTGTCACATCATAATATGAAAAGTACACACTCACAGTCATACATAAAACACACACACACACTTGCACAAAACTAGTTGCTATTAAGTTCGATACTAAACTCCCATTTCAATAAACAAGGAAAAACATGATTTAACAAGTCCTGCACACATAAAATACAATTAAAAAATTTGTAGCTGCAGTTAGAAATATGAACAAATTTATATGCAGCATGTAATACAGTAGCATGCAAAAGCCACTACCCCACGATGATTCATGAAACCATCCATACACCACCAAACCAAAAAGTAAAGTTATATTATTAAAATCTTAAAAATCAGCCTGGCGGAACAGAAAGCTTTTCTGTAATGTAATCAACCCTCGTTTTAATATGAGAGAAGATATCTGAAGCTAGTTCACCCACAACTGTATATCGTGACTTATTGAAGCTAAATATGTCTTGTAGCAGGCCCATTACTTGATCCTAGAAAATTAAAAAAGAAATTAGAATAGAAATAAAGTGTTTACAAGTTCATGAGAAAGTGAGTTCAGTTTTACTTACTCGAAAATAATAACAAACTTCTCTCAGTTTTTCATCAGGCCCTAGGAATCCCCAAGCCATTAATGGTGACATGTGTTCTGAGATTGAGTAAAAATGAGACATGAATCCATAAGGGTATTTCAACATTCTTCTCTTTGCCTTCAAAACTGACCACACTGCTGTTGCCAGAGCCTGAAACAGAGAAAAAAATCCGACTGATGTTAATAATTTGGTAAATTACAACACAAGAATAAAGTACTTGATTGAATGAAGCTCTTTACCGTCTCTTTAAAACCATTTGAAAGCCATCGATTCTGAATAACAGCTGTGACTGATGACGGAGGGTTATCAAGATCATCAAATGCATCCATCAGTATGTAATCCATAACAACATCAAAGAATGTCATTGCTTTCACTCCTTTGAAGCCAAGTTCCTTCTCAACATCTTCCCAATGCTTCAGCTCTTGTAAAAACTCTAGCATCTCTTCATATGCGACAAGAAAATCCTTTGGATCCTGTGAAGTAGATGTGATAAAAAAAATTAACAAACAGAGCATTCAGCATAATGTTCAACTTGACTGAATTAAATTTCAGCGCAAAGTTTACCTTGTCAGCAAATAACAGAAGATCCACGAGAACCTGTCGGCCTGCATCAGCAAACCATTGCCATGTGGAGTGGTCCAGGAATAAATATTGGAATGCGAGACGAACACAGTGCAACTTGCTCAAGTATTCTGTGTCAGAATTGCAGTGCACCATTTCAGTTCGTAGGCATCTGCAAACACAAAATATATTGTAACATAATTAAAACCCTTCAGATATAAATGAAAATTAAATTTGCAAAAGAACTCATGGAATCTTACCTGTACGGTATACCTTCCTCTTCCAGTTTTTTAACAGCATCTTTGTAAAGAGGAAGCGTGTCAAGCCCAGGGAAGGTATCTTGAAACTCATCCAGTTCACGCAAATCTGCCACCTGGAACACATAAGTTGTTCGATTATTTTCTACTTTTCAAATTATTAGCCCTCTTCTTACGCCTAGCACCAACACTATTTTTTATCCTCCCTTCCCGCTGAAGTCAAATTTAAGGAGGTCCTTACAATGTTCAGAGCAAGAGATTCTGGTTTGAAACTTTTTCAGCACAGAGCAAATTGTCTCTCCTGCAGCCACATTTCACATTTCCTTACCCCGTCCCGTCCTCCGGAGCCAGACACGCTGCCGTCACTGTAACCACAGCCACTCGAATCGCCCACACTCATTTTCGCTGTGTTTGTGTTCCCCCTTCCTTTCAAGTGACTATTTCAATATTTTCTGAAGCAGGGACTTTCGGTTTCTCGGGCCTCATGGATTTGTCCTCACAACCGCGACAGGAAGGTGGTTCTGCTGGTTCGAGGGTCAGTTTGTTTGGATGCTAGCTCCCACACTGCCACAGCTCCTAGCCGGCAGCCCCCTTACCCCTTCCCTGCCCTTCCCCTCACCTCCGCTTGGCCGGCCGGCAGTGGCCGGCAGACTGGCACCGACGTCAACAAACAATCACACCGGGGACTCCCCCTCCCCCTCCTCCACCTAGCAGCCCGACGCCATCGGAAGCGGTAGCTTCTTGCAATCAATTTCCCAATCGCGATTGAAAGCTAGGCCCCTCGCGTCCAGTCGTCGAACCTCTGCAAATACAGTGTCAACCAGAACGTCGCCAAGACGGAAGAGGAGAGCGAGAGGCCCGTGGGTGGGGGAGGGAAGGGGGGCCACACGCGAAACAGGACCCAGCGGCCGGTCGGACCGATCAAACACTCCGCGTTGCTCGCGTTGCAACCGAGACGCGGTGCAGGGTGCAGGCCTCGGTGTAGGCCTCGGTGCAGGCTCGCGACCGCGCGGCAGCACGACTTGACTGTGCTTCTGCTACTCGCACATTATCGCCCTATCAGCTTGATGCGCGATGCTCGACGGCACCGCTGCGTTCCGCCGCGCCGCGGCCGGATGGATGCACTGACTGCTCGGTGCACTGCTCGGTGCATCGGTTCGAGGCAGGGCGGGGCAGTGGCAGGGCCCTACACTCCGCACATTGGGAAGCCCGCCAGTCCGCACTGCCGCACACACCGCCACCACGAGGCGACGAGCACCGCGACAGCGGCGGTGTACAGGGTGTTGCGCGTGTTGCGTCAGGCCTGCCGCCGCCTGCCTCGCTCTGTCTCTCTCGCACTCATGGGCCGTCCTCTAGAGGTGCGAGAGAGACAGAGCGACGAGAACGACTCTCAGGCTGCGGCTCGGGGGGCAAAACGAAGAGAAACAAAGCTATCGCGGTCAACGTTCCAGACGGTTTGTCGCAGAGAGCGCCAGAGCCAGACTCGACTCACGCCGTTGTCGCGTCGTCTCGCCGCGTCTTGTGGAGTGTCTTGGCCGGCGGAGGGGTGGGGCCCGCGGCCTCTTCACCTCAGGAGCCCGGAGCCTTATCTCGAGGACTTCTTTCGAAGTCGAATTTCTTCTCTGGCCATTCCCATGACTTTCCCCCTCAGACGGTCCTTCTCGAGGTCCTTCCCCGCGGCGTCCGCCGCGCCACAGCGTACCCACCTCGTCCTGCGCCGACACGAAGGACTCCGGGGTGGACATGACCCCCGTGTTGGTGTTGGAGCGGTACTCGGACAGCGAGGCGGCCACGCTGCCGGCACCGCGGGCAGAGCTCTCCGCCTTGAAGAGGATCGAGCGCTGCAACAGAACAAGAGACATTCCTTTATTTTCACGACCCTTCAAGGCGCGCGCGCACACACACGCTAGGTTCCCATCGTCAAAAAGCAGGGCATCGCGACGGGCACGCGGAAGCAAAGAAGGGAATCTTATCTTCATTATTTGCTCCAAGAATGAGCAGTCTCGGCATTTTCTCCACATTGGAATGGGAGGTCGTGGACGCCCTTGCTTGGGCTGGCTTGGGCCCTGCTCGCTGCCAGGGGAGGGCGCGACGGCCGGCGGGCTGGCTAGCCTGCCTGAGGCGCTGCTTGGAGGAGGCAGGCGAAGCAGGCGGTTTTGGATGTGGGTTACCGGGGGCAGCCTCGTGCTTGGCGGGGTGCATGGCGGGGACGGCGGCGCGGCCCGCAGCACGTGCAGCAGCACCTCCGCGACGCGCCGCCAGGGGGGACGGGCGGGCTGGGCGGGGCGGGGCGTGGAGGTCGCGGAGGCCGTGGACAAGGTCGGCATGAACCTGACCCGCTTGCGGCTCAGGGAGGGGAGCTGTGGACCAACATTGGAGGAGAAGCGCCAAAGCGACAAGACGGTCAGTCTGTCTCTCTCGCACCCCTAGGGGGTGCCCCGTGAGTGCGACAGAGACACAGCGACTCCGCTGCATTGTTCGGCAGCAGAGCGCGACGCGGCTAGAGGCAGCGCGGACCGCCCGGAGGGTAGGCAACCCATCGGGCACGGTGGTTCGACGGGCCGGCCTGCGCGCGGGGGTTCGCCGTTCGCCGACGCCACGTGACGTCACTACGTCACCTCATCGTGGAAGAGCTGGTCGCCCTGCTCCTGCAGGCGGTACGCGTCGTCCAGTAGCTCCTGCAGGTGGGCGGTGAACTCGGCCTCCTCGGCCGACGGGATGGCGAGGGTGCCGCCGGCGCGGCTCTGCTGCTGGTACGCCTCCAGCACCTCGTACCAGTACGAGATGGCCGTCTCCAGCGCCTCCATGCCTGCGGGGAAGAAAACACACCGTCGTTAGCGAACGTGCGTGGACATGGCGTCGCGGCCGGAGGACCAGGAAGGCATGCCCGTCTCGTGTATGAACACGACGAGGACGACGACGAGGAGGTGGTGCAGGCAGGGCAGCACGCCGCCTCGTTTGTTCGCCTTGTTCCGCTACGACTTGTACGGACTAACGGGAACCGGGGAACCAGGAGGCTCTTGGCAATGGGTCTGAGCCGTGTCGGCGGGAACGCCGCGCCGCGCCGACGGCCACCTTTGGCGGCAAATTAGCGCTCCTCGCTCCTTGACGCCCCTTCCCCTTCCCTTCCCCCTGATTGCCCGGCTTTGCTGACTCTTCTCTACAAAGACGTCTTGTCGTAATGGCGGGTAAACGGCCACCTCCTGTCCGGCCGCGACGCCGCCTTCACGTTCATCCGGGCGGCGGGGGCGGCGGGGGCGGCGCACGACCAGGCATAGGCAGTGATGGCAGTGACGGCGCATCATTTAGGACACCGGATGGCCGAAAATGGCAGGCGTCGCGCCTGCGTCTAGTCGTCGCTGCCGTCGCGGTGGTCGCTAGGTGCCCGTCTAGTCCCAGCGCGGTCCGCCAGGGGGCGCCGTCATCGCCACCGGAATGCATGAGGTACCTTCCTTCCCTTCCCTTTCCCGCGCCGCGCCCCCGCCACGGGGAAGCTGCAGAGTAGGTCGGGGTGTTGCGGGGGGCGGGGGGCTGGAGGGAGTTTGGAGTGTCCGCGGGGGGCGGGGGCGGGTTGGGGGCGGCATGACGCAAGTTTCAAGGTCGTGGAGGATCGATCCAGGGCTGTGGCTCTGCCCGGCTCTGCCCCCCCGGGGGGCCCACCACAGGAAGGGGAGGGGGTAAATGCGCATCAGTGGGGCCCTCGTGCTTCTGGAACGTATCGGGCCAACTCAGGGACCCTCGCCAGACCCTCGCGGTTCGAGGGGTCTTTGTGTGGGGCGAGGCGCGAGTGGCGCGAGGCCCAACAAAAAGGACTGACCCCGGCCGCGATACCCCCTGTCACTGGCGTGTGAACTCCACGCGGGGTATCGGCACTCGGCGTGCGTCTGCCAGCGTCTCCAGCGAGCGGTGCGCGAATGTAGGTCATCCCTTTCTGGAAACCACTGGAAATGGGGAGGGCACGCGCGGCGCAGCGGCGCGCCTGCAAGCAACGCACGGGGGGAGGAAGGGGCCCAGCCACAGAGCACAGAGCAGCGGACTGATTCCGAGAGTCGCTCTGACCCTCTCACACTCGGGCGTCCCGTGAGGTGCGAGAGAGACAGCGCGACGGAAACGACTCTCGGAGTCGGTCTACAGGGTTAGAGCACGCGCGTTCGTTGGGGCTGGAGGGGGGCGGCGGCAACGGGGTGCGAGCGGCTAGAAAAAAGACCCGGCGACGGGAAGGCGATAGAAACAAGTGGATAGAGGAAGAAGAGGAGAGAGAGAGGGAGGGGAGGGGGAGCACAGCACGACAACGAAGGACGAACGAGGGTGCGCGGAGGGGCCCTGGATGGGGGCGGGGCGGAGCGGGGCGAGGCGCGCGGACGGGGGTCGGTAAAGGGGCCACCGATGGAGTCAGGACGTCGGGGATTGGCTAGTTGGAGAGGTCATGGAAGGGGGCCGGGGAAAGGCCGCCAGAGTGGAGTAGGAAGAAAGCCCTGGTCCGTGCAATAGAGAGAGACAGAGAGATGGCCATTCTCTAGGGATTCCATTGAAGCTCGCCCAGGCGGTGTGCTGGAAGCAGCTGGAAGCAGCTGGAAGCGCAGTGAATGGGCCGGGCCACCAATATTGACGAATTAAACAGGCAGGCTGCAACAGGGGAAGCCCGCCCGGTCCGGTGTGCAGACAGGGCTGCCACGTCCAAGGGCCTAGGGCCTGGGGCCTCGCCGAGGCCTAGCCGAGGCCTAGCCAAGGGCTGCACTGCGTCACTGCAATCGAGGTCCTTCCGGTCCAGCCGCCCGCAGGCTGACTTCGAACAATCGTCGCTCTGTCTCTCTCGCACTCGCGGCGCGCCCCGAAGGGGCTCCGAAGGGGTGCGACAGAGTCAGAGAATCAGTCCGCTCGCGCGGCGCGCGCTCTAGAGAGCCCTTCCCGGCCACGCTGATCCGATGATTGGGACTCGACCTCTCTCTCCTCTCGACGCCCCGCGACCTCCTTATTGTCTTGTTGTTGTTGTTGTTGTTGTTGTTGACGTCGTCGTCAACCATCAGAATGGTCCATCCCTGCGTTTGATAGAAACCCCTCCCGCACCTGGCGACACGTCCGATTGAGAACAACGGTGAAATTTGCGTGTAAATTGTAAAGTCGAGGGGCCGTACCGCCGTACCGGGGTCCGCCCTGAATAGCCAACGTCCTGGTTTCGCTATAAATAATTCAACGTCGAATCGAGCGGCGCGTGCATTCCTCGTGTCGCGACGTCGCGCGCGAAATAAGGCGACGCGGCGACGCGTCACGCTTTTCTCCAGTCAGTCACTCCGGCGTCGCGCTGTCTCTCTCGCACCCTTACGGGGCGCGCCGTGAGAGCGAGAGAGACAGCGCGACGGCGCGGAGTCAGAGGGCAGGTGCAGCTGCACCGGCATGCACGGCAGGCCTTCAGAGGACCTTCCAGCTCGCTTCCAGCCTCCAGTGCCGCAGACTTTATCTCATCCCAGATTCCAGTGTGCTTCCAGTGGGCGCTTCCGCAGACTTCACTTTACAGCTTCCAGTGGACCCCCATCACCTCCGGCTCCTACACTCTATTTTGTCCAGTGCCGGCAGCGCCATTGCCAGCGCCACCGGCGCCACCAGCACACTGATTCCGAGAGTCCTTTCCAGCGCTCCGTCTCTCTCGCACCTGTCCAGAAGGCCCCGCGAGTGCGAGAGAGACAGAGCGACGAAAACGACTCTCGGAATCAGTCCCGACGGCGCCGCTCCACTCGGCCCCACGCCACTGGCAAAGTAAAGTGTGCCGGACAGGTCATCCTGTTCGTCACGTGGCAGCGTGCCGTCACTCCGTCACTCTCAATGCGGTAGCGGTCAGGGAGAGAGAGAGAGAGAGAGAGAGAGAGAGAGAGAGAGAGAGAGAGAGAGAGAGAGGAGAGAGAGAGAGAGAGAGAGAGAGGGGAGGGGGGAGGTGTACAGTGCAATGGAAGGCCGACGAACTCATTCGGAAGGAGCCCGCTGCCGGGTCATTCATTCATTCATTCATTCATTCATTCATTCTCGGCCACTCATTCATTGGCCTGATCATCCATCCGCTGTCCGAGTGGGTGGCTCCTCTCTGCCTGACCTGCCCAACGGCAAAGAAGCACCCAGCAGCCCGCGGGGCACCGCGAGGCACGCCGCCGCGGCCCGCAACAGGTGTCTCCTACACCTGTGAGTGCGGACGGAGCGGTCTGGTTTCAGAGACCACACACACACACACACACACGCCGTGGCCCCGGGTTCGAATCCGCGCACCGCCACGCACCTATTTTTGTCAAGCGAGGACTCTTCCGAGATGGATCACAGTCACTTGCTCTCACTGCTAGAGAGGTTTCGAACTCATCGGCAAAGTAAAAGAGAGAGAGAGAGAGAGAGAGAGAGAGAGAGAGAGAGAGAGAGAGAGAGAGAGAGAGAGAGAGAGAGAGAGACGGCGTCACTATGCGTCCCGCCCAGTCATTTGTCTCCACGTGTCCATTAACAAAAGACGGATGCACTGCCGACTGCATCACGAGGAACCACGCGCGTTTGCAGACCTGTCATTAGAATGTCACGCCGCGGGGCCGAGGGGGGGGGGGAGGGGGGGGGGCGCTACGTGCCGCCAGGCTTCCGGTCACATTAGCGCAGTGTGGCCGCGCGGACAGCGGCATCCGCGATGGCACACTTCGTCCACGCCACTGTCACCGCGACATGCAAATTAGACCACTTCGTTTTGGCACGACCGATCGGCATTTTGGCGATTGCATGCCTGCAGTTTATCAGCCGACCGCGGAAATTGAGTTGATCGCGTTTCGTGTTTGTGTTTTTGGTCGTGCGGGGCCTCGCAGTGCACTGCACGCGACTCCGCGAAAGCAACCCTTGCCGTGCGGCCGCGCAGTGGCTCGAGAGCGAGCCGAACCTTCCCCTCCCGAACGCCCCCCCCCTCCCCCCGGTTCGTGTCGCCCCAACCCCTTCGGCCGCCATCCGACGACGACGACGACGACGCGGCGACGCGACGGCGCCACCCGTACAAGGACCCTGGCGGGGCGGGGCGGGGCGGGGCGGGGCGGTGTCTGGACTCGAGTCCGCCAAATAAACAGCCACACTCAATCAATATTTGGCAGTGCTTTGAGTTGCGGGCAACGCGGGGCGGCAGGGGACTTCGCCTGGAGCAAGCGCACCGCTGCCTTTGGCTACGCCACTGCCGGTCTCCGTCTCTCTCGCACTCATGGGCCGTGCCGTTAGCGAGTGAGAGAGACAGAGCGACACGCTGGCCGTGACCTCTTTCGGCCGAGCAATTTACCAAGGGAGAGTATATATACCGAATAAAATAGCGAAACAGAAGGGAGAGCTTAAGTGGAGGACATAGGGCATAGCAGAGCAGGCGGACAGGCGGACAGACAGACAGACAGACAGACAGACAGACAGACAGACAGACAGACAGACAGACAGACAGACAGACGGCTCGCGCTGAGAGATGGCCGGGATTTGCATGGGATGCGGGAGGGCGGCACACTGTGGGATCAAAAGGCCTGCCTCAATGTAACGAATTTCATCGAGGCTGCTGCTGCTAGCTCAGGCAGACCGTCCACTCTGAGTTGGAAAGCAGTGAACTTCCTGCAACTCCCGGCCGGCGGCCCTGCGAGGACAGGGCACCGAACGGCGTTGAGCAGGCGGCAGGCCCTTGGGCCTGAGCTAGCGAAATTCCAAAACTTGACCCGAATTCGCAGCAACACCGCATCCAAACCAAGGCAGGGAAATCGCACTCAGTAGCGAGGCGGCATGCTGAACGAGACTTCCAGTGATACGCCCCGACGTGTCGGCGCACTGGAGGCGTCGCTCGGTGCCAATTAACGCTGGCCTTGTTCTCGGCTACTGGCACTTCGTTGGCTTCGCTGGCACTCCTCTCGTCTTCAATTATTGACTGCACCTGGGGCGAGACACGCAGAGCGTCGCGGCGCGTCGCGGAGCGGAGTGAGATCGCGCCGAGGATTGGTGAACACGTTGCATGCACTCGAGAAAATGAGAGCCCGATTCATATCCATTGAGACAATGCATTCGCGTCCAGCGAGCAACGCCCAGCAGTTCAAGGACTCAGCCGCCTCCCGCCTTTGACGCTCCGGGCGCACTTCTCTGAGTCAGACTTGGAATGTGTAATTTTTTCCTGGAGGAAGAAATTCACTGCCATGACTACACCGAAAGGCGGATGCAACAGCTTCTAAAATCGTATCCGGTTCCCGTAAAGGGATGACTTCTGAAACTGAGCCCGAAAAAGTACGTGAATGTGACATCACCGGGACGGCCGCGCAACCGGTGCGAATTGGAATGTGAATCACACTCCGATGGCTTCCACAGCTTCCACACACAGCCGCGCGGCACAGGGTCAAATAGTGACGCACTGCCCCGCCTGGCCTCCGCGCCGGCTAGAATTCCCTGGCCAAGGGCAACGCGGCTGTCGCCTTAACACCCCCCCCCCTTTTCCCTCTCATACACTTTGTAGCGCGAAAACCGAAACCCGCGCGCGGCTGGGTGTGCGTAATCCAGCCTGAAAGAGAAGGAGCTGGCACAAAAGGAGAAACTTGGAGGGGATTTGAACCTTCGCCGCCCGTCGGAGAGAGTGCCCCGCAGCACTGCCACGCCAGTAGAGCGTTGGCCGCGCGTTGAAGAGTGGACCAGAAGACCGGCGGAAGAGTCGCTGAATGGGACTCGAACCGAACGTGTGACCCCACCAATGGATTGCTCTCCGAACGAGGAATCCATTGGTGGGGTCACACGTTCGATTCGAGTCCTGCTTAGCTCAAAACGCGTGTAGAGTTTCGGCCGCCTCCACCGGTCTTCTGGCCCACTGTGTCCGAGCGTCGGCAGCGTGACGTCAGACCGCTTGGCGAGGTCAGTGAGTCAGGGAGGGTGACTCATCCGCGTCGCGACGCATTGCGTCCATTCTCGCGCCGCGGTCCCACACCGGAGTTCGATATTCGAGTTCGAGATTCGTTTCTCGATTCCCGAATCGAAGCGGCGGTCAGCGCAGAGCCCGGCCAACTCACCTCTTCGACGGTCCGCACCCTCGCCCCTCTCCGACGCCCTGGGGCGCTTTGGCCAAACATAATAACCTTCCCCCGGCGTCCTTGCCACCCTCCGGCCTCCACACGCCTTCGCACGCGGCGGCGGTCATTTCGTGGTGTCCTTGCACGGCCACCACACTACAGGCAAACGACGTCATAAGCCCTAATAAAATAAAATAAATTCCAGTGTGCCCTTCACTTTTTCGGCGTCGGCGGCGGGCTGTCCTTGCCTTTCGAGGCCCCTTCGCAGCCTGGTTGGGTCAAAGCGGCCCGCAGTGAGCCCTGCAGGGCGCACAGTGGGCCAGAACCGGTCCTCTGGCCCACTGTAGGGCGGGGCGGAGCGGGCCTGATGACTGGCGGGCTGGTATTTGCGCTGCCTCCCTCCGCCCTCGCAAAGGCCGCTCTGAAAAGACCAAAGACCCGGCGCAGCACTGCACAGCACTGCCCCCAGGATTACATGTTGACAGAGGCAATCTCTGCTGGCGACTAATTAAAACAAACTGGCCAGCCTGCAGGCAGAGTCCCCCTGCAGCCTGCACAGTGTGCCTGCCTGCACAGTGTGCCGGCCTCGCTGCAGCCCGTATTACAGTGGTGGACCCACGAGGACCGCGAGGACCGATGCCAGTGTTCGGGGACTAATTGGGCCGGAACAGGAACACGCCCACTGCCTCGCTCCGTCTCTCTCGCACCGCTACGGGGCGGCCCACGAGTGCGAGAGAGACGGAGCGACGACGGAAGCACTGTCGCGTGCGAGGAGAATCTGGCCACAAACTCGCACTAGTACTCCTCGGGGACGAATTGCACCGGGCGTGGCGACCGTAGTCCACGCGTATGACCCGCCGAGCCCGCCGCACCCCCACGGGAAGAAGAAGAAGAAGAAGAAGAAGAAGAAGAAGAAGAAGAAGAGGGAGGGCCCCGATGAGGAATTCAAGACACAGGACGCGACAACTTTTTTCATCACGAAGAAGGGCTAAATGGGGGGACGCGTGTGATCAGGCCAAGTGGGCCCCTCCGAGGCCCCAGGGGGCACTCGGTCACGATGACGGCCTGCTAGCTCCTCGTCACGTCACGTGACGAGATATTTGTTTTGACGCGACGTGACGAGCTGGATGTCGCCGATTAGCGATAAGGACATGCGTTATGTCAGTCACCTGCACGGCCTGCGCACAGCCTTGCGGGTGACGGAGTGACGGGCAGCTCTAGGACGCGCGGGACACGCAATCCAGCACGGCTCGCGTGCGCATAGCGCGCCTGAGTGACCGCCTGTGTCCACAAGGGAGCCCTAGCGCTCGCGCCAGGCGACAGGCCCAACTGATTTCCGCCCTGCAAAAGTTAAAATGGCTCCCGAACGGTGAGAGCTAGCGACTTCCCGCGCGGGACAACTTCCTTTTAAAATTCGATGCCCTGACGATTTCATCCTGTGCACGAGGCTCGCCAAGCTCGCCGTTCTCGAGATATCGCGAGATATCGGCACCTGGAGTTTGTTTGTCCAACAGGGCTCGCGTGTTGTGCCGCGCAGCCTTGGCAGCGGGAATGGGACTTGTCGCCATTTGCATGGCTGAGGATCGTGGATGAGCCCCCCAGCCAATCGCCCCGTCCTGGTCGCTCCGCGTTGCCGGCCCGCAAGTGCGACAGGGACGGAGCTAGGGCGTTACGTGATTCGTGGACGGACCCTTGCCCCCAGCGCTGCGGGTGACAGCAATAGCCTCGTGCACTTCGTGCCCAAAGGCCAGGGCGGTAGGTAGTGCCGGTGGCGGGTTAGCTTAGGACCACAACAGCGCTGGGCGAACCCTGCCGAACCCTGCCGCCAAACGAGCACCATTTTCGCGTGTGTCAGCGGCAACGCAGAGGTCAGGTGAACTCATGCACCTCCACCATAAGTCATGTACTTCCAAGGCTCCCACGGTGCGGCCTGTCTCATCACCCTGGTCCTTGTGCCGCTCGGGAAGGACAATAATACCGACTTATTGGATCATGGACCCTTCGGGAATTCTTCGGGGACCATTCGGCGACCCTTCGGGACCTTCGGGCGAGTCACGCCGAAGCGGCCGACTTACAGAAAGCACTACACCATCAAAAGAAGTCAGTCTAGTACACTCACGGGCAGACCTGCTGTGTCGGCATGGCGGCAGCACGGCACTGCCACGTGAGTGCACAGAGTCAAATATTGTAATTTCAAAACTAGATACCGAGATGACCGACAACCGACAGCGATAAAGAAAATTACTTTAAACGGGGGGAATAGCTGCAAGACTTGTCAGGGATACCATTCCGTCGGGGCGGACGTGTTTGGACTGTCCAGGACAGGTGCCTAGCACGCACACCGATGCACACCAACGTCACACAGACAGAGAGACACACACACAGACGCGCGGGCTTGCGTCAGGTGGGAGAGCCAGGATCATCCCAATTTATAGGCAACACGACCCGTCCCTTAATACACCGTCATCGCCACCTCGTTGGCAGCGGCGGCCGGGCGTGGCTGGTCTTTCGGCCCTGTCTCTCTCGCACCCATACGGGACGCCCCGAGTGCGAGAGAGACAGCGCGACGGGGCCACACAGAGGGACCGCGCACGGAAGCGACAGATTACGGCCGATCTGGCTCCTTGTTCATCGCATTAACAACAAAATGATCCCGAACGCCGCTTTTAGTGTTATTTATGGAAGACAGTGCAGGAGCCGGGACGCGTCCGCTAGCTTGCGGAAATGACCAACAAATGCAGTCGCGGCGCGGTAGCGGGCAGTCTGATCACTGCTGTGAAAAAGCCATAGTTTGGTACGGAAAATGTCTGAAAAACGGGAAAAGTGCAGGGTTTCATGTAAAACAGGTACGGAAACCTTCTTAGTTCTTCAGGTAAATATTGGCCAGACATATTCCGTACCTTGTTTTTCTGTACATACTTTTTTACAAGCAGTTGGCTGGCTAGTTGTGTTTGCCACGTCAAAGAGTCGCGTTAGCGGGATTAGAAAATGGAATGCAAACACTTGAAACCAATAAGTCGCCGGGCTGACGGGCGACGCGACGCGGTGCAGCGGAAGAGGTCACTCAGGCCGCCGTCCTCTCGGAGGGCCTCTGGGCTGGAGCCTCTCGGGGGGCTCTTGAGGTGGCCTGACATTTACACATCCTGGCACGGCCATGGCCGAGGCGGAGGCAATGCCAGAGGCACACACCAATTGCCTGGCATTTTACATCCTTCTTCGTGGCCGTCACCGCCAGCCCCTGCAGCAGGTGTGGATGACGTCGGCCTTGCCGTCCTCGCGCGCGTTCTTCCACGTCCCACTGCATGCTGCGCAGCATCCGGCCGTCCACGCCGTGAAGGGTGGAAACACAACGAGCGCAGACGCGAGCAGCCGGGGCACACCGCTAAATCTTCATTCGCCCCGTCGCCTCCAGTGCAATCTTCGTCATCAAGCCTCACTTGCTGTGGAGCAGGACGAGTGCCGCCGTGCCGACCGGGGCACCTGGCAACGCAACGTCACACTGGTGCTGGAGTGAGACAGAGCGACGCTTTTGGGCCAGGATGCCGGCGGCTCTCAGCTATTTCTGTAGTCCCTATGGCCCACATTGAAATGACCCTGACACTTTGAGGGCAGCACACTGGTAGGGCACAGCCCGCGGGCACAGCCGGCAGGATCGCAAATCTTTGATCAGCCAGCGGCACAACCTTTATCAAGCCAGACGTCCCCCACCCCTTTACAATTTAAGTTTCCACCACTATCGCCGAGTTCAGCAACGCCCGGCTACGCCACTGACGGACACACGCCGAGCCCCGGCCCAGGCCCTCCCCTTGGGGGACTCTTGGGGTGGTTTCTAATGACGGTTCGAATCGGGTCACACGTCCTCGGGCCTACACTGGGGGAGGGAGCGCCGGCCGGAACCAGCAGCCTGCTTCCGTCGTCTATTTCGCCGGAACAGATTCCCACCAACTGTTCCCGACTAGGGGTGGGCGGTCAGGCCGCCTGCAGTGCAGGGCGCAGGATCACAACTTTCTTTCGCGTCGTCCACATTGTGTCACGTGATTCAAAGCTCTGTCACACTGGCACAACTAAAGCGTATCTCTTGTAAGCTTCAAGAGAAGGAAGTTCGACTACTCGCTTCATGAAGCGCAATGTTCTCAGTGTGATGGCGTGCCACTGCAGTGCGAGAGAGGCAGACGCAGTTCGAGAGAGCAATCCGTGGGGCGTCGAGGGGCATCGTCCGAGACTGCGTCCAACTGGCCGCGCTTAGGGGCGGGTCCCGTTTGCGATTCTGGACTGGCTTTCACAGTCTCAGCTCGGACTTAGACTGAGACAAATGAGTCGGAGGATATGGCCGAGTGGCCAACCGGACCGGGCTGTACGAATGTGCGAGAGTCGCTTTTGTCGCTCTGTCTCTCTCGCACTCACGAGGCTTCCGCAACGGGTGCGAGAGAGACAGAGCGACGACTCGCGGACTCGGTCTGCAGCGCGGGCAGCGCGGGCTCCAGCCCAAGGTCAAACGACCGGCAACTCATGCCGCGGCCTGGCCGGGCTAGCGAGGCTGGCCGCATAGTGGCTGCTTTTCAAGTGCATCCAAAACGATCGGGGAATCAAGCGACTATGCAAGCCGACATCGTCGTCACGAGACCGCCAGCGCGTCACGCGAACCCGCGCAGAACGCTGCTGTGTCCCCACGTGGACTTTTACACTGCCAGATGACAACTCTTTTCTCTTCGTCTTTTGATTTCTGTCTGGTTGAGTCGATCGTCCCGGCCGGTCACACGGCGAGGTTTGATGAATGGCCCGTCGTGACGAGGCGTGACAGCGCTAAGCCGATTCGAAGGGCAATTAAGTGCTGGTCACACGCACAGCCAAAAAAAAAAAATTAAAAACAAAATTTAAAAAAAAATTTAAAAAAAATAAAAAAAAATTAAAAAATTAAAAAAAAAAATTAAAAAAAAATTTAAAATTTTTTTTTTTAAATTAAAAAAAAAAGACCGGAGTGAAAATAAACAAATTGTAACTTTCTTTCTCTCCAAGTGTTGGCGCTTCGCGACCGAAACCGCGACGCGGCTAGGCTGCGCGCTGCGGTGTCTTCTCCAGTCTCGGAATCTGCTGCTGACGAGGTGGACGCGCCTTCCTGGAACACCGGTCCAGCGTGTCCAGCCGCAGATAAAGCTTATTGGGCCGTGCGGTAATGACGAGTCAAAAGGGGTAAAGAAAGAGGGGAAATAAATCGTGAAAAAAAAAATATGCAGCTGTTTTCACGCCGAGAAGCAAGAAGAAGTCTGGCCGTTGCCACATCGAGGAATGCAAGTGGTGGTGTGCAAGTCTGTGTCATCCACCGCAAAGATGGACGGCCTTCAGTTTCATAGTCTCGTCGTCAACAAGTTTACTTGCACTTTCAGCCATCATTTCTTATGGACGCGGGAATGAGGCGAATACAAATCCGGTAAAAAGCCTTAAAAGTACCCAAAATTTAGCAAAATTCAAAAATGTATTTGCGAAATGAAAATTTTAGCCGCAAAAATGTTTTTTAAATAAAAGCCAGCTGACACCTTAAAGTGTATTGTATTGTTCTGGGTATGTTTTGAAGTAGGTAAAGGTATCATCTGCTACAAACAGGGGGCACACCCTAAAATTCAAATTAGCGATTTGACTAATTAATTCCACATGCGAGAAAAATGTCCCGGGCCGGTGACCCCCGAAAAAACTTTGCCGTTTCCGTCGATTTCCTTCCAAAAGTTGGCAGTCGGAAACAAATTCGCAGTTAGGCCCCGGCCGCCTCCAGCGCGCCAGCCAGGGGGTGGCGTGGAGGGGCGCCGCGACGCCGGGGGGTGGGGGGGGGGGGGACGCCGCTCGGGCCGCGGCAAACCGGCCTGATACAGGCAGCGCTGGCTCGTCCGCGCCGCCAGCCCAGAGCCAGGCAGGGCAAGCAAGCCAGTCGAGCCGGAGCAGCGAGCCGGCGAGGTCCCCGTACAGCCACGCCTCGCAGAGGCGCGCCTTCCGAGCCCGCGAAGCGCGCAGCGACCGCGGGGCGACGTCGCGAGCGAACCGAGTGCACGTCGCGGCGAGGCTCCACAGTGCAGTGACCAGTGTGCCTGTGTGTGTGAATGCGTTGCTAACGCAGTGTGCCCCACAAAAAAAAGGATTAACCATCGCGCATTATTTTGGATACCTCAAGATATTCGACGACTTTAGTTTCAACGACACCAGGTACGACAGGGCGAAAGGCAATAAAGAGTGCGTGTCCGACTCTGTCCTTCACATCCACATCCACTCGTCGCTGACACACTGGAATTCGGTGACAAGTTCCACAGTGTGCCGGTGCTGATTTGGTCGCTGTCACGGTCGCAAATTGCGCCGCTAGACAGAGACGCTCCTGCCCACCACACTGCAACGCCCACGCTCACTTTGCTGACACATTGGGCGACTGTCACCCGGCGAGGTTGGAGTCGCCAGTTCGCAGACCGTCTGCAGTGCCGCCGGCATAGGGCGACGCACTCAGTTCACCCAAACGACTTGGCCAGAGTGAGAGGCAAAATATGGACTCGCTCGAGAGACGACGCTCGGCAAACTGAGAGGCCAATACAGCCAGGAATCCCACACACGCATTCCCACAATCAGAGTGACACTAGAAAATTGGACCGTGGGTCAACCCCCCGACTTTGGCGCGCAAACGCTATTGCTACACACACACACACACACACACACACACACACACACACACACACACACACACACACACACACGAGCACGCGAGACGACCACGTGGCTGTGACGTGTTGCTGACTCAGTTCGTTGCCGGCGATGAGTATGTAGGAGACGGAGTAGGCAGTAGTTCGTGCAGGCGGCGGCAGCCTCACCGGAGCACCGGAGCGAAGCTGCTGCCGCCTCGGACAAAAAATAAAGAAAAGAAAAGTAGAGTGAGTGAGCCGGGCTGTGCTGTGCCGCTGAATGGACAAGGATGCCGGTATTACCTGTGTTACCTGGACCGGCCGGCTGCGAGGGGCGACGCAGGGGCGACGCCGGGGCGACGTTAAGGGGGGAGGGAGGGGGGGATCGCAGGGGCCCGTCTAGCAAGCAGCTGGCCAGTGACAGGCAACGGGAGCAGTTGCCTATTTATCGAGAACAGATTCGACCAAAGCGCGAACCCGCACTAACAAAGGGTCACCGGATCCGGTATGGTTCCATTCTCACTCTCTCCTCGTGAGCGCATGCATCACACGTCGTGTTTGCTTTTCGGGCCCCTGATTGGACAGGCCCTGATGTCCCAATCGCCCAATTAAGACCCGAGTGACCCGGCTAGCTGGAACGCGCGTCCCGGTCTTTCCCACCACACGCTGACCGCGGCGCGTCTGGAGGCGACTTCGCTTTCAGGGGGGTACGTAAAACGCTCTCCTAGTCCCGGGGTAATTAAATCGGGACGAAATCGGTCGGGAAAAAAAACTACCAGTGCCTCCACGCGAGCGGCCCACACCCACCACACTGGAAGCCGGCCCCGCCCAATCCCAACGACTTTTTAAAACCGCGAGGCCGCGCCGGGATCAGAGCCAAGCCGCCAAGACCGTCGAACAGTGAGAGCGACAAAGACAACGTCTTACTGCTACACTGCCAACGCACGCGGCGCGTTTCCCAAACTTGTTTCATCCGCTTTGCGCCAGAGGCTTCCGTCGTCTGCACTGTAAGCACGCACAGGGCGACTTATTGGATGAAGCGAGACCCAATGCTTTCACTACTCATAATTGAATAAGTGCAATGCGAGCCAAACTCCAGCAGAAAGGGGGAAAGAAACTTGTCGCGTCTGCCAAGTTTTTCGAGTGACGTCACGAAAGAAATGCAAAAGAGGTCCTGGGGCTGCGCCCTTCGCCGGGCTGCGCCGGGCTACGCACACACTAGGGCTGTCAAAGAAAATAAAGTAAACAAACTAAGCAGACGAAAAAGACGATTCCGTCCCGTGAGGATTTTCAAAGTTGTGGACGGGGGTGGCGGGGACATGCGAATTACTGTCACGACTCGAAGTCGGTTTCGCTTTATCCAGAACAACCCGCCAGAAAAAGAAAGTAAAAACACCAGCAAGGTAGCGTAGACTCGTTTGCAAATCTCTTGGGAACTTAGGCCCAGACAGAAAAGGGTTAGGCCCTGCAACGCCCTTGCATCGCGTGCACCGAGAGGGCTGCAATCTCATTACGCGACGGCACGCAAGAAACTGCATTCGCGACAACAAAAACAACAACAACAACAACAACAACAACAACAAACAAAACAAAAACAAGGCGTTTGGCCCGTGCGCGCCTTGCGGTTCCGAGTCTGGTGTTCGCACATAAATCCAGTGGTGCTCAACCAAGTGTCCACCTCATCTCCCCTTTCTTCTTCTTCTTCTTCTTCTTCTTCTTCTTCTTCTTTTCTTCTTCTTCTTCTTCTTCTTCTTCTTCCGTCATTCCATCTCCATTTTACTCGCGTCCTCCCTACCTGGCTCGATTTTTTGATGATGATAAATGCGGTTTGTCGCTATAGCCCGTTGCAGCAGGTGTGAGGTCCTCGCTTTTGAGGCTGTTTCCGCTCACTCGCCTCCCTCATGATCCGTGTGTGGTGTCCGACGGACACAAAGGGGCCCTCCCACCCACAGGCCGCGAGTTGGAACCCCTATAGCAAGCTCTTGAACTTGAACAGCAGCAGCGGACGTCGCGGACGGCGTGATAGAGTTTCCACCCGGCTCGTATTCCCCCCGTTCGACGACTTCCCTATGCGATAGTTCGGGGTTTTGGGCGGCGCTGCGGTTAGTGACACCGGTGTTTGTTTTTTGGTTGTGTGTGTGACACGTGCGCCTTTCCCACGGCGCTCATTGGCACATCACCAATTCCAAACGTGAGGCAAAAGAATCACATTGACCCAGTGTGGAGACAGCGTACACGCTCGCTCCTTCCGGGTCCCTGGTGTGCCGGTGTGGATTTCGGCGGGACAAGAGAGAAAGAGAGACTCGCAAGCAAGAGGGAGAGAGACGGAGAGAGAAAAACCTCGGCGTTCTATTCTCGTTGTACAACACATCGCTGAATGTGGAAGTGGATTGGGCGGGGCAGCGCGCGAAGCCACTACACCGCAGGTATTTCGATATTGGCTCCCAGAAGGGGGGGGGGGGGCGCTCAATACGGGGTGGGGTGGGGGAACAAGCCCGACCTTAACCTTGCGTACCCTCTTTCTCTCCAAGCCCCCCACGCCACGCCCGACAACGCCCCGCGCGCCGTCCGAGCGCAGATTGCGGACCCCTTTGGGGCAGTTCCCTCTGACCTTCCGTACTTGCCAAAATTAAGTTTTTCTTTTTTAATGGCGGTAGCTTAAAAATATCGGGTATTTGAACCCAAACCCTGCCGGGTGCGGCGAGCACGGCGATGTCTCAATCGGTATATTTATCGTCATTTCTGAAAAGAGGTAGAGGCCTCTTTGTCCACACCGCCACAAGTCATCGCACCCGTCCCAGTCGCTGCCGCCGCTCGGATGCGGTTAGCCAAGATTTAAAAAGTTTTGATTGGCCTTTCCATATTTTCCCTACTTTTATCTGCCTCCATCATGGCCGTGGCGCGGCGGGGCGGCCGAGCTGCCTACCACTGTCGGCACTTGGGTGCACTGTAAAATTTTTTGGTTGTCACTTGACGCCGATTTTAAGGCTAACTTGTTAATGACAATTTTTATCCCGCCCATTCAATAGATATAGGAGCTTTGAAAAAAATTTCATCACTTTGTGATCAAAATGTTATCCACGTTTTTTTTTCATAAAGTGACGACAAATTTTTACGGTGCAGCCCAGCCCCGCCGGAGGAGCCCTTTGGGGTCATTTTCTCCGGCGGACAGCAGCGCACCTCCTCGCGCGATGACCAAGACACTGTCTCACTCGCCTCCCCTGGGGGGGGCTCCGGGCGGTGCGAGAGAAGAGGAGAGGAGAGAGGAGTGAGAGGAGAGGGAGAGAGGAAGGAGAGGAGAGGAGAAGAGAGGAGAGTGGCCGGGGAGATGAGGAGATAAAGGGGGGCCGCGCTGCTAAATCATTAGTTTTGTATTTCCCGGTCGGTCGCGCATGGCGCGGGGGGTGGCCACGGCCGCGCCACTGTCGAAAAAGATGGTACTCCTCGCATCGTTTGTCATCCTGGAGCGGCTGGAGCGGCAGCAGGCGGGAAAGGCAATTTCGGCCACCGCGGAGACGCGCGACATTTGACGAGGCCCACGCCAGTCACTGCCGTGGAGGCAAATGATTAAATTAGGGCCAGAGGAGAGGAACCCGAAAAAAAGGGGGCTCCAAAGAATCATCGAACGGTCAAATTGGTCCAGACTAAAAAGGGGGCTCCAAAGAATCATCGAACGGTCAAATTGGTCCAGACTCGTCTAGTCCGTCTGGCCCGTGTTTTTGTGACTGTTTCCTGCACAGACACACACAAACACAGACACACACACACACACACACACACAGAGGACGGGCGCCGTGTACTTGTGGGCGTCCGGATCGCCCCATTCGACTCGCAGTGAGGGACTGCAACGGCGAGGCGCCGCGGACAGTAACGCCTCCGGAACGGCTCTGGAACGCCTCCAGTAACGACCAAACGAACGGAACCAATCGGCGGCGGCGGCAATCAACTCGGGGAACAAAAAGAGACAGAGAACACATGCCGCAACCGCCTACAGAGAACCCCGGCGACTGGAAATCAATTTCATTCCAGCCGATGTCGATCAAACAAATCCAAAAATGTCACTGTTTTTGGTTTCTTTTTTTTTAAACGGCGGGCGGGTATACGGTTCCAGGTGTGAAGGGTTACAACGGAACGGGTTCCCCCTTCCCCTTTCCCCTGGCCCCACAGCCCGCCCACTCCCCCCGACAGTGTATCGTCGTTATTTATTTTCGTAAAACAATCTACGGTATTTAAATGAGCCCGCCGTACAAACAGTTCTCGGTGTCGGCCAGGTTATCTTATCGCGACGCCCGAATGCGACTGCTCCGCTGTGTAGGTGTGTGTGTGTGTGTGTGTGTGTGTGTGAAAGAAGGGGGGACGGGGTGACTTCCGCTGCCAAAGAACAACTGAAGCGAAGGGAGGAAAAGGGGGAGAGGTCTTGCGCGCGCTGCGGTGGCACCTCCGGCACGGTCTTGTAGGCCTTGTTGTTGTTGTTGTTGTTGTCGTTGTGGGCTCGCCACTGGTCAAATGCCGCACCGGGCGGTGGACGCTGTGCTGCTCGCCGGGGCGAGACATCGGGCCCAGGGGGTAGCCGGCAGCCAGGCGGCCAGCCAGGCAGGCAGGCAGGCAGCCGCAGGGGGAAGGGGTTTTAACTACACCACGCCGTGCTACGCCCCGCACCGCTGTGTGGTCCGCGCGGATCATACGTGTATCGTGCGCGTTCCACGACCCCACCGGGGGCTCCGCGAGCCTGAGTGGATTGGGGCAAGGGCTGCAGAGGGCTGCAGTGTAGGGCCCAGGGCCCCAGGTAGGGCTCGTCTCGTCCGCCTGTCCGCCCTTCGCGACGCATGGCGATGCCTGCCCAAATCCCATTCCACTGGCTTCCCTTGCCCGGCCCATTCTCTAAAGGGCGAATTCGATCAGCCGTTCGCACTCTCTCTCTCTCTCTCTCTCTCTCTCTCTCTCTCTCTCTCTCTCTCTGGCCACTCGGACGCACTGACGCGCGTGCGCATCGCTCGATTGGCCGCACGCGGCTCAGCCGAGCGCATCGCCGTCTCTCTCGCACTCACGGGGCTCTCCGTAAGGGTGCGAGAGAGACGGCGGCAGGCAGGTGCGACTAGTCGGCGGCGGGGCCGCGCGGGGCCGGCCGGCACAATGGACGTCCATCTCGGCCTTGGGACCGAATTTACAGCGTCGGCGCCAGTGGCGGCCACAGCGGCCACAGCCCGGACAGGCGGAAGAGCGAGTCTAGAGCGCCGCAGCAGCGCCGCGCTGTATCGCCGCATCTAGCTCGCCGCCCGGCTCGGCTCGGCCCGACCGGAGCTCGGCTCGAACGCAATGACTCGCCGCCGCAGATCTCGCGCCCCGCTCGCAGTGGCGCGGCCAGCTCCCTCTCTCTCGCACCTGTCCGGGGCGTCGTGCGGGTGCGAGAGAGACAGAACGACAGAGAGCAGGGCGCCCCGCGTGGTGGGAGCGGGCCCTGCACTGTGTGGGCGATACTACCTTAATTACATAGGCCCGCACCCCAATGCTGCCACACTCTGAAAGGATGACGGCGGCGTCCTGGCAGAGACACGCAGCCCCGCGACGCGGCGCGAGATACAGTGTACGCACCGCCGTAATTGGCGGACTTTGGATTGACAGGCAGGGGATACCCCGGCGCGTCCACGTCGGCGTCCTCGAGCACGTCCGCGTCGACGCGGCCGTGAGCCCGTTCCGCGCGTTGCGGCCGTTCGAACGGTCATTTACATGGCGGAGACAGCCTGGAAGGCCTCGGCGCGTCGCGGCAGGTGCAGGTTGCTGCAGCGGCGCGGTGCGAGTGGACGAGTGCGTGTGTGTGTGTGTGCGTGTTGTTTGAACAATCTCTTGGGAAATGTTTGCCGTGCCGGTGCTCCAAAGCACTCCTCCGGAGAGGTGAGCAAGCTGAAAAGAGACGCGGACCGAGGACCACTCGGCCGCGCCCCACCCCGCCCCGCCCCGCCCTAAGCCCCTCCAAGACCCTCCTAGGTGCGCCTTTTCGGAAACAACGCGGCATGCCCTGCAGGGCCATGCAGGCGGACGTCGGCGGATGCGGCGGCGCGGTGCGGCGGCGTCAGACCGCAGCGGACCGATTCCGGACTCGGCGTCTCTCTCGCACTCGCGGGCCGCGCCGCAGTGCCGCGTGGGTGCGAGAGAGACAGAGCGAAGAGTCACTGGCCGCCGCTTTTCGGCGGATGCGCCGCGGCGGGCACAGCCGCCGGTCTGTCTCACTCGCACCCCCCCGCGGCGCCCCGCGAGTGCGAGAGAGACAGTGTAGGCGTCGCGCCGCACTTCGTCACGGTGACTGAGCGACGCCGCCGACTCCCCCACCTCGTCGGTCAACACAGCACTCGTCGCCTCCGAGGTGCACCGCGACCACCGCTCGCCCTCCCCGTCCTCGACGGCGACAACGAGGTGGCCGTCGAAGGGTTGGTCCGAGCCCCGAGTAGAGCAGGCTCGTTTCTGCTGATACGTGCAAGCACGGCGGAAACAGCTGTTTGGAAGGGGGACACACAGCTTGCTCCCTTTTGCTGTCCCAGCACGCGCCGTGTGTGTCCCAAACTGGCCCCGGCGCGGATTCGAACCCGCGCGAACGGACCTCCACGGGCCCTGGCCTTGACACTGGCAGAGCCCGGCAGAGCCTTGATGAGGTCCAGAGACGGCCAGACAATGAGTGTAGCAGACGACACAGCAGACGACACGCAGCCGGACGGGCGCGTCCAGTGTGGGAGCGAATCACGTTCGGGGGAGTGCTGCTGGGGTCAAAACAAAAACAGGCGCCCCCGCCGCCTCCGCCGCCCTTTCCAAACAATAAGGCCTGAAAGGCGATGCGACGTTCTCCCAGACCCCTCGCCTCAAATCCCTCCTCTCTCCCTCCGCCATCACCGTCACGGTCCTGGAGAGTCCTCGGCCAAAGCCCCGAGACTGACACCGGAGGAGGTCCTCCAAGGCCCGGCAGGCCCGGCCGAGGTGTGGAGGCAAACACCGAAGGGGTCGATACACATTTTTGCGGCATCCCCGACGACAAATAACGCCCCCGCAAAAAGTTAGTGGTGGCTACCTCAGGCGACGAACAAAGTCGAGAATCGAATTTCGGAAACAGTTTTTGTTTTATTCGCAAAGCGAGTTAGGGGAAATCCGTTTCGAGAATCGAGTTGGAGGCCTCTGGCGAGGACAGCAACCACACTGCCAAATTTCAAGTTTAAAAAAATGCCCCCCAAAAAGGCCTTTTAAGGGGGTTTGAAATCACTGTTTAGCAGTGTGCCAAAGAAAGTATCCGCGAGTACGCATGGTCAGTGTCTGTCCATCAGTCTCGCCCTGCTCGTCTCATTACGACAACCATAAACGCCTTTTAAAATCCAGTAACCATAAACTGCGCGGTCAGACGCGGCGTGGCGGGGCGGGGCGGGGCGGGCCGGACGCCGCAGACGGTGCTTGCTGTGGTACACTGTGGCGGGCACGGCCAAAAATCCGCGGCTAAACGCAAGCCTCTCCCATGCCATTGTGTTCCGCTCCGCCAACCGTAGGAGGAAACAGCTCCGCATTCTTTGTTCTTGAGTTAGTGAGTACAGTCATTTCCCCCTCAAGTGACTCCCAACAAAATTTTTCGAACTGGTTTTTGTTTCGATCCAAGCTGCTGCCGACGTTGTTGAATTCAGTTTGGGCCCTCCGAAAACAAACTTGTCACCACGCCGCCGTGGACACACCTGGCTGGCACATCTGGGTCGAGGCGGCGCCAAGACAAAACGGCTCTATTCTCGTATTCCTAGTTCCCTAGCCGGGCTTGTTTGAATTGCAGACCGGGGCGGGGCGGGGCGGGCTGGCGACGGGCTTTGCGGTTGATCGCGACATCGTGGCGACGAACGGCTGTGCCCCAGCTGGGGCCCTTGTTTGGACTGGGTGCTGCGTGAGCGTGTTCCAGAGCCCTCGGCGCCATTGTTCGAACCCGGCGGCGTTCAGTCGCTCTGTCTCTCTCGCACCTCCACGGGGCGGCCCGCGAGTGCGAGAGAGACAGAGCAGGGCAGGTGCCGGGGACCCTCGCAAAGGCCAGCGAAGGCCCTTTGGCACTAGGCGTCTGCATTCGTACGAAGCGCGGCGCCGCAGATGGGGCCCCACTGCCAATTGTAAGCCGCGACCTTGGCGAGGGGGCCTTGGCGGGGGGGGGGGGGGGGGGCGTCAAGGACGCGTCGGTTTGGCGCGCGCAATAAACGGCCAACGACCGCCGCATTCCGTCGTAATAACGAGGTGCATCGATCCCATTAGTATTCATGGCGGGGCGGGCGGCTCGCAAAGGGCGCGCCGTGTAGGGCAACACACGTCGCCAGGCGTGTCCAAAACTCTTTTGGCGGTCTGTTTCCACTTCGTGTAGACCAGCGCCCAGCGCGCGGCGGGTCGCCTACACTGTTGGGACTTCCCTGCCTTGAACTTGGCGCTCCACCACCGCCGTCAGGCCGGACTACTACTGGAGTTCCCAGTGCAGGCCCACTGTGCCGTTGTACATCTTTCAGACATTTTGAAATGAAAGGGCCAGCAGTGCAGGGCGGCGGGCGGGCCAGGCGGCCGCCCGACCCGCTATGTCGCCTTAATAACGCCACGACTTAATTCATCCACGAGGAACAGGGTCCGCGGCGGCCCACTGCAAACGCCCCGGCCTTCCCCGCCTCCTCCCTGGCGTCTGGGAAAAAGAGCCGCCGGCACGCCGTTCGCTGCAGTGTTTTACGCAAACTGCGAAATTAGAGCCCCCCCCCCCCCCCTCCGCGGCACGGCGGGCATGGCGGCCCCCGCGGCGGCCGGCGAGGCGCGGCGAGGCGGCTCTGGGTTCCCTCACTGCAACTCGTCCAAGTTCAAGGACGTGGTGGGGCGCCTGCCTGGCCGCCTGCAGCCGCACTGTACAGTGCGGGCGCGCCGCCCACCACACCGAGTCACTCCACTGCCATGCCCCCGCGGTGCCCCCACGGTGCCCCCATCGTGTGAGACACGAATATTAAGCGCCGTGCCGTCCTAGACGCCTTTTCTCCTGCCTCCAGTTGCCGCACGCGTCCGCGGCAGTCAAATGGTGGCCGGGGCCTGTCTCTCTCGCACACGTGGGGCGTCCCGCAGGGGTGCGAGAGAGACAGGGAGACGGAAGCGTATGAGAGGGACAGAGCGACGAAAACGCAGCTTGAGGAAAAGCCGCCTGCTGCCGGTGGGAGTCGAACCCGGGTCACTTCCTCGACGCTGACGTCGTCGTCGTCGTCGCCGCACGTGGCGGTTTTCCCCGGGCAAAGCAAAGCAAAGCGAGTACGTGACTGGCGATGGTCTGGGAACGAGTCCGCCGTGTGCCGTTACGCCCCTAGAACGCCTCGCCGTGCCGCGCCGCGCCGTGCCGAGGCCCGCAGCGCACTCCCTCGTTAGCCTCGCACCAGGCAAATGAGGGCTCTCTTCTCTCTCCTCCACCGCAAAAAAAACTAGAACAATTTGTGCCATCAGGTCGCGGTGTAGTGGTTCGTTCGGTAAGCACCGACCGGCATGCCCACACTTTTTGTACCTGGCACCTGCTTGCGCTGCTTGCGAGTTTGTAAGTTTGTTTGTTTTTTGCGCTGCCACCGGCCGAGCCGAGACGCCGTGGCTCCTTAGCCGCCGCCGGTGTTTCCTGTGTACACTCGGCGCGGCGGACTGGCAGGCAGGCGGTGATGGCGGTGGCGGTGGTTTTCGCGCGGAGCGTGGCGCTATGCAAAAATTGAGCTCTCGACACAAGGGGGCGTCGGATGAAATATTCACGCCAAACCGCGAAGGGGGAGCGACAGAGAGAAAGTTACAGGCCGCAAAATAAGCAGAGAGAGAGAGAGAGAGAGAGAGAGAGAGAGAGAGAGAGAGAGAGAGAGAGAGAGAGAGAGAGAGAGAGAGAGAGAGAGAGAGAGAGAGAGAACAACAGTGCTAGTCGTGTTCAACTCCGCGCTCCAAAAGTGCAGTGTGCTAACAGTGCCGGCTGCGCGGGGCGGGTCCTCCCAGCCTACAATTGGACCGGCAGGCAGCTCGCGCGGGAAGCCGACACTTGATTTGAATTATTTGGAGCCACGCACACGCACAGACAGACAGACAGACAGACAGACAGACGGGCGGACTTCACGCTCTAGCAGTGGCGCGCGAGCCACGACTGCACATAGCGGGCCGGCCGCTGCTTTACAGACCCCTGCACGTCCTCCTTGATAACCTAGTCCCTCATCATCCAGAGCGGCATTTAGCCACGTGGTTCAAGTTGGCGGAAGCGAGTTGTTGACAGTCGGTTGGTTGGCGCTCGGATAACCGTTTTCGTTATCGAACCGAGCAGCCAAATCGGCTCAGCGCCGCGCCGCCCCCTCCGCACTGGTGTGCGTCCGGCGTCGGGCTCTCGATGATGGCGGCCCCGATGACGCGACCCGATCGTTCTTATCAGTGGCGTGGCGGCGCCAGTGTAGTGTCACGTCGGTGACCCCGGGGCATCGCGACGCACCTCCGCCTGTCTCTCTCGCAATCATGGGGCGCCCAGGGAGGCGAGAGAGACGGAGCGACCAAGCGAGTCGGGTCAGGGCTCTCCGGGAGTCGCCACTACACTGGAGGAGAGCACACTAGTAGCGGGGAGCGTGGGGAGAGCAGACGATGGAGTGCCCAATCAGGGAGTCGCGTCGGGTCCCCGATGAAAAGACTACACGTCCCCCAATTTGAATGAATGGCCGGGCCTTCCTCTCAGCCCGCGGATAAAAGGCTTCGATTTCCTGTGTGGCTTTGTGTGGGGCCTGCACTGTGGGACTGGGCCGCCTTACGAGCTGACCAAGCAGGGACCCGCCAAACCAACGGCCGAGTTACGCCCTTCAACGGACCACTCCACCCACAAAAATAAAATAAAAATGATTTACTTTTGGGGAGGCTTTCTTCGTCCATTAGCGTCGCAACACCTCATTTCGAGACGGCCCCCGGCTGCTGCTTCTGCTGCTGTTCGCGGTCTGATTTACAGTCGAGTGCCGCTCCTACTCCAGGAGGGATTTCGCATAAATCTCGAGCAGCAGCATAGAGCGGGAATAAAAAGTAATGGGCATATAGTCGATCCCTTGCCTGCTGACTACTACCCAGCAGACTGCACTTTTTGGCCGCGAAGGGCGAACCATGGTCCGTTTTCTGGGGAAATTCACCTGCCCACTGTTGAAAAACTTGAAAAAAAAAAAAACAGTTTTCAAAATAAATTTATTTTTTGCAGCGATTCATTCGGTTGGTAGTCAGAACAGCCCAAGCTAAATGACTTCCCAGGACTCCACTCCCCCTACTTTTAACAGTGCCCCTTCCCTCCCTACATTGTAGCGGCGGATAAGCGATCTGCTGTCGATTTACAACGCGAAGGACGCCCCCCGGCGCCTCGCCTCTTGCGCCTCGCCTTGCGCCTCGCGTCGATGGACGCGTCAAACTGCCGCGAAATTAAAGTCAAGCCCGACTTTATTAACCCGTCCGAAACAATCAACAATAAAAGTCTCGATGCCTCTTCGTTCGCCTACTGCCAGCCATCGCCGCGCCCGCAGAGTGTGTGGTGTGCTGTTGTTGTAGCAGCGCGCGACACGGCAAAAAAAAAGTTGGCAAAATGGGCACCGGTGAAACGAAATAACGAAATTCGCAAAGAAACGAAGGCATGTACATTCAAACGAGGCAGTCAGTATCAAAAAGGGCGAAAAATTGGATGATTCCACGGCCCCGCCCACACGCCGTGCGAAACCAAGCATTCTGCCCCCCCCCCACACACACACAGAGGGACAGCTGCCGTTATGTAGCAATCGAAAAACGCGCCAGGGATGATAATCCCGAATAAGAAATACAAAACCTGGGGTGGAAAAAAAAGACAGTGTGGGGTGCACGCACACGGAGCAGCGGGGTGGCATTCGCACAGAGCGAAAAAGAAATGGGAAAATAATTTTTACGACGGGAATAAATAATTAACCGACTGCCCGGGGAAATAAAGGGCAGAGAAAAGGTAACTCCACACAAAAGCGAGCGTCATTGACCCGAGCAAAATCCCTCCTCGGTGAGAAAATTAATATCGTTACTTTCGCAGACGACGCGACACCCTTTCGCACTTTCGCGGGGGGGGGGGGGGGTAAAATTACAGAATTAAGCCGCGCGCGCCGCCAAACGCGCGTAAAGTCGCGCAAACTCACGGCAGTGCGGCGGCGCAGCGAGCAAAGTCGGACCGGCCGCACCGCACAGTTTGCGCGAAATTAGCAAAGTGGTGGAAGCCGATTGTCGCACCCTGAGCGCAGCGCAGACTAATTGGAGGTGTCGCCTCGGAGGAGGGAGAGAGAGAGAGAGAGAGAGAGAGGCCTTAGTGGCTGCCAAAATATCTGGACAGAGTGCTGCTGTAATTGTGTGTGGATTCCGACAGTTTTTTTTCTCCTTTCCGCTTTGCACCCTCTGCGGTGGTGTTAAGACCTACAGGAGGGGCGTGCAGACTCTCTCTCTCTCTCTCTCCTCTCTCTCTCTCTCTCTCTCTCTCTCCCTTTTTCTTCGCGGTCCATCAGCTGATCCAGCATTCCAGCAGACCGGGCTGCTGGACAAAAGGCCGCACCCTCCGCGACCCTCCAGCCGACCCTTGGCCGACCCCTCAGACGACCCTCCGTCGTCGTCCGTCCGGCCGTCACAGATCATTTCCCGATTCCTGGAATCCGGTCGACAAACTAGGGGCACGGCGTCATTTCCGGAAAACCTTTCCATTTTTCCAGTCTAGAAAATTCCAGCCTTCTTATGTCCTTTTTTCTAGCTGTTTTTATTTTTGCGACAGCGCGGAGGTTGTAATTAGTTTCCAGTGGGGCTGCGCTAACCGCGCAAACTATGCACGGGTTAAGAGAGTCGTGAATAAGAGTACAAGTTGGAGTGCGTCAACAAGAAGCAACAATGTTCCGGCCACGCCGGCTGGCGGGCACGCGTGGCAGGTGGAGAGAGAGAGAGAGAGAGAGAGGAACAGGCAGACGCCAGCAGGCGGAGCGAGAGGGAGTGAGAGAGAGGTGGAGGGCTGCGGAGGGGGAGGAAATACCCCACAGGGGAAGAGGGGAAAGGGGGGAAAGGGAGGAGAGAGAGAGAGAGAGAGAGAGAGAGAGAGAGAGAGAGAGAGGGGGCAGGAACTGGTTGAAGGTTGAGGGTAGGATTCGTCACGACACCGAGGCGCACGCGACAAGGCCTAGGGTCCGAGGGCCGCCGGCTAGCTGTCCCAGCGGGCTGCCAAGGTCGTCCACGGGGGTTGCTGGCTGGCATCACGGAAACTACTCTATCCGGACAGCCTGGATAGGTCGCAGTCCTCGCCGACAGACAGACAGACAGACAGACAGACAGGCGGGCGGACAGAGGGGGCATCCACCTCTGGGAAATCTGACCACACGACATGAAGGGGTGACAACCCCCGTCCAGACAGACGCGCCCGAGCCATTCTGCGGGCTTATCGAATAAGGCAGTGGCGTTGCCATGCCTGCCTCTCGCAGTGTCGTGTCACTGTCCTGCCGGCCGCGGTCGCCGCGGTGGCCTGCCGAGCGATTCATCGTTCTGTCTCTCTCGCACCGCCGCGAGCGCGACAGAGACACTGGCGCCGAGATGATGTCATCCGCCACACCTCTCTAACGGGGCCGGCAGCCCGTTCTCGCAGAACAAGTTTCGGCCTTTGTTTTAACGACTGCCTCGCCCGGCAGCCACACTGCAGGCGCCGCGAAGAGCAGAGCCTCCCGCAAGCGACAATGTCAAGGCGGTTAAAAAGTCCCGCAGGCGGAATCAATTCGGTCAGTAAAATTAATTCGAGTCGGAAAATCGTTTTCGAAGCGGACTGCGTTCCGCCGCCGTGGTTCTGGCGCTGTTTGTCGTCATGCAGGTGGTGGTGGTGGTGGTGGAGGCCATGTTGCTGTACAAACACGGCGGGGCAGAGCAGCCAACAGCAGTCGCATTGCGATGTCTGTGTGTGTGTGAGTGAGACCGCACGAGAGGGGTGAGGCCTGAGTGAATTTGAATCGCGATCTGCTTCGCTTTATTGAATCGCAAAGCATACACGCGGCACGCGAACGGCGGCGCGGTATAGGGGTGCCACCTCCACCGTGGCTGCTGCTAGGCCCCACCAGCTGTAGGGTTACCACCCGTCACAGCGCCGCCAAGATAGAGAGAGAGAGAAACTTAAGAGAAGTTGCTATCGAGACTGCCCAGCCCAGGCAGGCAGGGTGTGCTGTAAGTCCCATGAACACACACACACACACACCTGCAAGCGAAAAAAGAGAGACAGGGCAAGGGTCATTGCGATTCACAGCACCAGCCCAGTGACCGAAAAAAAAGTTTATGCAGTCGAGTTCTACATTTCTCTGGGTCGGCGTGGTCCAAACTTTGGCCCCGCCACGGAAAACGCAAACTGCGTCCTCCTGCATCCTCTCTCTCTCTCTCTCCCTCCCTTGTTTATGTACGCCACTGCACCCTCGGGCGATGCGAAGAGGGAGACTGCGCCCCTGCCGGCCAAAAGGGGGTGAAGGCCGAAGGAGGAACCGGCATGAAAAATCCAACGGCCACTTTTAAAACGAAACTGCACCGGCACTATGTAGTACGCAGTACGGCGCCAGCTGCTACAGGACTCACAGTCAGGAGAACCGAACCGCTTCCCTGGTCTGGGAATCCTCCAGCAGTCGCGGTGTGGTCCAGGAATCGCACCGCAGCGGTGAGATTCCTCTCGGGCCAAGGAATGCTCTGCTAACTAGAGAAGCATAAGAGGATCGCTTCGGATCCGCCAAACCCATAACGAACGACGACCCACACAAAAACAAAACTGAATTCCAAAACCGTCCAGGAGTAAAGAAACAAAAACATTTCCCCTAATTCGAAATGGTTCGCGAGGGGCAGTAACTCTGCGCGCTGAAGGGCGGGGGGAAATGATGCGCTGTACAGTGTACACACCACCGCAAAAGAGTGATGCCGTTTCGGAGGGTGCGGGCGCGGATCTTCTAATTACCTCGACCCCGAAACCCAGCCAGGGGTCCTGCCTGCATCGGTGCGGCTTATCAAGGGCTTATCGGTAACAATTTGTCGAAGGCAGTGTGTCTTTACGGTGGAGGGGAGGGGGGCACTCTCAATGGGGGCATGCATTCAGCCGGCACATGATCCCTTTTGTGTGCGAATGCCTGTGTGTGTGTGTGTGTGTGTGTGTGTGTGTGTGTGTGTGTGTGTGTGTTGGCACCGTCGTCGTGGTGGTACATGCGCCCGCACTGAAAGAAATATATCGCATCGGAACCAGAACGCCCCCCCCCGCCCCGCCCCGCCGTGGTCGTACGCCGCTCGAGCACAGGCTGTGCGCTGTGCGCGGCTCCGTACGGCCATGAAGACCGCATGGGGTCTGTCCGTGTCATGTCGGTATCGCGCCGACCAATCGGACGTCGGTGATTTGCGAGCCTCGCTTCGACAAATACGCTACAAAGCGCTCGCGCGGACCGACGCTCTTCTTCCCGCGGAAATAATCTCCGCCGAAAGAGAGAGAGATAGAGATGGAGTGGGGACACGGCACGAGAGAGAGGGAGAGAGAGAGAATGAAAATCGCGACGCTGGTGTAAATGGAAGGGGGTTCCTTTTATCCGCGGTCCGCGGACGTCCTTGGCGTGGAGTGGTCGTGAGGGGTCCTGGCAGGGTCCTGGCAGGGTCCTGGGACTGTGTTCAGGGTGTGGCGGTCGTCAAACTGTCTTTCTGGAGCAGCGCGCCGACCGTCCGCCTCGGCCCCGCGTTCCACCCCCTTGTTTCGGTAATGGAGGCACTGGGTTTAGTACAGTAGGGGGCGAGGCCGGCGAGGCGAGGGGGCCAGCCAGCGTGCCCATTCCGGTCAGCGCCGGAACGCCCCGGAACGCCCTGAAAGGAACGCCCCGGAACGCCCCGGAACGCCCTGAAAGGAACGCCCCGGAACGCCCTGGAACGCCCCGGAACGCCCCGGAACGCCCTGGAACGCCCTGGAACGCCCTGGAACGCCCTGGAACGCTCCATGGGGCCCTGGACAGAACAGGACGGACTCCAGGCAGCGATAAAGTGCGGTGCTGCCATCTCCAGTAAAGCGCCTTGTCTGGAGCGCCGCGTGCATGGTGCCATGATGCGACGATCTGTCAGAAGGGGTTTGGCGGCCCGGCTCGGCCTGCCCCGTGCCTCGTGAATATTGCAACCAGTAAGCCACCCTCTGCCCACCCTACAAAAAATAAATTTTTAAAAAAGTGCAATTTTTTTTCCCCAGCGAGGGACTTGTAGTTTCTTCCTTCCCGACGCGACGCGTTCATTTGCAGCGCGAGCAACGGTGCGCCGCCTATTAAAAACTTGTCGGAAAATGACTGGGAGTAAAGTGTCCCCGCGTCGCGACACGACGAGACAGACGGATGGCAGGACGCGGTAAATCCCGAACTTAACAACCGCGCGGGAAACATTCTTCCGACCACTTAGGCCCGCCGAGACACTAACGCCCCCCCCCCCTTTTCTTCCGTTCAATTAACAACTAAGTGGGACTGCCGCCGTGCTTGTCACAACCGCGTCACTCTCCCGGCCAATGGACCAAACGGACCAAAAGAGACCAAAAGGTGCACCGGAACCATTTTGGCTCCACTTCGACGACAGGCGCGCGTCAGCTAATTGGTTTCAAGCGAACTCCATTTGCGTAAGCCCACCCCTCTGCACACACACACACACGAACAAATTATGGGTAAACAGAAGCACCATCCCGCTTCAATCGAGAATGAATGGCTCTTCTCCACACACACACACATACATGCGCACACAAGCATTGTGCATACTATACCGTGTGTGCAACGATCATTAATATAGAAAGAGAAAAAAATATTTTGTCTTTTCCGACACGCGATTTAAAAAAAAATAATGCGTAAGCTCAAACTCATTTTCTTGTTTTTAAATCCAGTTGTTGAGTCTTGAGTAACGCAGTCCAAGGTGTTGATTACTGCATGCAGAGGGGTGCGAGTGAGGCAACGCTTCCGCTTCTGAAAAGCCCCCCCCCCCCCCTCTCTCTCTCTCTCTCTCGCAGCCGCGCAAAGCCGACGGCGACAGCGAACACAAAGCAGAACCAATTTAAAAACGGACATCACAGTTGCGGAATAGGGGTCATACAGGACGCCACACCGGACCAACTAATCAAAACTGTCTGTCTGTCTGTCTGTCTGTCTGTTGAAGGAATTCCCTCATGCCCTTGGCCTCCTCTGTCCGTCCACGCGTCCTCGATTGAAAGGGGTCTGAAGACATCGCTGGGGATAATAGAGCCAGCAGGACATTCCGTTCCAGCACCCAGCCCCACCCTACCCTGCCAGCCAGCTTGACCCACCCTGTTTCAGCACCGCATATTCGAGCCTCATTCAGCGACGAGCTCAAAACGTGTCCGGGATTTCGACCGCCCCCACCAGCTGGCCCACTGTGCGTCAGTGATTCCGACTGACCGCCCCTCGGGGTGGTGGTCGAGGGTGGCCGGGGCGGCGCGTGCTACAACTAGTGCAGCAGGCACTTGACGGCTCGTAAAGCGAACGCGCCACCGCGGGGACCCTTTATGCCCTTTTGATGGACTGCGATCAACACCCCTGGCGACCGCAGGGCGCAGGGCGGCGCCCACAGCGCAAGGTCAGCCCGAAATAGCGGTGGCGGCGTGGGTCGCGGGTTCGCGCCCCGCCCGCCGCGCCCGCCGTTTCCCGCCAATATCATTAGTGGAGTTCGTTGGCCCGCGCCTCCGCGATTCGTGGTCGGGCGGAGTGGCGGCGGCACTAGCAGACGCCCAGACTCCCAGCGCACCGTTACGCCGCAAACCGAACGGACTCCCGAACGCAGCCGCCATTTTTCGTCCCTCTCGTCCTCATGGCGGTTCCGCTACACTTTGCAAAGCAGAGGCTTGGCATGATTAACTTTCGGCCGGCCGGCCGTGCAGCTCGGCGAAAAGCAAAATAAAGCACCGGACGGCCTGGTAGGGCTCGGCATGGGCCTCGGCCTCGGCATGGGCTTCCCGCAGGGACAGTTCATCCCAGGGGGCCCTGCGGGCCGCCCAAACCCCATTTAAAAGGGAAAGGGGGGCCCCCGGGCCGGGCCCCCCCCAGGGGCCAGCAAGGGGAGTGAGGGGTCAGCGTGTCATAGGGGAGGCCGCTCCGGGGGCTGTGTCTGTCTGTCTGTCCGTCCGTCTGTCTGTCTGTGGCTTTGCGCTTTGTCTGTCGCTGATGGCTGCTGAAACTGTTGCGGCCAGCATCGCGGACCCAGCCCAACGCGTGGATCTCTGGTTCAGCCGTCTCTCTCTCTCTCTCTCTCTCTCTCTCTCTCTCTCTCTCTCTCTTAATCGCAGGCCGCTAATTACAGGCTCCGGGCTGCTCTACAGTGTACCGCGCCAGGCCGTCCAAACGCAAACGAATCGGCCGCGCGTTGCGCGTTCTGCCGCCAATCACCGTTTTAACGGCGGCCGCGGTTCGCGGGGGAGGAAGGAGGGCGACCTCCTGCAGCGTCTCCCCTCTCTCCAATTCCCCGCCCCGGTTATCCTTTTATAACCACAACATTTTCCTTGTTTTCCACGTTCCTCCTATTCGCTCCGCCGCCGCGCGCCTCGGGTTACGACACTAACCCAATTTCCATTGCCAACAGCGAAGCGGCCTTCGCAGTCATCGAATCACGGCCCGGAAAATCCCTCTGCCCATCTCTCGCCACCTTCAAAGGGGTGTCGTGTGTGTGTGTGTGTGTGTGTGTTTGCCCTTTCCATGTGTTCCCTAGGGGTGCGCCGTTCCCAAGCGAGGCCCCCCTACACTGTACGCGTGCCTTATGCCCGCTGGAATGCCCGGAGAGGTCCACTGGAAGGGGAAAAAGGGGGGGGGGGCAAATAGAGGGCGAGATGAAGGCAGGGTGCACTAGTAGTCAAGCCGGCCACCGATCAAGACAGACAGACAGATCATCAACAATGCAACAGGCGGCCTGCAAAACTACCCCCAAGCTCCGGGGCCCGGCAAAGTTCCCGCGGCTGCCGCGGGGGCTCTTGGCACTGTGCCCCCACTGTTTACCTCCCCCCCCCGCCCAAAACGCAATAATTGATTCGCGATAAATCAAAACACGGCTGCTATTTTGGCTGGCGGTGCGTGCGGCCTGCTGCAAGCCGAGCCAAAGAAGCCAAAGTCGCTCCGTCTCTCTCGCACTCCGACGGCCCACCGTAGGCCAGCCCACGAGTGCGAGAGAGACAGAGCGACTCGGCCTTGTTGGCCTGGCCGGTGAAATACGCCCCCCGATAAAGCGGCCCGCAATCAATCAACTCGCACACAGTCGGCATCGTGCCGTCCTCGTCGCACGGCAGGGAGAGAGAGAGAGAGAGAGAGAGAGAGAGAGAGAGAGAGAGAGAGAGAGAGAGAGAAGCAAAAAGTGTGCTGGTCAGTCTCACTCGGGCGGCAGACGCATCCACGGTGCATCGCATGCATTAGCGAACCACTGGCAGATGATGTGGCGGCCAGCGCTCCGATTCAAAACCGCCTTCTTACTCTCTCTCTCTCTCTCTCTCTCTCTCTCTCTCCTCTCTCTCTCTCTCACACACACACCGTGGCAGTGCGCCTGGATGCACGCGAGACACCGGACACTATTTTTTTTCCATTCACCGCTGCACCTCCCTACTCCCTCCCCGGCATTTCTCATTTCTCCGCCGGCATGCATTTCACAGTGCAGTGCGGTGCATCTCCGCGGCCAGACAGGTGCAGTGTAAAGTGGAACCGCGCCTAAGCCGCCGCACTTTCGCACACAAAACGGGGCGCGTCGAGCTCCGGCCAGTTCCGTCTTTCTCTTCGGTAAACACTTGGGTGGGACAGTCATGTACACCGCACTGCAAATTTATTTTTTTTTTCAGAAAAATACCACAGTAGAAATACTTTTAATTGTATTTTTTTTTTTGCAAGGATAGTTCGTTAGTATGCAGAAGTACGTTCTTTTGGTGGAATTTCCAGTGTCTTGCTGCAGTGGTGGTGTGCAATTGACGCCCCAGTCTGTACCGCCCAGGGCGCCAGCAGGCTCAATGAGACGCTCGAGGTACAAGTGACGGCGGAGGCCGCACCGACACACACACACACACACACACACACACACACACACACACACACGAGCACGTGTCCTCAAGTGATTCTCGCCACGACACTGCGAGGCGCGTGCCCTTCCTGGTGTGAAATATAAATGAGCCGGGTGGCCCGCATCGGTCGAACAATCGGCGAGCGAAAAGAGAGAGAGAGAGAGAGAGAGAGAGAGAGAGAGAGAGAGGAAGAGAGAGAGAGAGAGAGAGAGAGCGTCGCCTTTTAGTACAAGGAGGGTTTACACGATCGCTGCGGAGGATGAAAATAAAGCTGCCGATTTGGAACGATGATGTCATCGCCGAGCTCGGTGCTGTCCAGTCCAAGTCCAGTTCGTTGGCCAGTCACCCCCTTCCCCCTTCGATCGCCGGCCAATCCACGCGGCCGCTGCTGTTCCATTTGCTTAACACACGCTGTCAAGGCCACTGGATTATCGACATGTCCATCTGGAAAGGCTGCGCTGCGCGGCTCGGCCAAAACGGTTTCTTCTTTTTGCCCGCGCGCGTTCGGCTTTCTCTTCTTTTTCTGGACTTTCCGCGTTTTTACCCGTTCTCAAAATTGTCACTCGGATTTTTTTAAAGCCCTTATTTAATTGTTTTTAAATGTAATTTTAGTGACTTTTTCTAAGCGAATTTTTCCGCTTCGCTCTGCGCACCCTTGCACGGCCCGTGCCCATCCTGAACGGTTGCATAAGTCCTGGGAGAACGAGATCGTCAGCTCGCCGCCCAGCCCGGCCCAGCCTAGCCTCTTCCTGCTCTATGATGGCCCGGGTTGGGCCGGACTTGGCCGCGCTGGGCGGAAGGCTTAGGCGAAGCCACCTCTGCGGTTGCAGCCCGGCTGGCTGGCCCGGCTGGCTGGCCCGGTGCATGGCAGCATGGCCGCATGGCCACTGGGTCGCCGCACGCCGCTACCGGTGTCCGGTTGCACCCGGACGATCGACCTTCCGCTGCAGTGTACCGGACGGGACAAATTCGTACAAACTTGCCGGCAGCGACCCCCCGCTATTTTTCCCGCTCCCCTGTTACGGTGGAAGAGCAAACGCTGAGGTCTGTCTGTCCTCTCTCTCTCCGCGATGCGGACACAACAGCTGCAACCTGCTGACTGACCGATTCCGAAGAGGTTTTCTGCCTCTCTCGCACCCCTCAGGGGCCGCACCATGAGTGCGACAGAGACAGGCCGGCTCGCCCCCACCCCTTTTCAATTTGCCCCCGCCACCCTCGGCAGCCCTCTGCATCGACGTGTTATGGATGGCTGTCCGCAGCAGACGGGGGTAGGTAAGGTACAGTACTGGGTGGGGGTCATGAAATGATGGATTCCCACCCTCTCTCTCTCTCCCTCCCTCTCTCGCCCAAGGCAGAGGCACCGCTCACGGCAGGGAAAAACGGTGGGTGACTCGCCTATCCGCAGGATAGAGAGTGACAGAGACGGAGGATAGAGGGGGAGGCCGCCGGATACGCCACGGGATAGATCCGTCCGGAAGGAAGTCAAATAAAATTCGAGTGATAAATAAAGGCGCGACGCGGTGCGAGAAGTGAGCCCCAGCGCCCGCTACACTGCGAGCGAAGGGGAGTGCCAACGCGACAGACATCCCGAAATTGGGCGTCGTTTTCTGGGTGAAGTAGCGCGGTACAAGTCGAATTCAGAACGCAAAGTCATCCTGAACGAAACGGTCGCAACGCACGACGACGCGTACACAAAGTTGTCGGAATGATTGTTGTCGAGTTGGCACTGGTCGTACTCGCCAGGTCATAAACAACAACAACAACATGATGCGTCTGCTAATTCATGAAATTACAGTGCAGGCCCGCTGTTGGCACCCGGGCCGCCGTGCCGCGCCACGCCGCCAGGTACTCCCGCCCAGCCTCGTTTGCATACCGAGTTTATAAATTAGCCGGCCGGCTCCTCCATGACGCGCTGGAACCGCTGGAACCGGCCGGGCCTCCAGACTCCTCCAGGCCTCTCCAGAGCCGAGGTGTCACAGATAATGGCAGGGCGACTTACGGCCTTCGGCTGGCTTCGGCTGGCTTTGGCACGCCGTCCCTGGCCGCGCCGTTTCGCTATTGGCAGCAAGCATTTTTCTTCATTTTGTTTAGTCTTTTGTCCTTTTCCTTTTTTCGTCGGGGGCGCCCAGCCCGGCGTCGCGCAGCTGCCAGAGGGGTCCAGAGAAAGGGGTCCGCGACTGCCGTTTTGGCAGGGCGGGGGAAAAATAGAGGCCCACATCGACATTGTCAGCAAACATGCCGATAATATTTTTTTCTCTTTTTTTTCTAGTGCACCCCTGGTCGGCACACTGAGCCCCCGCGAACCGCCCCCGGCCCAAGGTAACCTACAAGCAAGCAGAACCGACGCGGCAAATATCTGGGTGCGGTCCCGCGGACGGAGGCGAGGCAAGGCGGAAGGGAGGGACTTTGAGTGGTGCTGAATTTGAAGGAGGGGCGGGGGAGGGGGAGTCTAGGGTCGGTTCCGGGTGAAGGGATGTTTGCACGAGGCCGGCCGGTGAGAGCCTCAGGGGGACGATCACCGCACTGGCGGGGGGCTGCGGGGGCTGCTGGGGCTGCGGGGGCTGCTGTGCAGGCCCCGGATCGACCTGTCCGCCAAACTCCAAACTCGGAGAGGGTGCCTTTGCCGCTTGCCATGCGGCTCACAGAGGCGAGAGCCAGCCAAAATCATGAATTTTTTTAAGAAAATAATTTTTTTTTTCACGTTTTTTTGCGTTTTTTGTGGAAGCGAGCTGATCTTTTGATCCCCGGCAAAGTGTCCGCGTGTACTGCAGGGGCTCCAAGGCGCGGGGCGTCAAAGTCGCGCCGGAGACGCACCCCTCGTCAGAGGCGACCCCCAGGATCGTATCGCCGTCGCTCTGTCTCCGTCGCACTCGCGGGGCGGGTCGCGGGGGCGAGAGAGAGACTCCGCATTCCACACACGGGCCGCAGGGCCGCACGTAGGCGACGCGACAAGGCATAAAACGCTTCATTGGGCAGAACAGCCCATTTCGCGATTCGACAACGACAAAAAAAAAGGACAAGCGAGAAAAAATTCCTAGAGCAGGGCGAAGGGAGGGAGGGGAGTGGCGAAGAGGGTGCGCCAGACTCGAGGAAAGAGCAAGGTCTTCAAAGACTGCATTCAGTAACCGTGTCGCAGGGGGAGGGGGAAGGAAGGGACACCTTATCAAACATTGAATGGCTGACGTGTTCCGGGGCCCACACTGGCCCTGGGGCCCACGGGGCGCACGGGGAGGGCGGGACCGTCTGGCGAGGCGTCTGCTGAGCACCGTCCGTTAACCCGGACTACACGGCCGAACAAAACAAAAACGTCGCCGAAAAATAAGGAAGTTGTTGGTTGGCGGTGTAGGACTGGATTCGAAAAAGGGAGCGACAGGGAGACAGAGACAATAGACTGAGTGTCAGGGCGACGCAGGGCGGCGCAGGGTGAAGCCGAGGCACTTAGCGGTCCATCAGAACGAGACGGGGCGCTGCATTCAATTCACCGTGCGCCGCAGGGACTTCCCTCTCCCCACCCCACTGCCAAGCCGGAATTGAAATTTTAATAAATGCCGCCACGGTGGTCGCGTCCGCGTCCCCCCGCCCCCGGACGGCGGCGTGCTCTGCGTCCTCTGCCGCCCGGGCAGCGGGCCGTCCGCACGACGCGCGTGTCCACCACGTGGCCTACCTCGCCCCCGAGGAGGCCGTCAGCAACCCTGGCCGTCGACCGCCCTCGCCAAGTTCAAGGCCCGCGCGCCGTCCGCGCACCACCGGTCCGAGCGGGCGGTTCGTGTTTATGGCCGCATGCACGAGCCCCCCCCCTCCCCCTTCCGCCCCTGCAGCGCCGCCCGGAGGCGAATCCTCCAAACCAATCCAATTGCACCACAATTTCCCCGCGGAGCCCGGCAAAGCGACGAAGGGCAGGGCCAGCCAGGGCCGTGTGCCGCGGGGCCGGAGGGGGTGGGGGTGGAAGGGGGAGGGGGCACTGACTGAGCTGCCTTATTATTACCTCCCGCTGCCTGCACACCCCCTGCGCCACGCAGCGCAGGCAGCGCCGCCCTGGACAGTCGCCCCTCCCTCCCCTCGGTTGTTACACCCTCCGCTGTTGCAATTTTGCGCAGCCATAAGGCCCGCAGGGGGGAGGGGGAGGGGGTTGCTTTTCGCGGAAAAAGGTGCTCTGGCCTCGCCTCGGCCCGCCGGCGAAGGGTTGCGCGGCGTTCCCTAATAAAGGGAGTCCTGGAGCACTGAGATACGGCCAGACATCCGTAACAGTGGTGCGGCACCGCCGAGGGGGAAAATAGATCGATGCGCGGGTATTTGAACCCGCGTGATATTTGGCGCGTGTTTTCCTTTTCCAGGGTGTTGTTTCCTTCCGTCCCGCCGGCGTGCACTGACCTTCACCACCACACTGCATAAACACGGTCGGCGTCGCTACTTGGTCCGCGCACTGAGACGTGACCGACACGACCACGCCGAACTGGGCGACAGTAAGCGCCTTCGACACACGGACGGACAGACGGACAGACAGAGACAGACAGACAGACAGACAGACAGACAGACAGACAGACAGACAGACGAACCGACACACTCGCGAGCAGCCATAAGCGCCGGTCTGGTGAGCTTCGTAATGAGGCTTTGGCTTGTCAAGTCCAAAGACGACACATAAACCTCCGCCGCCGCGGTACTCGCCCCGCCCCGCCCCGCCCCGCCCACGCCACAGCATTTATAACCTTTTCCGGAAAGAATAAAAACCCCCGCGCTATCGCCATCAGTCTGGCGACGTGACTTGCCTAATCAGCTGACGCCTAGCTGCGCTCACCTGAAACAGAGGAAGGAAAACAAATGCGTTAGATAAGCTTTACCCTGCGCACTGCGCGCTCCACTGCGCGGGGAGGCAATCATTAGGGGCAATAATTGCAGTTGCCAAACAGACAGACAGACAGACAGACTCGTCCAACTTTCTCCGCACTATGGTTAGGGGAGTCGGAAGTCTGCTTCTGCCCCAGAGCCCCGGGATTCTCTTTTAACTTGTTCGATAGTCGGTCCGCGGTAAGCTGGGTGCGGTCGAAGGACCCGACGCGTGCATCCGACTGCCACACTAGAAGTCCGATTCGGAAGCGCGAGCACAGCGAGGACGAGGCCCTGGTGCTTCCAGCGCCGTCGTCGCTCTGTCTCTGTCGCACTCGAAGGGCGGGCCGTAGGGGTGCGAGAGAGAGCGACCCGCGCGTGCCGGGGCCCACACTGTACCACATGTAGTATGTATAGGCGTAAGCCTTGGTTCCATTAGGAGCAGACGGCCGGCCTGCATTATTTAGCCATTCAATACATTCATGGCCTCCGCGGCCTCCAGCGAGGCGGGCAGCAGTGGGCCAGAAGACCGGTGGAGTCGGCCGCCAACCCCAGAGGGAGAGGGCTCCACCGCCGCGGCCTGGGTGGCCTGCAGGGTGATAGTGGGACAAAGCCGGCGTCCTGGAAGGGCCCGGCCCAGCACCAATCCTGCAAGCGATCGGGTGTCCAATAGCCCAATACGGCCCTTGAGGCCCCCGACGGTCCCCGAGGGCCCCGAACAGGTGTCGCTCGGGGCTCGGGTCTTAACCACTGATGGGTCCTGATGGCGGTGTAATAGTCCGTCTGGCGGTGCCGGGGTTGCCGAGGTGTGAGGGGTCCTCCACCAAGCAGCCGATGCCTTATTTTAGTGTGGCGTGCAGGAAGGCATCATTTTGAAACTCAATTTCCCGAGCTCCGGTCACATTGAGCGCGAGGTTTAAAAACCGGTCACCCCCCATTGAGGTATTTTCCTGAAATCCGGGATTGCTTGAAAGTTATAACCCGCTGCCCGCTTTACCGAGACCGCTGGGTTTGAATCGAAATATTAAACGCATTCATATTCGGGTCTCCCCGCCTCCGTTCGAGAGCCCGCGCAGTGTTCGCGGGCACGCGCGCTATGCGCAGAACGCACTGCCAATAGCGTTTCTTCATAAAACGGACTCGGCGCGCGCCAAAAAGCGACGAGAAGGAGTTGAAACGGCAATAAGGGGGAGTTGTAAATCAGACTGCTTGGCGCCCGACGGTCGAAAGCGAGCGGAAAGGCCAGAAGGGCGTTTCGGCGCGTGAATGGCTGAACCAACGGCGCTGAAATCCAAGCCAAGCCGGCTGGCCCGGCTGGCTCGCAGCGAGTGACACTTGACACCGCAGCGTGCCGACCGCACCTCCCCGCGTTTCGTGCACCCCGCCGTCCCCGCAGTGTGGGGCAATGCCGGCAATTACTTATACCCAATCTACCCCGAAACGCTAACAAAATCATGCACTTGAGGGCCACCCCCGCGTGCCGTGCCGTTGGGGTGAGTGGCAGGACGGTGGCGCGGGGGCGGCGTGGGGGCGGTGTGGGGCGGCGCGGGGGCGGTGTCGGCCGTCCGGCAGTCAACACAGGGCGGGGGCGGTAAGAGGTGCATTTTTCACTGATTAGGCCTTAGGCGCCTTCAGTCTTCTCGAGTGACGCGGGGAACGCGAGGGGATCCTACGGGGCGACACGCCGAGGCCGCCCAAGCCGGCCGGGCAGGGCAGGCCGGAAGGGGGGGGGGGCGTTAAGCCCTAGGAAGAATAATACTGCAGCGAGCCGAAGCCACCTCGTCACGTCGCGCGAAACCAAAGCACCGCCAAAACGGAGGGGGGGGGGGGGGGAGAGAGAGAAGTCAGCACCCGACTGCAGCACTGTCAAAAATAAGTCCCCGGCCCTCAACCCCCTTGGTAATGCCTGCGCTGAGTGTTTGGCCGATGGTCCGCTGGGCGTAATGCACTGACGCTTACGGGCACGAAAGGCTTTTAGTTGGGCTGACAGAGGGCAAGCTTCCCCTTCATCAGGCGGCCGTCCGTTCGCACTCTCGCCACCCCTGTGGCCGCACTCTCCACCGCCTCTCCCTCTCTCTCTAATTTGGCACACACGCCCCCCCCTCCCCGATTCGTATCGCATTTTTCCCGCGTGGCGCCGCTTCCCACGCACGATGCGGCACGCGACTGCCGCGGTCTGTCTGTCTGTCCGTCTGTGCGTCGCGTCGCCGTCGCGCTCCAGGTAGACTTATCTTCTTTTTCCATTTCCATGGAAATGGCTCCACGTTTATCGCACTTCCCTGCCTAGCCCTTTCTCTATCCGCCTGCCTGCATGCTTGCTTCCCTGTCTGTCTGTCTGTCTGTCTGTCTGTCTGTTCGTCCGTCCCCCTATGCTCGTCGCGGAGCGCGCGACAGAGTGACACGTTCATATCACACGCCTCGTCAACATGCGACTCAGTCACCGCCAAAGCGTGAGTCGCGGCGCGTCGCTCGGAGATTACGCAATGGGCGTGCCGTTACGCCCTTGCCTGCCCGTCTGTCTGTCTGTCTGTCTGTCCGCCCTCCCCCAAGCAGGATTTCCCCCCCGCGCGTACCTTAATGTAATCTAGTCATTTCGCCGCCGCTGCCACCACCGCCCTCCAGAGGGTGAGTCGTTTCGTCGCTCCGTCTCTGTCGCACTCACGGGGCGCTCCGTGAGGGTGCGAGAGAGACAGATCGCTCTTCTGAATCACGCGGCAGTAGGCCAGCAGCGTGGCCGGCGTCGCGGCCTGCACTGTGGGGCGGGGCCAGAGATAAGTCCCCCGTATTGCTCGCATCCTGCAGCACCCCGCCCCGCCCCGCCCCGCCCCGCCCCGCCCCGCCCCGCCCCGCCCCGCCACGCCCGCCGCATTCCGCAGATTAACGCCGCTCGGCGCCCCGCCGCCTTGCACGGCCTTCGGCACGGCCAGCAGCAGGAAGCGGTGAAGGCACTCAAATCGGAGCGGCGAAGGCGAAGGCAGAAATCCGGCCGACTGGTCACTCTAGGCGAGCACTCGCCGCCGGACGAGATCAAGGGTCCCGATGGTCCCGATGCTCTGGGCGGCCAGTGATCGACCTATCGATCGGGGCAACGACTTATTGGCGCGGCGAGGATGCTGGTACCGGCAGGACGAGTCGCTCCGTCTCCGTCGCACTCACGGCGCGCGCCGCCTGGAGGCCCGGGTGCGAGAGAGACAGACAGACGCCGGCCGGGGCGGCGCCCTGCTTGTCCGGGATTCAATTCGGATAGCGCCGCCACCGGCATGCCGTGCGGGCCGCGCCACGCCGATCACTGTTTGGATAACGGGGGGCCGGGATCGAACCCCGCTACCGCCGGCGGAAAAAAAAAATTATCAATCATAGGGTAATATTTTTGATAAGACGCGAGCGGGGCGGGGCGGAGCGCTTGAGTCGAATCGATCACCAGCCCGGGACGTGCTTCAGGGTGAGCAGGGCGAGGGGGATTATACGTCAAATTGAAATAGTCCGCCGGTTAAATGGTCTCGCGGCGTGACTTGCAGTTCAACGGGGTGGCTAGCGTCGCGTCGCGGGCCACCCCTTCCCCGATAAGGCAATGGCCTCGAGGGGCGAAGAGGGCGGCTGGGAGGCTCAGGTGAACGCGTGTCGAGTAATTCGACGCGGTGACGTTTACTTCGGCGCGGCCACTTAGGCCCACCTGCATGGATTGGCCAGAGTGCGGAACAAGGATAGAGAGATTCGCGACACCACCTGGCTGCAGCACACCTCTCTCTCTCTCTCTCTCTCTCTCTCTCTCTCTCTCTCTCTCTCTCTCCTCTCTCTGGCAGGCCCGCCCCCTTCAGCACGTGCCCTGTGTTGATAATGCTGGAGGGCGTAACCATGGCAACGCGCTGCTGGTCCCATCCCGAGGCCCCTCCTGCTCGTCCCCGTGAAGCCCCTGCTCCACTAGCGCGGCCCCGCGGCCCCGCAGTGGCGTGGCGGGGGCTTGGCGGGCAGGCACGGCGCGGATGTAGGTATATGGGTCTCGACCGGCGAACCAGGCAGGCCGAGCAAGCCAGCAATAACACGGACGGGACGGGCGTCGTCGGCTCCCCCAACTCGACCACTTTTCCCGCCATTTTTAGGACGCCATAAATGTTTACGTGCGAATTTTGTTCCGCTCAGTCACCGACATACTTGTGCCCGGCTGGCAAACGTTTCTGCGTTTACATCTCGTGATCCGGAAAAGAAAGGGTTTTCGTTTTGTCCAAGTTATTTTTTGGGGAAAATGATTAAAGTTTGAAGAAAAGTTGGTCCGAAACTCTGGCCTAGACTGTAACGAGACGAACGCCTGCAGGCGAAAACGAGTTCCAGTGTCGACGCGTGTCAAAACTCATCTCGCTCCTCTGATTTGATTGCAGGTGAGAACGCCGCGCGGTGGAAGCCTAAACGTGAGTCCGGGGCAGACAGACAGCAGACAGACAGACCGATGCTGTCAGAGAGCTCGCAGAGCCGCCACGGTTTGGGACAGCATCCACCGGGAAGGCAATCATACGCCGTGGAATTTCTCTATTAAGACGAGGGCAGACGCACGGACGCCGCGCGTGAGAAAGAGAGAGAAAGAGAGAGAGAGGGGGGAGAGAGAGAGAGACGCCGCGTGGGCTGCTGGAAGGGCTTCATCTGGACAGCACTTGATGCCCAATAAGGACACTTTATAGTATCAGAGAGAAAAGGGGGGGGGGGAGCGATGTCGTCCAACTTCTCAGTACGCAGAACTCACAAAAGGACTTTTGGTGAGGTGGACCGTTTTCAGTGCCCAGACGGACGAGCATCCACAGACAGACAGACAGACACACAGAAAGGCAGCTGGCGGCGGGTGGCGCCCGACTGATAGCAGTGTGTCACGGGGGTCAGCGCGTCGCGGGTCACGGCGTCGGCCATGATGACGTCACAATGCGGTCACCGCGCTGTGTCCAAAGGCGGCCACAGGCTGCGGCCGGCCGAGTGAGACAAACAATCGAGCCGCCATTTGAATCCATTCCGTTTTGACCGTTTCGACGCGTGTCACCCTGCCCTCCGCCCTCCGGCCGCGAGAGATGGATGGAGGTATGGATGACGGGCCACGCGGCCACGCAGTGCGTCGGCCAGGACGGTCGTTTGTCACTCATACTCCACCCGCAAAGTAATGGCCCACGATGAGCGAGCGATAAGGGGAAGTCAGCCCGCTGTCCCATTGCGGCAGGTCTCACACTGCAATTTTCGGGAAAAATATTTTGCGAATCAATTTTAATTGCTGGCAGAAAAATGGAGAATTTTTGGAACGGCGGTACCTCGGTTGTCTTGCGTACCCAGTGGTCAGGTCGTGGAACCCCAGGTAGGCGATATCGTTCTCACTCGCACAGCTCGGCGTGCGGACTGCGGAGCGAGGAACGAGGTGTCAAAAGGGCCTCGCCAACCCGCTCACGCCCGCCGGGGGACGCGGGCGGACGCCAGATCGAAGACCACGCCGTGCTTCGGCGGGCCGGGCGGTCCGGGCGGCCCGCTCACACACTCACGCGCGCCGTAAAGCAAGATTAGGAGCCTCCGGGGCGTCAACAGGACCGCCGGCTCGGGACCGGCCGGGACCCCGGGGCAGCGAGACGGCCGTATAATCCGCAGCAGACTGATTCCGAGAGGCCGCTCTGTCTCTCTCGCACTCACGCGGCGTCCCCTGGGGGTGCGAGGGAGACAGAGCGACGAAAATGACTCAGTTCGCTGGATCCCTCCGCGCTCCGCTTATTTATGGTGTGGGTGACAGCCATCGAGTCCGGTGGCAGTGACACGGGGAGGTGCACTGTGAACACGCACGCGTGTGTCGGGCAACGCAACGCGACGCTACACTGTGGGCGCCTGCGAAGTGCCGGGTAGGCAGCAAGGCAGTGCGTCTGGGTGTAACGGGACTGCCTACCTCACAGGCGCTCGCCGACGCCGAACGCGCGTCTGCGTGTGTGCGCGTGTGTGTGAGTGCGCGTGCGTGCGTGCGTGTGTGTGCGTGTGTGTGCGTGCGGCCGGCACTCGCTCTAAGCGTTACTGGCGCGCGGCATGCGAGCTCGCTTGTCCGTCGGGCTGCAGGGCGTTTTGGTGCGCCGTCCGCAGTCGCAGGCGACATGGCTTAATTCTAATGGCGTTGACGGGCAAACGCGCGAAAAACACGCACAGGGGCTCACCTGCCCAGGCGTGCGTCCCACAGTGGGCCGCATCCGCTTTCGCCCCCCCCCCCCTCGCCGCGCCTTTAAAGTCCTCTCCGGACTCTCCGGATCGAACGCGTGTAAGGGCCGAGCTGGCCGAGTGCAGTGCCGCTCACAACTGCCTCGCCCTAAAACTTTACCCATAAATTTTGGCGCTTACACGCGGCCGTGAGGGGGGAGACGGGCCCGGCGGGGCGGGGAGGGGGAACACAGCGCCGAACTGATTATTAACCCCCCGGGCATGTAATGGACGCCAACGGGCCAGCCATCATCTCACCGAAAAAAAAAAACATGCAAAACAAGTTATTTTTAGAAATAATTAAAATGTTTTACCGCATCGATTATTCGGCGCCCCGTCCGGAAATTGGCCTTTGATCTACATGTCCGCCACCGGGCCGGGCGGGGTGAACTCCCGCGCATGTTTGGTCCCCCTCTGACACGCACACGGACATTCGCGACCGCAACTTTGCACTGATCGTCTTCACGTCTGACAGGCGGGTTAGTCTGGCCCCGGCAAAAGTCTGGCCCTGGCTCTCCCCAGTCTGCGTGTCTCGTCGCGGGGGCGTTCTCCCCCCGCCCCGCCCCGCCCCAACCCGCTCCGCCCCGCCGCGGCGCCGGCGCCCAACTTGTACCGGCGCCTTCCTCCCCTACGACATCCAGGCCCTCCCCTCACACCGACAGCAACTTGTTTCAATTATTATTAACTCGAGGTAAATGCGAACCGCAATGTGTCTCCTCCGGGCGGATCGCAGTGTGTGGACGTGTTCGTTAGGCGGCGCGGCGGGGGACGCATGCCGGAGCGGGGACGCGTCGCCCCGGACCAATCGCGGATTGATGACTGGACAATTGGCGTTGCGTGACTGAGACAAAGGGACCGGGAGCAGGGGGAGGAGAGAGGAGAGAGAGGAGAGAGAGAGAGAGAGAGGAGAGAGAGAGAGAGAGAGAGAGAGAGAGAGAGAGAGAGGGCCCTGGATAAAGACGCCACTCCAGATCCACGAGGACGCCGAGGCCCCGCAGGCCCCGTCGGGGACGCGCGCAACGGCGAGGGGCGCCGCTGGAGAGCGCGCGGCCGCGTTCGAAATTCGTCGCTCTGTCTCTCTCGCACCCCTACGGGCCCTACGGCAGGCCCCGCGAGTGCGAGAGAGACAGCGGCTTTCGGACGCAGCCGATGGGGCGCACGACGCCGCCCGCCTGGAGAATTATGGAGAGGCTTCTGGAGAGCGGGGCGCGCGGCTGGAGGCGGGGGCGGCTTCGGGAAAGGCACGGCCTGGAGTGAGCAGTGTGGCGGCACGGCGTGCGGTCGCGGAGAGCGAGAGGGCGGTGCGTTGCTCGGAAGCATTTTTAATAAAGGCCTTGCAACGCAATGAATTCGACAGTTTTAGATTAATTAATCGGGGAGAAGGAGAGAGATGACGCCCGGTGCACTGGCGGGCGGAGAGAGGACTCCGCGGCGGTGCCGTCCTGGACTGGAGGATGATGACGGGCACGATGGCGGCGAGCGGCGGACAAAAAACCGGGAAAGGAAAATGTTGGGAATGAAAGCAAGCGAGGCGGCGGGCTAGACCGCGGTGCGGCTCGGCACGGCACGACTCACGCTTTGACCGGAAGACGTAAATGAAGGGCGCTCCGCGGCGGACTCCAGACTCCGGACCAGGCCTCCAGGCTCCGGGCGGTAAAACAAAGTGAAATAATCGATTTCACTTCCTCCGGCCGGGCTGGTCCACTGGGCTGGCGACGGCGGCTACACTATAGGCATCACGGTACTTGACTTTACAAGTTGTCACAGTGGCGGGCCGGCCCGTCGCAAACTATCCTCCCACAGTGTGGACGTCGGCTGGCCTGATGGCGCTGGCCCCCCAAACGGGTTGTGTACGCGAACCGGCGGGCCTGGCGGCGCCTGGCAGCCTGTACTTAGCGCGGCCGAAAAGGCCAGCCTAAAAACAACAACAAAAGGAGGATGCCCGCGGAGTGCTCGCCTTGCATACGCGTCACGGCCAGTGCGTTAATTGCCGTGTTGGCCCGTCCACTTTTTTCGTGCTCTCCGTTTATCGGGGAATAATCGCTAATGCTGTCTCTCTCGCGCCCCTACGGCACGCCCCACGAGCCGAGAGAGACAGCGCGCGACGGAATCCGCCCGCAGCGCGGCTCGGCGATGACAACCCGGAGCGCGGTGCGGCGGCAACGCTGCAGCGGACTCATTCCGAGTCGCTTTTTCGTCGCGCTGCGTCGCTCTCGCACTCACGGGGCGCGCAGGGGTGCGAGAGAGGCGGAGCGAAGGAAGCCACTCTCGGAATCGGTCTGCACCGCGTCGCGTGACGTGCCGTGACGTGCCGTGACGCGCGGCGCGTTGACAGCGAGCTAATGGCTGTGCGGGTCCCGGACGCCGTCGGAACGGCCCGGACTACGGATCGGAGGGTGTGGTCGCGGAGGCCGAAGCCCCCGCGGGGTCGCCAAAACCGCAACGAAGGAACAGCTGAAATAAATTCGAAATTAAATGCCACTCTTTGAAACAAGTTTCTCGATGCACTCTATCTGAATATCGACCTAGCCTCGGATAGCAACCCCCCTACCCAGCTCGACCTGAACTCATCTCGAGAGCCGCAAAGACAGTGGCTCGTCCCGTGTGGAGCCGGCCCGCACAATGGGGGCCCGATTGCAAAGCCATTGCAAGGCGTCCCACTGACTGCTCCCCGATTGCACCGCGGTTGCAGCGGTAGCAGCGCCAGTGCCACGCGTTCTGAAAAGGCTTCCGCCTCCGTTCCGCACCAGTTGCCGACAAATATGTCTGCCGTTATCTCCGCCTTTTTTCCCGCGCCTCCTTCTTCTTCTTCTTCCTCTTCTCGCGGTGGCTGAGCTCTACGGAAGGCTAGGCCGCGACAGGTTGTGCCGCCGCTCAGCCTGCCCGCGGTGGGAAGGGAAGCACGCCGCGGTCGTAATGTCGAGCGACGGACTGTCTGTCTGTCTCTCTCGCACTCGCGGGGCGCCCCGTAGGCCCGTGCGGGTGCGAGAGAGACAGAGCGCTGCTGTCGCGACGCGGGTCGTAACGTGGCCGGAGTGACGCGTGGGCGCGATGCAGTGGAGCGGCAAGCCGCCCAGTCCGGCCAATCCAAATACAATATTTCCCACGAAAAAAAAAGTACATGTTTTGTTTCTGTGCCGGCAGGATGAACGTGTGCGCACTGCTGGTGGTGCTGGGCTGCGTGGCGGTGCACGCCAGCGAGGACGTGGTGCACATCAAGTCCAAGTACTCGGCGCCGCCCCTCATCACGTCCAGCACCCTGCGCTGGGTCAAGAAGAGCATCGGCGAGCGCTCGGAGGCCGCCGTCGTGGGCGCCTACGAGATCGTGCCGGGTAAGTCCGTGTGTGCTCCACACAGTGGAGGAGGCCAAACCTCAAGACGCGTTTTGAGCTGCAGAGTCGCTAAATGGGGCTCGAACCGAACGTGTGACCCCACCAATGGATTGCTCTCCGAACGAGGAATCCATTGGTGGGGTCACACGTACGGTTCGAGTCCTGTTTAGCGACTCTGGAGCTCAAAACGCGTCTGGAGTTTTGGGCGCGGAGACTAACTTTACGCTGCACAGGTGACAACACCAACGGCGAGGACGAGGAGAACCTCAACGAGGTGCTGCAGCGCGACGTGTACGTGTGCCGCGCGCGCCACAACGGCGAGTGGCTGGCCGGCGTGCTGCGTTCCGGACACCCGGCGTGCCACGTGGCGCTGGGCAACCACGTCTTCCGCTACAACGACTACGAGGTGCTGGACAACGAGGACAAGGCGGCGCGCCTGTCGTGGGAGCGCTGGGACCGCTTCACCGGCACCATGCCGGTGGGCGCCGTGGCCGCGGGCGACAACTACATCGCCAGGAGGAAGGTGGAGGAGCCGGGCGACGGCCGCGGCGTGCTCGGCTTCACGCACTTGCTGGGCCAGATCGAGAAGAGGGGCTTCCAGGGCCTCATCAACGTCGTCGACCAGGTAAGGACTCCGCGCCGGACGCGTTTTGAGCTCCAGAGTCGCTGAATAGGAGTCGAACCGAACGTATGTGACCCCACCAATCAGGCTCGGACTGGCCCCCAAGAGGCCCCAGCGCAGCGGCTCTCAACCTTTCTCGGCTCGCGACCCCAAATTTGAAGCCAAAAATTTCCGCGACCCCCAGGAAAAATTTCGCGACCCCACGGGACCCCTCCTTTAACATGCCACGGCGTCTGATCCGAGGCGGGCATTTTGCTCCCTCAACGGGCAGTTGGTCTTTGGACCTTCCTTTAGCATGCCTTTGTTACGGAGTGCAATTATCAGTCTTAGTTTGGGAGCAGTATTGTCTCAAAGTTGGCCAAAACGCTCAGAAATGTCTGTGAAAAATCGTGTTTTGGGCTGATTTTAAGCAGCCACAGCGTCTGATCTGAGGTGGGCATTTTGCTCCCTCAACGGGCAGTTGGTCTTTGGACCTTCCTTTAGCATGCCTCTGTTACGGAGTGCAATTATCAGTCTTAGTTTGGGAGCAGTATTGTCTCAAAGTTGGCCGAAACGCTCAGAAATGTCTATGAAAAATCGTGTTTTGGGCCGATTTTAAGCAGCCACAGCGTCTGATCCAAGGCGGGCATTTTGCTCCCTCAACGGGCAATTGGTCTTTGGACCTTCCTTTAGCATGCCTTTGTTACGGAGTGCGATTATCAGTCTTAGTTTGGGAGCAGTATTGTCTCAAAGTTGACCAAAATAGTCACAACGGTTTTTCAAAGACACTTGCGACCGTTTTGATCGACTTTGAGACAATACTGCTCCCAAACTAAGACTGACAATCGCACTCCGTAACAAAGGCATGCTAAAGGTAGGTCCAAAGACCAATTGCCCGTTGAGGGAGCAAAATGCCCGCCTTGGATCAGACGCTGTGGCTGCTTAAATTCGGCCCAAAACACGATTTTCCATAGACATTTCTGAGCGTTTCGGCCAACTTTGAGACAATACTGCTCCCAAACTAAGACTGATAATTGCACTCCGTAACAGAGGCATGCTAAAGGAAGGTCCAAAGACCAACTGCCCGTTGAGGGAGCAAAATGCCCACCTCAGATCAGACGCTGTGGCTGCTTAAAATCAGCCCAAAACACGATTTTTCACAGACATTTCTGAGCGTTTTGGCCAACTTTGAGACAATACTGCTCCCAAACTAAGACTGATAATTGCACTCCGTAACAAAGGCATGCTAAAGGAAGGTCCAAAGACCAACTGCCCGTTGAGGGAGCAAAATGCCCGCCTCGGATCAGACGCAGTGGCTGCTTAAAATCGGCCCAAAACACGATTTTTCATAGACATTTCTGAGCGTTTCGGCCAACTTTGAGACAATACTGCTCCCAAACTAAGACTGATAATTGCACTCCGTAACAAAGGCATGCTAAAGGAAGGTCCAAAGACCGATTGCCCGTTGAGGGAGCAAAATGCCCGCCTCGGATCAGACGCAGTGGCTGCTTAAAATCGGCCTAAAACACGACCCTAGCATCGCCGCGAACCCTTAAAAAAATTTCGCGACCCCGCTTGGGGTCGCGACCCTAAGGTTGAGAACCACTGCCCCAGCGGGTAAGACCGCAAAAGGCCCCCGATCATCATTATGTTTTTTACCCTTCATGACCAACTTTGTGAGGCTACCGCTCCGAAACTAGTTGCGGTCAATAGCCTTCCCGATACAGGGCATGAAAGAGTAGGGTCTCAAGAATACTAGGGCGTCGAGGGAGGTCTTCTACGGCAACTAGATTGGACACAGTGGCCGCCCAAAGTTAGCAAAATCAGCAAATTTCCGAGATTCGACTACTTTTTGACCAATTTGGTCGGAAAATCGTTGCGGTCAAAGCCAAAATCGTTGTGGTCAACGTCTTCCCGATACAGGGCATGAAAGAGTAGGGGCTGAAGAATATTAGGACGTCGAGAGAGGCCTTTTACGGCGACTAGATTGGACACAGTGGCCACCCAAAGTCAGCAAAATCAGCAAATTTCCGAGATTCGACCACTTTTTGACCAACTTGGTCGGAAAATCATTGCGGTCAAAGCCAAAATCGTTGTGGTCAACGTCTTCCCGTCAACGTCTTCGCACCGCGCCCGCTAACATGTTCTTGTTCCCGCAGCACGACAAGGCGGCCGAGTTCCAGGACGGTGAGGTGCTCGTCGAGACGGAGCCCATCCGGTACGAGCTGACCATCACCTCCTTCAACCACAAGCGCCAGAAGGTGAAGCGGCAGGCGCGCGTGCTGGGGGCGACCACGCTGCGCAACGGCGGCGGCGAGTACGCCGTCAACGTGGACTCGGCCATGGCCTACGACGCCAACTACTCGCTGTACTACGGCCAGGGCCGCGCCATCCTCAAGGGCCTGCCCACCGTGGTGCGCCTGCCGCAGAGCCTGCCGCAGGGCCTGCCCGGCGCCAAGCCCAGCGAGGAGATCAAGTGGGGCATCCCCGTGGCCGAGGAGCGCAAGGACGTCCACAAGTAAGTTTGCCGCCGCAGCGGGAAAAAATGAGGATTCCCGGGAGCCGAACCCGCAACGCTGACTTTACCTGTTCCAGGGTGGAGGCGCACCTAGCCCCCGGCACCGCCGTCAACGTGACGCTGGTCGGCAACCACACCGACACCGAGACGCCCTACACCGGCAAGCTGGTGGCCGTGTACCCGGACGGCGAGACGCGCGCGCGCACCATCGGGGGCAGCCGCCGGGAGGTGGCCATGCTCGACGTGCACCCGGAGCTGGGCCCCGTCTACTTCCTCAGCAACGACTCGCTGGTGCCAACCACCACCACGACCACCACCACCACCACCAGCACGACCACCACCACCACGACGACGACGACCACCACCACCACCGAGGAGCCGTCCACGCCGGCGCACACCAAGAAGCCCAAGAAGACGCTCCCGGGGGAGAGCGAGGGGCCGGGCCACAAGGGCGAGAACAGCAGCATGATGTCGGACGAGGGCGACCAGGACGCGCCGCCGCAGAGGGAGGCCGTCATCTCGGAGAGCTCCCCCGCGCCGCCCAGCGCCGTGGCCGCCACCCTCCTCACGCTGGTGCTGCCCTGCGTGCTGCTGCAGGCACTCAGGATAGCCTAGACGGCAGTGTAGGGCGGCCAGGACGCGTGTCCGGGACCTTCAACTCCAGGAAAACAACAGCAAAACCAGGACCAGGAAAGGTCCCGGACACGCCACTGCACGCACTACGCCTCGCCGTGCAGCTCTCTGTCCCGGCCGCGTTCAGGCGATCTGGGACCGCTGCGCGGCGAGGCCTAGTCGGGGCAGCGCGAGTAGAGTCGTTTTCCTCTTCTTATTTAGGGCTGCCCCCTCCGACGGCCAGCCCGCCGCCGCCTTGCACCCCGTCGGGGCGCGTGCATTAATCATAGAGGGGTTGGCGCTAAATCATTACCAATGCAAAAGCGACAATTTTGGAAAAAAAAATCCGCTAACATGATTTATGCACGGCCCCGACAGAGTGCAGCCTGGCCGGGGGCGGCCCACTTTTACTTTCCTAATATACCGCGAATTGTGATCTTTATAATTATAAAATCAGCTTTCGGTAAGGCCAGGACGAGGGCCGAGGGTGTGGAGACAAAGTCGATGGACTGGTTAGAGGTAGTTTTCTTTGTAATATAGCTGAGGGCCTTGCGGCTGGATCGTTACGATTTTAGTTGAATGAGATTTTTAATTTATTATAATAGAGCTGCGTGTTGAAATTATTGAAAAATAAAATAAATATGGCGAAAGGGAAAATATAAAAGGCGAGGTGGGGAATTCCTTTGGCGAGATAAATATTTTATTCATTCTTTCTATAGTACTCTTCCGAAACCTTTCTACTGTATCTCAAAAGAGTAGGACAAAACATATATTCTTGTCGAAAGTGTGTGTTTTAGCTTTTCCCCTTGAGCTGTATATTACTTCATAATTCATTCCATCTTATTCGTAGAGTTTCGAATAGTGTTGCTATCTCTTTCTAAAAGAAAAGATACGGAGCGCACAGAGGCACAGAGGTAGAAGTGGAGCGGGCTGCCTACCTCGTTGTTGGCAGGCGCTTCCCATCTAAGCTCAGAGTATTTTCAGTAAATTCGAGCATATACGATTACGTTATAGTGACCCGGGAGAGCAACATGAAAAGTACTCTATTTGTTTTCTGGATACGCTGTTGTTTTGTAATGTTAATTTTAGGTAAAACATTGTTGCCTGTAAAAAATGTAATCTGATTTAAGTACGTTTTATGTGTATATATGCTATAAGCTATGTTGTGTACATAAAATAATTTTAACTAGATGCTATGCGAGGTATAGGCAGTCGATCGGGTTGTTTTTGTTCTGTTTCGGTGGAATGTAAATAGAAAGCACCAAGCAGATGACGCCGGCAAAAGCGGAGAGTGATGAATTGCAGCACGACAGAGACCTTCATGACTTGTTGTAATTGGTCACTTTATGCCTACGGAGCGATGGAAAGAGTTGCACATGACATGGTGAAGGATCGCTCAGATCCTGACGAATTTCGAGGACTTAATGCCATAAAGTAGACTACCGTAGGAGAGTTACCGCGAGCTAGAAGGGGCTCCAACGCAACATGTCACGCTAAGCGCATCATATCAAGGCCGTTCGGCAACCAATAGTTTATTTCTTTTCCTTTTTTTATTTTATTTTTTTGAGGACGTTTGGCAGGAAAGGGGCGCATTTTCGGAGCCGCTCCGCGACGACCAAAACGCTTGACACGACACAGGGCGGCAATGCCGTGGCAATGCCGTGGCGAGGCTAGGCGAGTCCCAACCCAGCAGCTTTCCATACTCTGGCTGGTCGCCCTCCCCATAAGGCTGACAGTAGGCATAAAGATGGAAAGTTAAATTTCTTACTTAGATTATTTTTGGAAGAGCTGGATGGAAAAGCTAGGGTAGTCTATAAGAGTCATTACACTAGTCACAGGGACTAGGACGATAAAGGAGTTCCACTAACTAGCCTGTTGTTCTCTCAGGTTTCTTTGCTGAAAAGACCAATTTATTTTGCAGCAGTTCCGTGTAATGAGCAGGGTAACGTAGAGAAAATGGGCAGGATCTTTTTTGAGCTAAAGTCGGGCAGAATCGATATTCGTGCACGATTCTTCGTATCGTTATTTGGCGTTCTTCATAGGCCTACTTTATATCTACTTATAATTAATCAAAAAATTTCTCACTAGTTTCAGGGAGGATTTTCTAGACCCTCCTCTTTGGTCCTAATGATGCAAATCATGCCGCGAAGCACAAATAAACCAATAGAAGCGCCTGCAGTGCCTGCACCGGGAAGGTTTCGTAGTGTGCCCTGTCGGTCGCACCAAAGGCGCCAATCATCCATAGAAACTCGTTTATGTAGAGTGGGCTGAAGGTAGACCCCCACTTCCCTCGGGGTGGGCTTACGTAGCCAATTTTATCAACTTGCTGATGTCCCTCTTAAGCTTTGTGTCGTCTTGCCGAGAAAAGTATTAGGGAGTAGATACGATTCTTTTCAGCGTTCTATCGCTTCTAAACAAAGCATCTAATGCTTCGTTGTTTGTTTTCGCGTGTCTTGCGCCCCGCAGTAAGATTGTAAATATAGAGTATCTAAACAGTCCAATGTAGTACAAAAGAAATGCGAGAGCGTCATTTCAGCAAGTCACTATGGCATGTTAGCAATTATTTTCTTGTCCGTTCGGGACATACTATTTTTTTATACTTTGCACTACCCTCTTTAGGACTTGAGTACTTCAGCTGAAAGTGAAATATCTAGAATCCGTTTTTAACCCTTATATGTGCATTCTAGTACAAACTTTGAAAATTTATTGTATCTAGAAACTTTTAATCAAATTAAGCCAAACATCTTGTCGAGTGAGGCTGGCGGCGTTCCAGGCGTACGTCCGTGAATGTGAGAAAAGGGTTATTTTTTGGTAACGTGGCAAAATTGTAAACGTGTGTGTACATAGTGTATAAGTCTGTGAAATACAAGAAACTGGCAGAAAAACGTGGCCTTCTGAACCCCTACTCCTCGCGCCACTACTCACGCACTGCACAACGCCAGAGGCAACATCCTCTGGGCGTGTTTACAGGCAAAGTCGCGCGCAGAGCGACGCAGAGGGAGGGACGGGAAAACGGAAAACTAGCGGACACGGTTGCCCGCGACGAGCACCGTCAGACACCGTCAGGCGGCGCGGGGGAGAACCGGCCAACTTGTCGTCCTGGGATCGACACATAGGGCGGCGCAGGCTAGCGCAGGCTGCGGCCCTAGTGCAGGGCTTGCCGCGGCTTGCCGGCGATGTCCCGGGGCTACGGGCACGCCGACTTTGAGGCCGCCCCGCCGCGGCGTGCATTCTGCCCACAGGCGCCTCGACGTACACTTCAAAGGCGGCAGATAGATTCCCGGCTAAAAGACAACGAAAACAAGGAAAACAACGGCACAGCGAGACAACTGCACGACGACGGCGCACGCCACGCAGAGAGGTCACGCACCAGAGGAAGCAGGCCAGGGGGTCATTGAGGTGCAGTCCGGCCGTTGACAATCACTCAGTCTGCGTCAGTGTGTGTGCGTGAATGAATGATACGGGAAGGAGGGGGGTCCAATGGAAAAACGACACGCGACCTGTGCCACGTGCATTGCACGTGCGAAGCCATCGGCCAGGTCCGGCGGACGTATGTGGCGAGTCCCCCCCCCCCTCAAGGCGTTCTCATTTTGTCATTTTTTGTGAGGCACTGCGACAACAGTGTCATGCGAGGTGTTCCGCTGGCCGCGCAAACGTGGCTTATCTCGCAAAGAACTGCAGGCCACACGCCCCGTGAGTGCGAGTGAGACAGAGCGACGAAAACGACTCTCAGTCTGCTGACTGCGGACCACACGGACGGAAAGAGAGAGAGGATGCCAGCCATCCAGCCCGCGTGGTCCATCCAGAAGTGCACTGCAATTCATTCAACGCAAAAAACAACAACAAAAAAACGACAAATTTGTCACGCTTCGTGCGCGAGCAAGGCGGTGCAGCGCGGGGCATAACGGCGACGCCGTGACGAAGCGTGACAGCGTGACGATGCGTGACGAGCACACACACACACACAGAGACTTTTGCAGTGCAGCACCACGCGGACGGTTCTCTTCCGTGACAAACACCCCGAGCGACGCATCCAGAAGAACAGAACAGAAAACTAAGAAGAAAAAAAGGAAAAGTGTCCAGCCTCCCCTGCTCACTTTCACGAAGAAAAGGGGGAGGGGGAATAACCGTCGGAAGTGTCCCACGCGTGTCGTACCGCCCTCGGGGCCACTCGGACTGGATCTCGGAAACACGGCCGAGGCCGGCCCGTGCGGCATGCTGGTGGTCAGACAACGAATTTATAAAAACCCTTCATTATAACTGACGCAATGAAGAGGGCACAAACAACAACAACAAGGCTGGTCAAGGCGGCCGGAGGAGGCCAGGCCAGGAAGGAGGCGGCATCATGGCCCTACGGAGCACGATAGAGAATTGACATCGGACAAGTTGATTAGAGAGAAGGCACAGCCCTGTGCGGGCCAAAGGGACCCACAGTGGGCCAGAAGACCGGTGGAGGCGGACAAAACTCCAGACGCGTTTTGAGCTCCAGAGTCGCTAAATGGGACTCGAACCGAACGTGGGACCCCACCGGTGGATTGCTCTCCGAACGAGGAATCCATTGGTGGGGTCACACGTTCGGTTCGAGTCCCATTCAGCGACTCTGGAGCTCAAAACGCGTCTAGAGTTTTGTCCGCCTCCACCGGTCTTCTGGCCCACTGTGGGACGCCGAGGGGGCACACTCACAGAGACCCAGTGACCGGGCCTGCCAATCATAGTCGGGCTCACGCCGCTCGCGGTCAGCATGTAACAGTGTACGTGTCACGGTGAAACAATGCGACGTGTAGGACCACGCCACGTGATTCCACTCGCACGCCACCACAGGCGCCACAAAGTTATGGCGGGGCGGCCGCAGTCGTGCGGTCTGTCGGAGAAAGACTGAAAGACGACGGCGTGCTGTTACACGCCAAGTCGGTCGCCGGTCGTTAATTTTAAACAAGTCTCGCAAGGTATTTTTGCGTGCCCCCAATTTCTGTTAAAAATGTTTCAGGTATTAAAATTTCAAATTGCGAACTGTGGCTGTAATGATCCTCGTTCTTAGCCCCTGTGTGTATTTGTGTGCGTGTGTGTGCGTGCGTGTCATTTGGCGCCAAGGATTATTTGAGCGACCATTATAAACACGTTTCTAACCTCATCGCGTGAGTCGGGACGGCGAGGTGGTATTTGCTCGCCCCGGGCCGACGACCTGAGCAATTGGCTGGAACACACGCACTGCGTGGCCTGTTCGTTCACGTGTTCCTGGCATCTTATCAAGCCATTCACAGTGGCGCAGTGGTGCTTACAGTGGAGCGGTCGTGACCCTGGCCAAGGTGCCCGAATGCAGGTGTTATTGGCAAGCAGGCAGGCTCGGCGGCAGACGCAAACCGCCCCTGCGCACGCCACCGTTGGCGCCGAGGCCGGTTGAGACGTCACAGTGGGCCAGAAGACCGTTGACTCGTGCTATCTGCAAACGCTTCGCCACTTTCTCCTTCTTCTTTTAAGCCGTCGCTAGCATCCAACCGGATAGGAAGACAGATAGCGCCAGCAAAAACTAGACCGCACAGAAATGGACAACAAAAACGCAGCCGACGACGCATCGTAAACAACGTATAGATGCCGGGCGAAAGATAAAACACAAAAAATGCGGCGCTGCCGTCGGCTTGGCTCGATTCGGCTTCGCCGCCCGGGGGGTTTCGTAAAGCATTCATTTAATCATCACGTAAACGGCCGCCCTGGCCGGGCCGCGCAGTCAAAAGCCATCAGGTCACGCGTTACATCAGCAGATTGAGATTTGGGCGCTACCTAGAACGAGGTATCGAACGAGGCGACCCGTCAGCACCAAGGGCATTAGCCGTGCTGATAAGTCTCTCTTTGGCTGGTTCGAACGTGTGCAGTGCAATCTCCACGAATTTGTCCATGTAAATACGCAGATTTGAATTGCAAAAACGGGGAAATATATTCAGCCAAACATTGGAAAAACTTTTCGGGACAGTGTATCGTGAGTGAGGCGACAGTGGCAACGTTGGCATTCCCTCGGCGAAAACAAAAAAAAAACCGTAGTCACACTACCATGACTGTTGACCTTAACACCTGCGATTGCTGCACGATGTAGATTCTCTTCATCGCCAGAGGACACATTCAAATTTGCGTAGCAAGAGGCACGAGCGCAGCGCCCCAAGCGGTGGCCTGGCGAAGCTCAGTTAGGACCGTGTCGAGGGGATGTTCTGCTACGACACGATGACTTTTCCGACCACCCAGATTCGATGTCATGACCCATTACCGTTAGAAAAGCACAACAATTTCCATCGGCTGCAATAAAACAGAAGCGTTTTCCCCGAAATCAGCGGCAAACTGGTCGCATCCCCGTGATTTCACGGGCTCAACGCCCGCTTCCCGAACCGCCCACTAGAGGGCGCCACTTGTCGCCGACGTCAGCTTCAGAAAGGCGCGAAGATTCAAATTTCGAATCGGACACTCCCCATTTTGAGCGGCGGGGATTTCAGAGAGGCAAAGTGTGGACTGAAATGGCTCATTGTCGGTCCCCACGACTCACCTAAGCTGCCGAGCTCCTGAGGCGCGAGCGGCGCGCGGGCGTCGCCTGGGGCGCCCCCGACGACGGAGCTGGAGGGCAGGGACAGCCTGTCCGTGCTCATGGTGTGCATGGACAGCACCGAGCCGCGCCGCGACAGCCGCGGCCCGTGCCCTCCAGCAGCAGTGCTGCCGCTGGCTTGGCTCAGCACGTCTGCAAAATTTAATAAAAAAATCCAGAAGTTGTCAACATTTGCCCACCAAACGCCCATTGGACACCGAAATAAAAATTAATGTACATGACGGACAAAGAGGGTGCAGTAAGAAAAGAACTGCAGTATGAAGACATTCTCAGCTCTTTTACATACACAACAAATAAGGAAAAGGCAAGAGCTGTCTATAGCAGCAAAATTAAGCACATCACTGGGAAGTTAGTTTTTTGGTCGGCTATACTCTTTTCAGCTCCGCACACCTTCAGATAGATTTTAAAGGAGTCTTTTCAAATTAACCTACCTCCATTGGGACTTTTGATGCTGTAGGTTGAGCTTTTGGTGTATCGTCTGGGATACTTTCTGAAGAAGTCGGGCTTCACCGTTCTTCTGCGTCTTCTCAGATAGCGAGCCAGTATGCCAAGTAAAGTAATACCAGCAGTGACTGATATAAAAACAACCTGTAAAAGAGTGGGAAGGGCAATGGTTTAATGATATTAACTTACAGAAATTAAAATTTGAGGGGCTTTTGTGTCATCTGTTCGAAGAAACAATCAGTACACATTCGTCTGAGCAAATCAAGTAAATTTGGTTGACTTCTATGAAACAGAAAAATACTGTAGCTCAAAAAATATGTATTTTTTCCATAAAATCAAAAACAAACGGGAGAATCGCGAAAATACATCAGTGTATTCAGCTAACCTTCTGAGTTGACATTCTTCCAAATGAAGCACCTGACGGCATCATTGTCCGCAGACTTGACACCAGAGTTCCTACTTGCTCTGCGCTGGACATTTTGATCGGTGAACTTTCGCTTGGGCCGCCGTACTTTGGACTTTAACGACTGGGGCACATCGCAAAGGACCGAGAGTATAACCTCAACCCCTTCACCGGAATCGGAATCCCAGCATGGTGTCTGCTGCAATCAGCTGATCGTGCTCCGTCGCAAGAAACTGTCGTGTCCTTATTTCCTGATGACGAATCTAACTGAACATTAAACTTGTTAGTTCCCCCAATGACCACTGTGAATGTCCCTGTTTTATTCGCCGATTTTGGTAATTGTGAAACAAAATAAACTTGAGATTTAGCAGCCGACGGTAGCGGACGGTTTTGAAAGACGCTACTGCCTTGTGTGAAACGAGGAACGGCCCGGTGAGGATGAGGGGGGGGGAGGGGGGGGAGCGGCCGACCCCTACCACCTCACTTGTGAACACTACTGTTGTTGATTTGCAGAAGTTGTTAATTTTTCTGGTGTATTTGCTTCTGTGGAAATTTTGTTTTAAGTTTACCAGTTTATGGCTGCTTTGGAGTTTTGATTCTTGTTTTCAAACGAAGGAACAACAGGCTGCAATGGAAGTGGAATCGAATGAAGGATTTGACGATGATACGTCAAAGAACAACATAAATGATCTTCCTGACGAAGTTTTGGAATACATCTTCAGTCTCGTGTCGCCTTACAAAGACGTGAAAGAATGCATGCTTGTGTGCAAGCGATGGCTTTCCAACGTGAAAAGTAAGCATCCATACTCAAGATTATGAACTGTCACTGCTGAGGCTCATAACCCTGTAACTTGATGAATTCTAATTTACTTATTTTTTCTTAGTTTGTACCTCTTTTACTCTTTGATTTTATACTGTTTATATTTTGGATTTGCAATAAAAACTATGAGATCCTCCAGTTTAAGTCAGCTAACGCAACTTACGTTCTGCTTTCAGTCTTTTCCACACAGAGAGCAGAGTTTATGAACGATGTATGGCAACTGTGTGTTCACCTTTTCTAAACCAGTCTTTCTTTGCAGATGTTATTCGGGTCATGACCCTGAAACTAACCCATGCAATCACCACCATGGATGTTGCTTGGCAGGCCATTACACCTGTAGAGATGGAACCAACTATTACCAAAAGATTTTCGCATTCAGCTTGTTACCATGGTAAGTTAGAGCAATACTGCTGTCTGTGCCTTTGGTGCGTTTGTATGTTTCTTCTAATATATAATTCTATTTAATTTTAGATAACTCTATGTATGTGTTTGGTGGTTGCACATCAACCAGCACAACTTTTAATGATTTGTGGCGCCTGGATTTAAATAAGCGTAAATGGGTGCGGCCTTTGGCCACAGGCACATATCCTAATCCAAAAGCGTGTTCTTCCATGGTCCAGTCCAACAATGCCCTCATTGTTTTTGGAGGGTGGACCCTTCCATCTCCATACCCTGTTTACCAGGTAGTTTGTGCTTTTGTTGTCTGTGCTTTGTTTACCGTCCTGTTTCTGGCCACACTAATTTCTTTGATTCTCCTTAGGCTTGTAGGCTTTTTAGTGAGCTTCACATCTATAGTATCACGGAAAACCGATGGACATGTATCAACACTGCATTCTCTCCACCTGGCATGGCAGGTCATTCAGCAACTGTCCATGGAGACACAATGGTAGTGTTTGGAGGTCTCAAATCTGAAAATAATGGCCAATATGCAAGGTATGTAATTCAAAGATATTGTTCACTCCAAAATAATACTGCCTGTATGCTGTCTTAATTAATCTTTCACAATTATTTCAGTTCAAATGATGTATGGTGTTTTAATCTGCGGACCCAAGAGTGGACTAAACCGGCAACTTCAACTACAAAGCCAAATGCACGATATGGTCAGTCACAAATTTGGCTGAAGAAAGACGCTATTCTAATCATAGGTATGTTCCCTTATGAGCAGAGATGTATTTTTTTTTCTTCTTTCAATCCTCAGCAGTTTTTCCTCATGTGTTGTCTTTTAATTTTAAGGTGGTTGTGGTGGTCCTAACATGATATACAATGATGTCTGGCTGCTGTCCTTGAAGGGTAGTGTATGGGAATGGCGTGAAGTTGAGGTGCAGAACCGTGAGTGGGCAGCTACATACATGTGGTGTCATCGAGCGTGCAGGGTAAGCTAGCATTGCATCTCATCATATTCAAAATTATTTTTATTTAAATTTGAACTGTTGAATCATTACTCCTTATCACTCCCTCAGGTTGGGAACCAAGTGGTAATGATGAGCCGTGATCCTAGGCCTCTCAAGAAAAAGCCAAACAACGGAGCGAAAAGTAAACCTAGGCCCAGAACCTCATCTGTCTGGTTTCCTCCTCGATATGAGGAGCCTGTGCCTAACGTTCCTCGACGAATATCGTCGGCCGTTAGTGTTGATAGAGACTTGAATGTGAATGGCCAGAGGGGATCATTTTCCCGCCCAACAAGAAGCCCAAGGCAAGACCCTGCCCACCGTCCGGAGTCAGATTTGAAACCTGGTCCCAGCGGCCTCAACAAAAGAACAAGGAGCGCCTTATCTCAGGAAGACCAACTCATGGATTGTGAACCTGGCCCCAGTGGAGAACGAAGTCATTCTGTTCAACGGACGGATTGCCAACCAGGTCCAAGCAATCACTCAAGAGCTAGCCAACCAATTGATTGTCAACCTGGTCCTAGTGGAGTTGGCAAACAAGCATCACCATCAAAAAATGAATCGCAAGACAACTCATCTCCTTCCAGCTCTAACACTCACAATTGGGATCGCTTAAGACCAATCAATCGATCGTCTAGTGCAGAGAACAGAGTGGGTAATCTTCAGTTAGCTGCTTTCCAAGACCAGGAACCTTCAGCATCTACGTGTCCAAATAGAGCTCGAGAACGACAACTCCAGGCATTACAAAGATTCGAAGAGCGAATGAGGTATAACAACCAGCCTGCTGCACAGGAGCCTGCCGAGGATGAGGCTCCAGTTGGAAAGCCTCAGAGAACCATGGTTATGTGTGTCTTAGATATCACCAACCTTTTAGAAGAAGAGTGCTCAGTGCGGTGGCTTCCATTTGGGCCAGAGGGATCCAGTACAGGCCCTGAGGAGACTATTCTGTACTCTCTCGTTCCAGGAAGAGGAGAAATAATAATGTTTGGAGGAATTCATAGAGAGGCCACAACACTACTGACTAACTCCCAGATGAATACTGCCAGCAATCTTTCTAATTCATTACATTTCATTTCTGCACCTCATGGTGTCATTTAAACCTGACTGAGTTTTACCATTTTGTATTTAAATCACTACCATTAGAATTAACATATTTATATGTTGCAAGTGATGTTTTTATTGACCTATGCGCCATGTACATAGTCAGCTGTGTTATTTTTACTTCTTTTTTTTTTGGTCCGTCAGATTGATTGAACTTTGCATCTCCCTGTATTGTAAATACTAGGAGAGCTACTTTAGTAAAATCTGAAGAACCAAGCTGAATTGATCAGATGTTCTCCGTACTTTGTTCCTATATTTGCCCTTGTTCAGTTTCCTTTGTTCTTTTATTTGTTGGTTTATTCTGATCTGAATAGTTGATTTAAATGAACTAACATGTGTATGTATGGAACATTTTGATTGCTATACTGTTATTTAAGGATCATAATTCATGATAAACTGTTAAAAGAAATATTTTTAATAACAGTTTGCGTTGATTCATTTCATTTATTTTCATAGTTCATTATGTGCAAAAATGTACAACAGACACACCGCACTCCTCCTAATCATCATCGTCATCATCATTTTTCTTTAAACTTCCGAACACTTCTGATGGAACTGTTTGCTTCTGTATGTGTGGAATGGCTGCAACAAAAACAAGAACAAAATTAACACTTGACTTTTAGATTATATTAGAGAAATTTGGCACTGAAAAACTCAATTATACCTTCTTCCTCTTTTCCACTATCTTCACTTCCTGAACCTTCCTCTTCCTCTTCATCAATGTCAATTTCATCTGGATTGGCAACTCTGGCTCCCTCTCTGTCTCCTCCTTGAGTTTCACCACGAACAAACAGAATGTTGCCACCCTTGGGGATCACTGGAAAGAAAAGAAAGAAAAATATATCAACCGTTAGGAGGACACACACGGGCCTTTCTCTCTCTTTTTTTAAAGGAAGGAAGGATGTACTGACCCAGCCGCGACTCCATCTGTGCAACTTCTGCTGCCTTTGCTTCAAGCATACGCATGCCGTCTTTCACACCAGGAGCCAGATCAGCAACAGTGCCAGCTGATCCAGAAACATTCACCATCTGTGCTGACATCATGTTCACCTAAAATAAAAAACAAGAATAGTAAAGTGATTAGGAACCACATTGATTTGACAATTTGAAACAAATACATGCAATGCGATTTAAATACACTACCTGAGTGTTATAGGTTGCTTGAACACTTCTCTTGATACGGAGCATTTCTCTCATAGTGTCTTCATTTCCATGCCGCACTTCAAAGTCCTTCCAAGCTTGCCAGAAGTCAGCAGTTACCTGAAGACATACATTAATTAATTGGGCATTTCCATGCTGCCAGTGAAACACTTAAAGGTATAGAACTTACCCTTGGATCACAAATCTGGCCACAGTGGGCATAGATGGCTCGAGCTCTGTCCACCTCGCCCAGCTTCGTTTCCATTTCAGCGAATCTCATGCACATTTCACGAGAATTGTTGTCATCCAGCATTTCAATAGCCTTTTCATATATCTGTCGCGTCTTAGGTACACCATAAATCTCGGCAGCTTTTTTAATGTAAATGTTGAACATCTACAACATGGAGTTAAAAACATTAGAGTTAGATCTAGAAAAATCAACAGGCCTCAGTTTTAAATTTATTTTAGTGCTGATATATACCTCAAACATTTCCTCTGGCTGAACAGCCCCTGTTGCTCTTTCATAAACTGCCATGGCATGTCTGGCTAAACCATGCTCTTCTTCAAGTTTGGCATATAGAAGATATAGAGCTAAAAAAAGGATGAAGATAATGATTTTAAAAATAAAAAAATGTATGAAGAACATTTAAGAGAGAAAAGACTGTAAGCATTTGACTGTATTACCTTTGGCAAATTTGGGTGGACATTTTTCTAAACATTGTTCAAAGAGATCTCTGGCTCTCTCTAATTTGGTGCCACCATAACGTCTTAAGAATTTTGTTAAGTAAGTATTCCAAATATCATACACATTAGGCCATCTGAACAGAGCAATGCCTTTCTCATATGCCTGAGAACACAAACACAAAAAACGTAGGGTAAAAAAGATATGTTGGATTGGTATTCCTCAAAAGATTGTTATGTCTATAAATAATCATTACCTTGAAAGCCTCTTCAAAGTAGTTTTGTTCCTCTAGGAACAGACCATAATTGATAATAATTTGTGGTGTTGCTATTTTTAGGTCTATTATTCTGTCATACACAGATTTGCAGGACTGTGAAATAAAATGTTAAAAAATAGAAACAGAAATTGGCAAAAAGCTTAAAGATATTATTATGAGAGAGTGCTACTCACTTTGAATGAGCCAAAGCTTTCTTCTAAATCTGCATACAAAGACCACAACTTCAAGGACTTGTACAGCCTATTTTGAACAGTTTCAGTTTCATCATGGTAAGCAGCTTTGTGATTGGGCATTACTGTGGCTTTGTGCATGAGTTTCAAAGCAGTTTCTGGCTTCCTGAAAGGAGGAAAAAATAAACAGATAAAATTAAATTCAACTTTCAAAAAAAATTATTTTAACTGTTGTTGTGAGGTACTTACTCATGTCTAATTTCCATTTCTGCCCACTCACACCACACTGCTGCCAAATCTTCCACTTTAACATAGGCAACTTGTGTAGCCTTTTCAAAAACAACACGAGCGTCATCAAGCTGGTTGTTCTCCTCGTAAAATTTGGCAAATGAGACCCATAGAGTGTTCAACTTTCCAACAGCAAGTTTTGGATCAACAGTTTGCACTGCTTCAGTGTATGTGGCAATAATCTGAAACATTTAAAAAGTGTTAATATATATTGTAGTAAAATGACACTGCGCACACCTATATTTACATCTAAATTTTATTTACCTGATGTGGTTGGCCTTCATTGAGCTTTACTCTCTTGTGCCATTCATGGACATTATGTGGGTTTTGACGTAGCAATACAGAGTTCAACAGAAGTGGGCGTCGCTCCATGAGATGCTCAAACCGAGCAAGGCGGAGTTCCAAGTCAAGATCGTCTGTTGATGAGAGAAAGGTAAGAACATTGTTTTGACTGACTAAAATGATAGTGATTGATAGATTGATAGAAAGAATTTTACCTTCTTCAGTTGGGTTTGGGTTGCTTGCAGCCTGCTCCATGCGTTTGCTCAGGCTAAGTTCTTCAAACTGGGCATAAGCATCAAACACCTGGGTGAAGTCTCTAACTGTCTTGACTGTTTGAATAGCTTCTTCATAGATGTCCCTGGCCTGGAAGGAAAATTTACCATTGACTTAAAGAGAAGACAAAACAAAATTGCTGAAAATGCCATACTACAATGAGGATTGCCACTAACCCTTTCAAAAAGACCACTGCGGACATAGTAGTCAGCCAATGAGTTCCATAAATGACCCAATTGATCTGTGTAGCGCCTAAGTCCACCCCGGATGATTGCATCAACATTTAATGACCTGCAAACAGAGTTCAAACTGTTGTCAAGTCCTTCAAAAATCAAGAAAGATAAAAACAAAGTGGATTTCAGGACATACCTCACTTGATCTGGATTTTTAGAAATCAGTTCACACAACTCATTCCATAACTGATGGTTGGATTTACCATGTTTGGACACAAAATCATCATGATTAACAATGAAAGCCAACTTGAGAGCTGCTTCATCTAGCCGATTAATGTCTGACAAATACTCAATATAATCTTCAGTGTCTTCTGGGCACAACTGCAAAAAAAAAACAAAAAAAAAACAATGTAGTTAAGAAAACTTACTACGTAATAACACAAGCATAAGACATAAATTCCACTGTAATACCTTCAAATATCTCCTGAACACCCTCACAGCAGTTTCTGGAATATCATGCTTTTTCACAAATGTAAGGTAAATGGGCCAAATGCGGTGGTGTTGGGTAACAGGCAGTGCACGCAAGGCACGATCAAAAGACTGGCGAGTGCGGGTGATAAGATTTTGATCCATCAAAAACTGGCAGTAGTCCATCCATATTCTTGGCATCTGTTGTATCAAAATGTGTTTTCTTAGAAAAATTTTTCTGTACATTGGCATTTAATACTTAAATACTTTGACTTACCTTGTGCATGAACACCAGAGCTCGCTCAAATGCATTATTAACATCCTCAAAAATTGGATCAATAACACAACGACCCTTAGTCTGACGTCTCCTTAATTTTAGGTAGTTGTACCAGAGTTTGTAACTTGAAACAAAAAGATATAATTGATGAATAACAAGCAATGACAATAAACTAAATAAATTTAAAAAAAATAAATTTGAATAAATTACCTTCCTGGCAATTCTTTCAGGGCTCTTTCATAGATGATATTGATGGCATTCTTTGGAGCGCTTTTTTTGTGATCGATATACCGGAGCCAGTGCTTGACTGAAAATGGATTACGTAAGATATCCTCCTCGTATGGTAGATCTTCTTCACTCTATACAGGTGAAAAGAATACATTTGTTTAAATGTTGCACAAAGAAAATTGCTGGCACATTAAAAATGACAATAAAGCATATAAAATAGCACTCACGAAAACAATGTGAAGATCTTTCCGGGCTATTTCTGGCATCCTCATCTCTGTAAAGGAAAGCATTTCGTGATCAATCAAGTGTCAAACGTGGAACAAGCCCAATAAAGCAAATAAATTAACATGTCACTGAAGTCCAATGTCGAAGATAAGTTTGAAAACGTTTTTAACACGGCAGTAAGGAGGTTATGTTCAGGTTGTAAACAGACAGAATATGCCGTACTACGTACTGCACTGTCTGATAAATAAGGGCAAATGGTGCATAGTGCATAGTGGCACCCTTTCAATGTGCATGATTACTTACTATCGATAAGAGTTCGGCGGTTTCCTTAAAAAGCTTTGCATATAATCACCAACACGATTCAAACAAGCGGCGTCTGAAACACTATTGACAAGATTGTGTTTATTCGCACCACTAAGCTGCACAAAGAATTTCTCATCGTTGAGAAAAATTAAGATGAGAAAGTTTCGTGTCGTATACTGACGTCATCGGGACCCGAGCCAACCCGAGCCGAGGCCGAGACGAAGCAAAGCCGAGCGAGCAGCGTCAGTTGCGATCAGACATGGAACATGGCGAAAGGGTGCGCGTCGTTCTTGAGTGGACAGTCACATCAGTTAACGAGATCTTTAGAAAGAATACTAGAAGATGCTCACGTTAGTGGAGAGCTGAAGCTAAGCGGGAGGAAGTTGAAGGATTTTCCCAAGACCGGCGGCAAATATGACCTCAGCGATACAGTTACCGCAGGTAAACCTTCACCCTCTGCCTCTTCTGCTCCGCCACTGCGCCGTCTCGTCCGGTGGTCCGGTCCCTATTGTTGTGCTCCTTCCTCCCTGCAAAATAACGAAATTAAATATTTACCGCTGTTTTTCTCCGGTTGAGTGATCGTTTACACTAGTGCGACCGTTTTCTCCGTCGCTTCTCGTCTTGTTTCGTTTCTATTGTTGAGTTCTGGATAAATATCGGACAATGTATGCTTCTTTAGTTTGCACCGGCGCGACAACGACCAGCTCGTAAAAATGTCAGGCATCGCGAATCGGCGTAGGGGCTTGCACCTGTGCGTTTGGCTGTTCGTGTTAGCCGTACAAACTTAGTACTGCCGTGCGTTATGGTTAGATTCCTTTGCAGAGAGAGTCTGCAAGACTGGAAAAATGAGTCAGCTGACTAATTGTTCAAGGTTATCCATCGATTTGTGGCCATACAGCCGGAAATTTGATTATTTGTTGTGCGCTTTTGGTCGGGGATTTTCTACTCTCTTGGTTAAACTTGGGCTAAGTTTGGTTTGTTTGGATGCAGGAGCATCTTAATATTTGGTCAATATTTTTTTGGTGCACATCTTTCAGTCATGGCACCAAAATTTTGTACTGGGGTAGTTTTTGTCAAATGGTGTTTTTATTTGTACAGAATGGCACTACAGATTAGCATAATAACCAACTTGAATTTGAGTGTCTCAGTGGGACCCCTAAAGTGCCCCGTCCCCTTCGTTTTTTGCTGGGCAGAGGACAGGACAGGGGTTGCTTCGGCCGCTCCGCCCGCCTCGCCCGCTTCGGGGACAGGACGGGGACAGGTGTGCAGGCCGCCTCGGAGCGCGTGCCAGGTGCAAGGGGTAGGGTTCGGCCAGTGAGGTCCGTCGCTCTGTCTCTCTCGCACTCGAGGCGCGTGCCGTAAGGGTCCGCAGGGGTGCGAGAGAGACGGGGGCGGCACCAGATAGCCAGCTATTGGGGCCGCGAGCCGGCCGTCTGTCGGCCCCAAAGGGGTGACAGATGCTGCTGGCCCGATAACGCCTGGCCGCTCTGGCTGGCCGCTGGCTGGCTGCGGGCGGGGCGGCACGCGCGAAGCAAAAGCGGCCTCCGCGGGGATTCGAACCCGCAACCCGCGGCCTAATTGGAGCGGCCATTGGTTCTCACGGCGATAAGCGCGCCGCTCGTCTCGCCCGATGCCTTTCTATTGATTGGTGGTGCTACACTGTAATCGTGTCCGGGATCGCCGCCGGTCACATTCGGGGCGTCGGGGTCGGTCCGAGAGGCCCTGCTGCCCCCGCCGGCGCGGGGACCACCCAGACGGGCTCGGCGAGGAACGAAGGCCGCCGCGGCCGGTACTCGAACCCCCGCCCGCGGACGAGCGAATCTCGCCAGCGTCGTGGAAGTCGGAGGAGAGGAGAGGAGGCCGAACCGAATCGGCGAATCGGCGCCGCGTTGACCACGCTCCTCGCCGAGCTCCTCGCAGTGCACGCACCCGGAACTCTTGACTTGCCGATCGATCCGCGGCGGCAGTGCTGCTGCACCGAGTCGTCCTGGTCCTGCAGGACGTCGAGAAGCTGGCAGGCTCCTCTCCCTCGCGTCGCCGCGCCGCCCGGCGCCGCCTCGTCGCGTGTCGGGAATCTTCGAAAGCCAATTATGTCCGCGGCGTTTTCGCTGATAAGGGAAGCAATTAGCCACCCTGCCGCTATGCCCTGCCCGCGCCGGGACCTTGGCCCGGTGGCTTGTTTTGGTTGGGACTGTACGCCGCCACTGCGAACCGCGCCTGCCCTGTGTAGTACACTGTACAGCCCGGCCAGCGTCTCTCAACGGCCTGTGGTTTGTTTATCGCATGACCATGGCCAGGGAGCGAGTGTGTGTGTACGCAGTGCTACGCAGTGCCAGCCGAACGCCCCACGTCGAGAGCCCCACGCCCAACGGCTAGGCCGCCGCTTGGATGAGTCGATCGCGTCCAGATATCGCCACTCCGTAAATTGAGGGGGAGTTGGCTCACCGGTTTCTCTCCACAGACGAGTGGTTGCGAAAGCCGCGGGCCGCGTCCCGTCCGCCTTCTTCTAGGCTCTCTTCCTGTACCAGAGCTAGCACACCCGCCGGCCGGTGCGTCAGCTGATCCTTGCCCTTGAGTGGGTGTGGCAGTACGAGACTGCCGCTCGGCGTGGCGGCGGCCGCCGGGGCTTCGATATGGCAACGACGCCGTGCTGGCCGCGCTGGCAGTGCGACCGCCCCCTGCCGCCGCCGCCGCCCCCGCCGCGCCGCGGAGCCTCCCTCCTACGCGCACCCTCTCTCGACGTACACTCCGAAAAACGGCGAGGCCTCAAGGTGTCCGCCGCGGCGACGGCGTTGACTCCGCGGCGCCGCCTCCAGCCGAGTCCAGCCGAGGGCGACGTCCTGCACGCCCTGCACCGCAAGCCCCTCGCGTCTTCCAGTGTGGACGCGCTTTGTTCTGCGGGGGGAGGCGGGGAAGTCCTTCGAGGACCTGTCTGTCTGTCCGTCCGTCGGGCGGCGGTACTCGCGGCGGATGTGCGTTGGCTCAAGTACCTCGGCCGGAATACAGTAATACAGTGCGGCCACGCGAAGGCTGCCCGAAGGTACCCGAAGGCTGCCCGAAGGTACCCGAAGGCTGCCCGAAGGCGAGGCGCGTTCCCCGGGGGCACCTGTTACGATCCACTGGAACGAACGAGTGCGACGTCGACGACCCGCGCCTTACCTGGCTGGAGCCGCTGGAGCTGGAACCCCTTCCACCTGTCTGCAGTGTCTGGCGGGGCGGGGCGCGGCGGCTCTGGAGGCGCGGGAGTGAGTCACGGTGAGATACAGGACCCCGTCGATGCGATGGCAGGAAGACCGGCGGGCCGCGGTCCAGATACCCGGCCACTCCAGCCGACTCCAGCATTCCAGACCCCGGCGGGCAGGCGGGGCTGGCAGCCCTCCCGCCCCTCCATTCACAGCCGCGATAGCGGCGATAGCGCACACGCCGCGGCCCCGGGTTCAAATCCCGCTCCGTTCTCCGTTTTGTTTCTCCCTCTCGCTGGCGTTGCGTGCCGCGCGAGAGACATGTGCCGTCTCGCTCTCGTTGCACCGGGCGAAAGCTTTTGACGCTAATTACGCAGACAGCGGACGATGCCACTCCACTGTTACACTCCACTCGGAATACAGTAAATGCTCACCACCGCGGGACGGGCGGCTCTGGATTTGGCAGCGTCGGACGGACAGACAGACGGACAGGGCCAACAAACGGAGACGGATTTCTCGGAAGGCCAGGGCGGTGGGCCGGCCTGACGGGCACCAGGGACGCACACGGGTACCGTCTGACTGCAGGTGGATGGAGGAAGACAGGCCTCAAGAGTCCAGTCGGCGCGCGCAGGTTGGTGGTTTTTAGACGCGCATTTTTGCCCCCGTCGTGTCGTTATCTTCTGTCCTTCTCGCACGCAGTGAGGCGTCCGTCTCTTTCCCCGCAGTTTAATTCGTGGGGAAACTGTTTGCGTTTCGATTTTTCCGGCTCCCCGCGGAGCCCCATTCATTAGCCCGGGGCGTGCGGGGGTGCGTCGCTCTGTCTCTCTCCCACGCCTGCGGCACGGCGCATGGGTGAGAGAGAGGGGGGGACTGCTGGGTCGCGGCGAAAACCGTCATTTCCATATCGCGCCGCGAAGGACGGACTTTACTGGGATTTGCGTCCCGCTTGTTTGGGGCGGCGAAGCGGCTGTCTCTCTCGCACTCGCGGGGCGTCCCGCGGGCCGCAGGGGTGCGAGAGAGACGGACGAAGCTCGGTTCGGAAGCAGCCTGCGGCGGAGTGGCGCGTCTCTGGGGCGTTTCTGGGAATAATAAGGCGGATTGCTGGGCCCCCTCCAGTGTAGGGCTTGGCGCCTGGCGCCCCGTCGAGGCGGCCGAGGCCCCGTCGGGGGCGTGGCGGGGTGGGGCGGCGGCCAGCGAGTGGGCCTGATGCTGATGAGGGGGAAAGGGGGGTGGTGCGTGTTACAGATCGCCCTTGAATAGCCCTGGTGCAGCCCGGCCTGCACCACGCCGAGGAGCTTGGCGGTGCTGGGCACGCTGGCGCAGTCCCTCACCCCCTGGCCGCTCTTGGAGGCGCTGCTCTGCTTTCCATATCCCCCGCCTTGCTGCCCCCCGCGACCGGCTCCTGGCACGGAAAGGGCCCCGCTGTGCGCTGCTCTGTCTCTCTCGCACCCCTGCGGGCCGCCTCGTGAGTGCGAGAGAGACGGACTGTGCCGCGAATAAGGCAAGGCCGTCGGAAGGTTGTCAGGTTGGCGGAAGCGACTTAGCGGGGGCGGGGCGGGGGAGTAGGTCGCCGCGGGGATTCGAACCCCGGACCCCGTGCACCCGCGGCATTAGGCCGGGCCTCCACGTCGACGGACAGGTGACGGTGACGGCCCGACGGGCGAGGAAGGGTGGCGAAGGGTGGGCCGGCCTGCCAGTTTTGCAGCCCCGTCGTCGTCGCTGTCTCTCTCGCTCTCGCTGAGGGAGGTGCGAGGGAGACGGAGCGACGAAAGCAACTGTGCGGATTTCACCTCTGCATCGCATTACCCTTCGCTCCCTCTCCCTCGCGGCCCGGCCAAGCCAAGTGAGAGAGCGATAGCAGCGCGATCGAATTTCCGAGCGTGAAATGAATTCTCCGCGCCCTGTTCGCCCAGTGTGCCTTGGCTGCCTTCGTGTGTGGTTCTGACAGTTGGCGCGAGTCTCACTGCAGACTCATTCCGAGAGTCGCTCTGTCTCTCTCGCACCCGCACGGGACGCCCCGCGAGTGCGAGAGAGACGGAGCGACTCTCGGAATCAGTCCGCTGTGGGGAGGGCGATAGCGTTGTCTTCATCAAACGCCGCGCCAGGCCGTCGGGGGTGCGTCGATACTCTTATTTTCGGCGGTGTTTCGGTTTCCAGTGTAGCAGCCTGGTTCCTGCGGGGCACTGCGGGGCTTCTCTATGCTTGGCGCTCGGCAGTTGTTGGCGCTCCTAATTGTCTCTGGGCCGTGCTAGTACACCGCCCGAGTCCGCCACGCGCCGGCCGGCCGGTGACGTCACGCCAATAGCCGGCCAGGGCCTCGCCGATCCGTCTCTCTCGCACCCCCGCGGGACGGCCCGTGAGTGCGAGAGAGACAGAGCGACTTGTTATCGCGCGGCCAAGATAGGAGCGCAGTGTGGGTCGTCTGCCGTGCTACGCTCCAGACCCGGGGGGTGGAAGGGGGGGGGAGAGGTTTTCGGCAAGTGGGTCTTGAGAAAGCCCGTTTACTTGGGGAACGGAGTGGCCGGCTGCGGTGCGAAAAGTGGGCGGTGACTTGGAACCATCAGTGAAGGACTGGCGCGCACGGACACACACATCCGCACTCTCACACTCGCAGTGACGTGGCCATATCTGTATCGAGGTGCGTTATCGCGGACAAGCCGGACAGGCAAACACGCGTGCATCCGGTGTGATAGCGCTGCGTGTGGGGTGCGGCCGTCCCTCGTCCCGGGTTCGAATCCCGCCGCCGGCGCGTCTTTTTATTTTTTTCGCGTTGTTGGGCTCCCGACGGGACGTGAAAGGGAAAGTCTGTTTGCAATGGACCGGGCCGGGGACTGCCAGCCTACCTGCAGCAGGCTCCACTTTAATTACCTGCAGCACTGCAAAAGAGGTCGAGGGGGGGGGGGGGCTGCTCTAGTTTGCTTGTCGCTGAAAGGCGCGAAACGCCCCGCGGCCCCATCCCGCAATGGTGTCACGCGGCGCTCCGTCTCTCTCGCACTCGCGGGGCGGTCCGTAGGGGTGCGAGAGAGACGGAGCGAGCGCGTGCGTGGGGCGCGAGCGGCGCGGCCGTGGCCAAGTAGACGCTAATCGTGCTGGGGGGCCCGGGGGGCTTGGGGGGCCTGGGGGGCCGGCGGCGTGGTGTCAACCAGTGTCAACGCGCCCGTCTAGCCTCGCGTCTAGCGCGAGCTGCAGCAGGCTGCACGTCGCTCGGGGACCCCCCCCCCCCCCGGCCCCGCGTTGCAGCCGTTGCAGCGCGTTGCACTGCGCCAATCGTCATTAGACGCGGAGGGGCTGCAGTGCAGTGCCGGGCCCCGCGGGCCCCGCAGCCTCGCCAAATGCCGGCGGAGTGGAAGGGAAGAGGGGCCCTCCGCAAAGCGGCTGCCGAGTTGAACGTCCTAATATCGATCGGTGTTTCCATCGAGATTGTTTGTCAACGGACGGCGGTGCGAGGCGCTGCCGCTGCTGCTGACCCCTGGGGCGTCTGGTCCTCCCTCAACGTGAACTTTGTGGCGCGGTTATTTGATTTCGTTTTGCTTTGAGGAGTTCCCTCTGCCTCCCTATGCGGCTTCCCGCTCCTTCTAAAATACCTCACGAAAAGGTCGGCGGCGTCGGCCCCTTTTGTACTCTCGAGCCCCTTCCTGCTCGTGGTCCTCCTCGTTGTCGTCGTCGCCGTCCTCTCGCGCCGCGATTGTGCCCTGGAGGCTATTCCTGGCGGGGGACCCCTGCACCGCCAGGCACGCCACACGTCGTGAATCGTGACCTTGAGCGTGACCCAGGGCCCCCCGGGGGGACCGGCCCCGTTAGTACACTGTGGGACAGCACACAACACCAACTAGACGACATTGTTGGCTGACGGCGACCCTCTTTGTTTCAGGTGAGCCTCGCTGCGGCACGTCGTCGACGCCGTCACGTAGGCCATGTGCGCTTACAGTGTGCCTGCCGTCACTGCGAGCCAGGCGACGCCCCGAAAAAAGGGCTGGAAACTTTTTAAGGGCCTCGTGCCCTGTTACTACAGTGGAGTGGGGGCCATGTGTGTGGCCGCGTGGCCCCGCGCGCGGCGTGAGTCATTTTGGCGGGGCAAAAGGCTTGGCGCCGCCGGGTGTCGAACCTCCGCCCCTCCGGCCTCCCCACAGGCAGGGCCGCAGGGGAGGTTTGCTCGATTTAGCCCTCTGCTCAGCACACTGTGAGTGTGTGTGCTCTGGCGGGGGAAACTAGGCTCCAGGCTCGGCGTCGTTCGCATCGGCGGTGGCGCAATGCTTCGCCAGCAACGCGAGCTTCGCGGACTCGGTGCGTTATTTCGTCCCAAATCGCCTAGTCCGTGTGTTGCACAGGCCGTGTAGTGGTCTACCAGTGCCGTGCCGCTGCTGGAGTGGCCGGGCTGGCTGGCTGGCCGGCCGGTCGGTCTCTCATTCGCACGATGAGTCATACGTTACGGCACGCAGCGCGCGGCGCCAGGCGAGGCAGGCGGCAACAGGACGGGTTGTGGCTTCTCGCGCTCGCTCGCTCAATTCTCTCGCTCACACACGCGGCGTGACGTACTGTACAGGGCCTGACCGGAAGCTCCTTGCCGATGTCATTCGCCGCCGCGGTGGCGGGTTCGATTCCCGACCGGGTCGCCTCGTGTTTTTGTTTTTTTCGGCAGCCAGGCCGCGTGTGTGCTGCGTGCGGCATGGCCTAGAGCGGGCCGCGGGGCCCCAGGCGGCGCGCTCACGGCCGAGGCAGGCCGCGGCGGCAGCTGTGCAGAGATGACTCAGACTCCCCCTCCGCTCTCTCTTCCTCTTGTAAAGGCATTCCCCCCGATCGAACGCCCAAAGAGGCTGGGAGAGGCGGGAAGGGGCCCAAGCCGCGCCTAGCCGACTAGCGCAGCTGCGGCCGCCCGTACTGCAGCAGGCCATTCGATACCTGTCCAGCCGCGGCTCGCCGGCTCAGTGACCCGTGCAGCCTAACGGGATGACTCTGTGCGTTTGGTCGTTACGCACGGGTCCAGCACACTGCGGCTGTCCCTCTCGCACCCCTGCTGGACGGGCCACGACGCCGTGAGTGCGAGAGAGACGGAGCAGCAGGGGCTGCTGCAGCGCGTCGCCGCCCGCCCTGTTCCCATGCCCGCCGCGCCGCGCCGCCGTTCGCACCGCACGTACGTCGTCCACGTCGACCACGTCGTCCTTGTCCTACTTGGGCTGGCCGGCCGGCCGGCAGGACATTGTCTCGTTGCGTCACGCGCCGGGTCATCGCTTCGGCCCGTGCGCCGTCTCTCTCGCACCGCCTCGGGCCGCGCCGCGAGTGCGACAGAGAGAGCGGTGTCGGCCTGCTCGATGTCGGCGGGGCGTGCTGGACGCGCCCCTCGCAGGGCTCCCCGTGGACGCCCTCATTCCTGGCCGTCGCCATGACCGCCCTGCTAATGTCACGGCCGTTCCGCGCGTCCTCCGGAATGGTGGCCTCGCCGACGTGAGACGCTCCGCAGCTGGCGGCCGAGACCGTGGGGGAGGAGGCGGCCGCGGCCCCCAGGCCAGCGCACTGTCTCTCTCGCTCCCTGCGGGGCGCCTGGCGGGTAGGCCGTGCCGCAGGCTGCCCTGACCGGCGGGACGGCCTACCCGGCGACCCTCACGGCGCTCGCCGAAAACAACGGCCGACGTGCTTTCGGCGCGACCCCTCTCCGCCGCGTTTGCGAAGGTTTATTTTTACGGAGGTGCTCGCGCGGCGCCGCGACGCGCACTGCACTGCACTTGCGGTGTGGCGGCGATGCGGGCGGCGCGGGTGACGCCCTGTAAATAAACACGCCGCTCGCCGGCCGGCCGCCAGGGGTTCGCGAGGACGGCGTCGTCGGCGTCGACGGCATCCTGGTGGCGGTGGGGGAAGCGATGACGGCGACGGCGCCTCTGTTCGATCTCGCTGCCGGGCGGTGCAGTGCGCTACAGTGCCCCTCCTCCCCCCCTCCCCTTTATTTTTGTCCGCTTTCGCGACGATTGTGTCGTCGCGGTGCTCCGCGGCGGCGTGGCCGGCGCGGCGCGCGCAGTGATGCAGTAAGAGGGATTTGTGGTCGTCATGATGGCGCTTTCTCCCGTCACGGCGGATGCAAAGTGCACAAAGTGCAGCGCGGTGCAGCGCGGTGCGGCGCCTGCCCTTTTCACAGTGCCCACACCCCACGCAACCTCGTCACGGCGTTTTCGGAACCGAAATGTTTCTTTTTAAAATATTGCGTTTTGCGGTGCACCGTGTCGTGGGTGGTGGTGGTGGAGTGCGGGCTGATGATGAGGCGCGTTCGGATTACCCAGTGCAGTGGCGGGGCGGGGTGGGGGTTGATGAACTGGAATGGACGTGGGGTAGTGCGGCTGGCTGCTTGGCTGGCTGCGCAGGCGAGAGTGAGAGAGAGAGAGAGACGGGGACGCCGGGCTTGCTGCCAAAGGACAATCAGCCGGGCATTTGTTTCAATTCAGGCGGCACGGGGCACTCGCTGCACGTCGTGCACTGGGCCGCCAAACGTCGCCGTCGTCGCACGGCTTGTCGCCGCGGCGCGTTGCAGCAGGGGGGGGGGGGGGAGTCTCGAGACGCTAGCTTCCGGTGGGGGGGACGCGGACGCACTTCCGTTATCAGGTTCCCCTTACCTTCTGGACGACTGCGCTGCTCTTAAAAAGGGGGAGGGGGAGGCGGTGGTTATCGCAGGGCAGTGGCGCAATGGCAGTGCAGCCATCTAGCGGAGAGAGATCGAAATTTCTCCGCGAGAAAAGTTTTCTTTGCCTTTTCTTGAAAGGGGGTTCAGTTTTCCGATGGGAGTGGACCTTGGGTGTCGGGGCCATGCCGGAGTTTTGTACCTTCTTCGTTCTCTCTCGCACCGCCCGGCGAGGCTCTTTGCCGGCACGACGGTCTAATTTTCACGCGGACGCCCTAATAGCAGTCGCTCTGTCTCTCTCGCACTCGTGTGGCACTCTGTAGGGACGCGAGAGAGACAAGAGCACGGCTCGGACTTTGCCTACGGGCCTGCTTGTCCTCCTGCCGGCCTGGCGTGAGCACAGCGCGAGGTAGAGGCGTTAGGACCGTCTGGGCCTCCGGGCCGCGGCGGTCCGATCGCGTTCTGTTTGAAGTGAGTCTCGGTTGAGCAGTGCCCGCCCCTCGCCTCGCCTCGCGCAGGGCGGCGCAGGGCGGCTCCTTCCCGTCCAGGACTCTTGCTGGCGTGCTCGCCGCCCCGCCCCGCCCCGCCCAGGTGAGGCGCTCGGAGCGGCGCAGGCTCGCTTGCGTCAATGGGCGACATTTGGAAATGCCAGGCAGGGCGGGGCGGGGCGAACGGCCACCCCGGAAGGGCCAGGCGGGCCAGGGCCGCGGGAGGGCGGCCAGGTTTACGGCGGGGACAGGACGACGCCAGGGCGAGCGCACAGTGGGCCAGAAGACCGGGGGTAGCGGCCGAAATTCTAGACGCGTTTTGAGCTCCAGAGTCCCTAAAAGGGACTCGAACTGAGCGTGTGACCCCACCAATGGATTGCTCTCCGAACGAGGAATCCATTGGTGGGGTCACACGCTCGGTTTGAGTCCTGTTTAGCGACTCTGGAGCTCAAAACGCGTCTAGAATTTTGGCCACCTCCACCGGTCTTCTGGCCCACTGTGGAGCGGGGCCTGGAGGGTCCCGAGGGGCGTGGCTCAGGTTAATGAGGAGGGAGGATAGGATCGGACCAAGGACGCGACGGCTAAAACGGCTAAGCGCGATTGCACGGCATTCGCGAGGGTCTCTGTCTCTCTCGCACTCATGGGGCGTCCCGTATGCGTGCGAGAGAGACATTGACGACTCTCGGAATGAGTCCGCAGGTGAGCGTGTCTTTTGGTGGTCCAGGCGCGCGGCCTGGCTAAGGCCATCATAGGCCCTCCTCGGGGCGTGCCCGCGTGTGTGTACGCGTGTAAGCTTTTCCCTGTCAATGATGAATGGCTGTGAGTAATGGCCACCAAATGCCGACGCGCTGTACATTTGACGCCCCGCCCCGCCCGCCGCCTTGAAAGTGATTGCTTTTCCAGTTTGACTTCTCCTCCTTGCTGCGACGCGCCGCCGCGGCGGAGCGTCTGAAGTGTGTGGACGCGGAGCGGCGTGGGTGGTGTTTGTTGTCAACGAATTCGCGTCTGCTGCGCGTGTGTGTGTGCGTGTGTGTACACTGCCAGGCGTGTGCGCCCCGACGCCCCGCGCCTGCAGGCGTCGCCCCCAGCGAGGCGTCGTTCATCATGTCTCTGGCTGTCTTGGCCCGGGGTGGGGGTGGGGGTGGTGGATCCCCCCAGATTGACAGGCCTCGTCGCGCTGTCTCTCTCGCGCCCCCGCGGCACGCCCCGCGGGTGCGAGGGAGACGGAGCTAGTACGGCCCGCCCTTCAATATGTGATGTGAGCGCGCGGAAGGATGGCAGGAAGGATGCCGCTGGCGCGCTAGCGGGGCTCCGGGGCGGTGAGATTAATTTTCGGGGCCGTGCTGCCCGGGCCGTGCCATGGCCGTGCCCTCCTGCCTGCCGGCCTGCTTGTCGGAGCCCAGAGCCGCGGGCCGTTACGGGCACGCAGGGGCGATACTGTATGGCGCCGCCGCCGTCAAGCAGTACAAGGGCAGCGTGTGGGTGCCCTGCAGGCTGCAAGCAAGCTCAGTACTTCGTCGCTCTGTCTCTCTCGCACTCGTGGGGCGTCCCCCAGGGGTGCGAGAGAGACAGCTGCACGTCGGCGGTGACGGCTTGCTCGGGGAATGTGCGCCGTGTTCGCGGCCAGCGCGGCCAGCGCCACGCCGATGGAGTTGTTTATCGAGGTGTCGCTCCTAGTTCGCAGCGGCTGCCGCGCTCAGCGGTGGTGTCAGTCGTCGCTCTGTCTCTCTCGCACTCGCGGGGCCACCCGCGGGGGCGCGAGAGAGACGGACAACCCGACGCTCCTTTGCGGGTGGCCCGGCCGGCCTCGGACTCGCGGCTCCGATCGAAGCAGCGCGCCTGTATACACGCGTCCGCTCGGCCTTTTATTAAGTTGTGATTTAGCGACGTGTGTGTGTGTGTGTGTGCGTGCGGTTGCGGTCGCCGCGGCGGGCTGGGCGACTTTATTGGACCAATAAGGATGAGACTTGATGGCGATGGTTATTGTGATTGGTGGGCGTAAGCCAGGCGGCCGGATTGGGAAGGGGGGGGGGGATCTGCCGCCTCGCCGTAGGAAGTAGATCGACCTAGTGTTGGAAAGGGTTGCGTCTGCGTGATTTGTCGTATTGTTTTTCGTCTGGTTACTTATACTTGTTGCTCGGATTGGTGTGTGAATGAGTGAGCTCACGCCACTGGAATGCAAGGTCGATGCAGTTGGCTGGCCGGGTATCGCGTTTGGGCGCCCGTATCGTGCGGCGGGGCGTTATCGCGCAATGCAGCAGGAAGCTATTCGGTCGCGGCGAACGGACAGGCAGGCAGGCAGACAGACAGGATGCAAATCCAAATTGTGTCCAGGAGGCCGGCGAGCGCCTCGGCGAGGCAGGGCGAAGACGTTGCCGAGGGTCACGGGGTTGAGGCCGGCCAGGACGGCCAGGCCAGCACGGCGTGGAGGTCTCGCGGCACCACCGCCTGAATTCTTCATGACGTTGGGACAGGCCTTGGACAGGCCCGCGGCAGTCCGCGGCCTTCGCCGCCAATCAATACGACACCGCCGTCGGTCGACCCCTCCCCGGACCGGACGACTGCGCGCCGAGTGCAGTCGGACCCGGCTCGGCTCGGGTCCCCGGGTTCAAGTACCGGCCGGGCCGGGCTTTTTCTCTCTTTTTCCCCGAGACGTCGGGGAGGACGTCCCCGCCGGCTGGTTCCCACTGCACGTTGTGGAACGTGGCGCGGTGGTCAAACACCGAGGCTTATTTGTATGCGGTGCGGCGGACGGACGGACGGACAGACAGAGGGGCCGTATGCCCAGCAGAGCCCTCGGGACTCGAGACCACCACACTGCCGTGGGACGACGGCTCGCCTGGGGACGGCGTGCTCATCGCGTGCCGCGTGCGTTACGGAGGCAATCACACGCCTTGAATGGACACGCGCCGGATAGGCCGACTGAATGGGCGACGCGGCAGCCATGCCCGTCCACGTCGGGAAGGGCTCGGCCAAGGACGCGAGCTCGCCGCCACACCTCGCCGGTCCCGGGTTCGAATACCGGCTCCATTTGAATTTCTAACCGCGAGCGCTGTTCCGTGCCGCCGGCGTGCCGTGCCGGGTTCGGCGGCGCCTGGAGTGAGGCCGGGAGGCGGCATTACCATGAGGCTGGCGGCGGACTCCACGGCGAAGGCCGTGACCGCCGTGGCGGAGAGACCCTCCGGCAGGGCCTCTGCGTATTGAACTCCGGCCGTGGGAAGCCTGGAAGCAGCGATGGCTCGCCTGGAGAAGCCCTGCTGGAGAAGCTCAGCAGACTTGGCTTGTACTTTCTAGCGGGCGGCCGGCGGCGCGGCACCACACTGTACATGGTGCGCGAAAACGAAAACTTGGCGCCGGGGAGGCGTGCGATGCGAGGCCTGCCGACGGGATCCCCTCCGGAAGACGCAGGAAATGCTCCGGCAAGGGGAGGGGAGGGGGAGGACGCGAAACTTGTGCCCTTCTAATTTTCCGGAACCGAGCCCATCGCCATACAATGCCCAGACGGGGCCCGGCGCCGGCGGCCCGGCCCGGGCGTAGTGGGGAGTTTGCTTTGTCGAGGCGAGGCGGAGGAGGCGCCCTCCGCGAAAAGGGGGGTCTTTGCGTCGCCGCGACGCCACCCCTGTGTTTGCTGCAGTTTCGGCGTGGGCCGTCGTCATGTCGTCGTCGCGGAGGTGGCGGGGGCGGCGGGGGGGGGGGGGGGGGTCTCGGGTCTCAGGCGGTGCGGCCCTGTTCTCGCTGCGTCGGCAATTGCTGCAGTCGTGGAACCGTGTTTGCGTGTAGTGGCCTGCCGTTTGCCTGTGGCCAAAGGGCTCTCTCCCTCTCCCCCCCCCCCTCCCCCGCCCAACGGCCACGCCCCTCTCTGTCTGTCCCTCCAAATGGCAAGGAGTGCAGTTTGGCCGGCCGGCCGGTGGTGGTGGTGGTGGTGGTGGCACGTCAGCAGCTCGGCGACTTGTCACGGGACGAGGGGCTGGAAAGTGACACGCGCACTTACATTCACTCGCACTCACACACACACAGACACACGGCCACCCCCGCCGAGCCGCGCTGCCGCCACCCCTGCGCGTCCGTGAGCGCAGTGTACAGTGTGGGCGCTCTCACCGCTTTACGGTTTCGACTGCCGACTGGACCAGCGAGGAGCTGAAAAAGTCGGCTGCCTTTCGTCCTACTGCGCGCTCAAAGGGCGTCCGTCCACCAACAGCGCGCAGGCACACTGCGAGTGTGTGCGTGCGCTCGAATGAATGGCAACTTGTATACAGTACACTTTGTGTTTTGTGCAGGCGCCGCAGCAGAGCGAAAGCAAAGGCTTGTCTGTGTGTGTGTGTCTGTGTTTTGCGTGTGCCTGCCACCAGCAGTGGCCAGGCCAGCCAGAACCGCTCGCGCAGCTGTTCGATTCCACGTATAGTCGCACGCCGCGCGCACCCTCCATGTCATGACATCGGCACCGTGACGTCACGCTACCCCTCCAGCTGTGTTGGGGAAGGGTGCGAGGCTAGCGAGGCAGCCCCTAGCTGACTGGCCCGAAACCAACCCAACCCCCGCGCCGCGCCGCATAAGAAATGAGCAGGCCGTCTCACTCGCACCCCTTCGGGACCGCCACTCGAGTGCGAGAGAGACGGGACTGTGTTGGGAATCGGCCCACAGTGCAGTGGTCCCCAGGGTGCAGCCACACATGGCTGTCTAGGAGGGCTGCTGGTCCTTATTTTCTCTCCTTTTCCCCGCCTGCATCTAGGCCGCGTGTCCCAGCAGGGAGGACCCTCTCGTTCTCGTTAGCGGCTACTGCCTGCCTGTCTGTCTGCCTGTCTGTCCGCCTGTCTAGCACGCGCCTCGACTGCACTCTCGTCCAATTTGGGACAGTCCTCCTCCAACTTGCAGTGCACCGCGCCGGGAGGGTGCCCGCCCCGCCCCGCCCCGCCCCGCCCCGCCCCGCCCCTAACCTGCCCCATGCATCCTCCGGCCGGCCGGGCGGGGCGTTCCGTCTCAGTGGCCGCGCCGCGATGAGTCACTGCAGGACGACGGCCGCGTCGGAGGCGGCGGACGTTTGCGCGTCGTCGGCCCCGCAGTGTGGCGGTCGACGCCGTCCTGGTGGTGGCGGTGCGGGCAGGGCTTGACCCTCGCCGACGACGCCGCGGCCGACTCCACTTTGCATATCCCGTCTTCCAATTGGCTGCCTCCCTCTCGGCTCTCGTTGCCGTTTTTGCGCGCGTGCCGTGGGAACCGGGTGTAAGTTACACCGTCGGGTCAATTTTCACGCCCCCCCCCCCCCCGCCTCGCGAACTCCACCTGTACTTACGATGCCGCGACCAGCCTGGCCCCGCCTAGGGGACCTTTTTCCCTGATGATATGCAAACGATTTGGAGCCCCGCTCCCCCGCCACTCTTCGCCTTTCACCGCGTCAAGGTCAAAGCGTCAAACGGCGAGGCTGGGGCACGGCACTGTAAGCGCTGCATCCGCCGCTCCGTCTCTCTCGCACCTGTACGGGCCGTTCCACGAGTGCGAGAGAGACAGACCGCTTATTCTGCAGGGCAACGTTAGGGAAACCTATCCGTGGCGCGGCTGCCCGAGCCAGGTGCGCGCTAGTTGGTTTTTGGGTTGCTGTTTCTTTTGCCGCGATGATGGCGAGCAGAGAGGCGCGAGGCCCGTTTGGAACTAGTTTTGTTGTTGTTTTTGTTGTTAGTATCCATCCCGTGCGAACGGCGTGGTCGGCGTGGCTGCCGTCGGGCTCTGATGCACTGCGCTGCGGGGGCCGCTTCGTGGTCGCCCGCTTTCCGGCGCGCTGCCCCCCCCCCTCCCCGCCACTCGACGCCGCGGGGCAGAAGAACGTGCCGTTTCTGTGTTTTGGGTCGCAGCGCTGCAGAGCTGCAGGTCTTGCAGTGGCGTGGCGTGATGCCGGCGCAGTATGCAGCCGTGCGCACGCCCACGTGGGGCCTGGCCGAGGCGAGGCGAAGATCCCCCCCGGGGTGCCCGTGCAAAAGACGCGCGGTGCCACTTTGCAAAAAAAAAGTATATTCCTCCCGATTTTGACGTTTTGGCAGCCTTGTAAACGGTGAGGGTCGCGAAACATCTCGCAGGGGACGACAGAGACCGGAAATGGAATTTTGGAGTGAAGTCGGGCCGCGCGCGGCTGTTGCAAGCGGATCTCTCCGTGCGGAAGGGGCTCTGATTTCTGGAATTCGGCCAACCCCAGTGTGCGTGCGGCGATGGGTCCCAGGTGAGACTGCACGTCGGAATGTATATGTGCAGTTCGGTCCCGCGGGATGTCCCTAGCGTCGTCCCCCGGGGACCTGTTCGCGACCAGGAATAGCTGGGCGAGCCCCGCGGGTGGGAGCGAGAGGGCGTGCTTGGCCCCGCTTTGCCCTGCTTCGACCAATCAGAGGGGGGCGGGGGCACCGTAAATATTTGGCCGCGGCGTGCAGCGCGGGCTGCGCGCGCTATGGCGAGCAATGCGCCTTCCTTGTGGCCGTGCCGCGTGTGTGTGTGTGTGCGTGTGCGTGTTTGTGGAGGGTGGGGGCACGCAGGGCAGGTTGGATGTAAAAGGGAAATGGTGCGTGCTTTTTACGATCGCACAGCGACGCCCCGGATCCCGCACGCACACCAGTGCACGCACGGCCGCTGTGTTTTCCGGGCTCGCCGCGCTGGCCACATCGCCGTCATAAGGCACCTGTCCGCCCAGCCGGTCTGTCTGCATGTCCGTCCGTCCGCCGTGCCCACGCCTTGTCACGCTACGGGAGTAAAGTCCTGGTGAAGTACGGGCTGCTTGTGCCTGCTTGTGCCCACGGAGGTGCCGTAGTACGTCCTGCCGATGCTTGGCTCGTCGGGCGCGGCCTCGTGGGTCCCCGCGGAGGGTCACTGCGGCGCAGAGCAGCGCAGCGCGGGGTCAGTGGCCAAGGGGGCCCTCTCCGACCACACCTCTGTCTGCCGGGCCGGGCCTGGCCGGGCCTGTGGGCCCCGTTGGGGCGTGGCACCGGCCGCGGGGGCCGCGGGGGCTCGGCCAACCCTCAAACCTGGCGGCACATCGGGGCCAGCCTGGTCAGCCCGTGTCGGGTTTCCTTGCTACCCCTGGCGGGGCCTTTGGCCGCCTTTTGGCCGCCCCGTCCGCGCCCCGTCCGCGGCAGGCCGGTGTGGTCGCGACAGGCGGACAAGGGCGTCCATTGTGCCGCCGACCGCGGACCTTTCCGGCCTCCCGGGGACGCGGCGACGACGTGCAGGTGCGAGGCGGAAACAACGCCACACTGGTAGGCGAGGAGGGCGATGACCTTAGTGCGTCGGCATTAGAAGGGCTTGGCGGGGCCCGGGCGGGGGCCGCCGGCGCCAAGCACGCCGCCCCAGCAAGCCAGCACCCTTCCCTATGAATGCGACATGAGTCTCAGTCTCCCCCATCAGCGAAGCAAATAGGAGAAGTAGTTGGTTAGGTTTACGACGCCCCGCCCCGCAGCGCAGCCCTGGCACGTTCCTATTTCAAGAACGCCCCGCCCCGCTCCCCGCGCGGGTCAAGATTGTCAGGGCGTAACGACACACTCCGCTTGCTGCACATGCTGGCCGTCTAGCTGGCCGTTGTCGGACGAGCGCACCTACCTGGAAGGCCCTGGAAAGTGGGCCAGAGTCGACCTTCACTCGAAGCAAACACTTTTGGAATACGTTGAAATAGGCTCCTGTATTCTGACCGACTTTACATCAACAGCGACGGCGTGCGGCGTGCGCGCTGGGCGCCGCGTCCTGCGCGGCGTCCTGGAGGTCCTTGTCCTCGCCACGCGCTGGCCGCGCCGCCGGTGCGTTGGCCTGTACGCCCTGCAGTGCCTGCCGGTGCCGCGTCGCCACCCCCCTGCGCTCCAGACGTCGGCCAGACAGGCAGGGGAGTGCGAATACACCGGGAATGCGTACCGGCGGGCCCTTCGGGTGCGGGGGGAGAGACAGCGAGCATTGGCCCTGCCGGCCAACCCCCGGCGGGGCCCTGGGCAGGGCGTCCCGTAGTCCCGTGGGGCCGCCGGGACGCCGCCTTTGTGTGTTGCGTTGCGTTTCGTTACGAGGGGGCGCCGGCTGCGCCCATCGCTGCGCCCCGCCGCCCCGACGGGGGCGTCTGCTCCGCCTGCTCGACTCACCCTCGGCGTGCCCCCTCCCCCTCCATCCCGCTTGGCGCTTCCCCTCGTTAGGCCGGGCTGAGTTTCCGAGTCTGCTTGGCGCTCATTTATAATGCACGCGGCACTGCGCCTGCACTGCAACTGAAGGACCGCGTCGCCGGGAAAAGGCTTTCCCGCCGGGCGGAGCCAGAGCCAGGCGGGGTTAGTGGGGTGAGATATGAAGTGAAATGTGATGGGCGCGCCGGCACGCGAGGCCAGCCTTTACCAGCGGGCTGTCTCTTTCTCTCTCTCTCGCCCTCATGAAGGTGTGAAGGTGTGAGAGAGGCAGACCGATGAGACCTCCCCCTCGGAGGCTTCAGGGCTGCTCGCCGCGCTGCCGCTCCGCTAGTCGGTAAACCTTCTGAAGGCGCTCGTAAGGACACTTACCTCGGCTCTGCACCCTCTCCTCCCTAGGCCCGCGAGGCGAGCCTGCCGGCTGCTGCTTCCGAACAGAGTGCTTTCATCGCGCTGTCTCTCTCGCACTCATGGGCCGTTCCGTAGGTGCGAGAGAGAGGCAGCGAAGCGCTGTTGGGAATGAGTGATGCTGGTCGCTCACCCCGGCCACCGCCACCACACTGCCACCCCATCGGTCCATTCGGCCCCGCGTACTTGCGGTCTTGTTGTGTCCTGAACCTCCGCGAACCCTCCACCTCCCCGGCAGCGGGCAGGGCTTGGGGCCGGCAGCCTGCGTTCTCCGCAGTATCGGTCGCGCCCTCCCCCGGCCCCGGCCCCTGCCCCGGCCCCTGCCCGTCGTCGGGGGCAGAGGAGACAGGGCAGTCACCCCGCGGTCACCCCGTCGCTGTCGCCGTGTTTGAGTTGAATGCGGTGCTGCCGCCTCTCCCGCCTCTCCCCTCGGGCCCCTAATTGAACATTCCCACCCCTACACTGTATTTGAACCCCGTCCTCACCGCCTGGAGTCCAGAGAGCCGGGAGCCGCACGGCAATCACCGCCGGCAATCTGCTTGACTCGGCATTGCGTTGTCGTCGTTTTCGGTTTCGTTCTCTTGAAATGTTTAGGGGGAGGTTGGCTGAGCCGCTAAGCCCTCTGCGCGCCTCGTCCTCACGTCACTCTGCGTACCGCCGCGCCGCGCACCCCACACCCCACCGCATTCCACCCCCACCCCCCACCGCCCGCCCACTTTACGGAAACTGCTCATTCCCTTTGCCGTTTTCGCGTCGGCAAGCCGAATCGCGGGGGAAGCAGCCATGTCCGATGAGTGGGGCTCAACCTGGGGAATGCACTGAAGACTGGGGAGGGAAAGTGGAAATTTTCAACTGGTGATTCTAATATTTTTGGTTTGTGTCTTTCTGTTGCAGATCTATCAAAGAACCGGTTCTGGGATCTTCCTATTGAAGTCACTGAATTCACATCGCTGGAAAGGCTAGAACTATACCACAATACTATTCGTTCTATCCCTGAAAATGTGGTGTACCTGCAGTCGCTCGTTCACTTGGACCTCAGTCGCAACCAACTCAACGTCCTTCCAAGTGCAGTTTGCACGCTGCCCCTTCAAGTCTTGCTTCTTGGAAACAACAAATTAGTCAACCTACCTGAGGACATTGGTCGCCTTCAAGATCTGACACTCTTGGATGTCTCATGCAACCTGCTCAGTACTCTTCCTCCTCAAATTGGAGAACTAGCGGAGCTTCGAGACTTAAATGCTAGTAATAATGTGCTGTGCGAAGTACCTTTAGGTAAATTTTATTGATAAGTTGAGTTTGCATTGATTTGTCATTCAGTGATGTTACATTAAAGTGTCTTTGATTTGCTTTTCAGAACTGACATACTTGAGGTTGGAGAGGTTGGACATTAGTGGAAACCGTATTTCTAGCTTACCTGTTGAATTGCGGTCTATGACAACTTTAGTGTATCTGAATCTTAACCATAACCCTTTGACATCACCTCCTGCAAAGGTAAGTACTATCTCACTGCTGTGCAGTTTCTAGTGATTATCGAGTAACAAATTTTCTTACTTATGGTTTTTTGTTGCCAGCTCTGTGCAAGGGGGCGTGTGCATGTATTTAAGTACCTGGAAACTCAAGCATTATCCAATGTTAATAAACATCGTAATGATGAGTGGAGGCGGACACACAGAAAATTATCGGACCCTCGTGGAAACCTTAGACACAATAAACGCTATACAGTTGACAGCGGCTACAGCACATCAGATAATTGGTCTCAAGAAGTTCTTACAGGGGTGAGTATTTGATATAAATAATAATAATACAAAATTTTCTACTTCATGTGGCCCTAGTTGGTTGGCTTAAAAGTTTAAAGCTGAGACTAACAGTCTGGTTTGTGTTGGTCTGGGATGGTTTACATGAACAGATTGGAGAGGAGCGGCTGGGCAAGCGCTCACCGCTTATGACACGGCAAATCAACGGCAATGGAACCGTCCCTAGAACAAGTGCTAATGGTAGTGGGAGTGGGAGCGCTTCATCCACTCCGTCTACAGGCAGTCCCAGTGAAGTAACGGAAGAAGATGTAACCAAAGTATGTAAATCCCAACTCTAAATTTTTCTTATAGTCTGTCAAACTGATTTTGCACCTCATATGTAATCTTGAATTTCATCTCAGGAACCGTTGGAGAAAAAGCGATTGGAGCGATCACAGTCAGATAGAAGTGATGCACGAAGATTTGAGAAGTCAAACACGTAAGTTGATAACTGTCATATTCATTTATTCTGGCTATGTTTATTTGGCATGTTTTCATATTTTCAATTTTATATTTTCATAGCATTTCACTTTTGTTTTTAAGTTTCTCACAATGTGTTGTTTGTGATCCATTCAATTACTTTCTTTTATCCTTGTTTTCATGAATGCCAACCTTGTTGCACTTTTATATCATTATTACAACTTATTTTTAGACTTAATAAAATTTATTTGTTTCTTATATTTTAATGATCAATGTGTGATTAGTTAAACTTAAACTGTGTGAATTTATTTAGAGACATATCAGAAAAAATTCAAGGAAACTAGATTTTATTTACTGCTTTATGTCATAGCTTCAGGCTGTAGACTTATGCCAAATTTTCTCATAGTGGTGATGTTTTAAAAGCATGCATTGCTGTGCAATGCTGCATGCAAATTTTAGCTGTGACAAATGTTTGGCACTAAGTGCGTGCACTAATCTTGTAATTTGTGTGCTCTGGTACGTTAAGCTGGATATGTCGTTAGTTTGTGTTGTGCTTCTTTGCAGCTCCAAATTTAGTCCGGATTCCCCCTCTGAAGCCCCTGTAAATGGCAATGGACTAGTAGAAGAAAAAAGACCCTTGGAGCACATTCAAACTTACAGGTAGGCTGTTTGCAAGGTGGTGTTGTGATCCAAGCTATTTCAAGTCAAGTATGTGATCCCGTTTTTCCGCAAAGGAATGAAGTCCCGCCTTCTCATTCAACCCCCTTTGTTCTGTTTAGGCTTCTTAGTCAGGAATATGTTGCAGGTCATGAACAACAGTCACAGGCAGATTTTGTTCTCAGCAGAAATGTTTTGGTTTCTAGCTTAATTTAATTTTTTTTTCTGTTTTTGCCCTGCAGAGAGTACAAAGAAGCTCTCCGGAACCAACGTGCCCAAGAAGGAGCCAGTGTGTATAAGCCTCGAGTGTCTGGTGAACTTACTCCACCCAGTCCAGACGGAGCACCTTTATCTCTGCAACCATCACCAGTCCACAATGGCCATGTATGTTTGCCCGCTAACATTTGCTTCTTAATTCTGTTCAATGAACAGCCATTTTAATTTTTAATAATTTTTTTCAACAGTCTAAAGATGAATCAGCTGTGGATTCTCCGAATGGTAGTGTACTCTCTCCATCTCAAGTGGATGGGGTGCCTAACATCAGTAAGAAGCCAGTGCAGAAAGTTCCACCATCTCGAAACTTAAACTTTCCATCTGCTCTCTCCAATGGTAATAGTGTTAATGCCAATAATAGTACAAGCAATGGTGGTGGGGACTCTCCCGTGAACAGCTACACGAAACCTGTGTCACCCACTTCAAGTGTTGGTGTTGTAAATGGTGTACCAAACTCTAATATATCTCCTGGGAGAAGCATCCCAAGGCTAGTAACCACATCAGTTGGTTATGTGTCTCCTGCTCCAAATCGCAATAAAGCAGGTACTACAAGCTCAAATTTTTTTATCCTTGTGATATGTGCTTTGTAGCTACCAGTCTAAACTTTCTCATTACTTTGGCTTAGAGGAGATTAGTTATTTCTTTGCCTGTGCAGTGTTTGTATCAGCTAAGATTTGTTTTAATTCTGCCACAGGAGGAAGAAGTGTGCGATGGGGTCGTGATGTTCCACCTGACAAGTTAAGCTTCACCATGAGGAGGGAATTTGAGAAAGCCAAGGAAGAGGCTGAATTGATCAAACAATTACGGACTGTAAGTTTCATTTTTCAATGACCTCGTTTTTTTGTTGTTTTAGGCAATATTTATTCTTATTCATTTTTTCGATTCTTAACAGCAAATTGAAGCCCGGCTCAAAATGGTTCTCCCAGAAGACATGGCTCCTGCTCTAGCTGACGGAGTGGTTCTGTGCCATCTTGCTAACCATGTCAGACCTCGATCTGTTGCAAGCATTCATGTGCCGTCACCTGCTGTGGTATGTTTCTAGGATAAACCCTTGACAGCATTTGCCTCTTATTTGATGTAATGATGTTCATAATGACGCAATATCCTTCCTCCACAGCCTAAGCTTACCATGGCCCGCTGCAGAAGAAATGTAGATAACTTTTTGGACGCTTGTCGGAAGATTGGTGTTGAGGAGGTAAGTTCTCTTTAGCTGTTTCTCTTTTTTTGTGAAGATACATGTGCTATTCTCCCAAAATGCCAGCCCTCCACCTATTTTCCTGAGCATCCCAACAATGCACCTATAGAAGTTTATTTTGAAACATAAACTGAATCAATTTAAATTCTGAAATTGTGGTTTGAATGTTAACTAGGGCTGAAGATACTTTAGGAAAGTTGTTGAATTAGACTGTGGAATCAATTTTAGACCTTACTGGAACAGGCAATCTTATGGAGCCTTTTTTTTTTTTTTCAAATGTATTGTATCTTTTCTTCATTATTACGACAACTCAATTTCTGTTTTGTCCTGAAGGGATGGTATCTAAAGCTTTCTTAGGGGCGAAAACCTTGCTTTCTCTTAAAGTGCAACAAATGTTGTCACTAGATGACAGCTCACATTAATACCCCTCTCTAATTGTTGCTTTAACTGCAAAGATTTTTTTGTGTGGGTGCGTGTGCATGTGTTTTAGTGTGTCTGAAGTTTTGAGTAGCGCAGTGTACTAAAATGTGGGAAGCCATTTCTACACATGTTGTAAATTGGCATTTTCCAGTCCCATACCTTGCTTCATCAAAATAATACTTACATCATCCTTTACTTAAATTTCTGATGTTTTTGTCTGAAAAAAAAGTAAGAAAACATATCTCAGTCTTACAGCAGTTCTTGATTGCACCATATTTCATTAAAGTTCTTAAATATTTAAAAGTGCTTGGTACTTAACAGGTTCACAAGATATCTGATTCTTGTAATTTTGCTTTACAAAAAATTGCAAACATCACTGAACACTGGTTGAATATTACACACTTCTTCAGTGAAATGAAGTTGTTACACTTGTAGTTGTGTGCTTTCTGCTTGTGCTCACCCCACATATTCACTTAGTATTGATGTATTTGGTTTGCTGCTGGTTTTTTTCCTTCTAATTCTATCCACTTTGCTTATTCACATTGTTTTTCTCCTTTTTGTGGGGGGGAGGGGGGAGGTGATTCTAATTTTGTTGTGTAGAGTTTGTAAAGGGAATAAGAATCTAAATAACTGATTGATTTACCTTTTGTTTGCACTTCTAAAAACTAAGATGTGCACCAAATTTCTCCTACATTGTTGAAACTTGGTGTTACTCTTGCTTGTATTTTTGTTGATCTGTTCAGAAATTGTGCTTTACACAAAATTTGTTTTTGAGTTGAAACTGAAGAATCATGCTTAACATATCAAATGGCGTAGTTGATGTTGCCTTTCGCAACAAGACTTTTGTGATCAAAATTTTATATGAAGTGTCAAACGGTTACTTAAGAAGATGTTTACTAGGAATCTCTGAATTTGTGCATGCTAAAGAAAAATGATGTGTTTATCATGAAATAGCATTTGTTTGTGATTGCAACAAGCAATTAAAAACTTATGTGTGGAAATTTTTGTAACTTGTCTGGCCTTTTTCTTGATTGCTGTCAGTTACAAAATCCCAGTATTATTTATGTACATGTGGTAGTCACAAGGAAGTGTTTGTGATTTGGGTTAATGATGCCTTGCTCCCGAAATATGTAACAGCCTCTCCATGGTTATTGTCTGTGCGGTCATGAGTCTTAGTGCCCATTGCCCATTCCTAGCCCCAGACCTGCATTGCTGCCCTTGCCCTTTGTAGTTTACATTCCACAAATTAAAACATGTTATCTTTTATTACATGTTATGTTACTGTTTTCATGGTATACGAGGAATTTATTTTATTTTTGGATTCCGCCTTGAAGCATCGTGCAGTGCAGTCTTTCATGTGCATTTTGTTGTGGAAAGTTCAGAATCTGTTTGTGGAGAAAGATACTTTTAGGTTTGTAGGTTAGTGTTATATGCTATTCCTTTTGAGTTATGAGATGAAACGTGCTCTGTAGTTGTTTAGACATCATTTTGCTGACATACAGGAGATGCAATAGATTCAAGTTGTGAGCTTTTTCTAGGTTACTCTTCAATGCTTTCATTTTGAGTTTCTTTTGGCTCATTTCTTGACTTGCTTCATTTCCTTGTTTTCATTTTATTTTATCTTTATTTTATACATTATGGTTACTTTGCTTCCGCCTTCTCCACTTGCTTCGGGTTGAAAAGCGCTGTGATTTCTTCATTTTGAAAATATGAACAGAACTTTGCTTTCTGGTTGGTCCTTTGCAACGGGACTAGATTTCCCCATGTATATTGGTCGATGAGAGGCAGATACCACAATAATGTATATTGTAGAGCATTGTAGTTTGCTCTCGCTAATCTGTACTGCTTTCCTATCCATCTTATCTCTTCATCTTCTTTCTCCTCATTTCTTAATTTCTTTTCACTCTCTTTTAATGTTAGAGATTTTTTTACATAACTTTTTTCACATGTAAGGAAGCACTATGTGTTTTATAATGTGTAACTTCTAATCTCATTTTGAGTTAATACTTTTTGCCAATAATATGCATTCATACTAGATAGTTAATTCATTAATATATTATGGGTTTAAGGATCTTGCCCTCACTATTACAAGCCCAAACATAGTCAGTTATGATCAAACAGCTGTCAACTCATCACTTCAAAAGTGAATTACTTTTTCAAAAGGCTGCATGAGGTTGTTGTTCCGATTTAGCTTCAGGGACAGTCACATTCACTAGCCAGTCTAGTTTTAGTTGCAGGTCTAAACAGAATCCATGATCCCCTCCCAAACCCCAATCCTGTGTTTTTTTTATCAGTATTACCATTGCTCCCATTTACTGCAGATTATTCAAGTTCATCATTTTATGTCATCCCATTTATGGCCATGACTTTGAAGCATGGTAAATTACAGACTTATGGTCTTGTCTGTTTTGTGATTTTGTTTGCCATATTAAGTTAGACAGTCAAGTTAAGTTTGATGTGCCTCATCACTTAAATCAGTGTGAGACTATAATTTATACCGGCCCAATACTTTTTAAACATTATTGACCTAACTGGGACTTCATAATAAGACTCTTTATAGACTGATGAACTTGTTCCCATGGCTGCACTGACATAGCTGCTGGTTGGGCTTGGTTGCAGGAGGTGTTGTGCAGTAGCGAGGGGGTAGTGCTGGGGAGTGAGGAGGGGTTGTATTCTCTGGCACTCACCGTGCTTCGCCTGCTCGACATTGCCACAAGCGACTCCAATGGCCCCAGTGATGAAGACACCTGCTCTGAGGATGACATTTTAAATGACAAGAGTGTTAAAGAGGAAACTGTCTCCAGTATCCATCCTCCACTGCCTAGGCATCCTCATGACAAAGCAATTTCTACATTTTGTGCTATATTATTTATAACAACTGTTGTTCTTCTTTATTTTTTCCCACCCCCAAGTTAATCCTCTGAAAGTCTTGTCTGAAAAGTAGTCATGGAGAGGAAGTGCATACCACTGCAACTCAAATGTAGCACGCAATACATGTGGTTCTGCTTCATAAAAATATTTCAAATTTTAAGCATATTCAGGATTTTATTAACAAGGAAAGACATGCAGATACAAAGTTTGTTATGGCAAAGCTGCATATTTATTTATTGAGGCAATCAAGAGGATTGATTTTTTTGCTGTAGTTATTGAGATCACAACCTGATATTTTTTAGAAATGATAGAATATTTTTTATCTTGGCGGTGGTGGTTTGGGTTGGTATGGGCAAATGTTATTATTATTGCCTTCTTTTATCTTAGCTGTTTTTAATTATTTGAGAACTTTGACTCGATCTGTGTGATAAAAAATTATCTTTGTGTATTCAGATATATTTTATTATTTGCCTTATTTATGTAAGGTCTTAAATCTACAAGTATTGAGCTTATGTATTATTCGATTGACAGTTATGTTAAGAGCCTAAATTAATTGTGATATATATATCAGGATAGCTTGTGTGCAACAATATGACAGATCAGTGTATGTGCTTCCATTCAAATGGTTTTAGTTTTAGTGCTGCCAGCAAATTGGAAGAGAACCACATATGACTGACAAGTGAAATGGCTTTTTTATCCTACTAATTCCAAAGTTTTTCCTTTAGCTTTATTTTGACCACTGGATGTACTTAACTTGATGCACAACACTTTGTTAGTGTCAGAATTGTATTCTTTATGTAAATTCTTTGTGCCTCATTTCAGTAGTGCTAAGTTTAATGTGTGATGTAGATTAGAATTTTACTATTTATTGTAATGATTCATGGTGTTATTTTTGGGTTTGGGTAACAGAGTAATCAAAAAATGACTGTAACCCATAGCAGGGGCACACCTGCACAGTCCATACGACCAAATGCTACTGCAGCATTTACTCTTGCCTCTCATTTTGTAGCATACTATGCTGCTATCCTTGCTTCTTGACAAAACAACACATTTTGTGTTCCCCTTTCCTGTATATCAAAAAGAAGTTCTACAAGATCTAAGATTTCTCTGTTCCATGTAGGCAGTGTCTGCATTAGAATCCAGACATGACAAGATACTCATTATTTTTGTTGTCTTCCATTATTTAAATGTTCTTATTGTTTGGCTTATGGCAGTTTTATGCATTCATTTTTGCAGCCTTTTGTTCTTTGGCTGCCCTAGTCAAATATTAAGTTTCCCCCTCCCTATATATCTAGTCCCTACCTTAGGTCTTATTGTATTGTATTTCATTAAGTATGGAACTCATGATTATGATGTACAAAGCATTTCCCACTTTGTTGGGATCTAGCAGACTAGTGTTTGTGCGTAAATGCACTAAATGCAGTAGTAAAATTTTTTGCGAGTTTTCTAGAAGACTTGTTTACGACATTTAGTAATAAAAGAAAAATTCTGTTGTTAGAATGACATCCTTCAGTAGTTGATTGTTTTCAGCAATCAACTATTCTTTAAATTCAGCATTGTGGTCTGGTTCCAAGGAAAAGAACTGTAGTTTTTTGCACAAGCATCATTTGTGATTCCAATGACATGGTCTTTGGCAGCATGTGTCAGTAGAGGCATAATTTTGTGTCTTTTTCATTCCTCCTAACACTTCCAGTATCTAATTTTAGTTGTAGATAGCCACAGCTCCATCCTATTTTTGACTTTGTCAATGTTACCTCTTATTTATTGTGTAAAGTTATCATAGCTTTCATGTCCCAACCTGGTACTTGATGTTCATCACTAGAGGACGTCCTTATACTGCTGTCGGCTTCAAATTTTCCTGTCATTTGTTCGAACAATTCACGGGCAGTAACCCTGCTACACCTATCTTATTGTGATGATAGTTAACTGATACAGTATGTATTGAAAGAGAAATTCCCCTATATTTGACACATTTGAGCTCTATTTTGATTTGGCACCCAGGAAAACTGGTGTACTTGTTTGCCCATAGTGTCTAGTGTATCATATTGGTGTACCCCTATTTTCTTAATATATAGAAGGTCAATTGTTGTATTTTCTTCACTTATTATTTTGAGCATTCCTGAACTTTGCATTGACTGTCTTTTTGCAATGCGCACATAATTGTTGTAAATTTAAAAGACTGCGTTAGGTACGAGGTATTACTCATTGTTGTGCCTTTTTGACACCAATGTTTACAATATGCTGAATGTTTTAAAGGTTTTTGTTTTGTTGATTTCAGTCTTAAAGTGTCCAAACTTGATCATTAGTGTTTAAAAAGAATAAATTGCATATTCTAATTAACCACTAACAAAAGTGGCGTTTTGCATGCCCTGGTCTCAGAATGAACTTTCCAGTAGTGCTCTATCGCACAGGCTCTTCCATTTACTATTTAAAATGATATGTGCTGTGTGCACCAAACAGAAAAGCAAGTAATAGTTAAAAATTGATTCCTGGTTGATACTTGGTTATCCTTGTGCCATAAATGTGATAAAAGGAACTCTGCATTGGATGTGATTGTACCTAACTTGAACTGGGATACCTTGTACCAGCTTTTAGGCCTGAAATATTTCTTTTCCTCTTTTCCTCCTTTAATGTGTTCTGGTACCTCACAGTTACTACTTACGACTACTTACGATTGTCCTTTTTTTCTACATATGGCCTGAATCCCAAAACCTGCAATTAATTTTGGTTTTGTTAGACATTTAGGCCTAGGTTTTGAATTTTAGTGCTGCTTTTGTCGTGTGATTATGACTGATTGTGTAAGAACCAAATTTGCAGGCTGGTTCTGCTGAAACTAGCCAATACCTGATGCAGCTTCTTGTTTCCTTATTTGTTGGTTTTTGTTTAGGTACCTATTTTGTTTGTGTTATGTTAAACTACCAGCACTGTATTTCTTTTCAAGGAGCCTTTTCTTATTTAACAGTTCAAGTATTGTAGGATACGTATATTGAATTCAGTGAAATCAGTCAGCAAGATTCATTTAAATTTAATTTCCTCATGAGGTCTTGTTTTTTATCAATGTTGAAAATATGTTTCCATTTCTTGCATGCCGTTTGTTGCTAGAAATATTTTCATCTTTGGTGTTCTCTACTTAATGTTAAGCAACTAGAATACTTGTTCAAAATACAAATGGATGTAAGTGCACTTTATAGGTTTAAAAAGACAATGAAAATAAAGGAGGCTTATGCAAGATTTGCTGTCTATAATTGATCCTGAAATAAGCTTGGTCTGGCTTGGAATCTCTCTTCTGCCTCTCTCTTTCTCTTCTTCTCCTGTTGTCTCTCATTTTGTCTGTTCCTTCTTTGCGGTGGCATTTCATATTGTAGTATCAATAAAAATGACAAATTTCAAGGGAAATCCTTCGTGCAAGGTATAATTATAAACAAAGCGTTAATGGACTTCAATGCAACATTCCACGATTACAGGTCTAAAACCACATACTATTCTGTTGCAGAATTTGGTGTGCTGTGCTGCAGATGTGTTGGAAGGACGGGGCCTTGTTCAGGTTGCTATCACTGTCGCTGAGCTCATGCGTTTTCACACTCCAAGATCACCAGCCCATTCGCTGAATAATGCTTGAAGTATGTATCAAGTCATCCCTATAAGACACACCAACTCGCTCCATGCATTAAAAATATCATGGTCTCACAAAACTATTGAATTCTTTTACAGGTGTTGCTGTGTGCCTCTCTTCATGCATGATTGAGCAATATTTTTGCGCTGTGAGTGTTCTTGCGTCTTTCGCATACATCAAAGTTCTTGTTTTTTTTTTTCTGTTCGTTTTTGTGCTTTCTGAGAAGACTTGAAATCCTCATTCATAGAGGGACATCAGTTTGACTGACATATGTAATAGGTTATTGGATCTGGTTCTTGTAGCCTGTGGGCATGGTTGTCCGAGGCTTACTACTGTTTTCAAAATTCTAAAGTAACAATACTAGATTTATTAGTCTGTACTTTGCCTTTGGTCATGAATATTCAACCAATTTTAGAGTAAATAACATGCATAACTGTATGCAACAAGTAATTGCGGGTTGTCTTGAATCAGGAAGTTAAATTTGTGATAGAGCTTCATTTTAAACTCCTAGTTGCTTTTTAAGCTGTGCTTTAGTACTAATATCCTGTACTAATTGTGTTGTGTGATTTCTCACGCAACGTTCATTTCACACAGTGAGTGCTGTGCCAAAGATTTTTTGTTAGTTTTATCATTTGCATATGTTTATGTTTTACCTAAGTACATACTGATAATGCTAAGTGGTGCATTGTCTTTTATTATATTTTTAATTGTCCAGTCTGTTTAACCAAGATAACTTGGTTTGTAAGGTTTTTTTGTAGCTACCTGAATTGGTTGTGAGAGAGGAAAGTTGGGTCAGAAAGTGGTGCCTTTTCAGGACGGTCAAAGCTTGAGTGTTACATGGCTTTAATGCCTGATGTTTGTGTTTTGTCACCAGATCAAAACTGATTGTAATTGTTTCCTTCTGTGGTTATCTCATTGGGTGCTAAGTGTTATTCTGAAGCACCCAGCAACTGATGTGGATTTTTGTAGTGCCATTCACCGTGTATCAATGACATGCTGCACATATCGTAAACTTTTTATCTGGATCTTTTGTGATTCGTGTTTCAGACCAAGCCTTTTGTATCTTGATGTATAACTAGGAATTTATCAAATTCCTCCTTCATAACTCTTTTATTTCTTTTGATTCCCATCTCAGTATAGTGGTGCTTGTCCTCATTCATTGTGTTCAAATAATACTGTATTTGAGCCACATGACTATCTTTTTCTTTTCTAAGTCCTTATAAATTCATTTTTATAGGATGAATCTCATTGTAAAAAAAAGTCATTTTTCATGTGATTGTGCCCACCTTGCTGTTGCTAGTACCATTTACTATTCGTCTTGTGGGGAATCATGTCTGTGATTACCTTCTGTTCAGCTTACTAAATGCTTAAGCTTTAGCTTTGTGGAACCAATACTGTAGTGATTATCCTTACATGCTATGTATTGACATAACGTCTTCTTTCATGCTGCATCATGTTTGGTTTCCAGTCTTAGATGACCCTCTTCTGCTCTCTACTAGTTATTTATTCTTTTTGTTTGGAGTAGTGACTCACTTTAGAAAAGATTTATTATTTACTGTTGTTAAGGCTCCCTCTTTAATGTAGATTCTGTATTTACAATGAGCCGTGTATTTGATTACGATTTACAGGCTTTGTACAAATGATTCGTATTCTATATCTTGAACTATTTTAAAATTATTTGGATAAATAGTACATAATAATATAAATATGTATACATGCAGTACTGTACATATGCTATCTTTTTCAACTGAACAACCATTTCATCTCCATGTAGGTATTTAATTTTAAAAATGCTCTTCCATTAGACCAGATCTTTTGCCACCAATGTCACAAAATCACTCAGTGTCATAGACTACTGACAAGCACCAATATTTAATTGAATTGCTCAATAATAGTGTTGAGAAAGTGGGGAAACTGTCTGTGTACCATGTAACCTTATTTTATTTATACTAGTGAAATACTATACTGGTCATGTCCAATTTTACAAGTACATAAGATGTTTCCACTTTAAACTCATCCAAGCAGATGTAATGTGTAGTGGACTGTGGAGTTTTGAAAGACTGTCATTGGAATGTTGCTTTTACTACCACCTGTGTAAGTTTTGTAATTTTGTATCTAAATTGTACAAATGTAAACTTTTTGAAAAGTATTTGTTGTTAATATGCCATTCATCTATTAGGTCAATCTGTTTGGAGGCAGTTTATTAGCGCGTTGGGACTTTAACTCGAACAACGGAGATATGTTGCTCTTTGTTAATGTGGGTCTGCGGAAGTCATTCTGAAAATACAATGCAAAGAATGATGTGTTGTGGGGCCTCCATTTTTCTTAAGTTGGAATAACAGTTTGCTGTGTAGTTAAATTGAAAGATCTGTTTTTGTGACTTAAACATATGGTACTTAACATTTTCCAAAATGTTACAATTGCAACCGACGTGTTGGGAACACACATTGCAACCCTAAATATTTCCTCGAGTCACTCTGGTGCAACATTTTCTGTTTCTGTTTTGTGATGATATGCAATAAAAATCTGTTCCTGCCTTAGCTACGCTCTTATTACCATCCACCCCTTTCTCGAGGAAACAAACAATGAAATGAAACTGAAAACACGAATTTGGCTTCGCACAGCCTGAGGCACTATGAAATGCGGCGCCCTCCCGCAGCTCTCTGATTCCGGGAGTCGTTTTGATCGCTCTGTCTCCCTCGCTCTCAAGGGACGTCTCGTTTGAGTGCGACAGAGACAGCGACAAAAACGACCGCGGAAGGCGAGGCGAGCGCCGGAAGGGGGAGGAGGCTATAACGCGGACTGGCGGACTGCTTTAGCGCCGGTGTCTGCAACATTTCACCAGACACATCAGCCTCGCCGTGGAACATGCCGAGCCGAGGCCCAGAGAAAGAAAAGACAAACACACGGGCGGGGTGGGACGGGACGATGAGAATACACGTGTACGGCTAGTTTTACAGCCGGTGCGTGACGGGCCGCGGAGCCGCGCTGCGTCCGTCTCTCTCGCACTGTAGGGCGTTCCGCTGGGGTGCGAGAGAGACGGCGCCACCGACTCGGACTCACTCCGCTGGAGGGGTTGAGCGTGCCGGAAGCGCTGGCTAAAGCCGCGGCAGTAAAGCAGGCGCTCACTTGTCCTGGGCCACGCCACGCCCTCGGCCACGCCAGCCCCTCGCAGGGCCGCACAGTGGGCCAGAAGACCGGTGGAGGCGCGGCCAAAACTCTAGACGCGTTTTGAGCTCCAGAGTCGCTAAACAGGACTCAAACCGAGCGTGTGACCCCACCAATGGATTCCTCGTTCGGAGAGCAATCCATTGGTGGGGTCACACGTTCGGTTCGAGTCCCTTTTAGCGACTCTGGAGCTCAAATCGCGTCCGGGATTTCGACCGCCCCACCGTTCTTCTGGCCCACTGTGCGCCGCAACCCCCGCCCGCTGCGCTGCGGTTGTTTACGCGCGCGGCAACCTTGTCACATTTGTCCGCCCACCCCAGCGAGGACTTCCCCTCCAGCGGGACTTCCCCACCCTGCATCGCTCGCTTCCCTCGGCCTCCACGGCCTTTATTCCGCCTAATCACAGCACGAGATAAAGCTGCTTTTAATGGAAGGCTGGCCAGGCCCGCTCTGCGAACGTGCAACGCGTCGTGCAACTGCACTGCAAGCGCGAGGGACAGGACGCGGCTTGCGCGGGTCATAATTGCGAAGCTCCGCTGGAAGTAGAAGTAGCACATGCCGCCGCACCGCGCCATGATGGAGGCTGCCTGCCTGACGATCCCTAATGATCATTAACGATCAAGAAGGAGGCGAGCAGGCGGCGGCCTCGGTACTGGAAGTGCGTGGTGCTCTACGATCGTGACCCCAAAAGGGCTGCAGCACGGTGGTGGCTCGCGGGCCGGGGGGATGAGGAACCTCAGATCCGACCAGGGAGTGCCAACTACACAAAACTGGAATGAATACAAATTTCAGAAACGGTAGCTAAGCAGCTGCCAAAATTAGAAACTCAGACTGAAAAATTGAGTTATCCTAAAAGCATGACGTTGACGTTCCAAACGCTTTCCGATAAACAGATGCAGACGCGGTTGGTTAATTTTTGGTAAGTTGGCACTGTGGAGGGCAGGGAATGCTACTTGACTTGACGGGCGGCGATACCGTGGCCATGCAGTGACGCAGGCGGCGGCTAAGCAGCGAGAGGCTCTCCAGGTTCTGGTCGGGTCGCATGCCGCGGCTATCGGTGGTCCGGTTCCGAACAGTGCTGCGTCGTTGGGTCTCCCTCGCACACGTTGGGGACGTCCCACGAGTGCGAGAGAGACGGAGCGAGCTGTTCGGACTCGGCCCACGGCACGCGCGTGACAATACGGCGGCTGCGCTCGGGGACGCCCCCTTCACCCCCGTCCCGTCCTCCACTCCAGGGACGGGCGACAGCCCGCGCGCCGGAGGGCCCCACTAAGCAGGTTAATTTTTCTTCCGATTAAGGCCGGGGCTTGAAACCCAACTCCCGGAGCTCCGTCTGCTCTGTCTGTCCTTGTCCGTCACTGGGTGTCGCCGCCCGGTCCAAGTCACTCACTCGGTGCCGGTCACGCGCGGAGCGGGACAGAGAGATTCCTGCTCGACGACAATTTTTCAGGTGACACTGCTGCAAGCGGACTCCGAAACACGGGAGCTACCGCCGCCCTGTCGCAGCCCCGCGTGACGCCCCGCGAGTGCGAGAGAGACAGCGTGACGAGCACAACACGCTCACGCGCGCCGTTCCATTATGGCTGATAGTGGGGCCATCCCGCCCTTATCAACGCACTGAGCCCTGCGGCACTACACTGGGACTGGCGCTACACCGGCATAGCGCACCGTGGCCCTGGCTTTCTCTTCCCCGAGGCTTGATCCCCCGACACCGTTTTCATACCTCGAATCCAGAAACACCCCGAAGAAAACAACATTCTTTTTTTTTCAAGTTTTTTTCTCTTTTTAGGCTTGTTGGGCAATGAAAGGAGATGTTGCCTCGGCGTCGGGTGCCTTGTTGGCGGCGGCGCGCCACCGCCATACACGGATACACTGGCAAGGCGTGCGAATGGCCAATGGGAGGGCCGAAGATTGATGAGTGCCCCTTGTTTCCGGTAGAGTGCACTGCTAGCGCTAGCTCTGAGCTGCTCGCTGTGGCGGCGGTCCATTTCAGCTCACGTGCCTTCGAGCCTTCGGGTTTGAAGCTGCCCGAAGCGTCGGCGGGGCTGCCCGGTCGGCACTCTAGCCCCCCCCCTTTTTTCTAGTCGGCACCCGGGGCAGCAGAGGCAGCGGAATTAACGCAACAATGAGGCTCATTACGAGCGGCCGGGAACGCGTCGTTAATTGTAAATCATTCGAGAGAAAACGCACCGGTGTGGCGGTGGGGGTTGCTGCCATTGGCAACGCAGAGAGAGAGACAGAGAAGAAGAAGAAGAACCGTAACGAGACAGAGACAGCGAGACTCGCCGCCATAGCGAAAGGGAACCGTGAGCGGGCTAACTAGACGAGGTGTGCAAAAAGTAGCGCCCTTTCTCACGTCCCTGATTGCACCGAGGGGTAATCAACTAGGGATGTAAAAATACCGGTAAGATTCAAAGTTACGTAAATAACGGTAAAATACGGTATTTTACTCTATTTTACGGCATATTTGGGTAAAGTAAAATTTTATCGTTTTGATCCACTTTGCTGCGATACAGCTCCAAAACTAAGGCGGCTAATCACATTCCGCAACAAGGGTGTTTTAAAGGAAGACCCAAAGACCAGCCGCCCGTTGAGGGAGAGCGATTGGTCGCCTTAGATCAGACGCAGTGGCTGCCCAAAGTCAGCTCAAACCACGATTTCTACGCATTTGACACCGTTTCGACAAACTTTGCTGCAATACCGCTCCAAAACTAAGGCGGATAATCGCACTCCGTAACAAAGATGTTCTAAAAGAAGGCCCAAAGACCAGCCACCCGTTGAGGGAGAGCGATTAGCCGCCTTAGATTAGACGCAGTGGCTGCCCAAAGTCAGCCCAAACGACGATTTCTGCACATTTGATACCGTTTTGACAAACTTTGCTGCAATACCGCTCCAAAACTAAGGCGGATAATCGCACTCCGTAACAAAGGTGTTCTAAAGGAAGGCCCAAAGACCAGCCACCCGTTGAGGGAGAGCGATTAGCCGCCTTAGATTAGACGCAGTGGCTGCCCAAAGTCAGCCCAAACGACGATTTCTGCACATTTGATACCGTTTTGACAAACTTTGCTGCAATACCGCTCCAAAACTAAGGCGGATAATCGCACTCCGTAACAAAGGTGTTCTAAAGGAAAGCCCAAAGACCAGCCACCCGTTGAGGGAGAGCGATTAGCCGCCTTAGATTAGACGCAGTGGCTGCCCAAAGTCAGCCCAAACGACGATTTCTGCACATTTGATACCGTTTTGACAAACTTGCTGCAATACCGCTCCAAAACTAAGGCGGATAATCGCACTCCGTAACAAAGGTGTTCTAAAGGAAGGCCCGAAGACCAGCCACCCGTTGAGGGAGAGCGATTAGCCGCCTTAGATTAGACGCAGTGGCTGCCCAAAGTCAGCCCAAACGACGATTTCTACACATTTGATACCGTTTCGACAAATTTCCGTTGCTCAAACAGCATGTTTTCCGATTATTTTTACTTTTTAAACTGATATTTCCTTTTGTCGCCAGGTCAAGTTACGGTAAAATAACAGTGATGTCCTGGCGCAAGCTCCTCTCCTAAATAGACAAGATATCTCTGTGATAACGAAATTTAGGGCCAGCGTGCGGCGAGCGCCCCCTGGGCGCCTCGCCTCGCCAGCCCAAGTGCCACTCGTCTCCTCTCCGCTCGTCTGTCGGCCGCGACCGCCATTTTGTTTTTAAGTGAATCACAAACGAGCCGCCGCTGCCGTCCGGCCGGGAGGAGGCGTGGCCTCGGCGGTGGAGGGGAGGTGGAGGGGGCCGCGGCGGCGGCGGGAGGGGGGAGCGGCGCGCTGTGCTCTCATTGGCTCCGACCGGCTCCCGTGTCGGCGGGTCCGGCGGGCAGCTGTTCCTTCGGGACCCGCGCAGCCCTCGCAGCCCGCGCACCTCACGCGCGCGGGGAGAGGCGAGGAGGCGAACGGGGTGCTTGTTGTACTAAACAGGTTTTTATTTTGTCGTCTGCTGCGCGCTGCCGAGCCCAGGTCGAGGCGCCAGGCTTGAGCCGCGCCGCCTGCCCGCCCTGCCTGCCCTGCCCCCTTGCTCCTGCTGGTTAGGTGGGCCCCGCCGCGCCGCGCCCCGCCACGCCCCGCCCCGCCACGCCTTAGCTTGTCGGGGCCTTCCACTTCTTGCTACTGTCAGTGCGCGGCCAGCTATGCGGCTCGGCAACACAGACTCCGCTGCCCGGCGTGCCTCGCGCGAGCGTTTCGCGTTTGCCACCCCGTGCCTCGTCCGGCCGTGAGCCCCGCGCGCCCCGCGAGGCCGGTGTCGCCCTGTCCGCCATCGCCGAGTGCGCGGTTTGGAACTGGAAACCTCGTGGATATGGATCGAGGACGGTAAAGGTGTAATGCGAGGCGCGTCGCTGCGTGCGTGTGTGTGAGTGCCCCGTAATGATAGAGGCTGATTCGTCGTGATGCGTGAGTGATACTGTGTGAGTGCGTGTTGGTGTGTGTGGTGTGATCTCCATCCCGTCGGACTCCGCCAGCAACACAATAAACATAATTGGATCTCTCGGACGAGATTCGCGCCACGCTACGCTCCGCCACTTTGCAGTGAGGGCGTTTATCGAGTTACACACCTGGTGTTGCTCGCCATCGCCACAATCACCATCATCTCCAGCATCACCACCGCCGCCATCACTGCCGACCGCAGCAGGCGCCGTCACTGCGTCGCGGTGGCGGCAGGTGCCCGCGAGACCTCGCCTTCGCGGCCTTCGCCTTGAGCACGTCGCGGACGTCGTGGTCCTCATGACCACGGCGGTGGCCCCGGGACGACGCCTCCACGAGCGCCAGGACGTCGTCGGGGACCTCGCCGTGTGGCCGCTGGAAGCGCGCCGGCCCGAGGTGGCCGTCGAACCGCCGCCCGCCATGGACTTGTCGACGAGCGTGCGTCCGCGGCAAACGCCGTCCTCCGTCGAGTCCCTGACCGGCGTGGGCGGCGCCCGCGTCGCCAAGTCCGTCTTCTCCATCCGGAGCCTGGTGGGCGCCGCCGCGGACGTGCAGGACCCGCGGCCGTCGCCACCCGCCGCCGACGCCGCCACCCCGTCGCCGCCGTCGGCCGCGCAGCCAGGTGGGTGCAGCTTCATGGCCTCCGCCTCCAGGGGGGCAGCCCGGCGCAGCCCGCCACCCAGGCGCGGATACCTCCCCTCTCCCTCTCTCCCGAATTAATCCCGCGGCGACACCCTGGCCGTCGGCCGCCCACCGCACGCTCCGCGCACGCGCGGGTGTCAACCGCAGGGGCAGGGGCGGGGCGGGTTTGACGCGCAGCCCATTACAGCCTCGCTTCCTCCTCGGCGCCGCGACTAGTCGTCGGGCACAGCGGCAAAGCGATGATGAAATTGAAACAGTGACGTGGTATCGCTCCATGGCGGCAGCGGCACCAGCCTGCCAGCCCAGCTCGGCGGCGATGTGCCGGTAATTTGTAGGCGCGGCGCTGGCGGCGTGAGGGAGGACGCCGTCGAGCGCCTCGCCCCTCTCTCTCGCACCCGCACGGGCCGCCCCTCGAGTGCGAGAGAGACAGAGCGACGCGAGGAAGGCAGCCGCGCTGCGGCCGGCCGGCCTGTACTTAGCGGGGCCCGGCCGCCCCGGCTCATTGGCGGGGACAATGACAATGGGACGCCGTCTTGTCGTCTTGTCACTCGGCCGATCGGCCGCCGCGACGAGACGAGACGACCCGACGGTTACCTTGACGACGCGCTGCTACGCGCCAGCCTCCGCCTCCGCGGAGTGCTAACTTGAACTTAACAACGCTTCCAACTCGAAGACGGTCATTTCCTGCAAAACGGCGACCGTCAAGAAAGCCGGGACGACTTCGTTTTACAATTCGATTTGTCGTTCCCCGTGGCACCCTGCGCATAACGCCAGCACCGGTCACCGTTTCGGTGACAGTGTGCCATCCAAGTCGTCTGTAGCACTGCCCTCCGCCCCCGACAGCCACAACCAGGACCTGGCCACACGCGGGCAGAGGTGAGACGGAAGGACACGTTCTCGTTTGCGGGAAATATATTCATCTTCGGGACGGAGAAATGGATTTGGGGAAGAGGAAGGGGGAAGGGGTCTGTCCATAAATTACGCGAACGCATTCGCCCCCCCCCCACCCTTGCAGGCTCTTTTACGACATGTGCGAGCCTTTATACCGTAGCCAATAAAATTATTAAAACGGCGTTGTCAGTTGTGGTTTTTTTTGTCGTTTCTTCCGTTCACTCGTTGGATATACGGCCGGGGTCTAATGAGCCGACTGACCTGCGGGCTGCTTGCGAACGGTGCCTGTCTCTCTCGCACCCCGACGCAGCGGCCCGCGAGTGCGAGAGAGACGGAGCGATCGACGCGGCATCGGCCCGCGGTACAATGTTGCCGTGTGCGAGTCTGCCAATCAGCTCGCCTTGCTTCCGAGATTAAATTAAGTCTTGTCACAACGGTAATTTGGCCGGCCGAACGAGTGCAACAAAACGAACCCTCGTCGTGCTACACTGTTAATAAGGCTCGAGCGAGCCACCCCTCCGCAGGATGAATGACAACTGTCCTGGGGGGTTGGTCTTAAGGACATTAATCATCCCTGTCGCTAGCCAAGTTCAAGTTCCTTATTGATTTTTAAAGAGAGAGAGAGAGAGAAAGAGAGAAAACGGTATGCCACCCCTTTCGCGTGCGACCCACCCACACCACTACGTTTAATATATTAACTGGCGCGTCTGGCCGTCAATAAAATACCGAGTGTCGTTAGTCGCGGTGCTCTCTCTCTCTCTCTCTCTCTCTCTCTCTCTCTCTCTCTCTCTCTCTGCATGGGGGCGTTGCTGTGGTAATGCGCGCCACGATGTGAGAGTAGGAATGCGAAAGAGGCCCTCGAGAAATTCGTCACAAAATTTCGAAAACCTCCACAGCACAGCAAAGCGGATACGGAAGGATTCGGCGCGCAGTCACTGCTGTCCCCGTTCGCCGTGGTGCTTTTTCCTTGTTTTTCGTGGCGTGGCGGTCGAGACTGCGGGTGTTCCAATATCAGTGATCAGATTACGGACGTCGAGTCCTCCCGCCGTTTTTGTGACGCGTTTCGCCGGGCGGCGTGGAGCACGAGACGCGCGCAGGGATTCGTTTTTCTGGCGACCGCCGACGGCGTCCTCTGCAAGTCATGGAGGGCCTCTTCTCGGCCGGGGGGGGCGCGCGCGCGACAGTGGCGCGGCCACAGCACCACGACGCGCCCAGCACGCCCTGGACGCCCTGAAGAAGGCGGCAATGAGTCTCCGGAATCGGACTTCGTTAATGAACCGACCTGGTGGCCGGCCGGGGCCCCGCCTGGGACCGCGGAACGAATCCACGGTAAAAACCGAAATTCAATTTTTCATGATCCGCCGGCCTTCGGCGCGACCCCTTCCCTCATCGACCGGGAGGCCTGCCCCTCGCCCTCGCCGTCGGGGAGGTGTCTCCGGCTCGCGATTGACTTGTCGTGGGTGCGCTGGGCCCGCTCGGCCCGCTCGGCCAATCAGAGAGCGAGCTGCCCAATTACGTTACACTGGGCTAATGTATTGGATTATGTGGCATCGGCTCGGGGGCGCCAGCGGTGCGCCGGCACACTGTGGGCCAGCACACTGCGGGCCAGCAGCTGTCTCTCTCGCACTCGCGGCCCCGCGGGGGTGCGAGAGAGACGGAGCGTGGCGCCCTCTGGCGGCCCTTTGGCTTTCCTTTGGCGGCGCGCGGCGCGTGTTGCAGTGTGGCGCGGCCGGACGAACAACGACCACGCTTTTAGCAGTGGGCGCGCCTAGTCGAGGTAGTGTGATTTTGCCATTTGAAAATCGTGTTGAGAGTTCACCGAAACTCTGTCTTCTATGTCCGCGAAGCGACCCGTTCAAACTGAAAGTTTTGGCTGGCACTGTCTCTAACTCAGGCGTGGAGCCCGGAGTGGACGTTAGGGTGTAGTTTCGGCGCAGTCCGTTAGCGGCACTGACAGTGTGCCGCGCTTGGCTGCAGGCAGTCAGGCAGGCAGAGAGGCTCATGAGGCTCCACTCCCTTGATTGCAAACAAGCCATAAAGTAAATGACATGAACAGCCCTCGTTTCAACACTTACGGGAGGCCCTGCCATGCCACACCGCGCCGTGCCGCGCCTTAATCAAGCCGTAAAATTCCCTCACACGGCTTGCTCGCTCGCTTACATTGCCACGGCCAATTAAGTGCGTAGTCCCAACCCCGTCCGCCCCGTGCGCTCGAGAGGAACCAGGAACTGGGCCTAGTCGGAGGCGGGGGAGGGAAGGACGCCACCAATCGGACACCACGCGCGCCACCACACTCTCGTCGCTCCAAATAATAACATATTTTTTTTGTGAGTGTCGGTCGGAGTTATTGGCCTTGCTGCCCTTGTTTACCTCCACCGGGACGCCCCGCGCGCCGAGCAACAGATGCGGAGCGAGCGCGCGCCGATGGTGATTGAACTCGATCATCGCTGCGCGGCGCTGCGCGGGGTCTTCTTCCTCCCCTCCTCCTTCTCCCTCTTCTAGTTCTCCTCCAGGCGGGCCGCGACTGAAATGTGTCGGAGTGCTCCGCGGTCGGCGAGCACGTCGTGCAAATAATGTGTTTGAAAGTGTAGGCACTGTCAAAAAGTCGCGGGGTATCGAAAACTTTTTGTATCGAAAAGTCTTTTGGCGGCGACGGTACTGCATGGTGCACTTCCGCGGCTCGTCGGCGGCCTCGTCGGCGGCCTCGCCCTCCGGGCGCTCCTCGCAACGCTCCGCCAAACCGCTAATAGAGACGCACCCGGCGGCGGTGGCGGCGACGACGGTGAGGTGCAGTGCCATCGGGGAGCTCTCCAACGAACCGTGGCGGCCCGCGGCGGCCAGGCCAACATCATCCCCCTCTTGTCCGACTCCCAATTGGCTCGCCATGATTAAGCAACATTCTGGCTCTCCTAATTGACTGTGTATGGAGCGTATTAATTCCCCCCCCCCTCTCTTTTCTGGTGGTGTGGAGCGATGCCGGTGTCGATATCCCTCGCTGAAGTCGCGCCGCCGTTTTGTGGAAGCGGCGCGCGGGGTATCGCCGTCTCTCTCTCTCTCTCTCTCTCTCTCTCTCTCTCTCTCTCTCTCTCTCTCTCTCTCTCTCTCTCACACACACACACACACACACACACACACACACACACACACACACACAGGCACAGAGTGCGAGGCACGCCCCGCCCCCTCGCTGGAGGCCGCGCGCCATGCTCGCGCACTACTTGAAGGGGAAGGCTGTGCATAATGTCGTGGCGTCTCCGGAACCGTGTCAGGGCGACGACGGGAGGCCCGCCGCCACGCCCGACGCGCCACCGCCTCGCATGCAGGCAAGTAGGTCGCCGCCAACCTGACAAAAAAAAAGCGTTAATTTTGGTTAGACCCCGGGAAGGATCATCAGTCGGAAATCGGCGATTCGGAGAATGTTTGCTCTCGTGCTAACGAGTGGGCAGTGACTCAGCCCCCCTCCCCCCCCCACTCCACACTTTTGTTCCAGGGCGCCACCCTCTCTCCCCCGAGGCTTCGTTTGAAGGCAACCGCCGCCACGCCACGCACTTTATAAACAATTGCTGAACACCGGCCGTCCGGCCGGGCGGTAATGCTATCATCGTTGGGGAGCGTTTTTAAATATTGAAAACGGCCGGGTGGTGCGGTGCGGTGCGGTGCGTGGATCGAGTTGCAGCCCTGCCGTCTTGTCCATTTGTGAAAACAAAGTAGCTTTATTTGTCCATTAATTGTGTTCGTTATTCGCTGCTGACTTTTATAGTCCGCACACTAATTGCCAGGCCGGGATCGCCTCTCGTACGTACGTGTGTGTGTGTGTGTGTGTGTGTGTGTGTGCGCGCGCGCTGCGCTAACATACTTGGGGCCTATGTCCTCAGTGAATTAGGGAACGATATGCTTTCCCCTCATTCCATATATAGTTGTGCGGAAGTAATGTAATATTGTGTGTGTGTGTGTGTGTGGCGTGTGCGTGCGAGTGTGTGTGTGTGGGTGGCTGCTGGGTGCCGGTCACGCACTTGCCATTAGGTGCCTTTGTGGTCCCGCCGCCCCCCGCGGCGACGCTCCGCCTGGCTCTGCCGGTGCCCCTTTTGTTTACCGAGTGCGTTTTCGTCGCTCCGTCTCCGTCGCTCCGCTGCGGGGCGCCCCGTGAGTGCGAGGGAGACAGAGCGACGACAGGCCGCCGCCGAGCCGAGCGCCTGCGGATGCGAGGGCGGGCCCGCCCGTTCGACGCGGCAGTGCGGCCTGGTTGCCTACCCGCCCGTTCGCAGGCGGCGTGGAGGCGCCCGGCCGCAGGAGGGGCAACACGCTGTCTGTCTGTCTGTCTGTCTGTCTGTCTGTCTGTCTGTCTGTCTGTCTGTCTGTCTGCCTGCCTGTCTGCCTGTCCGTCCGTCTGCCTGTCTGCCTCCGTCCGTCTGCCCGTCTGCCTGTCCGTCCGTCCGCCGGCCCTTCTAGAGGTGCTAGTGGTGGTGCTAGTCGCGCCGACACGTCCCGAGTCGGTCTGCCTCGGCTGCCTCGGAGCCATCATTCCAAACAACGACATGGACCGGACGATAATTGAGTCACGATCACCCCTCGTGTTTTTCCACGCACACAGACACACGCACACACACACACACACACACACACGCATATACACAGACGCTTGGCTGCGCTTATGTTGCGGGCACTGTATGAGAAAACTGGATCACCTTTTTTCACACTTATAAATACCACAAGCGTTAATCGAGCCCAGTCTGCAGATGACGACGAGATGTGAGAAGAAGGAGAAGTAGAAGTAGAAAACAAAATAGAGAAAAAAGTGCGCACTGGTATTTTCTTTTTCTTTTTTTGCGATCGTAGCCGCGCGCGTCCAAGTGCTTCGGTGTGGCTGCAAAGTACTGCAAAGTAGCCGCGCGGCTGGTTGGCGCCTGGAGAGCCAACCTCCCCCTCCCCTCCCCTCGCACCCCGCCCCTCGCCGAGCCCCGCAGGGCCGCAGCCTCCACTGGCCATACAACGCCTCATTTGCAGTAAAAAGCCGGGGCGCGGCCCAGGCGCCTGCTGGCAGGCAGGCAGGCAGGCAGGCAGGCAGGCAGGCAGGCAGGCCGTGCAAGGCACCGCGCTGCCGCGGCCCTGCAGTCTGCCAGCTCGGCCTGCCTGCCAGCTCCGCCTGCCGGCAGGTGGTCTTTGGAAAATGACCATCACACCGCGGGCGTCGCCGAGCTCGCCGGCGCCCGTCCGCACCCTGCGCCCTCAGCGAAAAAGCTTTGCAGTTTACCGCTCAGGCGATCCACATCCCGAGTGTGTGTATGAGAGAGAGAGAGAGAGAGAGAGAGAGAGAGAGAGAGAGAGAGAGAGAGAGAGAGAGAGAGAGAGAGAGAGAGAGAGCTCCATTGTCGTCCTCCTCCACCGTCGTTAGGTCTGCAGTCACTACCCTTCCGCTGCCCACGCACGCGCTGCTGCCGTTTCGGTCGCTGATTTGTCCTCATTCCCCCCCCCCTCCCCTCCCATTAGCGCCAATCACGCGGCCGGATCGTCCGTCTGCGGCTTTTGTTTCTCTCCGCGGCCCCTTGGGCCTTTCTTCGGCCTCTCTGGATAAGTAAGCCGATCGACGCCAACCAGGCCGCGAGCCACTTGCCGCCGTCCGCTCGGTGTCGTTGGCGGCGGTGGAGGCGGCGGCGCGCTTTTGCTCTGGTTTTGATTGTTGACCTCCTGGCCCGTTCGGTTCCGCCCTGTGCGTGGGAGTCGCCGGCGAGGCTCGACTCGACACCTGGCCGTCGTCGACAGGTGCGGAGAGGCTTCTCCATGGCTCATCTTTGGGCGAGATCGTTTCCAAATTTGGAACGTTTTGACCTCCTATGCTAAATGGGACTAAACAGAGCATGTGACCCTACCAATGGATTCCTCGTTCGGAGAGCAATCCATTGGTGGGGTCACACGTTCGGTTCGAGTCCCATTCAGCGGCTCTGCAGCTCAAAACGCGTCCGGGATTTCGGCCGCCCCCCACCGGTCTTCTGGCCCACTGTGTGGCGGCGCACCGCGGTGTCCCCGTCCGTTTCCCCGAACCGCCTTTGCGTCGCGTTGTCGTCTGCCTCGTGATCGCGCCACTTCGTGGCACTTCGGATCGGTTCGGCTCGGTGGGCCCGGCGCGGCCACGGCGCGCGCGCTCCGCTTTTTACCGGTGGACCCACCGGCGGGCCGGCAGCTCATCTCCGAGACTCGCCGTCTTTTTTACCTCTCCATTTTCCCCACTTTTTTTTTACCGATCGTCTGTGGCTGCCATGCCGTGAATATTTTGATGCCCTTGAATTAGTGTTGTTGTTGTTGTTTGTTCCGCTCCGCCGGCTGCCCCCTCATTTGATCTAAGTTCGTTTGCGCCTCATCTGGCCTCTGAGCCTCTGAGCGCCGCCACCGCGCCGCGCCGGTTCCTGGAATCCCGGAAGGGACCGCTCCGTCGCCAACGCGGCACGACGGGGCAGGGCGAGCCAGGGCGGCAGTTTGAGGCGACAAGTGGCGCACGGTGAATCGACCAAGGGGGGCCGTCGTTGAATAGAAAAAGAAGAAATTTTAGAAAAATTTCCAATACTTGGACTACTTTACGCCCGCAGTCCCAGACAGGCACCCCAGCTGGAAGTTGGCGGCGGTCGGGAGACTTGAGCGCGCGGTTGAGCAAGAGTCAGGGAGTCAGGGGCGCGCGGGGGGTCGCACTGGCCGAAGCGGTTTGTGTGTTTTGGTCGCCGTGCGACGACCTAATCGCTGTACGGGCCGGAGGACCGGCCGCCTCTCCCGCCCGAATCGTTTTATCGAGGCGGACCAGGCAAAACAACAACAACAACAACACTTTGCTACACGTGTGCGACAAGCCGCGTGTACGTACACGGCGTTCATGCGCGGTGAGTTGAAAAATATTTGAAAAATTGCAAAATAATGTTTTTTTCTCTGATTCCCGGACTTGCTGAGACTACAAGAATGATTCCGTTGGGCTGACGTCAGGCCAGAGACACGGCGAGGTGGCTCACGACTTGGCGCTGCAGGACTTCACAGTGCCGTTGCTCACCCCGAAGCCCCGAGCCCCGAAGGCCCACTGGGGAAAACGGCCAACACTTACCTCCATTTGTCTATTCTATATCGCGAGGCATTACCGGCCTTTCCCACGATTTCCAGCCGCTTTCAGAGAGAGAGAGAGAGAAGAGAGAGAGAGAAATCGAAGAGGGCGACCCGCAGCCGTCGTTGTTCTGCAGAGGGTGTTGTGTGGTTTCGGAACGCCACCGCCACGCCCCGCCACGCCCCAAACCACACCGTGCGTCGCGCCCCGAGCAGGTACGCCCTGGCGTTTCCTTCCTAGCCTAACACCCTGCCCGATGTGTGTGTGTGTGTGTGTGTGTGTGGCGCAGCAAAGTAGTGTTATTGCTGTGGTTATTGAGCACACACGGGACTTACTGCTGCGCTGATTCGTTTCCATTACGATGGCACCACACAGACGAACAGACAGGCAGACAGACAGACAGACAGACACAGGCAGTCGGCGGTATTTGCTGGTCCTGTTTACTGGAGGTGTGGATGTGCGAACGCGTCCATTTTCTCGCGGTCTGCCGCCGTCTGCACTGGTATGGACCCTTTCCCACGGCGAACCAACCACCGCCGCACTGCCAGTATCGAGTTGCCGCACTGTAAATGCAATATCGAGTGTGTCTTTTTCAAAGCACACAATCTCTCCGCCTCTCGTGGAACAGCTACCGCACAAGCGTTCCGGAGTTAAAAAAAATAAAAATGCGAAGCAACGCACTGGCCGTGTCATAAGGATGAGGATCTAGTAGTAGTACGCAAACGAGAGGACAAAAAAACTGCGGTAAAAAATTGAGGAGAGAGGTAAGTAACGCAGTTGTACGTAGCGGTGGTGGGTCCGATCTGATTGCGTGTTCCGTTAGGCTGGGCAACGCTTTAAGAAATGGACTGGCTGTTCTTTTACCGGGGCGGGCGAAAACGCGGTGGGAGGAAGCAAAGACAGTCGGCCACCGCCTAAGCGATTAAAAAAAGTGAAATGAGGAAAAATTAAACCGACAACATCAACAGAGACGCATGACCTTTGATGGAATAAAAGCCCTGACCTCTACCGAGGCTGCACCCGTGCTGGGGACAACACTGTATTTATAGTGGCGCATCCCTGTCTGTCTGCTGTCCGGCCGGCCGACCGGTGGACCCACCGCGGCCCCACGCGCCATGCGCCATGCCGACTGGCGACTGGCGCCACCACCCGATAAAAGCCCCAGCCACTCCGAGAGTCCTGCTTTTCATACCCCGCTGCCTTGCCCGCCGGTCCGTTCCCCTCGTCCGGACTCATTGAGCGCGCTTAATTCGTTTGGCGCGCTCGAGCCGGCCGAGAAGAGCGTGCTCTAGGAGGGAGGCGAACGCGTGGGCCGCGGAGCCGGCCTGGGGCAGCGTGGGGCAGCGTGGGGCCTCGCGCGCTAATGCGTCGGAGTGCTGCAATCAATTTGTGAAGCAGTAAAGGACCTGCGGGCCGTATCACGTGCGCACACACACACACACACACACACACACACACACACACACACACAACACACAGAGCGAGTAAATACTCGCAGAGGGTAATCTGCAGGTGGTAAAGCCTGATGCCATTTCATTTCGTCGTCCATCGTCCCCACTTTGTTCGATAAAGGTCCGGCGTGGCTCGGCCGGGCACGGCTCGGCGCTGGTTCTTACTCACTGTTAGGACCGGCCGGGTGACAGAGCGACGCGGCGCGCGCGGTAATGCTCTGTCAACACGGGACGCGCGTGCCTAAAAGCAGTGGCCCGGCCGGCTGCACTGTCAAAAGTATCGAGACGGGCATTGGAGAGATGAGACGAGTTGGGGGAATCGGGTTGACCGAGAGCGCAGTACTCGTCGAGTTTCAGGCTGACGCCTGAGAAGGGGGAACAATACTGGAGGAATTCCAGAGAAGTCAATGTGGTTAACAGTTTGAGTGGCTGTTAAAACAGTGACTGTCCCCGAGGGCCGACCCGTGATAGCGGTGCCGGCCCCCCGGTGGCGCTCTCTTCTGTCCTCCTCGCACTCGTGGGGCGCCTTGGGAGCCCCCTGTGGGTGCGAGAGAGACAGAGAGAGGCGCCGTCCAGCATTAGCCGCACGCCCCAAATTGGTCCACATGGCCGGCGGGCCGACGGTGTGGCCTATTAGGCGTACACTGGAAGGTGCGACAAGGTGCGACGGCGGGGAGCGGCAGGGAGCACTGATACGCCCCGGGGTTTTACTGGTGTTTTAGAGCGGGCGGCTCCCTGGCGACACGCCGCCACCACACTGCTGGCTGCCTCCGAACACAGCCCTGTCTGTCTCTCTCACACTCCTGCGGCGCCCCGCAAGGTGCGACAGAGATGGGCATTGGTGTCGCTCCGCCGCCTGCTTGCGGTGACTGCGGAACGCAGCCGGAATGGGCCTTGCTTTGGTTTTTAACGTTTTCAGACCGTTTAGCTCCTCGCGGTGAGGTCGAGGTGAGACCATGGTTAAGCTACTTCCTTCCTTGTCTTTCTTTCTCTTCTCCTCCTCCTCTTTTTTTCCCGTCACCGCGCCGGTAAAGAGGCCGCCGTCTGGCGTCGCGGCAATTTGTGTGTGCAGCCAATTTATTGGTCGTCTATTTTAAGGTTGACGCTCCAGACAGGTCCAATCACTCCAATCAGCCGCAAGCTGGCCGTCTGGACGGCCGTCTGGCGCGGGGTATTGACAACGGCAGGCCTTGCCGACTCGGCGATACTCCATCGTAAAATACTCTTCGACATTTTTTGGTTGTGTTTTGTTTGCTCTGGCCGTGTAGCCCTTTCTATCAATATGCATGCACTTTCCATTGTAGCGACTCAGCGTGGCTGGTTGGGTCGTGGCGCCTCGCTTCGTGTCCGAGCCGCTTAGCGCCGCTCGCTCGTGGAAACCTGGGAATGGGACGAGCGGCTCCGAACGCTCTCGCTCTGTCTCTGTCACACCCATACGGAGTGCCCTTTGAGAGAGACAGAGCGACGAAAGCAACTAGCGGAATCGGTCTGCAGCACCGGTGGGGGTGGCGCTTTTGGCGTTTCGAGGGAAAGCCTTGAGGCTCGCTTCGGCGAGTCCTCGGGACAGCAACGGACGACCGATTTGCGGCCGTAACTGCCCTGCACTGGGTCAGGCAGTAAAACAATGAGAGACGAGATGGCGTCGACGGCAAGCAAAGTAGGTGCGGTGTCAGTGAAGACTTTGAAAAAAAAAAAGAGAAAGAAAAAGGCAGAGCCGCAATTTTACGTGTCGTTGACTGTGTCGCTTGCTGCCCTTTCCCACCTCCGATACAGACCGCTGCGGAAACGGCGTGCGATACGTCGTTACGCGGTCACAAAAAAGAAGCTAATCAGCATACTGTGTGTGGTGATGGCCCTAGCGTAATCGCCTTATAATTACAGCTTGTTCATTTAGACCGGATTGTTATGCGAGAGAGTTTTAAAAAAGCGCGCCCGGCGCCGCTTCTCGTCGCCCCCGTTCATTTTCATTCATTTATCTAGGCGCCCCCCTTGGTGCCAGTCGGAGAAAAAACTTTACTTTGCTCACTTCGAATTTTAATTTTTATGGCAGTGTGAGTGCGCCCACACACTTGGAACTCGATTACCTGAATTTAAATTTTTGAAATTTTCGCAAGTGACGGTTAACATCTTTTTCTCTGTGTATGGATCCTTTTTGGGGTGACCTCGTCCTAATAGACGATGATATCCGGCGCTGCGATGCGTGGTGCGATACCTGCAGGCATTAAAACCAAATTATTTTGTTTGACATTGTGCCGGCGGCCACACTGGCAGCCATTTGCCGGGCAAAATCTCACGTATGTGTGCCGGACCGCCGGGCCGTTCCCCTGATAACGGCAGTAATGGCCCGACCGCCCGACACGCGCCAACCACATTAGAAAGGGGAAACGAGAGAGAAAACGTCCTGTTTGTGGAGTTGTCTGGTTTTACAAAGTTTTCGAATTCGCACTTGTAGTGAGAAATTCATGGTCAATCAAATCGACTGTAGTGTGTATCAGCGCGAACAAACCACAATGCAGTAGCCTATGCAACTTTTCCGGTTCAAGCTGGAATAATTTTTTATATTGCAGTACCACTTGCCGTAGCCTTAACGTCCCTACTAACCTTTACTCTTTTTTACCCGTGTCGTGTTTCAATTCAACGCGGGCAACCTCCGCGGCGATACCCACGCTGCCGTGCCGCGGACTGACAATATTCAATGACTGATAAGACTCGTCCGCTTAGTCCCCCACCGTCCGCTAATCTGAAAATAATTGCCAGGCGCGTGCGTGGGGGTTGGGTGGGGGTGGGGGCGTGTGAGGTAGGGTGGGGCGGGGCATGGTGTGGTGCAGCAGAGCGGCGTGTCAATAATTGAACCTGCACCGGCAGCAAGGAAAAGCCTTGTAATGCAATAACATAGCAAAAACATTTTTTGAAGTGACGAAAAAACTAAACGATAAATTGATTCGAGTGGTTGATTGCTGAGATCAAAAAGTGCTCACCGCGCGCCGTGTCAGAGTTGGCAACCCTATCACTCGCAATCAGCGGGCATTGTCGGAGGCTCGCGTCGTTAGGCGCTAGACGGAAGGCGCGGGGCGTGGCGGGGCGTGCCGGCGCCGCGGGGCCATTTCCTTGACAGTGTTGGCCCACCTGTGCAGCGGGCCGGGGCACCGGCCACTCGCCGGCCTGACACCTACAATTAAATACTTTTTGGGATTCGCATCAGCTGGCCGCATCTAGAGAGGGCTAGACAGCTAATGCCCGTGCTTCGCCCTGCTTCCGTCCGCCAAAACGGTGCATGGCTAAGTACCAGCGGGTCTTGATGCGAGCCGCACCCTCTGCGCAGTCCCCGTCGCTGACGAGGCCGGCCCAGCCCGCGCGTGTGTGCGTTCTCATGGCCAATCGGACCTTCTCCACGGCTTGGTTCTCTTTTACAAAAAAAGGTGCTATGTCCGTGGCCTGGAATTTCTCCCCTGCTTTAGAAGTGGGACTAGATTCAGGAGAGAAAAAGGACAAAAGTCGTCAAAAAAAGTACTGTGGTTTTATCTAGTTCGGATTTCGACTCGAAAAAGCGTCCTGGAAAGCTCAAAGCCCGGGCGCCTGCAAGACGAAAGTCAAATTGGATTGGTCTGCGGACTCTGCAGCCGCGCCACTCGGCGTTGCTCGGCGCTGCTCGGCGCATGGCGTGCATTGATGAGTCGCTACCAAATATTGAAATCGAATCAGTCAGAATGAATCGGACGAGGCCACGCCGCGGGCAGCGAGGCCGAGGCAGCCGACTGCCAGATGCGCTTTACATTTTACCCTTCAGCCTCAATGCGGTAGCTGCTCCTGATAATTTTTTTCCACTCATACTTGTTCTGTCATTTTTGCCGCATTTTTATCCTTTTCACAATATTTTTTCAGGAAATTCTTTTTTCTGCAAGGGGGAAATGGAGCTCATTCTGGGCGGGTACTTGAACGCCGTTTGGCTCGATGGCGTGTGCGTACAGCTGCGGTTTCTCGCGGCCCAATCTCATTACCGAGGCGAGCAATACACGGCGAGAGAGAGAGAGAGAGAGAGAGAGAGAGAGAGAGAGAGAGAGAGAGAGAGAGAGAGAGAGAGAGAGAGAGAGAGAGAGAGAGGGTGCGCTCATTTTATTTTGGAAATAGCAGATTTGTTGCTCCTGCTTGTGCTGCTACTCGATTGAGCCGATGCAGGCCGCCACGCCCAGAGCCCGGCGCGCAGGGCTCTCATGAGGCTCATTAACTCCATTTAGGATGAATTCAAATCATATGATGATGCCCCTTTAGCGCGTCGTACCAAGCGCGCCAGTGCGGCCAACTGCCGACAGGGCCGACGGCTCGGGAAGCGCCAAAGACGGCTAATGAGATTGGCTGGGATGGAGGAGAAGGGGCTTTCGTTATTGGAAAGGTGGCGACACTGGCGGTTCGAGTGCCGTGGCCAACAAACAGTGTAACAGCACGCCCTGCGTGTGCGGCCACGCCGACCGCGCTCTCGGTTGCCTAAAACGCTGATGGAAAGTTGGAAACCACACAATGGCGGGCACTATCGCGTTACCATGTGAAACTCGGCAACAGTTTGATTCCGTTATTTGTTTCGAAACGGACCGCGCGGCCGATCGACGGAATCGGGCCTACGAATCGGCTGGCGGGCCCGCCACGCCGTGCCCAGTCGTTCGTAGGAAAAAAGTGGGGCAGAGCTGGCAATGCTCGAAGAGAAGAAATTGCACAATTGCTGAAGCTCATTGCGGCCGGGGAAACGCTAATACCAACCTGCACTCCGCATAACAATTTTTCTGTCAAGAGAGTTATTTGATGACTGGCGTACTGACACACGTGCACTGCTTATGGAGCCGAGGAGCCGATGAAACAACCCTTTTGCTCCGATTTTCGCCACCAGTGCCTCTGCGTCCTACCTACACTCAGGAGTCCTCTGCCTATCTGGAGCAGTATGTGGCCGGCGCCGGGCCGTCGCGACCCCTCCGGGGGCCCCGGCACTGCGCCCTGCTTATAATTACGATATCATGACGTCACCGTTTTCTTTGAGGCGCCTTATTAAATGACGCCGAGAGAAAAGGCGGGTACAAAGGAGCCGGCCGCTCGAGTCATGTACCGGTCGGGGTTACATTGCTACCAACTACTGCAAACTCATGGCCCGACACACACTCACACACACAGACGGTATTTGTAATTGGTTCCCCTGGTTTTGTTTCTCCCGCCACGCATTGTGTTGTTTACCCTCTGCGAGCCTTCCGCCGCCCGCAGCCCTTCGAGGGGTGCGTCTGTAAATACGTTGAAGTTTTGTCCTTTTTTATTTTTTGGAAAATTTTAGCAGGAACTACAACACGAGTGTTCATTTAAACTGTCCCAGGCTTCTGCAGTATGTGTGCGCCACAAAAAGACGTGGCAGAGTAACGACTGCTGTAATGTTGTTGTTGTTGAAGTGGTTGGTGCGCACTGTATGGTCGCTAATGAGACACTTTTAGTGAGATGGATTGGCGCGGTGACGGCTGGAGGTGGGGGAGGGGGATTCTAGCCGAGGCGGGGGCAAACGCCGAGTTACGCGAGCCACTCGCAAGCTCGCTTCCAGACGACGACGTCGCGTCACGATGAAGGATAGGAAAATAAAAACAGTTCGTCACGGGAATCTTAGTGATGATAATCATAAAATTGTCAATCTCAGAAAGAGTACGGTGTATGCAAGTGTTTAATTTCAATAAATTATATTATTTTGCTGCAGTGTCTCGTCGGTGGATTTATACATGCTGGAAATGAAAGGCGTCTCTGCGACCCCGTTGCGTTGCGCCTACTTGATTCCTTTATTTCGCTGCAGCACTGCCACGGCACTGCCAAGCCTCCTCCATGTGCGAGCGCAGCAGCGCAGCCCGTCATTAGAAGCATTACCTGCGTTTTTCTGTCTGTCATTACGGCACGCCCCATTGATACGGACGGAGGGGAAGCGAGCCACGGACAAACGTTTGCTTCGACCATTTTCATTTTCGTTTCCTGTTTTGCGTACATCGAAAAATACCAGATTTTTGATTTGAAGACAAATTTAAAAATTTTAAAGTTCTGAAAAAATCTTGAAGTTGGAGTGAGTTAACGCGCTCTACTTTTGCTCTCTAAAATTTTCATAGCTTTTTTAAAACTCTGTACCGCCAATACTAGCCCCAAATAATAAAACCAACTGATCAAAACTTATCAAAACAAAAACAAAAATAAAGTCGATGTGTCTGCAGACATATCCAGAGCGAACTGGCATGCCGTGCGGCATGACTCACCCGCTGACGCGGTTTATATAAAGGGGGTAAATGTATTGAACGGTATGTACACGTAGTGAGTGGAAAATGCTGGTCCGGGACGTGCGCGGGCTGCGCGGTGCACTGGCGGGGCTGCCCTCACGTACCCTTGCATTACCACGCGGCGTGATGTGATTCAGCCAATTACGGGCATGCACTGTCAGTGCGTCCGAGCATTCCCTCTGCTGTAACCGACTTCTCTGGAAAGTGATCGAACTCCGTTTCTGGAAAGGGGTTTACACGAAAAATCGGTGCCAGTTGACATTGCGTAGGCGTTACGTTTTTCTGAAAGAAAACAAAGAAAAAATGACGACAACGCAGAGGTGGTTTTTAGTGACAGCGCGGGGACTCGGTCGTCGATCTGGTTCGGGGAATCGAGATTATTTATGCAGCATGAACATGAAAAAGACCCGAGGCGCGAAGCGGGCGCGATAATGGAGTCATTATTCATCGTATCCAATTTCGAAGCGTTTTCTAGGAAGCGCGGCGAAGAGAGCCCGCAGCCGGGAGGCACAAATTTGTTTACATCAGCGGTACGAAACCTCTCGGCATCGAGGGTTTCTGTCCGTCCTTAACCTCAAATAACAAAATGACTGTAACCAGATAAAGAGAGTGCATCTAGATCTTTTTTTTTGCATGGTTGAGCCAGCACCTGCCTTTAGAAAGGTCCATGCACGGCACTTTGCCTAAACGCGGTTTGGGAAACTGATCGAAGCGCGCTGGATAAAAAACAAAAGAAGCGTACGCGTGATAAAGTGAGGAGTGTGGGCACTTGGGGAAAGGGTGGGGAACGACAAAGCGAGACGTTTTGGGGCAGGGGATTGAATCCAGCAGTAATGGCTGGTAATTGGGTCGTAATATCGCAATTACTCCATGGGACGCGCCCTCCCACCCACACACGGACAGACTCTCACACACGGACGCACTCACACAGACAGACGGGCACTCACACTCTAGCAACGGGGTCCGCCCACCTATCTGGCTCTCCCGCGGCAGGAAACGACGCGGACCCTGGATTCGGATATCTGCGCAAACGGCAGTTTGAGCCTAAATATTTTTCTAAAAACCAATCAAAATATTTCTTAAGAGCGATGCTTTATGCATTTAGAATACACTTTAACGCAAACTTTTTCAGAAATGAAGAAGCGCACAGGAAATGGTGGTTTTCGTTAAGGGTTTAAATTAATATTAAGGTGGTCTTTACCTCCAGGAATAAATGATAACCGTAAAGGGGAAAACTGACGCACACACACGAATGGGCACACAATACTCTCTCTATCACACACACACACACACACACACACACACACACACAGCGGCTAATATCCTGAATAAATTGGTGCGGCGGTACGTGGACGGGCCGGGCGGTTCCCGCGCGCCATCGTGCCCCGATTTGTCTCCCCGACGAGTAATTTCCGAAATTGATCGTCCGTTTGTCCGTACGGCACGGAGCGCAACAAACGGACCGGATTACTTTCGGATGCGGTCTCTCTCTCGGTACCTTTTGGGTTACTGGCTGCAATTACCAGCATCGGACGGCCAAATAAATTGCCAGGGCATCCTGTGACGGCTCACATTAATGAAAACGAAAGTTCCTGTAAGTGGCGGATGATTTGGCGAGGTGACAGCACCGTAGTGTCTGTCGCCCAAGTGATGGATGTGTCTTGGCACTCTGTCCCCGACATCCGTTGCGTTATTGTCGCGTCATTTCGAACCAGCCGTTGAAGGTGACTGCTCTGGAGCACGCTTAAAAACTGTCAACAAAACTGTCTTCCCACTGCCTAAGCGCCTGCGAAGCGCAGGGTAGGCAGTCCCGTTACACTCGTGAGTGTTGGGGCGTTGCCTATCCTTTCTCTCGCAGGCGCCAGGGCACGAGGAGTCGGAATCGGCACGAAGAGTCAAAGTTGGAACGGGGTTGAAAATCCGTTTCCATGAGCGCGTCGCGCTTGCCTCTCCAGGGCCCGAAAAGCGCCGCTTTCCGTGCGGGAACGTGTCTATCCGCGTGTTGACACTGCGCCCATTACGCGGGCGTGACCACACTGGGCGTAATTGGCGCCCTTGAGCAGCCGCATCGATTGTCTCTAATGACGAGTAGTGTTGTGCACTTGACGCGGGCGGCAGGTGCGTCCCCCCACCCCTCCCCGGCCGTAGCCCCGCCCACCGCCACGCCGCGCCACTGGTGGCCCGGCTGGCTGGGCGGTGGTGGGGGCACGGTGGAGGGGAGGGGGAGTGGCGCAGGCCGGTGGTGGGGGCCGAGGAGTTATAGCGCGCTCACAGCCATCAGTCTGCTGCCGGCGCCCTGCCCGTTCAGGTGTTCCCGTCGCGCACCGCGTGCACCGCGTCGAGGCGAAACCTGGCCACGATATATCACGCGTTTTATGTGTTTGGTGTAGTGTTTATGTGCAACGTTTACTGTGCTGTGCCAGTGGATAACGCAGTGCCGGCGATTGAATCACAGTGTTATGTGACGGGAGCCTCCGGTTTGAACGGCGTTACCGACAAGGTGAGAGAGTGGCTGCCGTGCTGCGCGGGTGGACGGTCCGTGGGACGGTGAACCGAGCCGGCGATCAGGGGTGATTGGACTTGCACTGTGAGAGGGCCTGGTTAGATGTCAGCATCACTAGTGGTACTACTCAGTACTCCCCTTCATTTTAAATCCAGTTTAGCACATTTAAAAAAGCTTAACTGGCATAACCATTGTTCATTATTTAGAAATCGAAATGGTGTCTATGCATGGTGCCATGCTGCCCAGCCAACTTTCAATGATACTCAACGAGAAACTGAACAATCGGTTTGAATATTTCCAGATTTGTCATTATTTTCATTAAAGTTACAAAACAGACTGCTGACTGTTTGCTGCTTCCGCATTAGCACGAACAATGAGATTGATCATCATTGTCCAGTAATTTCTGAAACGGTCAGCCGATGCGGTGTTGTCTTCTCGCATCAAAAAACAAAGAGTGAGGCATGCAGCCAGCGCTCGTCGACACCATCGGAAACCGTTTTGCTGGATTGATTCCAGTCGATTACTGAGGCAATATTCCTGGAGACGTATGACCATGTCTTATCCAGCAACGTGGACCAAATTTTTTTGCCTGTCACATTTGTTGCATGAAAATCATTTCCTCTCTCTCTTAGCCTTTGTTTTTGCCCCACTGTTGTGGAATGGCCAACCGATTTTCATCACACTTTGTTTCCGTGCTGTGAAATGACACCGCTTGGAATGTGTCGCTGATCGCTCAGCCATTGTCCCCGGGCCGCACACACACACACACACACACACACACACACACACACACACACACACGGCATGTGTCGAACAATTGGCCTCGGTAAACACCAGTCCTCGAGCATCGATCTCTCTGTTTGTATAAGTCATGATTTTAGTTACAAAGCGAGTTCGTCGCTCTGATGGCGGCTAATACATGCACATCGATTGCTATCCAGGGGCGTTGCGTGTGTGTATGTGTGTGAGAGTGTCCCTTTCCCTTCCTCGTCATTATCCCCATCATGGCCGCGACACCCTGCCAGGCCCTGCCGGGCCTTGGAGGAGAAGGACACACCGCTCACTTACTCTCAGCAGAGTATTCCGAAAATCGAATCGTCCCAAATTGGTGGGTGCCTGCCTGGCCGCCACGCCGCGGCGGGGACGGAGCGCGCGAAGCTCGCCGACACTCTGGGTTGTAATTGAAACCTATTACGGGCCGGAGGATCATACATCATGTAATTGGATTGAAAATGGCGTCGGAGACGTGGCGGGGTGGGGCGGGGCGTGGGCGCGGCGGGCACGTAGTCCTCACACCAACACAATAACCATTCTGCGTACGACGTACGTACGACGTACTGCCGTGCTCGCGTTGCAGTCTTCCGTTTTGGACCGCACATCGCATCATCGGGCGTAAATAGGCAAGGCTGCCTAATCTCCCGTCGATAGTGGATGTTATTAGACAGACAGACAGACGGACAGGTAGACGGATGGACGGTCGGTCCGACGTGCGCTGTGCGTACGCTTGGCGCGGAGAAATGCGTTCGATTCCATCTCTTCATTTTAACCTTCACCGACTCGCCTTTATCAAACTCCGTTTAGCCGTCCTTCCTTTCCCTCCCCGCGTCCGTGGGGCTCCGCGCGCTGGGGCTCCGCACGCTTCCCGGCCTTCTCTCCCTCTCTCTCTTTCTTATTTCTCCCTTTGCTCGAGTCGTGTGCGAGTGCGCGCGCGCGCGTAATTGGAAAACATGATAAATAGGTAAAAACCTCACGAACAGACAGACAGACAGGCAGACAGACGGCGGTCGGAAGCAAGGAGAGGAAGTGCAGCGAGTCTGCCAGTGTACTGCCAGTGCCCTGCGCGACGTGCTGGGATTCGCAGTGCGGTGGATAATTTTTTAATAAGCCTTCTAGAGCGCGAAGCAGAATGAGCTGTCATGACATCAGGCTGCAACAACGGCTTGCAGACTGTTCGAGATCTCGACCGCGATTACTGTCTCTCCTTGTCTCGTTCTCGGTCTGACCCTGTTCGCCGCACCTTGGAAACGTTCGTTTGGCATTAGAAAAAATAGCGGAAAAAAAAACTCGGTGGGTGTTTGAACTTGGAACCTTTGGCGCCAGTGGCGACTGCCTAAGCCATTGTGCTGGTGGAGACGTCGGGCCGGCGGCTTATCGTGCGCGTCGCGGTTTGAAATGACTTAGGGCCGTGTGGCGCCGGGCGAGCCGGGATCCCCGCCGGCTCCAGGGGGCCGGGGCCAGGGGGACCTGACGGGCGCGGAGCCCCTCCGGGGGCCTCTTGGGCCTCTGGGGGCCGCCGGCTCCGGGGTCGTGTCTGGTGGCGCCGGGCACGGCCTTTATCTGCCGGAGAGCGAGCCGCGTGGCTGCGAGGGGCCGGAGGGGCCGGAGGGGCCCCCCATTAGAAGGGGGCCTCGTATCGCGGCCCCGCGCCAAGGCTGGCCAAGGCCCGCTCTAATCCTTTGATAACAAGCTCTCTGCATTACCTCCCTCGGCCCTCGGCGAGACTTGATGGCACCGAGTCGAGTGTTATTGGGTTAAAAGCCCCGTGTGATCCGCTCTCTGTCTCCGTCGCGAGTGCATGCGAGTGTCAGATGCGAGGCATCCCACACGCACTAGTGTGTTTTGGTTTGCAAGCTGGCGTTCGTTTTCTGAAACGGAAATCCAAAGGGAGTACTTTTCCAGTATATTACAGCAGTGAGTGAGCATCTGTGCGTCTGCCACTGTGTGTGTGTGTGTGTGTGTGTGTGTGTGGCCACTGCGTTGGGATGGATTGCCCTGCGGGACTTCATTTCCATGATGGACTGCGGTGCCGGAGTGAGGCCTGGAGCGCTTCCAGCACGCTTCTCCAGCGGCTCGGCCGGCTGCCGGCCCCAAAGCGGACTAGACGCGAAACCGCCGCGCGCTCCAGTTGCGAGAAAGGGTGCGCTCGGCTCGTGCCCAGGAATCGAATCAAGCAGTTAGTGCAGGCCACCTTCTGGATCACCGGCTGGAGGATAAATCTAATAGCCTGCCGCTCGTCGCTAGCGCTGTGCACATTCCAGGACGTACTCCAGCGACCGTCGTTTCGCTGTTCCGCACTGTCTGCGCGTGGCGCCCGGGCCCTCAGGCCCGCAGATTACACTGCAGTCCGGCTGGAGTGCCTGTCGTCCGCCTGGAGCCCCGAAACGGCCCAAACGGCCAATCGGATCAACACCGCTCGACGGCCACCGGGATATCATCCACTTAGAGGGTGTCGAGACGCGGTCATTGTGTCCGTCTGTCCGTCCGCCTGTCCGCCCGCCCCACGGCGCCTTCTTTTCAACATTCAGACGGCGAGCGGCTCAAAGTGACAGCGCAGGCTCCCTTTGGAATCGATTAAAAAATGTGGCGCGGAAGAGGGCTACCTGTCTCACCTGGATCAAATCCATTTAGCCCCGAAAGCCGTCCGAGCAGAAGCTGTTTGGGGCCCCGGCCGAGGCCGTGCTAATGCTGGCTCCATTCTCATTATAACCCGAGTGAGTTCATTTTAAGCCTAGCCATACGGTGCCTCTTCATCTCGACTGGCCGACACCTCCCCGCCATACATCTTCCAATTAATTACGGAATTTAATCGGGAGCAGGTTTTGTCGCCCCGATAAATTGGCTCGATGGATTAAAGAGGGCGGCGTGACGTCGAGGCGAGCGTGACGGCCCTCTAAGCCCCCGAGGCCCCCGGACCCCGGTAGCCGTCGAGGTAGCCGTCAACAAACGCGATCGGGACGCGGAGTCATAATCTTTTCACCGGTCGGTGTGAGGAGAGCGGGACCGGCGATAATGCATCGGGAGATAAAGCAGAGGGGAACTTTCTCCGGGAGTTGTGAAATTTGTAACAAGTACAGTAAAAAAATCTTTACAAAAGGAGAAAAAGAGAAAGATAAATTCAATGTTATGAGTGTACTTTTATTTAAAAAAAAAAACGAACGCTCTTGTAGCGTCTGACGCGGGAGTCACTGGCAATCGCGAAATCACGTGTCCGCCATCTCATCGAGTAATTACACTCCACCCCCGCGAAACGGCAAAGTGAAATTGTGGGTAAACACGTTAACCTTTCCCTGGAGGCGAGTCGAGGCGCGGGGGAGTGATTTCGGCGTGATGTCTTTAGCGCTGTCCGGGCAAGCGGAGGGGAGCCGCGGGGAGAGGCGCCAGCCAGCACAATTGTGGGAAGTGTTGCCGCGGTGGCGGGGCCGTACTTCACGGCTTCACAGGTGTGTGTGTCCCATAGTCACCTCCCGTTTCCCTCGCACCACCCGCCGGCTCCGCCCCTCTCTCTCATGCACATGCATCCTCGATCATAATTATCCTTGAGTTCCGGAGAGTAATTACACATGTAATTTACGTTTGTTAATTAGCGCTAATTACGTAAGTTGCTACTGACACGCTGTGCAGCGCGGCCGGCCGGTGGAGCTGTCACTGAGCCATCGACGGCCGTCCGGACGGACGGACGGGCCGCGCAACGTAGTCTCCAGTGCAGCTACGCCTCCTGCATTGCAGTCTCCGCGGGCAATGACGCAACAGCGACCAAATCAAACCGCAAATAGTCAGTTTTCAATTTTTAAATTAAATGAAAAATTATAAAAACAAAAACAATGCTGTGCACGAATTTCGCTGGGTGACTTCGTTAGGATAGGTAAGGTTCAGGTGAGGACAGTTAAGTAGGTCAGTTACGGTCAAGTTCAGTCGATGCAACGAGGCGAAAATGAGAGACAATGCTCTTGACTGCTGTGACCGCCGCGGCCGAAACCTGAAGGTAGTCCTCTGTCGGCGCGCCGCGGCACGCTTCGTTTACTTTTTAATTTGCGTCCGTCATCGCAATGAGCAATGAGAGCGTATTCATTGCTTCCTGCAGCAGATGTCCCATTGTGACGGATAGGCTAATTGCTGTATTACCCAGTGATTGCGTCGGCCAATTACCTCGCAATGCAAGCTACATGTTTGTTTAGCTCGCTCGTCCCCGCCCAGAAAGGATTGCCCGGCCGCCCGTCCCCGGATGATGATGATTCATATCGCAGAGAGACAGAGACAATTTTTTTTTTCGAGTTTTTTTATCAGAGAAAATAATATGAGTTACTGAGACAAAGTAACGATGGAATGTTTGCAGTGGTGCAGCCGCAGAGTCTTCCCGCAATTTTTGACCGAACAGAAAAAAAATTTGACATACCGTGAAAAAAAAATATTTTTCTACCCATGGGATTTTACACTTAAATATCACAACTTAATTATCTTTCGCGTCAGTCTAACAATCTTCCGCCGAAACCACGAAGTGTGCAATTTTTATTACTCGCCGCGCCATTCACACGCCGTTTGTAAGTCACGCTGTCTTTCGCGCCCTCCTCGGAGAAGGCCGCCTCCGAAGCAGCCGACGCGCGGGTGGGACCCGACCCACCAGACCCGGTCGCGACGCGCGGAGCGGTGGAGCCCTGCCCCTCGCACGCGGTCCGTGTACGACATGCACGCCGCGCGCGTCACCGGGACAGAGACAATAAATAAAGCGAAAACAACACGGTGTGTGAATGTGTGTGTTTATAACGCAGTGCTACCAACTACTGGCCATTACATTGTCCGCACGGCATGACTTTATTGCCAAGAGTGCTGCTGCTGAACCCGCGCACTTGGCCTGCTCGCTGTGTGTGTGTGTGTGTTGCTCGCAGAGCGACAAAAACGGTATGAAAAATCGCCAAGTCAGAGCGGTGCGCGAGTGAGACGCTCTCCGGGATGGCGACGTCGTTGGGCGGACGCGCGGTGCGTCGTCTGCTCGATCGCCTTGTAAAGAGTTTTCCCGTGGGGAACACGCGCCCCGTGTGAGTGCGGCGGGACGGCCTGCCCCACAGGGGCTGCGCGACGCCACGGCGACAAATTACCCCTCCCCCTTTTCCCGGAGGCGGCTCCTTTTGTGAGGCCGGTCCCGAGACCGTTCCGAGTCCCGATCGGGGGGCTATTAGGCGGTGGCCGCACATTGACAACTCAACACGCCGGCGCCACCTCCAGGACCCTCCAGAGGACCCTCCAGGACCCTCCAGGACCCTCCAGGACTCTGAGGACACTGAATGTTGTCATGTTTGTGGGCCCCTTCTTCCCACATGCGAAATAAAAAAGTCTCGCATGAGACTTTTGACTCGGTTTACAAAAAATGATGAGGCCGCCGTGGCGAGGTTAACGTGCACTCTCAGTACGGCGAAGTATTTTCGATCGCCGAAGCTCGGACGCGTCGATAATAATTGTGAGTCGATTTTCGCGCCGCCGAGACGGGTCCTCGCTGGTTCACTTGGTTCCAGTCGTTGTCATCGTGTTATCTTCATTCTGTCGGGCGACGCAGTGCTCCGGGCCCCACTGCAGCCCGCCTAAAAGCTTTCGTCACCAAGGCCCCCCCTCCCCTTTACCCCGGGCGCCCGGCTCAGACCGCTTTTATTTTTTAGTATTACGATTATTTTAATGCTACAAGTGTCCGACAAGGTCCGGGGAGTATCGTCCTTTCTCATTTCCAACCAGATTAAAGTGGCGTTTCGGATTTGATTTCCTCGTAATTTTCCGCTGCGAGTCTGAGGCCGTGTTGGGGCTCGCGTCGCCGGGCGGACTGCGATTCCGAAACACGTCTCTCTTTCTCGCTCGCACCCCTTCGGGCGGCCCCTGCGTGCGAGAGAGAGAGAGAGAGAGAGAGAGAGAGAGAGAGAGAGAGAGAGAGAGAGAGAGAGAGAGAGAGGCAGAGCGCGCGCTTCGGTCGGCGCCAGCTCGCAGTCGGTGCTCTCTGTTCCGCGAAATTGTTGACGGCGAGGTGCTAACGACGCGCTTGCTTTCGTCGGGCTTGACGGGGTGCCCTTACCGGCGGCCCGCTCGGCGCGCTTAGCCGCCTTTAGCCGCGTTTGGCGCAATCCGAACCCGGACGGCTCGGCCCGAACCACGCAAGGCGCAGCAATAACTTTTAAACGAATGCCTGAAAATGTAAATTAATACCGTCCGCGTGTAGGCCATCACATTAACACCTCCCAGGCGCATTATCGCACACCGCGCGCCCCGCCACTGCAAAATGCAGCGCGGAAACTCGCCACGCACAATGGCGCCCAGCGAGGCTTTCTCACCGCCAGTCTCTGTCTCTGTCGCACTCCCGGGGCGCGCCGTGGGGGTGCGAGAGAGACAGAGCGAGGCCGGCGGCGCCGCGACGGTGGCGCCTCCCTGCGCCCCGGAGTGAGGGGCCCTGATGGACTTGGGCTGTTGACAATAAAGAGGTTAATGGTTCGAGGCGCCGGCGGGGTCCGGTGGGGCTTGGGCGGGGGGCGACCACGAGGCCGCCGTCGTCGGGGGTCGGGGTGACGCCGGACAAGCGGTCCACTCGTCATATCTCGGACCCGCTGCGGCACCACCCGGCCCGGCCCGGCGGCCCGGACCCGACCGCTTGTTGCACGAGGAGAGTGTTGTTGTCGTCCTACCGCTGCCGCCGCTGCCGGTGATGGCGACCACGGCGTTGTAACGAGCTCGCATCCTTTACTACGTCTAGACCGACTCACTCACAGCGGAAAAGCACCTGTCCGGAGTCTTTGGAGAAAAGTAAACTCAAGCGTCGTGAATTTCACATCTAAAAACAGTCACCGCGTCAAAGTCAAAAGGCGACTTTCAATTAAAGGCACTCGGGTGTTATTAAAATGACGAGCTGACCCTGTTTGCACGGCGTCCGTGACACCGACGGGGCACATCAGCTGCTGGACTCCGAACCACGGTACGTCCTCGTCTCTCTGTCGCACTCGAGGCGCGCCCCTTTCGGGTGCGAGAGAGACAGAGCGAGTCCGGCATCGGCCTGCTGTCCCCGTGTCCAGCTGGATCGCGGGGGAAATGGCCGCCGTCATAATCAACTTTAGCAGCGAAAAAGCGCCGCGCGCGCACGTCCACACACACGCACACACACAGCGTGTGGAAACTCGTTCCGACGGGGCGAAAAAAGTGAAGTGGCGGTGGGATCGTTAAGGCCGTGTCAAAAAGTGGACCTGCCTATACTATGCTATGCAGTCCGGTGACGCTGCGGCCGCGCGGCCGCTACGCTATGTCTTTATATAATAATTTGACACATTCTTTCGTTGCGGTATAAATCAGCGGCGCGCTCACAAAAAGCACGAAAAAAGGCACAAAAAGGTTCGGTGAGAATGTGGCGGCGCGGCGGCGCGGGGAGACGAACCCTCGGACGGAGGCGAAGCAGGCGGACTGTGACACTGTAACGATGTGCGGACATGATATGTGACGACGCGCCGCGACGACGCGCTGTCCGAAATGGATTGTCGGCGTCCTCGGCGTCCTCCTCCGGGCGACGATAAGGCCTCGGCGGCGACGGCGTGGGTGGAGGCGGGGAGGCTTCACACGCCGCCGGGGACGCCGCCGACGACGCCGCGCTGAATTGGAGCCACCGGTCGTTGGCTAGGGCCTCGTTGAAGCGTCATTAGGCAGGGACAATGACGCCGCCGTGTGTGAGAGGGAGGGGGAGGGACTTGCGTGTGAGCGAGAGAGAGAGAGGGGGGGGGGGAGAGAAGGCCGCCCTGCCCGCACCTGCACCGCCCGGAAGTGTAGTGCGTTTCGGTGTTTGCTAGGTGCTCCCGCATCGTGCCGCACTGTGCACACACACGCACGCACACACGTCCAGGGCGCGCGCTCGGAGCGCAGCATCGGACGTGTTTATTTTGTTTCCCTGACTGGCAGTAGCCCCCGCAGGTCGCGGCTCCGCCTTGGACTCCGCCCCCTGAAGGCCCGAAGGCCGAGGCCGAGGCCAGCCTTGGCCGAGCCTTGGCCGGGCGTGCGTGCAGTGTCCGTCTAGCAAGGGGGCGGGCCGGGGGCCGGGCGGGCTGCGTGGACCGCCAGGGACCACCCGCCTCGCAGTCAGTCGCTCAGTCTCACTCCGTTTCCCAGTGCAGGCCAACCGAGCGATTCCGGAGAGTCGAGTCGTCTACCTCGCACCCATCGGGATGCCCCACCTGTGCGACGGAGACAGAGCAGGCCCGCGACACCGTCCCGTCCTCCGCAGCGACCCAGTCAGCGGGCCGTCGGCCGACTTGGCGCAGTCTAACCCTTCCTCCGTCTCCCTCGGGATGCGTTTAAGACAGTTATCTAGTTAGACACGTTCTGCACCAGGCTAGGCCGGCCAGGCACCGACCCGCCCAACCGCTCGCCTGTCCGTCAGCCTCGACCGCCGGTTAATTTCAAAGTAAATTTATTCACGGAATGGGGCGTCTTCTTCTCCTCTCCTTGTTCTCGTTACCGTGAGGTGAGGTTACCGTGAGGTATGACGTGCTGGTGTGGGTAATTAGTATGAGGCCCTGATGTGGGTGGCATGGCGCCACTCCGCGCCACGCCGCGCCACTCTGTCACCGCGACCTCCCTCCGCGTTGCCGGCCGCCTTGGCCTCGGCCACGACCTCCACGCGGGCCTCGTTATCGACCTCCATGACGGCCTCTGCGCGAAACCCTTTGCTGGCCTCTATGCGGGTCTCATGCATGTTGACATGTTTCCCAGCCTGGTCTCTCTGGCCTCTATGCCAGCCTCTTTTGGACTCTATGCTGGCCTCTATGCTGGCCGGCCTCTATGTTGGCCGGCCTCTATGCTGGCCTCTATGCTGGCCTCTATGCTGGCCTCTATGCTGGCCTCTAACGACGTGAGCGCGTTTTCGGCGGCCGCGGCCCACGGCACCCCACCCGCAATCGAGATCCTCCTTCCATCACGACGCCTCTCCCCGATGCGTACCGCGCACTACACTGTGAGCGCGTGCACGCGGCTGCCCGCCCGGCCGCGCCAAGGCGGTGTTTATTCAAAAAGGAAAGCGCGCACTCTTGGCCCACCACTTTTGGAGATTATGCAAACGACCTGCTTGTCCGAACAGTCGTGAACATAGTCGCGCATGACTCGCCTGCAATGATACTGCTTTGCATAGCGTTGCCTGGCAACGCAGAGCGCGCGTCAGTGTCAATGGGATCCGCGTAGCCCCGCCCGGCCGTCGCTTAGCATAGCGGTCCGGGCCTTCCGCGCGAGCTCGATAATTATTGTTGCCCATTAAGGGCGAATCATTGACAGAGAGATTGCGGAGGCCGCTCTGGCCCTGGGCCCGGCCTCACTTACGGGGAACCCGCTGTCTTATTAATCACGTAATTGATTAGTATGATCGATTAAATAGATCGGTTCCTGCCTGGAGCTGGAGCCCGCGCCTGGAGCCTGGCCCAGTTCGCGCCGCGGAGCTGCTCGCCTGCCGCCAGCCCGGCTGCGCGCCGCGCTCGCCCGACCAAGGTCAACCGATATTCGTCGCTGTTTTGCCGGTGCAGTTTCGCCCGCTGCTTCGAAAAACGCCGCTGTTCGTCGGATTTGGCGTGAAAGCGACGTCTTGGCGTGGCGTTGCGTGGCGGGGCGTGGCGTGGCGCGGGGCGGCTCGTCGTTTAAGTTACTAGATGCTAATTTTGATAGCCGGGATAATTAGGATCTGATGCGGCCACGGAGGTACACGCGCTGCGTACGGTTGCTGTCCCTTCCCCCTCCCCTCCCCCTCCCCTTCCCCCTCCCTTTCCCCTCGCGCCCTCGATTTAAATTATCGAACGGGACGGACGAGCGCGAAGACCACGGAGTACGCGAGTCTCGGCGAAGACCGGGTGAACTCATTCGAAGAAGGCGGTGGGGAGCGATTCCGTCCACTGTGTTGTCGCTGTGTCTCTCTCGCGCGCCGCAGCGCGCAATGAGTGCGAGAGAGACAGAGCGACCGCCGTCACGCTTCGGCAGTCCCGCGAAGCAGGCTCGCGCGCGGGTTGCCTACCGCCACGGCGCTCGCTCTGGCTGGACGTGGAGGCTGCCGCGGTTCGGAAGCCCGGCGATGTAGGCCGGCCGGGGCCGCGGCCTGAAGGCGAATTCCGAGAGTCGTTTTCGTCGCTCTGTCTCTCTCGCACCTATAGGGCACGCCCCTGAGTGCGAGAGAGACAGAGCGACGACTCTCGGAATCCGTCTTCTGGCGCCTTGCCTGGCGCCTTGCCTGGCGCGAGGCGAGTGTGAACTAGAGGAATGACTGCGGATAATCATATCGCAGCGCACACAAAAGAACCACATGGGAAGAGGTAATTGCGCATGCAGGAACAGCGCGTTCGGGGTGCGCATACAGTGTGGCAGCACGGAGTACTCGAGTGTCTAGGTAGTGTGTGCAGAGCGGCGCGGTGTGGCTGGCCCGAATTTCGTGCGCTCTGTGGGTTATCTCGCCGTCCTAACTGCATTGCTCTCTTTTTCTGGTCGGCGCGCATCTTGTCATTGTCTATGGCCGCGTTTTGTCTCGTTCTCACCAGGGCTTTCTTTCTGAATTTTAAAATGATGACGGACGGGCCCGAACGCGTAGAACACCCAAGCAAGTGTTTTTTGTTTATTTCACTGCCTTCGGCGTGAGTTTTGCTTCTGTCTTTCAGTCTGTGTGTCTCTCTATTGTCTGTCTGTCTGTCTGTCAGTCTGTCTGTCTGTCTGTCTGTGTGTCCGTCCGTCCGTCCGCAAGTCTGCATTTATAGGTCTGTCCGTCTGCCTGCCTCGGTGTCATTAGCTTGCTCGTCGTTAGACATACGCACGACGCGTGGTCGGAAGGAAAAACGGAGTCGCGGAAGAGGAAAAAAGGGGGGGGGGGTCGTAGGTGTGGAAGGGGAGGGAGGGGAGGGGGTAAATAGTGGAGGCGCTGGCCCACACACGTCGCACGCGATGTTCGTCCTCACCGATAAATCTGTTCGTCCTTTGGGGGGGAAATGGCGGTGGCAAGTGGAGACGCCCCCGTGTCCTTGGGACTGCGCCCCGTGACAGTGGCGTGGCGCTGCGTGCGTGTGCGTGCGCCGCTCGCGTGCCCCAGGGGGGTAAGAAAGGCGGCGCGGCGGCCGGGCAGGCAAGCTGGCAACCTCCAGGTGCGACCGTTCCTCCCGTTGTCACCGGCAGCCTCGTCGGCAGCACGCAGCAGCGGACGATTGTACAGTGGATTGCGTCCCGTTCGGACTGTCTGTCGGATTGAACAACAACAACATTGTAGTAATTTCAAATCACCCCAATAAAACCATTTTATTAACTGAACTGCCTATCTGTCTGTCCGTCCGTCCGTCGGCGAGTCTGGCTCGTTAGCCATCCGTTCGTGCACCGCGCGCGGCTGAGCCAGTCTGAGCCGGGCTGACCGCTGACCCGTGCCTCGGTGCTCGGTCCTCGGTTCCCGAGTCGGTTCCATGACACGGTGGATACAGCACATGGCGGCCCGCCGCGCCGCGCGCTCGTGGCACCTAAGGGACGTAACGACTTTTTAATTGTGTAGCTTTGGCTCGAGGCGAGAAGGGGGAAAAGGGAGAGGGGGGGGGAGGGGCTGGCCTCCCTGGCCCGGGGGCTGGTCTGCCGGTCTTGATAATGCAAAGTTGCGCGAGCGAGTGCGCGGCCGCGGGCGACAGGTCATGCCGGTCTTTGGCGTCGCGGTGGCGCTTCGAGCGTCCTCGAAACGCCTCTCCATGGAGGCCGCACAGCGCGCCGCGGCGGTGGCGGCCCGGCGGCCCGGCGTCGATTTGTCGGTTGTCAGTCTGATTGATGTGGGCCGGGCTCGGGCGCGCTCGGCCGCGAGCAGGGAGCGTCACTCATCCTGATTGAAGCCCCTCGTCTCCCAGAGATCCTTGCAGAGCAAACACACTCCTGCCGCCGAATTTCTCATACGTGCCCTTGCTTGTGCTTGCAGAGGAAAAGATTCCGGACAGGCGCAGTCCCATGGGCGTGTCCGAGGCCGAGGGCCCCGTCGGCCCCATGTCGGGCGCGGTGACGGCCCAGGACGACGACGGCCGTGGCCGCGGCCGCGGCGTCATGCAGCCCGGGCCGCCGCCCACGCTGCCGCCGCCGCCGCACCTCAACGGCCACCTCCTGCCGCCCCACCTCCAGCACCTGCAGCACCTGCAGCACCTGCAGCCGCACCTCCAGCACCTCCAGCACCTGCAGCACCTCGGCGTGCTGCGGAGGCACCCCGACGACGACAGAGGTGAGTCCACGGCGTCCTCGCCGAGGTGTCCGCCTGCCCCCCCAAGGCCTCGCTCTGACCCCCGCCTCTTTGCAGGGACGGCGACGTCGCTGCCGGGGACCTCGGCACGCGCGGCCCGCTCAACGGCGGCCTCGGCGCCAGCCCGTCTAGTCCTGGCCGCGAGGCCGCGCACGCCCCAGCCCCCAGGGCGCGCAGGGGCTGTCCCCGCCGGGGCACTCGCCGCCCGGCGTGGCGCCGCCCCCGCACCGGTCGCCCGCCTCGCCGCAGCAGCACAGCCCGCCGCCCTTCCTGGACGGCAGCGCCGCCTCCACCGCCTCCACGGCCTCCGAGGAGGCGGCCGGCTCCGGCGAGGACGTGGACCCCGAGGCCTCGGCCGCGGACGACTTCCCGCCCAAGCGGAAGCAGCGCCGGTACCGCACCACCTTCACCAGCTTCCAGCTGGAGGAGCTGGAGAAGGCGTTCGCGCGCACGCACTACCCGGACGTGTTCACCAGGTGAGTGTCCCTCCCAGTGTGCCTGCACTGCCTGCCGCTTCCGGCGATAGCGTGCGGCCGCGCGGCGGACACGCCGGCCAATCATGTTTATTAAAGGCGTCCCGCCCCGGGCCGCCTGCCATTAGACGCCGCCGTCTCTCTCGCACGCGTGCGGCGAGGCGCGAGAGAGACAGCGCGACGCGTTTTCAGAACCACCCTGCGGACTGCGAGTGCAGTCTCAAAATCGCCGGAGACCTGAACGCGGGTGGCGGCGCCGCCACCGTTTTGGCGGGAAATCGCTCCGAGCGCGCCGCGCTTTGAATGGGCGGCGCGCCGCCACTGGTAGCCGCCGGCGAACGGCGAGCCGCACATCCATCAAGGCGTCATCGCGGAGTGGTGACGTCACCGCGGAGAGGAGAGAGAAGCAGCGAAGCGGCGGCAGGGACAAATCGTGTTTGCTCAAGGGGCCGCTAAGGCGGGCCGGAAACACCGCCACTGTACAGCCAGCAGAGTCACTCTGGAATCGAGAGGCGGGTTTCGGGACGAGACCGTTCCTGTGACGGTGCAGCTGACGTGTCCCGGTGTGACACTGTGACGCCGCGGTGATGTGACACTCGGCGCGCGAGTTTTTGCCGCCCTAACGAAGGCTGGCTAGCCTCGGCCACGGCCTCGGCGGGCACGGCCACACCGCATTCCCCGACCACGTTTACGGCAAGTCCCGCCGATATTTTCCCCGCCAACTCTCTCTCTCTCCCTCTCTCTTTGTCTCCCTCCTTCTGCTCCTCGTCGTCGTCCTCCCTCTAGCGGCGCCTCCTCTCGCGCTTTTTCCGCTGTGCCGCGGCGCGCACCTTCGGCGACGCTCGTCGAGCCTCTACCGTGTGGCACGCGCAGCAGTGCGCCCTCAAACTTTGAAAAAAATATTGAAAAAGTCTGAAAGAAAAATTACGCATAAAAGTTTACGTAAAAAAAAATTACCCGAGAAAAAGTAGTACGACTCTGACGTCGCGCGGCGGGTCAAAGCGGCGTACTACCTGTATACCTCATTAGGCACCGGTCGCGCCCGCGGCCAAACCATTATCGCCCTGCCGAAAATGACACGTGTGTGTCTGTGTGTGTGTCTTTTCCCGCGATTTGCTGGAGCAATTAGTCGAAAACAGTATCGGCAATCATTATTAAGCCACCCAGGAGGGGTGTGTGTGTACGTGTGGAGGGGGTAGGGCAGAGAGAGAGAGAGAGAGATGGAGAGAGCGTCTAAGTGGAGCCCCCTTGCATTAGCCCGGCGCGACGCGGCGCGCGGTGTCACATTATAATGCATTATCCGATCAGTTTGCCGCGGAATTATCGGCAATCGAACGGGGAGGCGCGGCGGGCCGCCGTCGCGGTGGACGTCACGTACGTCGTGGACGTCGCGGACGTCGCGGTGTCGAGGCACTGACGCCGATAGTGATCGAAATTGTGCGCCGCCACGCCGCGACCCCGAGGTTTGGTTGGACTCGGACGCCGTGCCAACACCACCGCGACGACCGCCCCACCAGCAGCACGGCGTCGTGGCGTGAATTATCGAGTCCACGCGGCACGCGACGCGCCCAGCCACGGATTTCACAATTCATAATCGCGCCGCAGCCTTACAGAGGGCAAAAAAAGTGGCGGGGAAATTTGAATTGATTGGTTATTGGCGCGCTGGAGGTAGCACAGTGGTGCGACGGATGCTCCGCTCTGCGCGACTGGAGCAGAGCCACCGTCCGTATAATTGGATTTTCACACTAATGACCGGGGAATGTGTCCCCCCGCCCCGCCCCGCCTGACGGATTGCATGTCGCAGTGGGCCCTGCTGCCTGGCTGCCTTTCCAGCCGCTGGCCACACGTTGTAATCAACTGGACACTGCTGGAGTGGCGCTGGAGAGGCTGCCCCCTGCCGGGACAAGCCTTCCCTAGTCGAACAGGATAGCCTTTCCGACATTCAGTGCCTAGGCCGGCCTAGGCTGCATGCGCGATGCATGCGCCGCATGTGTCGCCGACCGGTTTCTTTATGCACGTTATGTTGTGTCATTTAACACGCGCACGCTCACACACACACACACACACACACACACACCACACACACACAACACACACAACACACACACACACACACAGATGCGCCGAGCGAAAGGTGTCGTGCCTGCCTCGATACAAGTCTCACTGTCACTGCTCTGCCAAACCGCTCTGACCGCGAAAATCCGTCCTAAAAAGACGTCAGCGAAGTTAAAATTTTGTTTACTTGTTTCGGAGCGCACCCCGTGTGGGGCTGCGGCCGGCCCCACAATGTAAGTTTCCGGTGTCGTCACCCGACCCGGGCCCCAGCGGGGGAGTGCGCCCTAACGAAGTACAGCGAGGCGCTCCCTGCATGGGTGTCATCGTAAGATCCATTTTTATTGACTTTTACGGCCGCCTTTAATGACTTGTCGTCAATTAATCGTTTTACGGTGCGTGCCCGGACCTTTCAGTCGACTCGCTCCGAAGCGCCGTCGCGCTGTCTCTCTCGCACTCGCGGGGCGGCCCGTAAGGGTGCGAGAGAGACGGAGCGGTTCGCCGCGGATCCGCTCCGCAGGTCTGCCTTTTGCAACTTGCGGGCGACGTTTATGTGTTCCGCGGCCCCGGTCGGGCTTCACTCCGCGACCCCGAAAAAAGAGAACAAAATCTCACGCGAGGTGGAGGAGGGGGTTCTGAAACAAACAATTAAGGCGCGAGCCTCTAGCAGTGTCGGCACGTCGGAGACTGTTCTAAATACGAGCAAGACAAATGGCCATCAACACGGGAGCATCATTCAGACGGGCGGGCCGTGATGAGATTTGAACGAGCAGCTCGCGGCGCGATGCGGAGCGATGCAGCGGACCCTTCATTGAAATAATAAAAGCGCGTCCAAAGCCCTGTCTTCGCTCTGCCGTCTCTCTCGCACTCCTGCGGCGGCGCCCCGCGCGTGCGAGAGAGACGGAGCGACCGTTGTCACCGGCCTAACGAGGGTCATTCTGGCGGCAGCGCTTTGTCTACTCGAGGTGGGCGGCGAAGCGGCGACCGTGTCTACACTGTGATCCCTCGGACTCGGATCGGACCAGGCCAATTAGCACCTCTTGAGTCCACCTCGTCAGCGCCCACCCTGTCGGAAGACACCCCCCTCTCTCTCTCTCTCCAAAGGTGCGGAGAAAGGTTGCCCGCTTCTTTTTACTTTTTTTTTCACCGCGCAATGTTGGCCCCGCCGGACCGCCGCCGCCGCTACTGCTACAGTGTTGCGAGGAACAGGTTGGCTGCCCTGACGTTTAAAGCGTGCGCGTGAACGCGTGGACGCTCCTCGAACGGCCTTTTAGCAGTGCCACAGCGACGGGCAGCTCGCTCGCGCTGCAGGAGACAGTTGTGTTGGGTTTTGATTGATCTGAAGCCCTGATTGGTTCAAATCGCGAGCACTGAGGTTTCCGTCGGGCGCCGGCACCGCGGCGCGCACAACATGTGTTTCTCTCTCTCTTCCTCTCCTTGTTTGCGAGTGAGTGTGTGTGCGTCTGTCTTTTGAAAAACATCCAATAAAGTTTGAAGGCATCCGGCGGAGCGTGAGAGGCGCTTTACTGGCGCGTAAATCTCCCATTTTTATCACCGCCGAGACGATGTGTGTGCGACTCTACAAAATAACGCGACGTTGCGCATAAAATATCGCTCCAAGGCAAATATTGAGAGTAGCAGGTGATTCCCCGCCTTGCCGCGAGGTGGTCCCCGTCCGCCCGCTCGCGTGTCACTTTGTTGTAAACTGGAATCTCCAGGACGAACAAACAAAACGACGGGGAGAAAGTTTTAACGACTTGACGCGTCATTATTATTCGCAGAAATTAACGGTCCACTGAGGAGAGGAGTTGCACTGCTGCAATGTAGGCGAGGCCACTCGGTATTGACACGTGATTTTTCCCGCCGTAAAACGCGCCATGAAACGGCCGCGTTGTCTCTCTCGCACCCCTGAGAAACGCCCCGCAAGTGCGAGAGAGACAGAGCGACGGAGATAGGCATAAAGTGCATTCGCAGCGGCGAATATTCGCTTGCTCAGGGAGCAACCCCGGAGCGCCCGCTGGAGGCTGCAGTGCAAACTAACCGATTTTACTGCCATTTACCGGTCTTGCTCCGGCTACTGAATAATCACAGGTCGATCTTTCCCGTCTCCGTCTTACCTTTCCTGGCTCGTAAACCGAAGAGCCCGACGTGTTCGCGCGCGAGCCGAGCGGAGCCGAGCGCACATGCGCACACACTCGCTGTTCGAGTCGTGTTAATTCTCATCCTTCAATGGGTGCGGAGGAGAAGTGCTCGCTTTACGACGACTTGTCGTAGCCGCCGGGTTTACGAGACACTGTGAACGAAAGTTTAATCGAGTTTATTGAACAGAATTGGTCAAAATTTTTAGCGGAGATTCAATACTCTAAACATAAGAAAATTTTACATTGTTCTGTATTTTTTAGTGTTTTAGGTGTTTTAAAAAGGTGTTTAGGTTTTTTAAAAGTTTTCCTAGTTTTTTTTAGATTTTTTTTAGTTTTTAGTTTTTTTTTTAGTTTTTTTTTACAGTTTTTTTTTTTAGTTTTGTTTTTGCGTGTGTACAGAGTTTTTGACTGTCCTGTCTGTGTTGCAGGGAGGAGCTGGCCATGAAGATCGGCCTGACGGAGGCACGCATACAGGTGAGTCGCGGTCGCACACCCCTTAAGGGATGGCCCCAAGGGGTCGCATTTGTGGAACCAACGCGACTGTCTCGACTGTCCGGCCCGCCGACCTGCATCGGTATTGGGAGACACACACTGTCCATTATTCCATAGGCCGGCATAGGATTCCGTTTGCCGATGACGTCATTTCCGATGTTGTTGTGGGAGTAAGAGGGCTGTGCCCTAGATACTAGCGACAAACAAGGAGTACTCTGAAAAAAAAATAGTTGATTATTTTAGGCTTCTTCATAAGCCTTTTGAAGTGGAGCACAGGTCGTCGCGAACGAGTGCGAACGGGGATCAGTCTTGCAGGAAGGAAGGACACAGAGGGGGCGACCGAAGAACGAACAGCCCCCTGTCACGCCACTGGCAAACAGGCCAATTAGGTAGTGCACTGCAAACAACAGAGTGCTCAACGTGCCGCGAATAGTAAGAGGGCAAAGAAGTAGTCTGATTAAAATGATCGCCGCGTAGCAGCCAAAGTAACTGCGGGTAATTTTGCGTTTCGTGCATGGAGGCAATGTTTTTAGGAGTGCTGGGAGAATTCTCGTAGCTTTGACGATACTGGAAACATGAGCTTACCTGTCCTATTTGTATTTTTCAAAGCGGGCGAGCTGTTGAATCTGTAAAACACACGGGTCAATACGGCCGATCTGTGAGGCGCATGCACGTGGCCTGGGTGGGCCCGCGCGGGCTGGAGGCAAAGGTAGCCTGCTGCACGTTAAACGGAGCACTGTTAACGGCGCTAGCATCAGAATTGTAAATGAGCCCCACCAGCCCGGCCCCCTCGCGCCCCTCGCGCCTCGCGGGGGCCCCGTCGAAGGGATATCACCGCCTTTTCCAGACCATGACGGTGTAGTGGCAGCACTGCTCTGTGTTTACAGTGGAGGGACAATTGGGAAGCGGACCGCTCTCGCCGAAATTATTCCGCACTAAACAGCACCCTCGGCTTGGCCTGCCTCGCCTGCCGCGCCGCGGCTAGCCTCGCAAAGGGACGCTTCTGGTGGCGGGGAAAGGCACCCAGAAACCTGGCTGAAACAATGCTTCAGTTTTGGGCTGTTTCGCCCGGGCATCGCGTCCGAGGGGGATCCTGGAGGCAAACCTGGAGGAAAACCTGGAGGGGGTCCTGGAGGGGGATCCTGGAGGAACTTGGAGGGGATCCTGGAGAGGATCCTGAAGGGGGGAACCTGGACATAAATACAGGCGAGCAAACAAGGTCGATGCAGGGCGTGCAGGGACGCAGGCGTGAATGGCAATTGAGACCCAAAGCCTATTAAACGCGGCACTATATATTCCGCATGTTTATTTTACCGTTCCGACTCACATCCCCATAAACGCCCCATTTCTATTTAAATTGGTCGGTGCGGGGTCAATAAATTAATTGAATACGACAGGTAGGACCCGGGGGAGGGGGGGGGGAGGCGTCTACATATGGGTAGCAGGGGGAGGTACCCGGAGGTAACCATGGACGGGCAGCGCCGCGGGCCAGGTAAGGCAGACACCCAGCCCGGACTGTATGACACCCAATAATAAGACAACAGTGTCGACAACGCTCGGGCAAATCGTAAATTCAATTTACAATCTATTACTGTCCTGACGTACTGGTAATAACGAATGGGCGGCAGCTGGGCCTCATTCGGAGACTGGGAGCCCTGCCTGACGTGCTGGGGCGCCTCGAAAACAACGAAGGGGCTTAAGGGAACGAGTGACCTGTCGAACCGTCCTCGGAAAAGGCCGATGCAAGTCAAACTTGCTGCGTGTCTTAAAAATCGACCAAAAATTTGTAAATGATCATTCTTTTTCTTCTTTTTTTTTTCTCCTCTTTCTTTCTGCTGGCTGGCCGGACCTCTGATTTGCCCGGCACTGCGAGCAGGAAGCGCCTGAGTGGTGCTCCTCCTTCCCCCTTCCGTTCGCGGCCGTTCCTGGAGGCTCCAGTGGACTCCAGTGGACTCCAGCGCGGAGACCCCTCGGGCAGGTGTGTCCCTGGGCAGTCCCCCGGGCAGTCCCCCGGGCAGTCCGGTCACCGCGGCCAGTCCGCGCCGCTCCCCCGCATAGTACTTACGGGTACCCATTTGCATTTCGTACTCGGGCCGCCTCGTACCCAGTGACTGGCACGCCACTACTTATCAGCGCCGCGGCCTCCTGGCCCCTAACTAATTGAGCTAATTTGATTATGTGATTACACTCGTGACTCCAACATCTAGCAATGTGTTGTGCCCCCTCCCCTCTCTCTCTTTCTCTCTCTCTCTCTCTCTCTCTCTCTCTCTCTCTCTCTCTCTCTCTGGCCTCGGCGTGGCCGGCCAGGCAGGGGTCGCCGGTAAACGCCCGTCGGCACGGTCAGCTGTCACGCCGAGACGTTGCCAGTTGTCGTCCGTCGCCACTTTTCTGTTTAAATGGGAAAAGTATTAATGGTGCGTCGTTAGCGCCAACAATTGTCAAGCAAGACATAAAAAAGCGCGCGAAAAAAAAAAAGAATACGAGGTGGGGGTTTGAACCCGCGGACGGAGCCGCCTGGCGTTCGCGCGCGCTCTTTGCTTGTTTCCAGGAACTGGCCGCTGCAGCGTGCATGCAGCCCGGCGCAGCCCTGACCGAAACTAATTACAGTTTAATTAAGATTCGAGATTGGGATCAACTTGGCAGTGACACTGAATGTGTTGTGTGTGGGGGGGGGGGGGGGGGGCGTGTCGCCGCGCTCGCCTGCGCGTGGCCGCGGCTGGGGGCGCCTACACCTCAAGAACAAGCGAAAACGCCTGGCGAATCGCTGGCAAACATTTTTATTAGTCTAGGGCCAGCCCGGCAAGGGGTGCGTGTTCCCGATGGGGACGCCTAGGGACGCCCCCACGCTTTCCGACGGTACTTTTTTTTCCCGCCCAAATCGCCTCCACACAAAGTTGTTACTTCAATTAGCCAGGAAGGAGCGAGGCGGTGTGTATTTTGGGCACGCAACAGCGGGCGGGCGGACGGACAGACGAAACAAACGGACAAAATTACGTTTTTTTTGTACCCTTTTCGCTTTTTCTTTAGCCGCAGATGGCAATTTTCAGTACGGGTACGTTCGATTTTCACGGAAATTTGTAGTAATTTTTTGTAAGTTTTTTTGTAAAATCACTGGAAGTTTGTGGTGACTGAGAGGGACCGAAACGGCGTTAATTTAATTTAATTCCTTGGGGCCGCGCGCGTCGCCGCGTCGCCGCGTTGCCACCACACTGTATCGTGCGCGCTATCGCCTACGGAAATCTGACTCGACGAATTAGTTGACAATTGCCCCGCTTTATTAGGGCGAACACAAGTTTTCTCGAAACGCGTTGCGTGCCTCGGCGTCCCCAGTCCTCGCTGTACTTTCGCTTTGCATTTCGGGTAATCGTCCGGGTAACGACGTCAGATCGCTCGGGAGAGGTTCCGCCCCTCGCATGGAAAACGGTGCATTCTCTCTGTCTCTCTCTTTCGGAGACACACACGCATTAAACTAATCGTGCGACTAATGAAGCAAAGAATGCCGTCTATGTGACACGTATTAGTCTAATGAGAAGGTCTCGGGAGCGCACGCACGCACACACACACACACACGCACATGCACACACACTTAAAACGCAATCATCATCGACGTTTAAATTACTAGTTATTACTCGGTTTATTCGTATTTGTTCATCACGCAGCTCTCACGGACGCACCTATAATTTTCCCAATTAGCTGGCCCACGGTGACGATGAAATGAGAACACACACAGACACACACACACGCGCGCAGACGGGAAATCGATTCGAGTTTGCTGGTCCGCTGCCCCGGAACAGAGCCTGCCGTCACAAGCTGGCCGAGCTTTTCGAGCTTTTCGAGCCCCGACTCATTGACGATTCAAACTGTTAATCAAAACCTCGTCCAGCCAGAGGCACGCACTTTCGAGGCGGATTCGGTCCGATTGGTATCTCTCGTCACCTCGACAACGAGCGCCAATAATCGAACGAGATATCGAAAGGCACGACTATCCGCGCGGCGCGCGCAGCGGGGGGCGTCCGAAAAGCGCGTCGGCTCCGGAGGCCAGCTTGAGAAGGACTTCGGCTTCGGACTTGGCGACTTTCGAACGCCGCCTCGCGAGTCCGTGACTCGGCTCACTCGCGGCTCGGGATGGCCGCGGAGCTATTAGCCTTCTCCTTCCAAGGAGACACTGCAGCGTCTCTCTCTCTCTCTCTCTCTCTCTCTCTCTCTCTCTCTCTCTCTCTCTCTCTCTCCTACACACACACACACACGTGGAGGTAGTGGAGCCGCAGGACCTCCAAGCTGTGAGCTAGCCTGATAAGAACTCATTTAGGGAAAAGTATAATTCACCAATAAATCAAAAAAAGCAACCAGATGCATCCGGTGCCGCGTTAGCCGCGTTGCTTCAGGGATCAGCTGCTGCGGCGCGCTTATTATGATTGTTAACACACTTTATAATCAGCCCGCAGCACGCCCCGCCCCGCCACGCACGACCCGGCCGCGTTTTTCGGTATGGCCTCGGAGATGCGCGTCGCTGATATTCTCATACCGGCCGAGGTGAGAATTGGGTAAATTCCTAGGCCGCCAGCACGCGCTCGTATGTGTGTGTGAGTGTGTGTGTGTTAGTGTGTGAAGGTGCGTGTGTGAGTGTGTGTGAGTGCCCGCGCTTCGTAAAGTTTAACGTGATAATAAGGGGGCCTATCGCTGCTTGCCATCGCGGCGTAGACTCATTGATGTCTATGAGTCATAATACGGCTGCCGGCCACGAGAGATGAAAAATTCGGCGTTTGTTTTGAAGCGAATAAAGCCACTGCTCAACTTTTTTTTCTTCATTTTTATTTTTCACGAGTCTGCTGCTGTCTAGTAGTTTTTGATTGACGCCGCTGGAGTGGCTGAATGGCACTGATGCGAGTGTAATAGAATGTTTGCTGGGCCTTGGGGCCCACCAGCGGACTGACTCCGTCTCTCTCGCACCCCAACGGAACGCCCCATGAGTGCGAGAGAGACGGAGCGACGCAGCGCAGACTCCAGACTACTTCCTGCACCGCAAGACACACTCGAAAGCAACCCTTTCGAGAAGGAATTACGGACGGAGCCTGGCGGGGTGGGTTGCTGGCTGACACAGGGGGCTGAGTTGATTCGGTTGATTATTATTAAAGCATTAGACGGACATGCACTTGGTCGGGGCGGGCCGGATGCGCCGGCCTAGCCTGGCCATTTTAAAACCTATCAGGCTGCGTCTGGGTGGGGGTCTTCTTCCCGACACAGCAGTGCCAACTAAAAGAGCAAAAAAAGATTTTTATTTTAGAAATGTCTATTTTTTTAACGTGGAGTCTCATGCAAAACGCAATTTTTAGATTAGCGATCTTCAAACTGTGTAGCCTCGCACGTGGCGCCCCTGACGCTCACCGCATTGCGAAAAATCACAACCGAGTTTTAAAATTTTGGTTAAATTGTCGGTGCCGGCCGCGCCACTGTATCCGCGGCAACGTGAGTCGCGGCCGCGCGGCCACGCCGCTCGCTCACTCGGGTAATCGATAAAAATGGCCGAATCATCGGCGGGTGATTACAGTGCAGGGCCGCCAAATTACACTAAACTCGCGGAGCAGACCGAACCGTGCCGAGCCGCGCCGAGCCGAGCCGAGCCGTGCCGAGGCGGTCAAGGAGCACTTTGTGCGAGGCGTTTAATTTTTATTGGCCACACCGCTGCCATCATGTCGCGCGCGAAGCTCCGCGAAGCTTTGCGAAGCTCCGCAGCAGCAAAAGCGGCAGCTGGATTGAGCAGGATGGTGTAGGGTGGCGGAGGCCTTTCGCTTCTAATTTGAAGGCAAACAGTTTTGTCGCTACTACTCGGCAGTAAGTGCTGCAGGGGGGCTTTCAAAATAATACCAGGCGCCCGCGCTGTGTGTGTGTGTGTGTGTGTGTGTGGTGTGTGTGTGTGTGTGTGTGTGTGTGTGTGTGTGTGTGTGTGTGTGTGTGAGGTACAAGCGGCTCGCTTGCTTGGTTTGCAACTCGAGCCTGATAATGCCCAATTTGGTGTAAATTGCGCAAACTAGTTTTTTCCTTACGGCGGAAGGAAAAAGGGGGGCTAGCTGTTTGTTATTGCCGGCCGGTTACCTCGCCTGATTGTCTGATCATGATGACGTCCAGGGCGCGAAGAAGGGGCGGAGGGGGGGGGGTCAGGGGGCGTGGCGGGCCTGTGGGCCGGTGCCGAGCCGCGGCCTACAGGCCCACAGGCGCAGGCCCACCGCCGCCTGCTTTTGTTGATCGATTCGGATCGACAGATTAGTCGGTGTGATGGAACAACCAATAAGGCTACTATCGGTCCGGAAGCTAATTTTCTCTCCCCGGGCCATACGCACACACACTCGCATACACTTACACGCACACACACACACTGCGGCGCGCTCTCACGTGCGTTCTTTCCTTCTCACGACGCGCCGCCGGTTTATCATAACAATTTTAACAAATTTAAGCGCGGTGTTGCAAGGCCGTGCTGTCGGCCGCACTGGCCTCTTCGCGCGCAAAATGGCGGTGGCTGCACCCACCTTGTTGTTAATTATTATGATTTAATTGATTGGAGGAAAGTGCTCTCCATTAACGGCCGGGCCCTGATCTCTGATTTATGGGGGGCGGGGCGCAGCGTCGTCTTTGAACCACACGTCGAGCCTGTTCGCCTCGATTTCGGCGTAATTTAATGAATCCGCCGACAGGCAGCGGCATGTGATGCCGAGGTGTCTGGAACGTCCTGTCTGACACGACCTCGAGCGACCAAACGGTTCGGCTGCTTTGGCCCCCTGTCAATTACCAAACAAAACCCCGGGCTCCGTTTGAGTTCCTCCGTGGTTTGCACGCTGTTAATTTTTTCAAATTTGTATACATCCAATCTCGGCGATCTACCGTCCGCGGCGGACGCGGCAATGTAATTCTGAAACGCGTTTTGTTATTAAGCCCCCAGTTAGGCCCCGGACGGGTCGGTCGCCAAGCGGCGTGATTTGATAGGTGAGATAACCGGCCCATTAACACCAGGGAAATTAGGCCTGCGGAGAGTGTGTTGTGGCGGTCCAGCGGCCTGCCTCTCGCAGCGTCTCGCATGTTGCATAAAACCACTTAAGTTGAATTAGGCTGCAAACCGGGTTCCGATCAATTTCTTGCGCTTGGCAACCTCCTGGCTCCGGCTGGCCGCCGCACAGTGTGACAGAAGATCGGTGGAGGCGGTCAAAACTCTAGACGCGTTTTGAGCTGTGCAAGGCGTCATTTCGCAACCGGAAGAAAACTGAAAAAAAAAGTTAGCAGAAAAATTACCTTTTGCGGTATTTGAACCCACGGAAAACCCGCCGCTGTAGAAAAAGCGAGTGGATGGCGGAAACGGGTCGGCCGGCCACGCGAAAGTAATTGGCTATTGTTCCAGCCAATCGGGGGCGGGCCAGGCACGCCAGGCCCGCCAGCCCGTGCGGCAATGACACCCTCGCCCCCGGATGTGTGGGAGCGAGACAGACTGCTCGTTGGATCGCTGGCCTGCCTAGTTCGGTTGGCTTTGACGGGGCAGTCCTGGAGTGGGACACTGAACGCGGGGTTGGGTCTGGTGCGCGATCTGTGGGAGCGAAGGGGGTGCGACAGAGACCCGAACGGGGACCCCTCAGTGAGTGCGACAGAGACAGACGGGGGAACCCTCTCAGCGAGTGCGACAGAGACAGACAGTCGGACAGACTGGAGGAGGCGCCCACCGCAGTTTACTGCACGGGGGAAGTTGGCCATTTCCTCCAATTTGATGTCATTTGCGGGCCTCGCCTCGTCATATCGGCAGCTTGCTGGCTGTGAGTGTTCGAGTGTTGTGACGACAGCCGGTCGGCGGGCGCGAGGCGCTGTGTTCACAGCGGCCCGGCACCACCCGGTGATTCAGCCAGACTGCCAACACGGTGAACACAACGGCAGTGATGCCATTCATTTGGCGCGCTTTCTGGAAGCCTCAGTCTGTCTCTCTCGCACTCACGGGGCAGCCCCCAGAGTGATTCCAAGATGCGATTCGCGGCGCGTGCACCTTGCAGTAACGTGCCAGTGACGCGTCAGTGACGCGTCAGTGACGCGTCGCCCGAGGCGGCCGTCCCATCCGTCACAATCAATCCGTCAATCGGGGATCGGGGCTCCCGAGCGGTTCCGAAGGAATCGTTCCGTCGCTGTCTCTCTCGCACCCGTACGGGACGCCCCGTGAGTGCGAGAGAGACAGAGCGACGGAACAAACCCTCTGGAGGCTGGCGGCGCGCGCGGACCGCGGCGCGGGGTCACTCGCTGCCGACAATGATCCTCGTTAGCGCGGACGGGCAGTCATTGGCGGGCGGTGGCACCCCCCCCCCTCTCCTCCCCTGCCTCCAGGTGAGGTATGCGCCCCGCTCGCATGCCGCGGTACTTAGGCCCAATTTGTGCTGTTTTGTCGCGCCTCAGGCCTTCCCCCTCCACCGCGGCCTGCTTAAAAAGGCTTGGAGCCTGATTCGAGCCGTCAGTCAGCGCGCGGGGGGCGGAGCGCGGGGCGGCGCGGGAAAATTTAAAACAGGTTGGAGTGGTAGTCGCACCCGGATTGGGGATTGGGTGCTCATCACTTTGCACGTCGTCCAGGCCATTATTGTCTTCTTGGCATCAAATAATTAAAAAATGTAAAAAAAAAATTCCAAAAAAAACGTAAAAAAAATAAATTTGAAAAATAAAAGGAGTTTAAGAAAAAACGTAAAAGGGGCAGTATTTGAACCCGGGCCGGGCCCGGCCGGCGGCTGGTACGGTACGTGTACGGCGCGGTACGGCGCGGCCTGCCTCACCGGCTTGCATCAGCATGCTAAGTGGGCCATTACGGACGACCTCCACGCTCGGAAATGGAATAATGGAATGAAAAAAGGAAGCTCTGGCTGTGGCGAAGCGAGGCGAGGCGAGGCTGGGGCTCGCTGGGGCCGTGCAAAGCGTGCCCAGGCACCGCCAAGCCCCGCCTACCCGTGAGCCTCCAGTGGAGGTACCACTGCGCGCCTCACGCGCCGAACGCGTATCGCCACCCAACCTCAACCAACCTCAAGTCACGTCACTGGACACCCTGGTCGCCAAACCCTTTCCAAGCGTTTCCTCTCGCTCTGACTCGGACGGGGGCGGGGGCGGGCTTGGCCTCGTCGCGGGGGTGTCGCGGTCCTCTGCCCAAGTCGTGCAGTTGGTTCCGGGCGACGGGTACGCAGTGCGGGCCAAATGAACTAGCCAAGCCGGCCGGGGAAAAATCGATTTCCTGTCGCTCTCCGTCTTTCTCGGTTTCCTGGATTGGGGAGGGTTGTTTGGTTATTAAGGTCACGGCCGGGGCGTGCCGCCTAACTGCACCTGGAGGCACAAGGCGTTCCTTCCACCCGCCCCGCCCCGCCCCGCCCCGCCCCGCCACTTTACGCCGTTACGATCCGTGTGGCTTTCGTCAGCTTGTTATCCATCCGCAACCCCCCGTGGGGGCTGTGGGGGCCGTGGGGGCCATGGGGGTTTGGGGGGTGGGCCTCTAAGGCAACCCGCGATGCAGTGGTGTAGGGAGAAGGGGTGGGGCCGGCCCCGCTCTGCAACACGCGCTCCGTAAAGGTGCCGAAATGTGTCGCTAAACCTCCCCCAGGAGCCACTTTTGCCATGCTGAGACGCAAGGGACGTGGGTTCGAATACTTGCATAGCAGGTTTTCTTTTTCCGTTTGCACATCCGGACTTTGCGCGCGGCGCGGCGCCTGGGTCCGGGACGGCCAAGCCGGGCCAAGCCGGGCTCTCCGATGGCCAGGGCATTAAGTTAATTTACTTTCATTAAATAAATTACACGGTCGCAGCCTCTCTGTAAACCGCCCGGCGTCGTGGCGGAGGGGGGGGGGGGGGGGGACTACCTGCACCGTAAGTGAGGTGTGTGGGTGTTGCTGGAGTACGCGCCGCCAAGGGACTGCAGGGACTCCAGCAGGGACAAATCACACTCACTTCCGACTGCGGCACTGGCACTGCAGACACTCAGTGTGCGCACGTGTGTGTGTGTGTGTGTGTGTGTGTGGTGTGTGTGTGTGTGTTGGTGAGTCAGTGCGAGAAAGGCTTGTGTGCGTGTGTGAGTGTGAGTGCAAGTTACCGACCCAACCCGGGGCCAGGAATCGCTTTTCCGGGAAGGCTTGGGTTGGCCGACACGAAATTTTCGGTCAGGCGATCAAGTTCTGGGAGAGGATGCGAGCGTTCTACGGGCGGAAACAAGTAGCAACGTTCATTTTCTAATTATTTTTTTTTTTCATAACTTCCTTAAGTTTTCTCATTTTTTTTTCAAAATTTTTGATAGTCTTTGCAAGCACTAAGTGAACCTGTGGCTCGTTGTCACGCTGGCTGCAGGGAGGCAGCGACGCCCTGGAACCTGGACAACCTGGAACAGCAGGCCTGGAAGCGGGAAGCGCGGGCGGCGCAGAGAGGCGGGGCAGCACGGGGCAGCACGGCACGCCCGCCGAGGACGCAAATGAGGTTTTGATTCGAGGCAATCTAGGCGCGTGTGCGATTAGGATTAATCTTTTTATCGCTCGAGGAGGAGCCGGCCTGCGTGTGGGCACGCGGATTCGGGCACCTGCAGGCAGAGGCGTTTCCTATGGCTAAAAACGGGAAATAAATACATAAATAAATGTGTAAAACTTTTATCTCGACTGCAAGCTTTTTATGACGCTGCGGCGCTGCAAAATGCGTGTCGGGAATGATCGCCTCTTCCGTCAGGCTGCCTAGACGCGGGGCGTTCTAGGGGCGCGGGGACTCGGCAGGACTCGGCATAGATATTGCATTATTAGCGAGACAGAGATAGGTAGGCGGCCTGCGACTGACTGACTGACTTGGTCTCCCTCTCTCTCTCTCTCTCTCTCTCTCTCTCTCTCTCTCTCTCTCTCTCTCTCTCTCTCTCTCTCTCTCTCTCTCTCTCTCTCTCTCCCTCCCCCCTCCATCTTTTCTCCTCTTTGCCACTTTCCTCGTGCAATTACCACCGTCATCTCACGTGTCCCACACCTATGCATATTTTATGATGAAATTGCAAACTCTCCCCCCCCCTCTTCCCCCTCCACACACACGAACACACACACAGGAACACACATGCCGGATGATGCTCGCGCATTGGATTAAGCTTAATTAAGCGTTGTCGGTTTGGACATGTGTAAAGTAGCTGTCGGAGGTTTGCGGAAGGGGAGCCAAGGGACACACACACAGGCCACACACACACACATCGCTTATCGCTTTTTGTAATCGTGTCACTTGGCTGCCCCGGCAAAGTCTTTCACACTCCAGATAAGGCAGGTGGCTCCGACACGTATGAATTGAGCGGAAGGGCGCTTTCGATGCGGTGTGCCGGCGGGCTGGACGGGCGGGCTGGATGGGCGGGCTGACGGGGACCTTGGTGGCGACGGATCGCTGTCTCGTCGCCACACCGTCGCGACAGGTGCGGCCAGGTTCGCGCTGTCACGGTGGGCGGGGAGCGTCTGTCCTCCGCCTAAAAAAAAGACAAAAAAAATTTTGTGAGTTGGTGTTTGAACTTGCTTTCCTCTGTTGCAGGTGTGGTTCCAGAACCGGCGCGCCAAGTGGCGCAAGCAGGAGAAGGTGGGCCCGCAGGCGCACCCCTACAACCCCTACATGCAGAGCACGGGGGTGGGCGCGCCGCCGCCGCCGTCCGTGATGGCGCCCGCCCCCATGCCGAACCCCTTCTCGCAGATGGGGTTCCCGATGAGGAAGCCCTTCGAGCCGCTGCGCTACCCGCCGCTGGGGTACCCGCTGCTGCCGCCGCGCGCGCCGCCCCACCTCCTGCCGCCGCTGGGGGCGGCCATGGGGGCGCACCTCCCGCTGGGGTACTCGCCCGCCTCGTTCCAGAGCCTGCTCGCCAACATCTCGGCCGCGCAGCAGCAGCACCACCACCACCAGCAGCAGCAGCGCGCGCCGCACAAGGGCGAGGACTTCCAGCACGCCGCCGCGCTGCTGGCGGCCATGACGCCCCCCGAGGCCGTGGCCCCCGCCGCGCCGCCCCCCGCCCCCGGGTCGCCGCCCGCCGTCGCCGCCGTCGCCGCCCCCGACATCGACCGGCGCTCCTCCTCCATCGCGGCGCTGCGGCTCAAGGCGCGCGAGCACGAGATCCGGCTGGAAATGCTGCGGAAGAACGGCGACCTCGTCAGCTAGTGCGTGGCCGTGGTGGCCGACGCCGAGGCCCCGCGCGGCCTCTTGTGATATTCTACCGGGGCGCGCGGGGACCAGTCCCAGTCCGGTGCTCAGACTCCCAGACGTTCGACTCGGATTTTGAACGCGAAAACTTTGTGACCGTGCGAGTTTTTAGCGCGGCAGCGTTCTTCGGAGATCGGCCGGATTCTGCCAGAGAGTTCGACGCAGTGGAGGCAACGTATGGGTTATGTGGTTAGTGACCTAGAGCTTTAAATCGCAGAAAAGTTTGACGTGCTTTCTGGTTATTGTCATGTTTTCATGGTTCTGAGCGAAGTGCTGCACTGTTTGTAATCCGACTCCAATGAAGATTTGGAGTTCCATGCGTCACGCATGAAATGTTGAACGTGCAATAAATGTTTTTTGTTAGAATTTTTTTTCTGAATTATGTTTGTTTGATTTCTATTTCAATTCGAGCGGTTATTTAGACATAGAAATATATATTGAAGTAGGATTTTTTTATTTGAGTACCCTTATTTTTGGTACACATGTCTGTCTAGTACCTCATGTTTTAAGTGTACTTGTTTTTGTGATACTTAAACTTTGGCAAAATTCGTGTCACAGTCCTAAGCTTAAGTTGTTGAATGTCAAATATATAAAAAAAGTATACAAGAAGTATGATATTAAGCTGTAAAACTATATTTATCAATACTAGTTCCGTCCTCTTGTTTAATGTGATTTTCTCAACTTGTGTGTAGTGTCAAGTGTGAAGAGCAGTATTTTATAATTATTTATTAGTCGACCAAGAAATCTCATTGTTTTGACCTGTACCTGACGGAGCTACAATTACCACTAAAATTTATTTGTGGCATCTACATTTGTCACGAGCACACAGAAGAAAGTAAGACACCTATATTATATTTATCTACAACGTCTGACCTGGATGCAGATGGTGGATATATTAATTTATGATTCCGAAAAAAATAAAACCTTAAATTTTACGACACCTGTGTTTGCTTTTACACTGACCTCCTTACCTACAAACCCACAGCACCTTTCGGTGGGAGAATGGGCCAAAGGGGCCGGGATGAAGTGGGGTGGGGGGTTTTTCGGGAGAGGGGCGCACCCGCACTGGGGGATCACAATCTCAGATAACCGGGAAGGGGTCAAAACGTTGTTAACTGGCCGGTGGGCCGAGTCTGCCCCGACACATGTTGATCGTCCGCCGTTCGGACCTGTTCCCAGAGCTGCCGTATTAATTATCGACCTGAAATGATGACTTTGTAATAAGCCTCTAACGAGAAGGGGCCCCGTGGCCGCCGCTGTGGCACAGTGGGCCAGAAGACCGGTGGAGGGGGCCAAAACTCTTGACGCGCCAGAGTGGCTAAATGGGGTTCGAACCGAACGTGTGACCCCACCAATGGATTCCTCGTTCGGAGAGCAATCCATTGGTGGGGTCACACGTTCGGTTCGAGTCCCATTTAGCGACTCTGGAGATCAAAACGCTTCTACAGTTTCGGCCACCTCCAGCGGTCTTCTGGCCCACTGTGCGTGGCCGCCCAGAAACCGACGCCGCCTCTACGCACCTACACTGCAATCCACTTAGCGCGTTAAGATGCGCCTCTTTTCTCACGGGCTCGCTCTGTCCTTCTCACACTGCAGGAGACGTGCCTCAGGTGCGAGAGAGACACAGCAAAACGCATGGCGCATCACAGTGCACCGCACGGTCCACTGCCGTGTCATTCGGGAGAGCGGTCGCTCTGTCTCTCTCGCACCCTTACGGAGTGGCCAATGAGTGCGACAGAGACAGGGCGATGAATCGACTCCGGCAGACAGAGCTATCGCAGAATTCCTGCGCGCGTCGCTCCGCCGTCGCCATAACCTCCATAACCTGAGCGCGACCCGCGACCCGGCAGGCTCATCCCGGACAGTCTCTCCGTCTCTCTCGCACTCGCGGGCCGCTCCGCCGGGGTGCGAGAGAGACAGAGCGGCGAGGGCACTAGCGAGGACGGGCAGGGGGACGCGGCCCTACGCGAGGCTAGCTAATGGCGCCACGAGTGATGGTGCTTTTACAGCTAGAGTGTGCGAATGCGATAGGCAGTCATCTCGTTCCGAGCGGCGCCCCGTGAGTGCGAGAGAGACAGAGCGACGACGCCGCACTGTCAGCCTTGCAGTGCAGGGCCTCTTTAGCCGCGGCGAGCGCCGGCCAGGCCCAGTGCGCTTATCAGCAACCGGCTGAGGCCCCTTGAGGAACAAATTGAATTAACCGCGGGAAAACGACTCTCGCCGCTTGCAGCGTCCGTTTATTCAATGAAATAATGCATGACAACAACCCGTTTAACGGACATGTTAAATAGACGGTTAGTAAGGGACTACCACAAGCTTAAACTGAGCGCCCATGGCCGAGAAAGGCCGAGATACCTCGCGGAGTCGAACCCACGCCTCGGAGTTCCGCAGATGCATACCAGTGCGCCTGGGCTTGGCAGTGTACCGGGCTCCCTTTTATGTCCCCTCGACTCGCTCACGCTCGCAGCGGGGTCGCGTGGGTGAGTGGCTCGGAGCGTGCAAGATTGGCCAAAGTAGCTACATTGTCCATGAGGTGCGCGACGGCAGCCAAGCACCTGGGTTCGAATCCCAAGTTCACATTTTATTTTTCAGGCAGTTTGTGTTGCTTGGGTTGGTGACTACATTGCTGACAACTTCCGGCGGGACTTCCTCAAACTTATTCGAGCCCGAAATGATTTTTTTTCCGCGCCGTTGGCAGCGCCGCACGGTAGCGTTTACAGTGGGGGCGCGGCTCGGCCACTTGTGCCTTCAGAGTGAGCAGGGCAGGGGGTCTCGGTGTTTGCCAGGTTCTGCTTCACTTGCGTCGACCACTCCACGCGGGAAAACAAAAGGGTGTGGCTTGCGATTGACAGCTGTGTCGGTGGTCGCCCCGCCGACTAATGGTGCCCTCTGTGTGAGTGTGTGTGTGTGTTTGTGTGTGTGAGTGAGTGCGTGCGAGTAGTGTGTGTGGGTGAGTGTGTGAGCGCGAGCCCGGTCGACGATATGGCTCCGGGCAGTGTCGAGTACATTAAGGTAATTCGTGTCTCATTAAGCACTGCGCGGCCGTTACAGTGAGGTGGCTGCGTCCCCGGCGTCCCTGGGCTGCCCCGCCCCATCGAGGACGTCAGTTCGTCCTAATTTCAGCGTTCATTACCCACCCGTTCATTTTCCCCCAACGAAGCCTCCCGGTCCACCGCGACGCTACCGTGAAGCTGCTGCCGTCGGGACCGCGGCGGGAAAAAAATCATTTTCCTAATTTAAAAGATTGGCAATTACCTGGCACGTTCACGGGGTAATGGTAATGGCTCGCGGCCGGCGGCGGATTTTGAGGCGCTGTCGTTACCCGCTCGCGAGTTGTACCTTCGCCGGAACCCGGACGCGCAGAGGACCTCCAGAGGACTCCAGAGGACCCGAAGGGACCCGAGAGGACCCGAGAGGACCCGAAGGGAGCCGCAGTGGCGCCAAAAGGCAGCGCTTCCGGCACACAACCAACAATTGACATTTCGGTTCAATTACCTTGGCGTCGGCGTGACAACGACGGGCACGGCGCCGCGCGCACTCTGCTGCCGCCAAAGCTTAATGACAGTGTAGGCGCGGCTCGCTCCTCCCGCGCCGTAATTCGAAATTTGATTATAACCTCACTTACTACTTATCGCGCGGCGGCTGCGGCGGCGTCGCGGCGCGGAGTGGCGAGGCGTCTGCAGAAATCTCGCCGGCGCCGGGCTCTCAGTAAGCGGAACAACATTTTCAGAAATTAAAAAAAAATTAATGTTTTGTTGAAAAGTTGATTTTTGTGCCGTTTTAAATTTTTGTGCTGTTTTTAAATTTTTGTGTTGTTTTTAAATTTTCGTGCTGTTTTTAAATTTTTGTGCTGTTTTTAAATTTTTGTGCTCTTTTTAAATTTTTGTGCTCTTTTTAAATTTTTGTGCTGTTTTTAAATTTTTGTGCTGTTTTTAAATTTTTGTGCCGTTTTAAAATATTTTGTCCTCTTTTTTTTGTGCAACCTAAATCAAAGTTTATCCCTCGATTTGTCCCTTGCCAATCTCGCGGGGATTCCGATTACCCGCACTCGAAGTTGAGCCGCGGCCTCGCGGATTGCCAACCAACTGCTCACACCGCTGTAAACACACGGTGGTGCATGTCACTGCGGTTTTCCTCGTTATTTCGTCGCCGTCTCTGTCGCACCCGTGGGGCGCCCCGCTGGGGTGCGAGAGGGACAGAGCGACGAATCGGTGACACGCGCGTGCCCTTGGGGGCTGCACGGACTTTTCCCTTGTTTTTGTTTCTCCACCCGCCGACGAAAATAATCACTCCTTTTTTGCGGTGTATTAATTCCCCGCTCATTTTTGGGCGCAGTGCGGCGCGGTGCGGGGCGAGGCGGTGCACGACGCAGCCTTAGCCTTGCCATAGATTCGTCGTTCCTTCCTCGTGAGCCGCGCCGAGCCGCGCCGTGAGCCGCTCCGGGAGCGAGGCCTCCAGCGAGGAGCAGCGAGACGCTCATTACATTCCGTCTGACCTTTGCGGTCTCGAAAAGTAAGAGTCTGTGACGACGGCCTTCAGCTAGGAGCAGGATTCACTCATCCAGGCAGGCCGCGGCGGGCCGGGCCGGGCTGCGCGGAGCCGCCTTCCTGCCAGGCGGCGTTTCCTCCAGTTTTCTTCCAGTTTTACTCCAGTTTTCTGCTGTTTCTTCAGTTTCCTCCAGTTTCCTCCAGTGTCTTCCAGTTTCCTCCAGTTTCTTCGCAGCACTCAGCAAAATGGCTTCTTTCCAGTGAGCGAGTACTTTCAGATCAAGTGTACTGATGTCGTTTCATCCAGAGCGACGGCGAGGGTTTCGATTGATTCGTTCCCAGGACTTCCCCTGCAGCCGAAACCAAAAAGTATCCTGCTTTGGGTGTGCTCGACCACCCGAGGTTTTCCGCCATCCCAGCAGGCTCTGCTAGCAACGGCAAGGCTAGCAAGAATGGCCTCTCTATCCAGCCATCATCGTTATTGCTATCGGGTTTATGTTGCAAGTTGAGTCATTTCGCGGTGCTTGATGGTCGGATTTTAACTGAATTGACGCGGCGTCGCTGACGGACTCGTCTCCAGCAGTCTCTCTCGCACTCCTACGGGATGACACTCAAGTGCAAGAGAGACAAAAGCTCTGTCTGGAATCGGCGGAAAAAGACTTTGATTGTAAATCGGAGCCGCGAAGCCGTGGCTTCAGCGGCGAAGAGCGGAGCCAGCCACTTGACGTTATCGGCCTAATGGGCGAGACACTTCATTTCCATACCTCTTCGTCACCAGGATCGCAACGACGCTCTGTCTCTCTCGCACCCCCACGGGACGCCCCGCGAGTGCGAGAGAGACAGAGCGACGTCGCGGACGCTAGGCGCCTCGTTAATTGATCATCCTTTTCACTTCGCTGAGTGCCAAAGACTGACGGCCGAAGTCGGTCCAGGGGCCGGACATGCCGAAGAAAGAAGACCCTGCTGTGAGGAAAAGCTGAAGAAAGAAGACCCTGCTGTGAGGAAAAGCTGAGGAAAGAATACCCTGCTGTGCGGAAAAGCTGAAGAAAGAAGACCCTGCTGTGTGGAAAAGCTGAAGAAAGAAGACCCTGCTGTGCGGAAAAGCCGAAGAAAGAAGACCCTGCTGTGTGGAAAAGCTGAGCGTGGTATCGGAGGTGTGCGAGGTCGCTCCTCAGAAGAGATTCTCTTGAAAAGAAATGCTTCTGGGGTACGGCCATTTCTTCCTCACCACTTTTCTGACAGTGCCCGCCGTTTTTCGCGCCAAACTACTCAAGTCGCTGCGCCTCTAGGTTCCCTGCAGGTCGCCTCCGCCTCCAGGGGGTCGGGGTGGGATTGAGACGTCGAAGCCTGCCTCGTTTGAATTTAAAATCCCGCCTCGCCGCCACCATCCCGAATTTATCCCTCGAGTCGCTCGTCAATCCTCTCCCCGGTCGGTCCGGCAACGCGGCGGCGCGGCGGCCGACGCGGCCCGGCCGAGAGCGTTTCCCGATACCGCAGCCTTCGCCGCCTGCCTTTGGCTGCCTTCGGCCGGCCCGGGCCTCCCCGCCATGGGCCTTTTCCACCTCGCACAGTAGCCTTGTAATGGATTCGTCATCTGCCTGCGCGATAATTGAACCTCTTATTACCGAGAGGCGTGCCCTGCCGTGCCTGCCGTGCCGTGCCCTGCCCTGCCGCCGCGTACGCTTTGCAGGTGGTCCTCGGATCCCGGCCCAGCCACCGACTATACTTAGTAGAGTGACGTCCTGCGTCTCAGCCCGCCTCGGAAGTGAGTCTGACTTTTTAATTATTATTAATATGCGCGTGGGCAGGGCGGCAGGGCCGGCCGGCAGTAGTCCGACGATTCCCAACAGCTCGCCTCGTCTCTCTCTCTCTCTCTCTCTCTCTCTCTCTCTCTCTCTCTCTCTCTCTCTCTCTCTCTCTCTCTCTCTCTAGCGACGAAAGCCCTGGGTGGCTTACACAGGTAAAAAGTGGTCTCCCTTTCGACCGAGCTTCGCAAAGTCGCTGTGTCGCCTTCACTAGAACTCAACGCGCGGGGACTCGATTAATTTCCGGTGTAGCAACTCGTGTCAACGAATGCAATTTTTTTTATCGCGGCGTGGAGTGGCTTTGCTTATTAACAGCTTGTCAGGCGCGACACACTCATTCAATCCATTATGGAGGCTTCGGTTCCATTGGCGCTGCTCGCCGCGACCGGCTAGTGTCTGCTCCAATCGGCGTCCTCGCCTCTCTCTCTCTCTCTCTCTCTCTCTCTCTCTCTCTCTCTCTCTCTCTCTCTCTCTCTCTCTCACTCACTCTCTCTCTCTCTCTCTCCCTCTCTGTCTGTGTACGTGACTGGAAGTGTTTACTTTTGACAAAATCGAAATTGGAAAAAAATATCTGAAGTAGGTACTTAGATTGCATACACCTGTGCCGGCCGATACGACACACTTCACACACAAACAAACATACACACACAATTGCAGGCCTAAGAGTGGTGTAACATGCGACACGCGTCGCGCGGTCGCGATGTTATCAACGAACCGGTCAGGTGCGACCCAGTGAGTACGAAGTAGTGGTGCCCTTTCTGTTCGGTTCGGTACCCCCGTATGGTTCGGTACACCCGGTCGCTATGTACTTCCGAAGAAGCGGCCTTGGAGGACAAAGTCAATTTCAGATAAGGCCTCCATGTGGTTCAGGGACGGATAGCTTCATCAGCGGGAGAGCTATTGATGCCTGTATAGATAGCGCCCCTGTTGTGTCCAAGTCGGCGCTCTCGAGAGGTACACACTCACACACACACAGCGTCTAGGTCAGCGGTTCCCAACCTTGGGGTCGCGACCCAATTTTGGGTCGCGGAAATTTTTTTTTGGGTCGCGGCGTGGTGGCGGGGGTCGCCTTGGGTCGCGAAGCGTATACCTGGGTCGCCAGCGGCCCCTAGCGCATCGACAAGCTGGTGCGGAGTATGCAGGCCCAGGGCAGCCACTGATAGTCCAATAAAGCAATGAGAAACTAACCTTCTTTCATTTACAACACATATAAGACACAAAGCTAAACAAGAAAGAATTAAAACATTTAATTTTTTTTTATTTTTTTTTTTTTTTTTGGGGGGGGGGTTGAGGGTCATGGGTCGCGTTGGGTCGCGACATTTCGGCTGTGGGGTCGCGAAAACTTTTGGAAGCCATTTTTGGGTCGCGAGCCGAAAAAGGTTGGGAACCGCTGGTCTAGGTTGGTCGATTAATCAAAGAAAGCTAAAGTGTTTTGGAGATAGCCGCGCTGCCGGGTCACCCAGTTCTGGGAACGACGGTCGTGTACTCCGCGGGCGCCACGTACGCAGACGAGATGCTCGTGATCACGCCCGAATCTCGTGCCGCAGGCTGATTCATTCTGCCTCTCTCTCGCACTCTCCGTCTCTCCACCGGGTGCGAGAGAGACAGACCGACGGCGGAGCCCCGTTTGAAATCAGTCGGTCCACTTGACGCAAGAAAGACATGCACCAAATAGTAGCTCTCGATATGCTACGCTGCATGACAGCCGGAACCACCAACAGGCCAGGCCGTGTTTGTCAAATGAGAAGGCAGAAATCATCAGCACGTTAGCACAAGTGTCGAAGGGGGCCGGCAGGAGTTGCCCAGTCAGCAGGCTGAGGTGGCGACCCTCGTGGGAGTTTTCGCCTACAGTGTGGCAACACTGACCTACAGCACCCTGCAGCTGGGAGTCGTTTCTCACTCCTCATCCAGAAGCCCGGTGGAGGCGGCTAGAACCGAACGTACCCCACCAATGGATTCCTCGTTCGGAGAGCAATCCATTGGTGGGGTCACACGCTCGGTTCGAGTCGCATTTAGCGACTCTGGAGCTCAAAACGCGTCAGGAGTTTCGTCCGCCTCCACCGGTCTTCTGGCCCACTGTGCATCCCCGCTCCGCGGCACCAAGATGGCGGCCGGGAGGTCCGCGCCGTCCGTCCGCGTCCCCACACTACATCACCAGCCCAATTATTCTCACTTTATTCGCATCGCATGACGAACGAACGTTAATTTGTTTTCCGCATAATGGCCGCGCCTAATCGCAGAAACCGCCGCCGCCGCCGAGAACCACGACAAAAATTTATGCTCGCCATTTTTCCCGCTCTTTTTTTTTCTGTCGGCTCCTCCTTCGTTTGTTTGGCAGCTCACTGCCCCCGTCGGCGCCCAATGAGGATCCGTGAGGATCGGCGCGAGATTTAATTAAGAAGGCAGCGCTAGAATCATCATAAAAATAGTCGTCATAATAACAACAATAGCAACACAGTTTATATGCATGCATTTCAAATACATGTGAGAATAACGCGCGGAAAGTTATTGTGGTTTTTTTTTTTTTCGGAGTAGTTGTGGGTTGTGGAAAGGGGGGGGGGAGGAAGGGCGCCCCGCGTGCGGCCAGCGCGCGCACTTTTCATTTTAATCGAATTATTTTAAAGTGAGCGAGCGCCTCGCGGCTGAGTGCTTCGTGCGTGCGTGTGAGTGCGCCCGTGTGAGCGTGTGTGTGTGTGAGTGTGTAATTAAATGATATAAATTTAACAGCATTCATCAGGAGATGATTAGAGCCGGAGCGGGGCGATTTGGATTCGTATCATCGCCGCAAATTGAATTGTGGCGCTCTCGGCCCGTCAGAGAAATTGAAGGCGGTGGGCCGGGCCTCGAGTCTCCGAACGACCTTTGGGCGTTCGGGTGGCCCCGAGTGGCCCGGTCCGGGCGGACCACCGCGGAGGCGGCCTGCATCGCCTCGGAGCCGAGCGCCTGCCGAGGACCGGGTAGGCCGTGCCGCAGCACACGGGTGCGTTGCGGGGCGGCCCGCCCTGCTGCCTGCAGGCGCTCTCCGCTGGAGTCGGCCAAAACTCTAAACGCGTTTTGAGCTCCAGAGTCGCTAAACAGGACCCGAACCGAACGTGTGACCCCACCAATGGATTGCTCTCGGAACGAGGAATCCATCGGTGGGGTCACACGTTCGGTTCGAGTTTGAAAAGCGGTTGGGGAAATCGAAAACCCGGGTAGAAAAGCAAAACCCGCGAGCGACTCGGCGAAAGTGTCGCGACGGCGCCGGCGGCGCTCGGCTCGCCGCTGATGACGACTGTGTGGAATACACGAGTCTCGTCCCGCGGGGGGGGGGGGGGGAGGCTGTCCGAGATAGTTGCTTCATCTTTTCTTATACAGCATTACGGGCACACACACACACTCACACACACGCTCGCGGCGCACACGGGGCACAGCGCGGCGCGCCGGTCACATTTTCCAGATGGCTGTCTGTCAACCAGAAGGGGGAACGGGGCCAATGCGTAAGAAATTATCTGCGAAGGAACGCGCCTCCAATTCACTCCGCCACACCGGCATCCAACAACAACAACAACAACAACAACAAGAGCGGCCACGGGCTGCGCGCTGGAATACGCCGCACGTTTCGTCGACCTTTTTTTTTTTTTCGTCTTTTCCGAACGTCTTTATTCCAGTGTTACGTAATATGCGGACGCATTGTCGCCGCGTGCACAAATTGTCCCGTCGCGCCATTTAGCGCCATTAGGTGGCGTGCACGGCGCGGCGCACCGCGGGCCCTCTCCGAGACGGCCGCTCCGTCTCTCTCGCACTCACTGCTCGAGGTGGGGGTGCGAGAGAGACGAAGCGGCCCCTTGGTTCGGCAGCACACTCGTAGTACTGGGGCGAGGTCTGCAGTCTGTGGCAGGCATGCCGCGAAACAGGACGGAAAGAGAGACATTACTGTCATGTGACTGGCGCGATGGGAGCGATAGAGCGCGGCGGCCCTGACCGGGGCGGCAGGCGGGGCTCTGTCTCTCTCGCACCCCTCAAGATAGTCATCGCCGCCCTCAACACCCTACTTTGCAGCCAGGGTGTCAAGTACAGAGCAGGGACTCCGCCACCCCGTCATTGGCACCTCACCCGGCCTGCAGTCAGGGGGAGTCCACCACCATGCAATGCCCAAGACCGGTGGAGGCGGAAAAAATTCCATACGCGTTTTTGAGCTCCAGAGTCGCTTAAAAGGGCTCAAACCGAGCGTGTGACCCCACCAATGGATTCCTCGTTCGGAGACCAATCCATTGGTGGGGTCACACGTTCGGTTCGAGCCCTTTTTAGCGACTCTGGAGCTCAAAACACGTCTAGAGTTTTGGCCCCCAGCGCGGGGTGGCGTTGCATTCGGGGGCGGATGTATTAATCCCGCCTAATCACCACTCTTCCTCACCGCCGCCGTAAACAAGACCGCCTGGCCGTGGCGAGCCGCGCCTCGCGATGAACTCATCACGAGTGTTGGCGCGCTTTTCGAAGTGGCGACGGACCAGCAGCCCCTAAACTCATCAGCGTGCAAACGGCGGCCCGTAAACCATCCGCGGACCGACTGCGGCGCTTTCTCCGTCTCTCTCGCACCGCCGCGGACCGCCGCGTGGGAGCGAGAGAGACAGAGAGCGCTTTTCGGAAACGGCCGGCAGAGTCACGCCTCGCGGATTCGGCGGGTAATGAGAACACGGACCACCCCCAACGCGGCACTGCACCGGCCGGTTCCGCCCGCCATATGCATTCAAATTTTTTTCGGGTGTCGAAACTGCGGACGAAGCGGGGATTAACCCCAAAAATTATAGCCGGGCTTAACGACGTGCAGACGACCAGGCAGAGAAGCATAGGGTGGTCATCAAAAATGTTCCCTGTCAATTTTTAAATCGGCGTGGGTTCCATTCAGTTTTGGCTTTATTTTGAAAGACTCTACTTTTTTCAACAAATGACCACGCGAAGCAAAAGGTCGTCCAGTGAGAAGAACATGAGATTGAAACCTCGGTCTTCCCTCTCACACCCCAGTCCCTATCTCTGTCTCTCTCTGTCTCTCTCACTCGGCCTCTGGACGGCAAAACTAATTGCGCGGCACCTCGGACATTAGGCGTAAATTATGACCCTAATGAGAACTAGAAATAATTAGCCTTTGACAAACCGAGAGGGGAGGGGGGAGGCCGCGAGAGGAGGCTCGTTGGCGCATCACACGCCCACGCACAGCGTTTTTCGCCACTTTGACAGACAGACAGACAGACAGACAGACAGACAGACAGACAGACAGACAGACAGACAGACAGACAGACAGACAGACAGGCAGGCAGGCAGGCAGGCTGAATAGACAGACGGAGGCAGACGGGCGAACAGACGAACAGTCAGGCAGACAGACAGCTCATTGAATGAGTGGGAGGAACAGAGAACGGCGCCGCCGCGCTGTGCCGCGCTGGGGAAGGCCTTGGACTGGAGCGCGCTCCGGTAGGGCAGGCCGGGCAGGCCGGGCAGGCTCCGGCCGGTAGGCCTCGCGCTCGGCGCGCACGCCACTTCGCCTCCGGCACACTGGAGTCTCACCGGGGCGGGGCGGGGCGGGGCGGGGCGGGGCGGGGCGGGGCGGGGTCTAAGAGACAGAGAGAAAAAGGCTAAGGATGTGGCTGATTTATGGCTTCATTAGAGCCCTACTCAGATCGGTCGGCGAATCCATCCAACGCCACGGCACGGCGCGGCACAGCACGGAGTACAGAGCGCGTTCGGACGCGAGGAGACGCCGCCTAAATAGTTCTAATCCAAAGCGCCCGCCCGAAACGGGCTGGCACTACCCCACGCTGCAGAGACTCAGGGGTAGCGACAGGGGTTCCCGTTTCTCTGCCATTTCTCGTTGTTTTCTGCCATTTCTCACGTCGAGTGACAGACCACTCGTTAGGCCGACACGAAAGAAGACCCTGTTGTTGCCATTTCGCGCCGCGCCGCGCCGTGCCTCGCCGGGGCTGCCCTTTGTCGTCGTTTCTCGATAAAAGGTTGCAGAGTCGGTTTACGCGGGCAGTAAACGCGCACCAGTTGAACCTCACTCGGCTAGGAGGCAGTAAAGAGTGGAGCCGGCGGGGTGGGGGGGTGGGGCGGGGTGGGGCGGTGTCGGACCGCCTCCGCGACGGCCACCCCCGCGCGCGGCGCACCGCGGGGGGCACGCCCGGTGCACTGCGAGTACTGGTTGGCGTCCCACGGGAGCGGCGGAGGTGGATCATGGATATCGACCTGTTTGCAACGCGTAGTGGGAAGTCGCGAAGCCTGTGCCGCCCGGATGCTGTAACCAATATTGAATACCCTCGGCAAAAATCGAAAGAAAATTTATGTTCCCGGTTTCAATTTAGGGAAATTTTAACGCTTTCAATTCAGGACTACAACATAACATCTGCTGACGTGAAAAAAAATGCAGGCCCGAGAGAGATTTGAACCCGCGGGTGCTGGATGTCGGTGCTCCATCTCAGCATCGATGAGATGCAGTCGGCCGAAGGGTCGTGAGTTCGAATCCGGACCGGGTTAGATGAACGCCCCGGGCACCCCGAGCAACCCGTGCCGTGGCTCGGCGCCCGCCCCGCCCCGCCGCCGGTCCCGCCGGTACTGCCAACCTGTCACTCCACTAATTGGAAACAATATTCCACGAATTTATGGAACGCGCCCACTGTGGCGGGAAACAGCTTGTTTAAGGCCCGGCCTTCTATAAATCTATCGAATTATTGGTAAGAAATATACCCGCGCGGCCATCGCGGCACCGCGCGCCACTCAGGGACTAGCCAATTAAAACAATCAATTAGGAGCGGAACATATTTATCCGGCCGGGGTCGTGTCCGGGGTGCGTTCCCTTGTGCGTTGCCGCCCGGCACGCCCGGCTGCGTTCGAAGTTCGGAACGATCGGGGTGCGCTTTCTGCCACACAGCTGTGGATAATGAAGTTATGCGTCGCTAAATCAAACCCAGCCAGGGCCCGGCGCCCTCAGCTTGCCTCACTGGCGGGGGCGGAGATATACCGCGGGGTGACAGTGTGAGAGAGAGACAGAGCGACGAGTTCGGAATCCCTTTTATTGGGCTGGTAGGACCTAGAGGACCTTAAGATCTTTAGAGAGCCTTGGAACGCCGAGAAGGTAGGCAGCCGGGACGCAGCGGTGTGTGCGTGTTGCCTACCACGCCGTCGGCAGGCGCTCCCCGGTGGACGAGAGAGAGGGATAGAGAGAGCCTACCGACGAGGCGACGATTAGCCGGTGCAATGAGCGGCTTGTTCAGTAATTAGACACAAACTAATCACCTGGAATGGCAATTTCTCATACGCGTGCACACGAGACGGCCGCCGCCGTGGCGCCCAGCCCAGCAGCCCCGTCTTGAGGTTGCGAGAGTGCGTGTGAGTGCGAGAGAGAGAGAGAGAGAGAGAGAGAGAGGAGAGAGAGAGAGAGAGAGAGAGAGAGAGGCGGCGTCGCGAAACCTCCACACCACACCCCCTCCCGAGACTCATTTACATGGTGCGGCGGACTGACGGGTAATGGTTGGCCGGGGCCCTTACGTTCGGCCGCGGGGACATTTACTGCACGGCTCCTTAACAAAGTGTTGTTTGCCTTTCTCTCTCCACTGCAAAATTTGTTGTTGTTGTTGTTGGCCATCTTCCTCATTATGACGGCTGGACGCCGTTGGTGGCAGCCACTCTCTGGCCGCCATTACTTTTCGAATTCCCCGCCGATTTGGTTTCGCTTTGCGTCGCTTCGCGCTGCGCGGCTGATGGGGCGTTCGCCCCGCATCGCGTCGTAAACACAGTGTCTCCCTTTTCGCTGATTTTTGTTGTTGTTGTTGTTGTTGTTGTTGTATCCAATCAACCTTGTTGTGGCTTCAATCAGCCGTGGAAGAAGCAGCAGCAGCAGCATCAACAGACAACAGACAGGAGCACGAAAAGTAACAAAAATAATAAAAAGAGGGCGGAAAAAAAGAAGTAGAAAGGAAAGCGGCAAAACGAAAAAGCAGCAGCTCATTGAGTGAGTTTACACGGCAACACCTTGCCGGGGCCTGCTTCCTCCTTTGCTGGCGCTGCTATGCGTGGCTGGCGCCATCTCGCGGAGGCGGCAGGCAACACCGAGGCGGCAGTGTGGCGGCGAGGCGCCTGGAGAAGGGAGGCTGCTGGAGCCTCGGCCGGGAGCTGGAGTGGAGGGCGTGACGACGGCCGCGGTGTCGCGTTGGGGCGTGGCCGCGGGAGGGGGAGGGGGAGGGGGAGGGTCTTCCTGAAGGGCCACTGCCACTGCTGTTGCCAAAAGTAAGTAGTGTTGAAAGAAGACTCCGTCGACGCACTGTGGGCCAGAGGACTAACGCCGTAAAGGCCTCCCTCGACGTCTCATACTTACTCACACACACACGCACACGCACACGAGCGTGTGGTTCGATTCCGGTCCGACGACGACGCCGCACTCGCACTCCGTACGAACAAAAATAATAATGATTCGATTTCGATTCTCGATTCCCGATTCCCTCCAACTTTCCCCCCGAGGGCGTCCCGTCCGTCCACACCGGTGCCAGGGCGAGGCAGGGCAAGGCGTGCGGCAGGTGCACGCCGTGCCCCTTCTCGCCGCAAACAGATTTCCTTCTAATTAATCATCGTCGTGACGCCGGACGGGGGCCGTCCACAACGTGAGAGAGAGAGAGAGAGAGAGAGAGAGAGAAGAGAGAGAGAGAGAGAGAGAGAGAGAGAGAGAGAGAGAGGCGGTGGAGGCTCCCGCACTGTCCTCGCCACCACGCCGCCACCGCCACGGCCACGCGATGCAGTCCGTGAATCATTTATCCGGGCCTGCACCATAAATCTCGTAATTAAATTAGAGGCCGCGGGCCGGTTCGCGACAAAGGGCGGTGCCAGGGCGGCACCACGGCGGGGCCAATAAGCGGCGCGGCGGGGCGTCGAGTCGGGCCTCGCCGCCGCGGTCCGCGAGTCCAGTGATTCAAGGGGCGTCCGCTCGTCCTCGCCGCCCCGCCGCCCCGTGCGTGAGCAGCCTCAGCAGGCAGAACCAGACCGGGGCGACGGATTCGCCGCGACGCGAGCAATCAGTTCGCCGGAAACAAAACAAAAAAACAATTTATCGGCGCGGTATATGCGGCTCGTTTTTGTATCTGCATTGATTTTTATTGTATTTTTCTAATTTTTTTCTCAATTTCCACCATTCTTTTCTCACTTTTTTCTCTTTTTTGTCACAGTTTTTTTTCTCTTTTTTTCTCTTTTTTAACCCATTTTTTCTGTTGTTTTTTTTTTCGTTTTTTTTTCCCTGTTTTTTTTTAAATTTCACAAAATTAGCTAGACGCTTTGCTACAATTCAGGACCCAAAGACCTTGGCCGTTTTTAAACGACGCTCGTGACAGAAGCAGCAAGTTGCCTGGACCTAGGAGAGTGGAACCGATGATGGAAAACGATAAAAATTAGAGCGCCGGGACGATCCCCCGCGGTAAATTAGCCCGCGTGCAGCCCACGGTCGAGGCCGCGCGTCCGCCGGATGACCGGTCGAAATCCTTGTTTGTTTGGGAACCTTACTTTTATGATAATTTGAAACAGGTTGGCGGCATCTTTCATGTCACCGGATTTGATTTGTTGCCCTTTATTTAATTTTCTCTCCTGGATTCGAACACTTCGCCTCCGCTTCACCCCCTCCTGCCGTCGCCCCGCACCGCCTGGTTTCATTTTTCTCTCTCTCACACACACTCAAGCGCGCACGCACGCGCGATGAACGAAACTTTTATAATTGCATTCTCATTTGGCACTCAAAGCAGACCACCGCAGGCTTGGCATCGACTCACACTCCCAACTGAGTGTTTTCCTAAACCCTCTCTGCAGAAAGTCGCAGAAAGTTGCCTCTTTTCACGGGCCGCACAACGCAAGTGGACGCAGTTCGAGATCACAGTGATGTGGCGATCCTGCCTTTGAGTCCTTGGCGTGCACGGCGGCCATGAAGCGCCACCACCAAATTGACTCAGCAGCCGCCGGGACCAGAGACCGGCCTGGACCGCACACAGCCTCGAACGGACTCCCACTGTGACGAGCCCGATCGCTTAATAGTGTTGTAGAGAATTGTGGGTGCTGGACAATCCGTAGTTGGGCAGTTTCCCGAGGACAGTCTTGATACAGTCTTTTTTTTTCGATTGAGACTCGCAAGTGGTCGATAAAAGCAAACTCGATAGACACTCCACTTGAAATGACCTCGCAAAACGTGCCGCACATTCTCACAAAAGAAACAGAGTGCCTTTTCGAAACAAAAAGAGAAGCGCTCCCCCCGCGTGTGTGTAAAGCGCACTGCAGGCCGACATGGGTTCTGTCTTGTAAACGAGTTCCAATTGGGGCTGCTGCTGCTGGCCGGCGCTGCGCGGGCCCTTTGGCGCCAGAGAGCTGCCCGGCTCCTCCGAGAGGACCCCCTCCGAGGAGGAGGCCGGCGTGGCAGCGCCGTGGCAGTGGCGTGGCAGCGCCGTGGCCGCCCCCCAGCTGGTGGGAACGGCCGAACGATTACCTCGAGTACGTTTGGCTTCTGCTTCTCGACGCCGCGTCCGATTGGAGTTCCGTCTCCGCCTGGGTCTTCCCTCCCTCTCTCTCTCTCTCTCTCTCTCTCTCTCTCTCTCTCTCTCTCCGCACACACACATGCCGATTCGAGCCTTTCGTCTTGTCGCGCGTTGAGGTTCCTCGAGGTCGCGCGGCTCGCTGCATCCCTCCGCGCTTGGCTCCGCCCCCTTCACAGCTCGTCAGCGCTCGTCAGCAGCCCAACAAGCGCTCGTCAGCAGACTCATTCCGAACAGTGGCGCTGCCTCTCTCGCACTCACGGGCCGCTCCGCGGCGGTGCGAGAGAGACAGACGCAGTTCCGGATCCGTCTGCCGGCCGTGAACGCGGCGGCCGAAACGGCCAAATGAAATGTGACCGGCGACTCATTAGCTGCCATTCGATCTGACCACTATCCATCAGAGAGAGAGAGAGAGAGAGAGAGAGAGAGAGAGAGACAGAGAGAGCACACTGGGGCACCAAAACGAAAAAAAAGCCCTGTTTGGAATCAGGCGGCCATTGCCGTTGTGTGCTCGCGTCTGCCTCTCCCGCGGAGGAGCGGGTCAGGCCAGCCAGCCGTCCGTTTGATGCGCCGCCTGTCACTCTTGACGTGAAGACCATAATCAATTTAACGGGCTGATTGATTTCGAATTAGTTGAGTGTGTCGGTATGCCCCACACACAGACAGCACCAACACACGCTCACTTTCTCTCACACACACGCTCTCCCACTCAAACGCGCTGTTGGCGAACGGGCGTGTCGTTTTTCACACCTATCAGTGCGTTGAAGTGCTGGGCCTTAATTGTCTCGCTGAGGATGAGTCATATGGCTAGTTGAGCCCTGAGCCCTTATTTTTGAAATTGAGAGGGACTGTTTTTGTGCTGTTTCGGGGAATGCCATGACGCTCCGCGCGCCAGCCCAGCGTACTGGCTGACAAAGTGAGGTTAGGTGAGGTTAGGGTTGGCTTGCTCTAACAAGGTGTCGACCCCCTGCTGCTGCAGCGAGCCGGCTAGCCGAGCCAGACCAGCGTCCGAAAAGCCGCCTCCGTCTCCCTCGCGCCCCTTCGGGACGCCCCGCGAGCGCGAGAGGGACGGCGCGACGCCAAACCGGTGTTCGGAATCTGTCGGGCCGCGCAGAACCGATAAAGCCGATATCGGCGCCACGCCGCTCTAGTTAAGAAAGGCTTGCCTGCCTCCCAGATATACGACCGGCGTCGGTGACTGTTGCAGCCGTGCGGCTTTACGGACCGACCGTCCCAGCGGGAACAGCAAAGAGCGTGTCCGACCAGATGGGATTTTACTCTGTCCTGGGCGTGCCGATCTTGTTTTCCAGTTTTGCAGCACTATTTTTCTGGGCGATGTACTTTTGTCCCTACACAGCGAGAACGCACGCACAGAGGACTTTCCAAAAGTCGTTTCCGTCGCTCTGTCCCCACAAGGGACGCCCCATGAGTGCGAGAGAGACAGGGCGACAAAAACGACTGTCGGAGTCAGTTGGAAGGGAATGACCGCCCCTGCCGATACTCCCGCTTGCCTCTGGCAGTCTCTGGCGCGCGGGGTAGCGACCGCAGCGACGGTGGCACACTAGCCTGCCGCTTCCGCCTGGGTGGGCCCCGACTAATTCGAATGATTAAAAGCATCCCGCGGACACCGTCCCTCTGTCTCTCTCGCACCCCTCTGGAACGCCGCGCGAGTGCGAGAGAGACAGCCTGCAGCGTGGGCCGACACGCGTAGGCCGACTGCTTCTGGGCATAGACTGCAGAAGACACGCCCGGCACACACACAGTCGCACTCACTCACACACACGCGCCGCCGCGGACACCATCTCACTCACTCGCATGGGCGTGCCGTCGGCCTGTGCAGCCAGCGCGGTGGGCCGGGCCGGTAGCGGCGCGGTCGGTAGCACGGTGTACTTTGTCGCTCAGGACTCGACTCGACTCGGGTGGGCGGCTGAAGCTGGAGCTGCAGCCCGTCAAACGAATCGAAATTTGTTGCTCCAGTCCACGGTGGGTGCTCCAGTCCATGCTCCAGTGCCGTCCGCCGGCCAGCGAGGAGTAGTTCCTGGCCTCGCCGCCGCCCCTGGGCGCTGTGTGCTGGAGAGCGGCCGGCCGCGTTGGTTGGGTGGCCTACACTGCCGGGCGCGTCCCTCCTCATGCTTCTACAGTGCAGGTCGCCTAGTAGGCACGCAGCCCATCGTGCATGAAGGCGCCAGAAGAGTTGCCTACCCACCAGGCGCTGATTTGATGCCAGTGTGGTGACGCTACGTCAGAAAGGCTTGTGTGTGAACAGGTGCTCGTGCAGGTGACGTGATGTGCGCGATTTGTAACGTGTCTGCTCAATGGAGGCCCAAGTAGACAAAGCACATAACCCACAGGACCTCGTCAATGAGTATTTTCTGCAATATTGGAAAGGCTCAGATATTTTGCTTGTGATTTGACAGACATGGCAAAACGCAAGATTTTTGACAAGCTCAGAAAATAAAAATAAAGTTTTAGCTGTTCTTTTTTAATTTAAAAATATTACTAAACAATGACTTTTTTCTTCTGCAACATCTCTGAAGTCTAAATGCTGTCGACTCAAGAGGTTGCCATGGCATCATACAATGTGTAGCGTGATATTCTCACAGGAGCAATATTTTATAACACTATAAAGCTTAAGTAAAATCAAAACAGTTAAAGGTTTAAGGAAAAGCAAGGTAAAATATAAATCAGCTAAAATCTTATCTCAAATCAAGGCAAGAGCCCGTATCACAGTATGGCTACACTCAAAAGTGAATACAACTGAATACGCCCCATCAGACAGGCAAACTACAACAAATTTTTAAGTAAAATACACATTTGTACATTCAATCAATCGGCGATCAAATTCATTAACATTTCACTTATTTTACAATTCTAGTCTTCTAAGTCACACATTTCTAAAACAACCGCATGGCAGTCGCCATTCATACTGAAACGATTACCAAAGAATCTTCGAGAGTGAATAGGACTCACCAGTTGGTTCACATACATAAAACTTTAAGAACAACACAAATTCAAATCACTAATCATGACTAAAACACAAAAATGCATTAAAATACTTCTTTTATGTACCATGCTGTATGTAGTACATTCCCAGAAGGAGACCAAGGACCCATGATCAACTTCATGTAAAATGATCCTCCTGCAGAAGGCAAACTTGAACCCTGTAACTTTCATATGTAAAGAAATATAGTAAAAATATTTTCTGGCATCATAACAAAAATAACTACGCTACACAATACACAATGGTAGAGTGTAATGTTTTAAAAAATTATTAATGTAGGAACAGAATGGAGTTACTCTAAATTTCTAGTTCATCTATGAATAATTCTTGTGTACTCTCAAATATATTTTTATATCATGCTTGGTCTTACTAGAAGAGACTAAGTCATTTACAAACCTTTCTACTGATATCACAAAGTAGAAATTATTTCACAAGTAATGCCGTAACAGCAGACTTGATTATATCCTATGCGGCACAAAACAGAAATATAAAACAATCGTCAGAGTAATGCAATAAACATGATACAATACAACAAACATCAGAACAAACAAAACAAAATGGGTAATAACTTAGATAAAAAATTGATTCCCACTTATCACTCACATTCTGCAGTAGTTTGGCATTCAATGACACTTACACTTAAAACTCCTATCCAACAATGACTTGAGCACAGCAGGTACATCATATTAGCTCAATAAAGTACTTTTCATGACTATTAGCACCATTTACTTAATGAAGAAAAACTAAGAATTTGAGCATCAACAAAACTAAGCAAGAGCTGAATAGACAAAATATGCTATTGCTCTAGATGATTCCAAGCAAAATAGATTACAAACAAGTGGGAAGCCAATATGTATACACCAGAATAAATATCAATCAATTAAGTTTCTTTCTCACTCTTTGTTAAGGTCTGTATCTTGAACACACAATGGGCCACAACAATATGATGTACGTTTCTGTCTTCAGGTAAATTTACAACTTACTTATGTGTGATGAAATTAGTTTACATCTATAATGGCATCACTTTGGTTGTTTTTTATGTAATAAATTACATATACATATATCTTTAAGATTAAAGGAAAACAAAAGACAAGGGAAGAATGTGCCATTATGACATAAAAGAAAAGAAAACAAAGAAGAGAACATACACAAACGCTTTTGTACTCTCTCTGTGTCTCTCACGCACACACAAAGGAAAGCTTGAGCAATGAACATAATGGAAGCAAGGGTAGCACTTTCTTCTCACATGAATGAAGTATAGAAAAATTGTTTAAGATATGCATGACAACATGCATTGAAGCATGTACTATACATTTGACACTGATGACATAAGTGGCTTTGACTGGTGGCTAACAGGTGGCTCTTTTCGCCGGAATGTGACCCATGTATAGACCAAACTTCCAATGACGCTGAAAAAAAAAATTAACAAAAGAAATTAGAAACACAGTTGTTAGCAGTTGGTAGCAAATGTAACATTAAAACCCTGATGCCTTACCTAAAATTAATTCCAATGAAATTGACCCAACTGAAAATATAGTCACCACCAATGACCATTCCCAAGTATGTAACGCTAATATTTTTTAAACAACCAATAATAGTTGTTGTCAGAGCTGAGTTATAGTGGGTGCATAAAATTACACTGTATGAAAGAATGAAGCCCATGATGCAGGAAAGTATGAATTGTGAGAGGAACATGAAATTTCCCCAATCAGGAAACTCAAGGGCCTGAAATCACAACACAAAACATAAAGGGTATAGCCAAAAGACTTTCAAAAAAGTACAAAATCTTAAAAAAACTTCACTTACTTTGTCAATCTCTCCAAGACTGAATGCAAACAAAAATGAGGGTATGACCATAAAGAGAGAATTGTAGTAAGTAAGGCCATACTTTCCTAGTTCTTTGGAATCTAACTTTTTCTTCATGTAAACACCTTGGGTAGCAGTGAAAAAGTCATTCATCAGAACGAATATATAACCTTCTGCAGTAAAAGCAAGGTCATTGCTGAAAACGGAAACGAAACAAATTACATTATTCAGGTATGTTACAAACAATATAATAATATATGAACAATATCTTGCTTATTTTACCTTGCAGCTACAAGAGCACCAATAATCATGGTGTATACTGAGAACTGAACTGCCACACTTGGCTTCACTCTGAAACATCAGACAGATTTTTGTGTTTATTCATGAAGTTTAAACAAAGCAGCATTCTAGTTAAAAAAAACTCACCCAAGAATGTAAAATTCTGCCACCATAGTCATTAAGATTGAAAATCTTCGTAAGGCAGTGAACATGGGCAAACTGATCACAAAAGAAAACAAATCAATAACATTCCAAAAAGCTTCGGGGAGCAAATTGTAAAGGAACAGTTTGAGCAACTCATACCTCAATTCTTTGGTTCCTCCGAGTCCAAAAGTGACATTTCCTATGTAAATGAGAGGAAGGGGCCATATCTGTAACAATGCAAAGTGTATAAGTCAACCTGAAAAATAAATAAAATGGACACTGCGTGTGGAAATAAGTAAAAGTGGCTACTCACCTTCCTTAATGTGCTTGATTCTAAGTCAGGGAAAGATATCATTCCTAATTTCTTAGCTGTGTAGAGAACTATGATTGTAGCGAACATCTGACCTAACGCTAAGCATTGAAAAGATGGAAAGCTGCAAAGGGACAAAGACAAGACAGTAGTTATTCACTCCGAAGAAACAGGCACTTTAATAAAAAGACAGTAAGAAGTTGCGGTAATTGTGACAGTTCACATTTAATGTGAAAACACTTAAAGTTGATAAATTCCAGCACTTGAAAATTTAACTATGATTTCTCACAAGCTCCAACATTATAATTCCAGGCATAATGTCAACATAAATCGTCAGGAAAATGTTGCTTGCGAGAGCAGCAAAGAGATTGACTACTGGCACAGAAAATTACCCAAATGTTTACAATGTCACCCTTAACCTAAGCATTGCAACCCCCGCAGGCCTCGGCCGTCAAAACTTACTTGTAAGTGGTGAGCACTGTTTTATTCACGACAGTGATCATGAAGGACGCCGCACCGTAGAACACCGCCGAGCCCACTCTCTTGAACATGAGCGATTGTCTGTCTCTGTCACTGGCGCCGTCGTCCCCGAGACCGATTCCGTTCCCGACCACCCCCATGTCGACTTGGACTCGAGTCGCCCGCGCCTAAGAACGCACACCCCACAAACGCGACACACGCTTACTTCCCAGCGTCCCAGATTCACGCGTTTCTTATCACACAGCAGCGACAGATAAAACGACTAGTTTTATTTGACATTGTAGTCGAGCAGGAAGCACGTAGAGTGTGGTTCGCGTAGATCGGCCCAAGTACTGACTAAACTGACGTACGAAAACAAAAGCAGACGGCGCTGGGCTGCCGCGCAACGCAACGCGAGGCTAGCGGGGCTCCGCGACCGGTGCTGCTCCCCGCGGCGAGACGCGGAACTGACAAGCTGTTTGCTGGTCCGTCCCGTCCCGTCCGCCTGGGGACCCTCCACGTCCGCCTAGACGTCCCGTCCGCCTGTCGATCCCGCGGTCATGTGGGGCGTTTCGAGTTCCTGTGATGCATGCGACCCGATGCAACCACACTCTTGCGAACAAGCCGAAAAAAATACATAGCTGAGACAAAGTGATCGCTGGAGAAAACCAGTGTCTTCTCCAGGCCAAGTATAGTGGATAACCGCAGGACGGCAGTCAGCATCAAGGACGTCCTGCTGCTCAAAACACCCGCAAACTGCACAAAATCAGATCCCAAATGGAGTATCAAATTGAAGCGCGTTGTTGTCGTGCCGTGGTCGTCGATTCATCGGGCCTTCCCTCTTTCCAGTGTCGCGGCGACGGAAATAGAACAGCTCTGTCTCTCTCGCTCTCCACGGGGGGGTCCGTGGGGGTGCGAGAGAGACAGAGCGAGGCAGCCTGTGGGATCCTGTCCGTCCCGTCCCGTCGGACCGGGCGATTACCGACCGCGGCCTCTGGGTCACGTAGGCTTAACTTGATCAGCATCCAGCAGTGGAAGTGCATCATCCTCGAGGATGGCTGGCGACGTGGCCGCCGTTGCGTCAGCCGTCAGCCCCACTGTAAGTTTGAACCTGAAGCGGTGGCAAACTGTTGCTGCGGCGCGGCCGTGACTTCGTGCGGAGCGAGGTGGACTGTGACGTCGACGGTCCAGGAGGACGGCGGTCTTCTCGTCGCCACGGTGCAGGTCGGCAGGGCTGTCTCTCTCGCACTCGCGAGGCGGTGTAAGAGAGACAGAGCGACGGAGCACTGGCAGGCGTGGAAACGATGACGCTCGAATAATGCAATTTTTGCTCACCTTGGCCAAGCCTCGAGCTCTGGGGCTCCTTTGATGGGGTGCCGAGGGTGCCGCCATCGTCGCCGAGTCCTCGGTCCTCGAGTGAGGCGGCTTGCTTCGCCTGCTCCGCCGAGCCGACGAGGAGCGCCGGGCGGCCGTCGCCGTCACGACGCCAGTCACCACGGCGTCACGATACGGTGACGCGCAGAGGCGACGTCGGGCACGATTACCGTTTACAGTAACCAAACATAGCGAGAATGCTTTTCTGCATTCGCGCTGCTGCCGACGCCTCGCTGAACCATACCAGCGCGGCAGGACGCTCGTGGTCCACCTTTTTTCGAACCAGGGTGTTTTTTGTTTCCCGTTTGGGCTATCGATCTACAGTGCTGAGCCCGTACAACCAGCGCAACCAGGTGCGACATGCGGGTGCCAACCGGCAGTGCCGTCTCTCTCGCACTCGTGGGGCGTCCCGCACGGGTGGGAGAGAGACAGAGCGATGCATGCCTGTTCGGAATGAGTGGACGGCTCAAGACGTCGCCGTCGTGTCGTCGGGGCAGGCCAAGGGGCAGGCACTGCGCTTCACTTGCAGTGGACGGACGGGCAGACAGACAGGTGCAGCGCCACACAGACAAACAGACACACCCAGGAAGGCGGTCCTGGAATGCGCCAAAGGCGGCCAAAGGCAGTGAGCGAAGGGCGAGCGGCTAGCGGGCTGCAGGGCGTCAAACGAGCAGGGCCAAGGGCACCGGGGCCACGGGCTGGACTCTGGCGGGGCTGGCTGGCCCAGGGATCAGGACTCCAGTCTGGAGGCGCCAGTCCAGTCCGCAGTCCGCGGCCGTTCGGCGACGGCCGTTGAACCGTCCCAGCTCCGGCGCGTCCCGCCCCGCCACGCCACGCCATGTTCGTTCACACTGCTGACATGACGCTGCGCTCTGCACGCCCTGGAGGCCCCATCGGCTCCAGCGCTGAAGCCTCAAGGTGGCTCCAGTGGCTCCAGGAGCTCCAGGAGCTGCAGGCTGCCAGAGGACGAGCAATAAATACAATTATTATTATTACCTTGGTCTCGTCGCGACGGCAACAGAATTCCGCGCCGGCGGGGCGTGGCAGCGTGGCTGCGCGGCAGTGTGGCGGTTGCTATCGACTGGCAGCGAGATTCCCAGTAAATGACGCCCCCCTTCCCCCTCGGCGAGCTGAAGCAAAGAGCATGCCGCGGAGGCTGCAGCGACGCCGAGCACCGCGACGCGGCGACGCGGCTACCTGCCGCAAATCGCAGTTTCAAACAGCAGTCAGAGGTGTGGAGGTTTATGGCTCGGCGAGGTGAGTGGCATGCTGGACAAGTATGCAGGTGTCTGCGCGCGTCGCCGACGGTGTAGGCAACCCGCCGGCCTTGGGGTTCTAGAGTGCAGCGGCCTAGGCAACCCGCCGGGCCGACGGCCTAGGGCGTCTCCGTGGAGCGGCGCTGCAGGCGCAGTGTGCCTCCGTGCAGGGCCCCGCCCCGCGCCGCAACCTGCAACGCCCTTGAAAGTGCGGAGTGTGATGAGAGGGCAACGTCCGGCACGCCGGCGGGGCGGGGCGGGGCGGGGCGCGGTGGAGCCCCGCCCGGAGTAATGTGCATGCGCCCGCCCCGCCCCGCCCCGCCCCGCCACACCGGTCAGCTCGGACGAGTCGGCCTCCTGATGGGCCCTTCGCTAAGGCCCTTTATGGCTAGAGAGGCCCCCTTGCTGCCAAAAGCCCTTCCAGTGCCGAACGGCCGTCGCGGCCAGCGCACAGTGGGCCAGAAGACCGGTGGAGGCGGCCTAAAGTCTAGACGCGTTTTGAGCTGCAGAGTCGCTAAGCAGGACTCGAACCGGACGTGTGACCCCACCAATGGATTCCCCGTTCGGAGAGCAGTCCATTGGTGGGGTCACACGCTCGGTTCGAGACCCACAGTGCAGCAGTCCAAATATGTTCCAATCTTGACGCGGCTGGTCGCGACGCTCGAAAAAAATCGTAGTGGAGTGCAACGACGCCAGCTTGGCCATCGCGGAGGGCGTGGCGCTGGCGGCGTGGCGGGGCGTGGTGGCGGGGCGTAGTGCAGCCCAGCATTAGCTTTGGACTAATGGCCATTGCAGCCAAGACCGGCCACATGCAAGTGCATGCACTGCGCTGGCTGCGCTGTGCCGGCCGGACTAGTGCCGGACCGGAGTCGAACACCAGGGCCTGGCCGACTAGGGCCCCAGGGATCGCACCGCCCCGCGCCGTCTAACCGTTATTTTGACTCGAAAAAAAAATTCAAGCGACTGAGCTAAGCAGCGCCGCCGCCACCCTCCAGACGCAAAGCTGTCTGTCTGTTTGCCTGTCCGTCCGTCTGCCTGAGGTCACGACTAGCCCTCCAATTGTGGCCGGCGTGGCGCCATCCCGGAACACACACCATTCCGGGAATTGTTGGCGCTTGGCACAGAGAGCGGCGTGGCGGCGCGTTGCGGCCGGCCGGACGATCCTTCAAGTCAGGCAGTGCGTCTCGGTGACAGGCAGACGCTGACGGGCTGACGTGGCGACACGGGGCGTTGCGGTGCGTGTGGCACGCGCCGCGCAGCGCGCACGGCCGTGACAGTGCGGGGGCAGTCCGAAGGCCTTGCCCAAGGCGAAGCAAGGCGACGGCCAGGACGGCGGCGTGGAGGGCGGCGAGTGAGGCAAGACACTGGACGGACTTGGCCGCCGCCACGACGGCCGCCGTCCTGGGTCCTGCGGGGCCTCTCGCGACGCGTCCTGCGCCACTAACCTCAAAGAGACGATGCTGCACTGTAGAAACCGCAGCCACACCTGCATAGCAGCCGCGCCGCCGCCGCCGGCGATTTTGAAAAAGAGCGCAAGGCTGTGGTCATCCCGGTTTAGCCCATCGCAGGGAATGCAGGGGCGGAGCACAGTGAGCCAGAAGACCGGCGCAGGCGGCCAAAACTCTGAAAGAGTTGCTAAGCAGGACTCGAACCAAACATGTGACCCCACCAATGGATTCCTCGTTCGGAGAGCAATGCAGTGGTGGGGTCACACAGTCGGTTCGAGTCCGGCTTAGCGCCTCTGGAGCTCGAGTTACGGCCGCCGGCGCCGGCGCCTGGCCCACTGTGCGTGGCAGGCACGTACTTCGTACTTCCCGCGAAGCCATTTTGGCGGTAGAAGAAGCTCCGCTAGCGTCATCGGCCGTCGCCGTCACCTCCGGCCGCTCGCCGCTTCCTCTTCGGAGCGCCGTTCCTTCGAGGCGGCCGCGGTCATGACCGTCGTGACCTCGACGGGGTCAAGCAGGAGGGCGATCTAAGCCCGGGGGGCCCACGCTGCAAGTTCGGCCACACTTCCTGGGCCCCGCCATTAAGGCCAGCAGGCTGGGATGCAGCTCGGACCGCCGCGGGCACTACACAGTGTAAAAACATAACAACAACAACTAAAGGTAGCGGCCCAGGTGTTGCTCCGTGAAGTAACTTCTGCGTGTCTTGACAGTCCGTCGAGCACGGCGTCCGCGACAGTGAGCCCCCGGTGGACGCCACCACGAGCGCGTTCGAAACAGACCGCAGTTTTCCGAACGCGACCCGCGCGCAGTCTCCGGCGTCTCGGTGGTCTCGACGTGCAAGCTGCGCAGTGCCGCGACGGGCGCGCTCGGTGGCGGCCCCTGGCGGCTCGCCGGCGAACTAATCCCAGGTGCTAATGACGGAACACACTCGCCTGCCGGCCCCGCCGCGAGTGCGCTCGGTTATTGCGTTCCAAAGCGCCGTGCGTGTGAGTGCGTGCGTGTGTGTGCGTGCGTCCGTCTCCCTCGCACTCACTACAAAGACGGGCCTGATGCTGCGCCGCCGTGCCGCCGCACAGTGGGCCAGAAGGCCGATGGAGGTGGCCAATATTCCAGACGCGTTTTGAGCTCCAGAGTCGCTAAATGGGACTCGAACCGAACGTGTGACCCCGCCAATGGATTCCTGGTTCGAAGAGCAATCCATTGGTGGGGTCACACGTTCGGTTCGAGTCCCATTTAGCGACTCTGGAGCTCAAAACGCGTCTAGAGTTTTGTCCGCCTCCGCCGGTCTTCTGGCCCACTGCGCGCCGTGCCCCGCTAGGGCCGAGCCGTTGACCCTGCTGCTCCGCCCTGCTACCGTAGACTGATTCCGAGAGTCGTCGCTCTGTCTGCCTCGCACCTGTACGGGACGCCCCTGGAGTGCGAGAGAGACAGAGCGACGACCCTCGGAATCAGCTGGCTGGCTAGGCATGCAGACCGCAGCCGCCGCCTGTCCCGACAGCGGAGGCTTCGTGCCGATCCGTGCCGAACGCAAAATGACGGTAATTAGATTTCAAACTTTTCCCCGTCCAACTCGTTAGCCGTTGCTCTGTCTTGTATAAATAACTCTGAAACGTCGGCGCCCGCGGCGCCACCGCCCGCGGCCACCCGCCCGCAACGCCCTTCGACAGGGGCGCCAACCTCGTCGCGCGAAAATAAAAACACCGACGACGACACCTGGCTGAACGCCTGTGAGGTAGGCAACGTGACGGCACGGGACCGTTTGGGTTGCCTATCCAGCACGGCGCTCTCGGCCGAGGGGTGCTGATCACGGTGCTGCTGCTGGGCTTCCTAGAGCTTCGCGTGACCGAAACCGAGTCATCTCCGCGAATAGCCCTATTGTTCACTGACACGCTGCTGGAGGTGGTGCAGAAGGTGCGCGTGAAAAAAAGGAACGAGATGCTCTTGGTTTTCCTGATGTGTGAGCAGCACGTGTGTGATGACGTATACAGTGATGTCACCCAGCGAGGTGTTTGCCGGCGTGACGTCAGGGACCCTGACCTGGCCACGGCCGCCACGGCCACGGCGGTCCCGCGCGAGCATGGCGCCCGGCGTGGCGGCCAGGCCGCCCAGGCTCCAGGAATAACCATGAACCTTATCGCCAATCGCGCCGCCCGCTGGAGTGCGTCCTGGAGTCCGCCTGGAGAAAGGCCTGGAAGAGGCTTCCTTCTCGCTGCTGAGTCAGAAAGAACTTCTTCAAAATTCAAAATGAAAGAACCCCAAATTTGTCGCCAAAAATTTCCGCGACCCCCAGGAAAAATTTCGCGACCCCACGCGACCCCTCCTTTAGCATGCCTTTGATACAAAGTGCGATAATCCGCCTTAGTTTGGGAGCAGTCTCAAAGTAGATCAAAACGGTCACAAATGTCTTTGGAAAATCGTGTTTTGGGCTGACTTTAAGCAGACACTGCGTCTGATCCGAGGCGGTATATCGTCCTCCCTGAACGGGCAATTAGTCTTTGGACCTTCCTTTAGCATGCCTTTGTTACGGAGTGCGATTATCTGCCTTAGTTTGGGAGCAGTATTGCCGCAAAGTTGATCAAAACGGTCACAAATGTCTTTGAAAAATCGTGTTTTGGGCTGACTTTAAGCAGACACTGCGTTTGATCCGAGGCGGTATATCGTCCTCCCTGAACGGGCAATTAGTCTTTGGACCTTCCTTTAGCATGCCTTTGTTACGGAGTGCGACTATCTGCCTTTGTTTGGGAGCAGTATTGCCGCAAAGTTGATAAAACAGCCCAAAACACGATATTTCAAAGACATTTGTGACCGTTTTGATCAACTTTGCGGCAATACTGCTCCCAAACTAAGGCAGATAATCGCACTCCGTAACAAAGGCATGCTAAAGGAAGGTCCGAAGACCAATTGCCCGTTGAGAAAGTACGAAGGCCCGCCTCGGATCAGACGCAGTGGCTGCTCAAAGTCAGCCCTAAACACGATTGTTCAAAGACATTTGTGACAGTTTTGATCAACGTTGACACAAACCACTGGTAAACCACTGGTTTACCGCTAGAGCGCGCCAGCCAACGCGCCACTGAGCCGAGCCTGGCCGAGCCGATGAACCCCTGGACGGTCTTGAGTGCCTTCATGCTTCAGGGCCGGCCTGGCCCGAGGCCTGGCCCCTCGGGGACTTTGGACTTCCCTGGCGCTTCCTGCTTGCCGGACTGCCGGCCCCTGGAGCCTAAGGCCATCCTCCGAAACGGGAGGCCAGGCCCCGGGCGTCGCACCACGGGCACCAGGCGGGCACCAGGCGGCCACCAGGCCCCACGCTGGGTCCCGAGTCCCAGGTTGCTGGCCCTCGAAAATGAGGTAATGCGGGGGCATTTTTCAAGCCGCTGGCTGTCAGCCGCGCGCGCTGTTGGCTCGGGCATGATCTCAGCGAGTTTTGCAATCCCCGACATGCGGAGACGACGACGTCGAAGGAGGACATTTTTCCAGTCAACACCGAGACACACACCGCGTGTACACTGTTTGAAGCTGATTTGATTTTCCACTGGTCACTCTAGCTGTGTTGGCAACGAGAAGTTGGGAGCGTTAGGTTTGCAGCAGTAGGGCCCGGCGATCGATTCTCAACAATTCAAATCTTTGGCCAACCCAGCAGGGCAGTGGTGCCAACACCGCCGGGGCGTCACACGCTGGTGGTCGACGAACGACCTTCCTCGCGTGGCCGGCCTTGCCGTCGCTACTCCCCGCGCAGACGCGCCGCGCGGCGATACTCCTTGCCGTTCGTCCAAACGCGGCTCCTCCTCCTGTGGTCGCGAGCGGAAAAATTGCCCCCCGTTTTCCCGACACGCGAATTGTGCCGACTTTCCCGCGAGTGCCTCCATGTTGTGGCGTGCATAGCCCTGGCTGTCACGCGGGCTTGTCGCTTCCAAATCTGATGTCCCCCCCCCCCCCCTGGCCGGGGCGGGCCTCCCGAAATAGGCCACCGCGTGGGGCGCGTTGGACGGGCGGGCCGTGCCGAGGGCCTTGCTCTGACACAGCGCTGGAAAAGCCACGCCACGCGTTTGTTTCGCCCCAGTAATTATCCAATTTGGTCGATGCCGCGACGCGGGCCTTCCCCGCTTTCGCGCTTTGGCAGCGCTACGCGCGCGATTCCGACGGCCCAATCCGCGCGTTTTGACAGCCCTAGCCGCAAGCGTGCCGCAGATCGACCGCGGGGACCGATTTGCACGCCTGCGGCCGTGCCGGTCGGTGAAATAACACGCAGCGCGGTTAAAAATTCAGCAGGCGCGGCCAAAAACGGACCGAAACCACGAAACCGCGCCGGTGGCGCTGCACGTGTACGTCGACGTGTATGCGCTCGGCCTTGTTTGACTGCTCCACTTGAACCAGTGACCCACCGAGCCCCGCCCACGCCGAGGCCCCCGCCGCCCCGAGCCTCGCCAGGTGAGGCGCTGAAGCCCATGGTTGACATAATGTGATGAGCAGGTGCATATTTCATGCCCCTCCCCCTCGCCTCGCCTAGGCCTGCCGGCCCGGCCTGGTCCGTGCACAGTGCACTCGCCACGCGCCAGGGCGGGATTCGGGTGTCCGTTGCGCTCTGTCTCTCTCGCACCTGTACGGGACGCCCCATAAGTGCGAGAGAGACATCGCGACGAAGCGACCCTAGGGAATCCCACGTGCTCGGGTTCACCGTATCGACGACCGGTATTGATTGGTTGCAAATTCGTCGCGTTCTCATGCGGTGCGACGCTGTTCTTTTATCAGCCCCGGACACGCCGACACGCCGGCACACTGGTAGGGCCGATAACGGCCGAGGGCCATCGCCGGCACACTGATGCCGAGAGTCGCGCTCTGTCTCTCTCGCACTCGTGGGGCGTCGCGTCTAGGGGGCGTAGCTGGCGGTGCTGCCGCACTGTGAGCCCTTCGCAGTGTAGGCGCACAGTGTCGCACAGTGTGGCGCCTCCTTCTCCTTCTCCTTCTCCTTCTCCCCGTTCCGCGGGTCCTCTCTAAACGCTCCGATTGCGTCACGACTCAGTGACGCAGTCCGACTTGCACGCGGTTTGGTGCAGCCTGGCTCGGTGGGGGCGGCGTGGCGGGGCGGGGCGGGGCGTGGCGGGGCGTGGCGGGGCGGGGCCTGGCGGGGCGTGGCGGGGCCTGGCGGGGCGGGGCGGCTAGGTGACATTGAGGGACGCATCGTGACACGCTCCGCGGCGCAGCGACACCGTAATTAGACAGACAGCCATCCTTGCGGCCTTTCTTTGCCGCTCAGGGGCGTCGACGCGTCCGAATTTCAGGGGGGGGCAAGCGGCCCTCTGCCGTTCGGGTTGCCTACCTTCAGGCGTTTTTGTTATTCGCGTAAAACAAGGTAATGTATGGGTAAAAGAACGAAAAAAGGGATAAACAGGTGACTAAATATCTTGCATTTAATTTACAAGGTTTGCTTGGCTTGACTTCGTTCGTACCGTTGGAAACAAGTCTGTGCCTGCTGCTATGTACTCGGTGGGTGTCGCGGCCGCCGAGCGATTCGAAAAGGTTCAGCAAAGAGCGAAGTAAATACTTTTTGGCCCGAAATATTGCCTCCTTTGGCCCGAAATGTTGCCCCCCCCTGCCCCCCCCCTGGACAAAACTTGGGGGGGGCATTGCCCCGCTGCCCCCCCCGGTGTCGACGCCCCTGTTGCCGCTGGAGCTTCAAGTGGAGGCTCCGATCGTGAAAGTCGTTGACGCCGACGACGCCGTGGAGGTAACCGAAGAGGATGCCGTCCGCCGTCGTCGTCGTGGTGGTCGCCTTCGCGGGGTTCCATCGTCCAGCGAGAAGGCAGCAGCAAGCGGCAGGGCAGCCCTCGCCAGGCCGTCATCGCCGAGCCGCCGTCCCCGCCGTGGTGGAGGAGGCCCTTGCCTAGGTCGAGTGCACCCTGGCGGCACGACTCGGGGCCGGGGATGACGGCGGCGGTGAAGGGGGATACGATCTTGCCCTGCCTGCGGCTGCCGGCGGCGGCCTCGCGCGAGCGAACTTTTCGCTCCAAGCAGAGTGTCGCGTTTAAACAACTTTCACGCTCCGGCGGTGTCTCTCTCTCTCCCTCCCCCTCGGTCTGCGCTGCGGGCCCGCGGCCCGGGGGGCTTCTAACGGCCGGGACTGTGCGACTCGACTGCCTGGCCTAGCGGCCTAGCCTAGTGCCGACGGCTCTACATCGGCTGCCCCCGCGTGGCGGTGCACAGTGGGCCAGAGGACCGGTGGAGGCGGATACAAAACTCGAGACGCGTTTTGAGCTCCAGAGTCGCTAAACAGGCCACGAACCAAACGTGTGACCCCACTAATAGATTCCTCGTTCGGAGAGCAATCCATTGGTGGGGTCACACGTTCGGTTCGAGGCCTATTTAGCGACTCTGGAGCTCAAAACGCGCCTAGAGTTTTGTCCGCCTCCACCGGCCTTCTGGCCCACTGTGCGGTGGCGCCTCTCTCCCGGCGCCCTTGCACCGCCTTGCAGCAGTCAGTCTGTCTCCCTCGCACCCCTTCGGGACGCACCCACGAGTGCGAGAGAGACAGCGCGACGAAAGCCTTCGGCCGACGCCTGTTTGCCTCAGATGACAACGACGACGCGACGCCGCGACTTGCTCCACAATTAGGCCCCATTCATTGCTTTTACGGTGGCGCGAGCAAAAACTCCGCCAATCACAGTGCAGCGGGACGAACAGCGCGCGACCCCGAACAGTGCACTGCTCCGCGCCGCCAACAAGCGCGCGGTGCTCTCCTGCAGAGTGCGGCGGCGGAGGTTCAATCCCGGTTGCCGCCGAAATCACGAGTAACGACATGGGGCATAAACATCGAGGAGTGCAGTAGCGCCGCAGCGCCACGCCCCGCCCGGCCCGCCAGCCCCCCGAGGGGCACCGGGGGAGCACCACGGGGGCACCTCCACCATGCCTCCGCCATGCCTGCAGGCTTCCCCGCCCGTTTTTCCAGCCCGTTTACTCCTCCTTCTTCTCCTTCTCCTGAATCCTTTTGCCGCCCCGGTGGCGCTACTACGCTGCTATACGAGGGGCTATGGGTAGCATATCGATCGGCACTGCGCCGTCACTGCCGTGGTGCGGCCGTCATGCCGCGTGGCCGCGCTGGGCGCCACCAAGGTGGTCACGCAACGGACACGCAGCACGCTAGCACCCTTTGGGCGCCCACACAGACACACACAGACACACATAGACACACACACACACACACACACACACACACACACAGACAGACACACACACACACACACACACACAGGCGTTTAGCCTAGTGTCGCTGCAAGGACGAGCCGGGCGATGCTCGCGCGATGAGCGGTCATGCAACGCCCCCCGACGCCCCGTGGAACGCGCAGTGGGCCAGAAGACCGGTGGAGGCGGCCGAAACTCTGGACGCGTTTTGAGCTCCAGAGTCGCTTAAGCGGGACTCGAACCGAACGTGTGACCCCACCAATGGATGCTCTTCGAACGGTGGGGTGAGGTAGGCACGACGTTCTCTCCCTCGCTCGCTCTCTCTCTCTCTCTCTCTCTCTCTCTCTCTCTCTCTCTCTCTCTCTCTCTCTCTCTCTCTCTCTCCGACGTGACGTCCCGGCGCTGGTAATGCTTTATCGTAATCAGTCCCAGCCAGTATCAGCCCACAGTGCCTGTGTGTCCCTTATCATTGCGAGTAGAAGTGTCTGAGTGAGGTTGATCCGAAATGATGCATTTTCCTTTTCGCTTTCGAAACGCTGAAACGTTTCCGAGTCGACGGTCTGGAGCCGTGCCAAAGCGATGACGGAGTCAGATCTCTATCAGGACATTTGGATGTCAAAAAGCCGGAAACCAGTGGAATAATTTTGCAATGTCACGAGTCCAGCCGATGAGCGCAGAATTCTGCGGTTTAAACCAAAATAATTTTATTCCGAGCCTGGGGAAGGAATCTAACATGTTTCAGTTCTTAACAATACCTTCAGGGTTACTTTTTTTTTCAAAAACTCAAATTTTTTTTTGTTCATCAAAATTTACAGATTGTCAAAAACTCAAGTTTTATATTTTTTTCGAAAATCGAAATTTATAGACCACAAAAATTGGAACAGGAGTCTGAAACGTGGTTTCTTGCACGCCCTTTTCCCTGAGAATTCCACTCTGTAACAAGACGACTCGGATCGTGGAGGAGGGGGAAGGGGGGCGTAGGTCGTCGTGGACGCAGAGTGTGTCGCGACCGTGCCAGCAGCGGTAGCAGTCGATCCACCAGATGGTGTGTAACGGGTCTCCAAGTCACACACACACACTCACACAGACAGAGAGACAGAGAGAGAGAGAGAGAGGGAGAGAGACGCACAAAAGCGCGCGGGGCATAACAGCACTCTATTCGAATAAAAGCCGCGGCTCTCATCACGGTGGACGCTTTGTGTGACCCGTGCGCAGCCGGTGCGTGGCGTGTGCGCGTGTGTGTGTGTGGCCCGCGTGCAGCGTGCATGGCAGCGTGGCGCTGTCCCAGCCCGCCAGCGCGCCAGCGCGGTGCTATTGACCTCCAGGCAGCTCTAGCGCTACGCACAGCCCTACGCGCAGCGCGCCGCGTGCGCCCAGACACACACGCGGAGAACACGGACACTTGGCGAACTTGCGCGGCACACTGCAAACGGTCTCACAGTGCAGTGCCGCAGCGCGCCACACACACTGCAAGTGCATCGCGGTGCTCTGGCCAGGGAAGGCCGGCCGCTTAGGGAGGGCCCCCACGACTTGCATCTCGCGCCTCTCTCTGTCTCGCTCTCTCGCTCTCGCGGGCCCAGTGGACCGGGCGTAGCGGCATCCTTCTTAGCCCAGTTACATTAGTTCAAAGTGCATGGGGGACCCTAAAAAAATTAGCAAAAACGCGCCGCTTTGGGGATCGATAGTACCACCCATAAGCATCAAATCCTGAAAATTCCCAAGAATTCCCATCATGCATTCTCCCGGGAACGGCGTTCAAAGTCCGCCATTTTGGATTTTGGGGCCCAAGTGGTTATCAGCCTATACCGGCCAAACGGTTCGTCCGACAGAGTCGCCCGACGGCTCAAATTAATCGTCATGCATAGAGCTACAATCTGCATTAGTCGGATTTTGTTTTATATCAGTACACACTGGAAAAATTTTACACTTAAGTGGAATTTTTGATTTTCTGGAAAGTCATATCCATCTTTGAGTCCACTTTCCTCTTTTCTTGTCAAGATATCGGTACAAAGTGCTTCTCTATGCGTTGTTGGCCTATTTTTTCCGAACAGATTGGTATCTAATTGATCCCTGTGGGACCAATATTGGCCGAGATAGAGCGCCGAGACTTGAGCGCCGTGACCCGGCGGGAGGCATATTTTGTACCCCGGCGCCAACCTTCAAGTCGCACTATCTCGCTCATTAATGATCGCACAGGGTTCGCTCTTACACGAAAAGAAGCACAAAAGTCTGCCCTACAACATGGATGTATTGCATTTGAACTCGTACTCATCGCGTTTCATATAAAAGCGGAAAAATCCGGAAATTTTGGTGTTTTGTCAGGGTTTGTCTTGGTTTTCGACCGATTTGGGGCAGAGTAACGATCTAGATAGAAACTTTACGTTATCCCAGCTGTCAAGCACTCTTTTCTGAAGCGCTCGACGCTTCTCACGTCATTTTCCGTCAAACTATACCCGTTAAACAGCTAGCATTCAAAATCGGCGCGTGCAGCAAGCGGGTTGCCTACCTGCCCCTTAGGGGACTGCCATGCACCAAGCCAATCAAGCACGAAAAAGTGCTGTAAATTCGGACAGGGACGTGCTAATGGGCTGAACTTTTGGGATCGGGTAAGGTTTATGACGTAGATACTTGCCTCAAAATTCCCAAAGCACCCCGGGACCAGGCTGGCCGTTACGCCTGTCCAATGTTCAAATCGTTGTTAAAATGTAGGGCTTATGCATACCCACCGTAACTTTTAACCAATAGGGCCTGGTTCAATGGGGTTTCTTTTGCAGAACGCACCCTAAGACGCCCTACAATAGTTATTAAAACATGTTTTGTGATCCGAGCTCAAGTATGGACTCTACAGAGGGTCAAAGGCAGCAAAAAACTGCATCATGTGCCACTTTGGCCTTTCTTTGCTGCCTTTGACCCTCTGTAGAGTCCATACTTGAGCTCGGATCACAAAACATGTTTTAATAACTATTGTAGGGCGTCTTAGGGTGCGTTCTGCAAAAGAAACCCCATTGAACCAGGCCCTATTGGTTAAAAGTTACGGTGGGTATGCATAAGCCCTACATTTTAACAACGATTTGAACATTGGACAGGCGTAACGGCCAGCCTGGTCCCGGGGTGCTTTGGGAATTTTGAGGCAAGTATCTACGTCATAAACCTTACCCGATCCCAAAAGTTCAGCCCATTAGCACGTCCCTGTCCGAATTTACAGCACTTTTTCGTGCTTGATTGGCTTGGTGCATGGCAGTCCCCTAAGGGGCAGGTAGGCAACCCGCTTGCTGCACGCGCCGATTTTGAATGCTAGCTGTTTAACGGGTATAGTTTGACGGAAAATGACGTGAGAAGCGTCGAGCGCTTCAGAAAAGAGTGCTTGACAGCTGGGATAACGTAAGGTTTCTATCTAGATCGTTACTCTGCCCCAAATCGGTCGAAAACCAAGACAAACCCTGACAAAACACCAAAATTTCCGGATTTTTCCGCTTTTATATGAAACGCGATGAGTACGAGTTCAAATGCAATACATCCATGTTGTAGGGCAGACTTTTGTGCTTCTTTTCGTGTAAGAGCGAACCCTGTGCGATCATTAATGAGCGAGTTAGTGCGACTTGAAGGTTGGCGCCGGGGTACAAAATATGCCTCCCGCCGGGTCACGGCGCTCAAGTCTCGGCGCTCTATCTCGGCCAATATTGGTCCCACAGGAATCAATTAGATACCAATCTGTTCGGAAAAAATAGGCCAACAACGCATAGAGAAGCACTTTGTACCGATATCTTGACAAGAAAAGAGGAAAGTGGACTCAAAGATGGATATGACTTTCCAGAAAATCAAAAATTCCACTTAAGTGTAAAATTTTTCCAGTGTGTACTGATATAAAACAAAATCCGACTAATGCAGATTGTAGCTCTATGCATGACGATTAATTTGAGCCGTCGGGCGACTCTGTCGGACGAACCGTTTGGCCGGTATAGGCTGATAACCACTTGGGCCCCAAAATCCAAAATGGCGGACTTTGAACGCCGTTCCCGGGAGAATGCATGATGGGAATTCTTGGGAATTTTCAGGATTTGATGCTTATGGGTGGTACTATCGATCCCCAAAGCGGCGCGTTTTTGCTAATTTTTTTAGGGTCAAAATCTAATCTAACTGGGCTATCTCCCTCTGGCTCTGGCCGCCAACCTCTTTTCGAGGTGCGGCGTGGCGCGGCGCGGCGGCACCGCGTGGCTGTGGGAGGCGGGGCGGGGCGGGGCGGGGCGGGGCGGGGCGGGCGCCGGAGGGGGAGGAAGAGACGGGCGAGGGGTGGGGCGGGGACATGCCAGTCCCGTCCGCGTGCTGCCAGCTCGGCCGGGCGGCCTGCCGGCAGCGCCTCCCTCCCTCGCGGCGGCCGCGCCGCCTGCCTGCCTGCCAGCCCCGTCGGGGCGGCGCGACGGGGCCGGCTGGCTGGCTGCGGCTGCGCGGCGGCCCGCGGCACCAGAGCAGGCAGCACTCGCCTCCATTGAGGCAGTAGCGCGCAGACCTCTGGAGCGGAGCCCCGCGTCGCGCTCCGCCCGCCGCGCCGATTTCGTTCTCGCTACGCGCCACGCGTGTCCGCCCGGCGTCGCGTGCCGCCATGACGCGTCAGTGACTCAGCGTGTGTGTGTGCGTGTGTGTGTCGCCTGTTCTGGATAACCAACAACAACAACCGGCGTCGCCGCACTGACCAAGGTTTGTTGTTGTTGGCGCCGTGTAACAAGTCTCAGCCTGTCATCGGCTGGCTGGCCAGGCCGGCCGGGGTTTCGGCCGGCTGGCTGGCCTTCCCTGCCGATGCGACCGTCCATCGGTGTATTTCCGTCCGCAACAACCCTCCGCCCCGCACCGCGGCACCGCCACACCGCCTGCCGGCCGCGTTCAGAGCAGCGACTGATTGTCCGTGATTGGCCGACCAGCCGGCCGCGCAGCCTGGCCGCCGGATGTGGCCATTTTTCGGCGGCTCGTCTCCGCGGCCGCGGCCTCCACGGCCTCCTCCACGTGACGCCGAGGTTAGGGGCGGCCCATGGGGCGGCCGGTGCGCGCCGCGGCAGCGCGGGCCTGCCTCGGTGTGTGACGTAAGGGTTGGAGGTTGTTACGTCGCCCCGAACCACTTCTGGAAGGTCGCGCGCGCTGCCTCGCGACTGCCTTGCGACCGCCTTGCGGGAGGAGGCCGGGGACGGCCGTTCAAGCATCGGGATTGAAAGGATTGGAACAATGCGGTGGAAAGGCGCTTTGGAACGCCACGTGACTTCGTACGGCGCAATTGCCAAGTCGACGACCAACGGAGTTGCCGGCGGACGGACGGACGGACAGACAGGCGGACAGACAGGCGGCCGGCCGGACAGCTGGAGGGGCGTGGAGGGGCGTGGCGGGGCGTGGAGGGGCTCCAGGGTCGCCGCGCTCCAGACCGGATTCCGCCGCCGGAGCCGAGACTTGCTGGAGCGTCCTGGCTGGACACGTTTGACGCGGATGACGTCCACGATGCTTGCCTAATGCACGTGGACTTCATGTGTGTGTGTGTGCGCTCACACACACACACACACACACACACACACACACACACACACACACACACTCACCTCAAACGTCCACGCACGTGTTGACACTGCACGACATTGAAACGACGGAAGCGCAATTTGACCCGGCCGGCCCCTGTGTCGTCTGCTGGCGCTGCGAATCGCAGCAATGGCGAAATGACGGGCGATTTCCCGTCTCTCTCTCTCTCTCTCTCTCTCTCTCTCTCTCTCTCTCTCTCTCTCTCTCTCTCCTCTCTCTGGCGCGTCACGCGGCCGTAGTTTTTCATAAGGGACCGTCCGCGGCGCGCCAAGCTCGGGTCGCCTGTGAATATGCATGAGGAACGGTACGCGCGTGTCGAACCGGTGCGGCTTGCATTCCGTCAAACGCGCACAGGTGACATGTGTGCGGGCTGTCTGTCTGTCTGTCTGTCTGTCTGTCTGTCTGTCTGTGTCTGTTACAAATTCATCTCATGTTACAAATGGACATCGTCTAACATTGCCCCTACGATTGTCAGTTTCGAATCCCAATCCCAATAAAAACGCGTCTTCGAAACTGAACTGTCTGTCTGTTCGTCTGTCTTTTTCTGTGAGTGAGTGAGTGAGTGAGTGAGTGAGTGAGTGAGTGAGTGAGTGAGTGAGCGAGTGAGTGAGAGAGTGGAGTGAGAGGCCCTGGGATGCATGGCGGGGCGTGACGCGGGGCACGAAGCCTGACCAGGGAAAGTTTTGTGTTCGATAGGTAAGCCTACGTGGGGTCGGTAGGCTTCATGAGGCATTCCTTGGCGGGTTAGGTATGCCGCGCGAGTGAGTGTGAGAGAGTGCTGCGAGGATTGATAAGCTTTCAACGTTCGCGCGCCATTTTGGAACTACTTTTTTTGCGTCTTTGAAGTTTTTGAAATTTTAAGGGTGAGATGCGTCCTCCCCTTTCGCTTTTCGGTGATGAGTGACTCATTCTGCGTCACGACAGTTACTTGATTTCTTTTTTTACAAAGCTCCTCACGGCGGTGGCCAGTCTGTTATCACGCAGTGAGATTAGCAGAGTGTCCCACACACGTCCATTCCGAAGCATTGACTCAACGGAAAAAGAAAAATCTTTCTTTGAAAACCCGCAAGGAGTGAAAAACATCCTTCTTTTACGAGTGCGCGGGAAAACTTGAGTGGAAAGACCGTGCCTCGGCGAAAATGGGGGTACTTTGCGTGACTGTAAACTGTTGTTCTCACTCATTTTCATATGCAAATATCAAAATGGGAGCCGAAACAATGCCCTTCGACTCAAATCCATAGTTACTGCGATAACGACCCTAGAGAATAACTCAGAAACGTCAAAACTTAGGAAACGTCGAAACAAAGCTTTTGCTCGCATGAAAAAAATAAATAAGCAAATTGCAGTTTTGGTGTGCGTCTTCCGCAGTTCCCTGTGTAAGCTTGTATCGGCGAGCCTGGCCATTCGTCTCCAGCACCTGTCGTAAATATGCACAAGACCAGTAAAACATTACGACGGCCTCGCAGCCGACCGTCCCCCCTCCCCAACCCTGCCCCGCCTTTCGCTATAAAAGGGAATAAAGTTGGCTTTCCGTCAAGGAACGACGAGAGAAGCGTGGGGGACTTTTCTCTCTCGGCATTAGCCTTGAGGCAGTCTCTCTTATTGATAGTGTGGTGATACGGCTTTTGAGCCTTCCACCACCCTTTCTGTGCACTAAGTCAGGAGCTCCAATTATCCACCGCGGCGATACCCCGCGCGTAGATCCAGCCGCCAGCCCAGACGCGCGGCAGCGATACCCCGCGCCAGCAGCGCGCCGCGCCTCCACTGTAGCGCGCCGCGGGCGATCGCGCGACCCGATCGTGTGCGATCGAGACCGATCGGGAGCCGAAGCGGTCCGCCGGGCTGACCCCGAAGCTGAACCCGAAGCGGGCCCGAAGTCCTCCGCCGGGCCCTCGGCCCGCGACCCCGAGACCTCCGCGACTCCGAGCGGTCCGGTCACTCTGAGTCCAGCGGTAGCAGCGACAGGTTGTCCTCTCTGCGCACTCGTCCCGCGTCGCGTCGCTCCGACCGACGCTCCGTACTTGCAATTGTACCAGTCTGTGTTGTCTGTACCTGAATAAACCTTGAGTTTACCAGCCATACCTCCTACTCTCTCTTCGGTTCACCTCCCCAAACCCGCACCCTCACAATAGTGTCCGTTTTTCGCGACACTGCATCACGGTCAAGGACTTTGCTTTTAGGGCCGGCGCGCCGTAAAGATAGGCAACAAAGACTCCAGCCGCCAACCAGAAGGCGGAGGAGGGGGGGGGCGTCCATAAACCTCTCGAAGGCTGTTCATAGAGGACGTCGCTTGTTTCCCGAGGATTAAAACCAGAATCCTTTCTTCCCATCAGGCAACCCGCAGTGCGCGCGAACTTGTCTGAAAGTCTGCCGCGGGCCGAAAGTTTGACAAAACTCACACCACTGGCAATTTTTGCGCGCGCAGGGCAGGCGCCTGCTCCGCTGGGAAGGGGGAGGGACATTTATCCCCGTTTACGTTTCGGACAGCGTGCTCGACGCGACGCGACGGAGCGCCGAGTGACTGCGACGGACTGCGAGCCTGTTGCCTGTGAGTCGTGGCGAGACGAAGACGACAACTGGGTCACTCTCCACGGGTGCCAATTTCTGGTGAATTCGGTGTCCGAACCAAAGGTATCGATCCTAAACTCACTTGTTAAGCACTCAAAAATTACCCATCATTCCAAGAAGGTCAAGAAACAACGAAAAGAAAATTAAACCTGCGTAAAAGAAAAAATATTTATATCAGTTTTGATATTAGTCAATGCCCATCTTAACCTGTAATAAAATGTTTTCTGAAGCTCTAACGTGTAGTTTGTGTGCCGTAATGTACATTTTCCTTCCCCGCGCTGCGACCTTGCGTGCGAACGCTGGGGCGGGCCTCGGGAGGGCCTCGGGCGGGGCCGCTTCAGCCTCAAGGGGCTTTATGGGGGCACGATGGGGTTTTCCACATTCAAATGGCCCAGAAGGCCAGAAGGGCCAGGGGGCGGGGGAATTGGCAACCAGGAGAAATGGAGTCCAGCTGTACATGACCGATACGAGAACACAACCCGTTCCTTCTCTCTCTCTCTCTCTCTCTCTCTCTCTCTCTCTCTCTCTCTCTCTCTCTCTCTCTCTCTCTCTCTCTCTCTCTCTCTCTCTCTCTCTCTCTCCGAGGGGGACCGCCCAGGGAGCGCGGCGGCCCCGCCCCGCCGGTTGCATCGATTGCACGCAGAGATGCGTTGCACTGCAATGAGCGCAATCAAGGTTGCTGCATTGTTGTGACGAAAGTCGTGACTGACTGGCATCCCGTGATTATACCGGCCGAGGCACACACTAGTACGGTGCCCCGTCGAATTTCCAGTGTGCTCGACTCGCAACGGGGTTGTGGCGAGAAATGTTTGACGGACTGCTCCAGATTGTGGTGCACTGCATGCAGGCCGTGAAGGCGGCTCGGTGCGGCCGCACTGGCTGCAGGGCTGGACGCAGGCTGTCTCCCTCGCACCCACACGGGCCTGGCAGGCCGCCGCGTGAGTGCGACAGAGCTGCCCACTGGCCGCCGGGGCCCGGCCGGTGCCCCGAGTGGGGCCCACTACCGCGGGCCGCGGGGCCCCGCGCGGGGCCGTGGGGCGCTCGCTTGAGACGCCCGGCCTCATTCCTCCAGCGTGGTTCTGGGTTCTCGCTCCAGCCAGCCGGCCAGCCAGCCGGCCGGCAGAGGGCGGGGAGCACTTTCGGACCTGCTCGGCTGACTCTGCGATTGTTTTTTGGTCGATTCGTATAGAAAGTGCAGTCGTGGGGCTTGTCGTTCTGTGGGGCCTCGGTGAGATTTTGTCGCCTTTGAGTGTCCGAGTCGCCCGATTTTGGATTTCCGATCCCCAGCGTCTAGGGGTACTGTATAGTCAGCCGGCGGCGAGAGTGCTTGCCACCAAGTTGCCACGCCGTGGCTGCCGGATTTCTCGTCATCTCATCTTTTTCAGATCGTCCTCTGTGGATCTGCGACATGAAAACGAACGCAGGTGTCAATCACTCTGGGGTCTGCGTGCGCCCAGAATCGTCCGGTGTTCGCAGTGTACGACACAGCCACCTCAAGTCGGCGCGTTGGGCCCCCTGGGCCCCCTGGGCCCCAAGACGGGCCGGCGGCTCGCCTCGCCTCACCTGCGAAGCCTGATTCGCATGAAGCTGGCAACAGTGTAAGGTGGCGTCTTGGCTGCGCTGGCTACGCTGCTGGCCGGCGTCGCGCCGTGCCGCGGTGCCGCGGTGCGCGGGGGGCGGGGGGCGAGGTCGACCGGGGCAGTCAGCTGTTTGAAAGAGGCAGGCTCTGCTGAGGGCAGGGTCGCGAGCACTCACACACACACACACGGTGCGTGCGTACACACACGTACACACGCGCGGTCACAAAGTTACATATACAGAGATAGTCCTATGGAAACGCTGGCACGAATAAACGCCGCATGCCCGCAGAAAGACACACACGACACACACACACTCACAGAGACTCGCGCACACAGAAGCACAGACGTGTACACAAGCACGCACCACACACACAGTAGGCTGAAACAGTCACTACGAAAATAGTTGGATCCCCCTAGCGATTGCTTTGGCTCTCGAGCTGGTGGTGCTGAGCGGATAGTGTCACCGCAACGACCACAAGCGCACACACACACAGACACACACACTCACACACAGACACACACACACACACAGACGCTGAGGCGTGGCCGCAGAAGCGACCTGTCTTCACCGCGTCACAAAGTGGTGGAAACTGGTTTTCTTTTCGTGGCATTTTGTTTACACCGTATTTTTATTCGGTTTAATCGTCTTATTGCTGCACTGTGTTCGCCCCGTTATTTTCAAGAGAGTGGCTCCTGTTCTTTTTTGACGAGGCCTCCGCTGTCGTCGGAGCTGCTCCCGCTTCTTCTGATATTTTGCCCTTATACGCTAACAATGCTCATGAAATATGTATGTAGGCCTTATTTGAAACATTTCAGTTATGCATGCATAATTTTCAATTGCCGGGGAGGAAAAAGTTGGGGGTCCCCTGGATGGAGTCCACCGCCACCCCGACCAGGCGCGGGGCACACCAGCACGGGGCTCTTGGAGAGCGGGGCCGCGCCGCCAGAGCCATGTAAATCCTCGCCGAGTAAAAGTTGTTAAAAAGACGGTGGCTTTGTCCCCCCGATTGGACAGAGATAGAGCGAGCCTGGCACACTGCTGGCCGGACAATCTGCTTCGCATGAGGGACTCCGCGCCGCCGCCTTTTCTCTTGCGTGTCGTCTCACAGGAAACAAAAGAGCTTTTTAATTATTTTTTTTTTTTTTGAAATTATTTTTTCTAGCAGTTTTGAGTCCAACTTTGCAGTTAGTTGACTGGGAGTTTCGAAACGCGGCTTGGCCGGGCTGAGTCGGGAGTTGCAGCTCGCTGGCGCACGCTGGTACCGCAGTGTGCCGTCCGAGTTCTGATTCCCAAATTGAAAGCGTTTCCCTCGAACTGCACCGACAGCGCGGCTCTCTGATTCCCCTTTGCATCTCGTCTCTCTCTCTGTCTCTCTCGCACTCACGGGGCGCTCCGTACGGGTGCGAGAGAGACAGACTCAAGTCTGCCGCCGCTCCTCGTCGGCTGCTGCATAAATGGGTTGTGAGGAGAAAAACTGAGAAAAACGCGGACGACTCTTTCGGGGCCTCGCGCGCTCCAACAAGCGGTGGCGTTCCTACACCGTGAAAACGCGAAACGCGGCGAGGAGGACGAAGTAGAAGAAGAAGGTGAGGTTGACGAAGCAGACGAAGTTGGCCGGAGAGTGCGATGGAGTGCGAGAGGGGCTCATTAGGCAATGGAATAGCGCCGTGTCTGTCTGTCTGTCTGTGTGTCCGTCTGTCTGTGTGCACAGTAAGCGGACAAAACTCCGAGTCACGTTTACAAGTCAGTTCTCCGCTCAAATCGCACTCGACTGAAAAAATCAAACTCAGGATTGCAGGAAGGTGGCTGATGGGGTGAAATAAGCAAAATTTGCGTACTTCTGTCACGACTCTGTCATTTTCGGTGCAGAGTTTGGGACGTGCCCCGAGTCGAGTCCACCCAAACAGGTCCCCGGGCTGGCTCTGGCCGAGCCTCTAGCCGAGTGGGGCGGTCCTAGTCCTTTCGGTCGCTCCGTCTCTCTCACACCTACACGGGACGCCCCGCGAGTGCGAGAGAGACGGAGCGACGACGCTCGGAAGCAGTCTGCTGCTTTAGCGCAACTTGTCCTTCTTCGGCGGCGACATTGCTCCAATCTTGGCGGGCTGGCCCGGCTAGTCCGGCTGGTCCAGGCGGGGCGGGGCGGGTCGGGCTCCTCTCACAATGCCCAGGCCCCCTTTTTGTACCACCCCGAGGGCCGTCCGAAGGGCAGTCCGAAGGGCAGTCCGAAGGGCGGAAGGACGAGCGGACAGTGTCTTGAGGCAAGTATTCGCAATCGGACTGGCTGTGGCGCTCCCCGACACCCAAGGCCCGGCCCGCCCGGCATCGGCACCGAAGCTGACTTGCAAAGGGCGCCCTGAATGGGGCTCAGCCCGCTGCGCAGCCCGAGGCCCCAGGGTGGGGCGCCGTGGCTCCGAGGCAAAGGCAGCCGGACCTCCAATCACGAATGTTATTCCAGAAGAAGGGTCGCTCGCTTCGGGGTCACGTCCGTGACGCGCCAGCGACTTCCAAGTAGTAGAGGGCGCCTGATTGCGACAAGGCTGCGACACGTCTGTGACACGTCTGTGACACGTCTGTGACACGATCCTGAGATAATTGTGTTAAGTTTGTGTGCAACAAGGCTTTGACACGCTGGAGATGTCTGCGACAAAGGCTGTGAGATATCCGTGCCTGCGACCCGCGTTTCGTCGTGTCCGTGACGTGTCCGTGACGTGTCCGTGACGTGTCCGCCGCAGGATGTTCATCGCCCCTGTGGCTGACAAAGAGAGAGGCTTGGCGAGGCGGACCCCCCGGACCCCGCTGCGGGGCGAGACGCGGGTGCTAATGCAGAGAGGGCGGGGCGGGGCGGGGCGGGGCGGGGCGAGGCGGGGCGGCTTGCTGAGGGACGTCTGCCCATTACTGCAGGTCCGACTCCAATTAAAACGGAATTTGTGGCGCAGAGTTCCGCGGGGGTAAGCGGAAGCTTAGTGTCACGCCCGTGGCGCCCGTTGTGTCTGTGTGTCGGTGTGTGTCTGTGTATGCATTTGTATTTGTATATGCGCATGTACGTCGGAGTGAGCGAAATGGATTTGCACCGACCCGTACTAGAGAGGCGCGACGTGCCATGTCGCTCGCGCGCGTGCGCCTGTGTGTGTGTGTGTGTTTGTGCGCCTGTCTGTGTGTGTTTTTGTCTGTGTCTGTGTAAGACTGGCTGAGAGCAATGAGGCGTCGTGAGCTGATTTCAGATCGTCCCTGCGCTGTGCTGCGCTGTGCTACGCTGCGCCGCTCTGCGCAAGATTTACCGATGCAGTACGTGCCACCCTCCCTCCAGCACGCCGCCGCCGTGGCGCAGCTGCGCGCCCCGCCCCGCCCCGCCCCGCCCCGCCCACCCCCTTCCCTCGGCAATCTTTTGATTTCCCTCATGCCCGCCTGTCGCCTTGTTTTTGATCGCGGCGGCGCCGCAGCCGGGCCGCCTCGAGCCTCGCCACTTGTAGTTGCCGCGACTTCCCGGGGAGTCCTAGGCTGCCTCCAGTGTGCCATGCGTGAGTCGGCGCAAACTGCCTGGCCCTTCCTTTTTGCCTGCCTTCGCCTGCGGCCTGGAGCCGCGGGGAGTGGGGGCGCGGCCGAGAGAGAGAGAGAGAGAGAGAGGGGGGGGGGTACTGATTAGTTTCGTCCGTTTCCGGTGCCGCAGCGCCGCGGAGCCTCGCGGAGTGGAGCTTGTTGCAGTGGGCTGGCCGCGGCTGGCAGTGTGGTGGAGTCTACAGTGTAGCTCCGCGGAGGTATTCAGAAAGAAAGACGCGCCAGGAATGCGTTGAATGCAGCGCGCCGACGGTGGCGGGTCATCGCCGCGAGACGGGCAAGAAAATAAAAAGGACGACCTGCGGTGTTCGAACCCGCGAACCAGCTCTCCGAAGTGCGGCCTGGCTGTGGGGGCACACTGCGATGATTGGACGGCCCGCCTGGCTGTGAATAGACCCGAATCATCTGGAGGTCGCATAGGGCAGGCATAGGCCGCCCAACAAATTGGTTAATAAACTCGAACGCGACCGGTCGGCAGTTTGAGCGGCGCGCGGTGCGGCCGGCCGGAACCGAGACGCAGAGAGCGCTCGACTGTGAAATCCGCAGACCGGCCGTGGCCCGTGCCTCCAAACTCGAATCGCGGCGTCGGATCGAATCGAACGCCGCGTCAAGGACCTCCAAGGCCGCTTCGTTACGGGAAGTCACGTGGCGATTCGTCCATCCGCGGCTTGGGGCTCTGCAAGCCTGGAGCAAGCCTGGAGCCAAGCCTGGAGCCAAGCCTGGAGCAAGCCTGGAGCCAAGCCTGGAGCCAAGCCTGGAGCCAAGCCTGGAGCCAAGCGAGCCTCTGGCGGTGACATCCTGCGGAGCCCGCTGCACTCCTTTGTGTCTATAGATAGACCGGCGAGGTCTTCGACCGCGGGAACGGGTCCTGGACGCGGTCCTGGATGTCCTGGAACTGGTCCCGGACGATGCGTGTTTTATTTGCCATATAAACACGTTGCTAATGTGAACCTTTTTTTTCTTCTTTTCGGTGCGCTCGCCGTGTGTGAGTGTTGGGCCCCTCTCGAACGATGTTCGAGCCTTTTGCGAGCTTTCAGTCCCCCCACCCCTTCTTTTCCTATCAGTGCGGTGCCGGCCTATAAGTGAACCGGGCAGCACAGAGGCTGTTGCCGCAGCGGCCTGTGAAGATAGACCCGATATAGTGGGGTTGTATGTGTGCATGTGTTGTGAGGTGTGTGTGTGTGTGTTCTAGAAACCCAATGGGGTGACTACTTGAAGCGAGGCAGTGCTCTGTCGAGTGTGTGTGAGTGAGTTAGAGTGTCTGTGTGTGTGTGTGTGTGTTTTGATAGAAGGCCCGCGTGTTGGTGGAAAAGGGCAGTGTATCTGGCAATATTATAGGCCTGCCCAGGAAATGCGCTTAGCCCGAACCGAAGCGAGAGAATTTATTTCGACAGAGCGTTGATTCGGCTGGCTTATGTTATGGTAATCGGGCTGGGCTTTGATCTCCCACCTGCGTCCACCAGTGGCCTGTGTGTGTGTGTTGTGTGTGTGGAAGAGAGAGCAATGTGTTTAACCTGTGTGTTTGTCGCTCGAGAACAGATTAAATATAAATAGAGGAAACGAGAATTGAGTCGATTTTCCTGCTGGCGAGGGACTTATTTTTTTAAACGTGGTAGCTTCTTCGTGTATTTGTTTCTCCCTTTTTGCGAGGCGCTGTGCGGTGGTCTGCACGGAGAGGGTGCGCACCGCGGCACCGCGTCGCGTGTAGTTAGTTACTCCGGGTCGACTATAGAAAACGGGGGTGCGGCCAACTCGTGCCTCGACTTTATAAAATGGGGGAGGACGCCGCCGCCGCCGCTGCGGCTCGTCGTCGTGGTCGCCGCGGTGGGGGCGGCGCGGGGGCGGCGGGGGCGGCGCGGTACACTCTACTTTCCACCACCGCCGCCGCACCCCCTTTGCAATAACAACTCCGGCATGCTTCGGACGGCACCTTCCCGACGCCACCACCTTTTGCGACCGGAAGGAATGGGCAATAACGAGCTTTAGCCGCGCGTAAACACACGCACACAGACACACACAGCGGGCAGACAGACACACACAGCTGCGCATGCTCTCACACAGGCAATCATACGACGTTTGGTGTTGATACACTCTCCGACACTCCACGGACATTTTTTTCAGTAAACCTACAGTTTAATTATTTTTTCTACAATTGTAGTCCTTTTGATTGTAAGTACAGAAAAGATAATCAGCAACCTTACAGAAAAGTGGTCTGTTGATAATATTTTCTGCAACTACAGTTATGATCAAGCAGAAAAAAATTACTGTTCCATTCTAGTAAAAATGATCTATAAATGTAGGCAAAATGTTCTCTACATACAGAAAATATATACAAGAACTAACAGAAAAGATTTTAATGAGTTAGAATAACTTTTTGGATGTTTCCGCTAAAAGTCACAATTCAACCATCTCTTAAAAGCCGCTTACATTGAGCCCTTTTCTTGACTTGTCGAAGCTAAGAATTTTTTGTAGGATCATTTTGACTAAGCGCATTACCTTCCAATCAGCTTTGTTTGAACGGAGAAAAATTTCACTGAAAATATTTACTGAAGATCACGAAGTAGTCATTGACAAATTGTTGGCTGAGCGATAGCGAAGCCTGTTACTCAGGTGGGGTTGAAAAATTTTTCCTGTCTGCGTGCGGGGTGCGTGCGTGCGTGTGTGTGTGTGTGTCCGCGCTACTCCTCCTGAACGGCTCGGCCGATCTCGGTGAGATTTTGCACATTTTTTGGGGATGTCCTTGGCTCAGCACACGCGAAATTTCACAATCCTAGCTCAACTGGTTGGGTTTTTTATAGCCGAAAAAACCTAAAAACGGCGAAAAATCGAGTTTTCTGCAGGCAGATCACTTCTGTCGTGAGGAAAGGGGGTCTGGGGGGGGGGCCCCCCCAGCCTCGACAAGTTAAAAAGTCAGGCCAATGCAGCCCTAGGCACGAAATCAAATGCTGTTTTGACCTTCAATCACGCAAAATTTGGGATGCGGATGCCGGAAAAGAAAACCCAGCCTGCCGAAGGCAGGCAAGCGCCGCAGGCCAAGGTAGGTGTAACGCCAGGCGTGGATTGTCATAACTGGCGCAGCATCGCGAAGCCTGTTACGACAAGACACGGTCTGGCGTACACCTACCTTGTTTATGAGCACAAACTTTATCTTCTACGTTTGCAGAAAATAAATTCTTTGATTATAAACAAATTTGTCATCATATTTCTACTGACATTGTAAATTTTCTGTAAGTAAGTAAAAGATTGTCTATAATTACCAAATTTGTTACCGCTAATTTATCTGTATCTCATGTAAAATTTATTTGATATGTTATTGAAAATATTTACTATATCATAGTAACGCTCTAAAATCAGTAAGCCGTAGAGTAAATTTTCTACAATATAGAAAAAATAATCAGTGAAGGTCTGAGAGTGTAGCTGCGGATTGCCCGCAGCTTGCCCGCGGCAAACCTTTGATTTTGCCCCAGCCCAATATAGGCGTGCCGCCGGCCAACAAGACTCTCCCAGCGCTTTGTCTCTGACTCGTCCTGTCTCTCTCTGTGTTCCAGGTGGGCACACTGTGTGGGCTTGGTGACGGCGTGGACGGTGCTGACGGCGAGGTCTGTTTGCCCTGCCGTCGTTCGTCGGCGCGCGGAAAAGCTAGCGGACGCCGCGTCTTAAATATTCGCACCGGTAAGCTGACTCTCTCTCCCTCTCCGGCTCTCTCTCTCACTGTCCGGAACTGTCTGGCGGCGGGCTGGCGGGCCGGCTGCCTGTCGATACGTACGGCCTGCTGCGCTAGTTTCGGTTGCGCGTAAATCAAAAGTCCATTTTCCGGCGGCGCGGGGCGGGGCGGGGCGACGCGACGGCGGTACGCGAGGGAGGCAGGGGAGGGGGAACGATTCGCGCGTTGCGCGCCCAGCACGTGGTCTATCTAATCTCGATGCCTGCCGAAAGCTGCCGTGTGTGTGTGTGTGTGCACGCACGCGTGCGCCTGCACTAGAACCACCGGCCGTCGGCACTGTCTACACTGTGTCAGCCGCGACGCGCGAAACGCGACTGTGACTAAGTGTGACTAAGTCCCCCCCCCCTTTACCACACACACACACTCACACACACAAGCCCTTGGTTGCCCTGGATACAGCGACCGGCTCGGTGAGGGTGCGATAGTCGGCACATGGAAGATAACCTCCCCGGCAGCTGGCGAGATGGTGGTGGTGTATGGCCTCGTGTATGGGCGAGTATGAGAAAGGGGCCGTGTGTGTGTGTGTGCGCGTGTGTGTGTGTGCGTGGTGTGCGTCACATGTGTGTGTGTGTGTGTGTGTGTGTGTGTGACTGCGCTGTGGTCGATGGCCACGTCTTTGGCTGCCTTGGGCTGCCTGCCTTTGGGCCCCGACGGCCCGGCGAGCTGGCAGGCCAGTTAGTGGATGTAGTTGACTCAACCAGGGGCGGCTGTCTAGTGTGTGTGCGTGCGCGCGTGGGCAAGCGGGGTGTTTTAGCGCTCGGCTGGCTCTGTTTGCCCGTAAATTTGTCCGTCATGAGCGCGACTCTCATGAGCCCCGCTGCCGTGTCGCCACGCCCATGACGACGGAGTGAAGGACCGACCGACGGACTAGTCGTAGAGGAAGGCGAGGGGTTTTTCTCTCTGTCTGCCTTCTTCTTTTTCTCCGGCGCGGCTCGCGGTGGCGACGGCGGCGGCGCGCTGCATTCTGGAGGGCACACTGGCGGCGGGGAATGGTGCGGCATTTGTGAAGAAATGATTCCTCGCGCACCTCCGACCGCTCATTCCTGCACTGCTAGAAATGGGTCGGAAAAACCCGCAGAGTGCGTCTCTGGAGTTTCCCACGGGGCACCTCGTGGAAACATCGGATGTTTTTTGGAATTTTCTGAGGATGACAGCGGATTAAAGGCAATTTCTTAGTGAATTTCCAATATTAAAAAAAAACAAAAACAAAGTGGAACTGGAAGCTTGTCCAGAGACATTCCGCGTGCCTATCGCTCCCCCCCCACCCCTCCCCCTCCCCCTCCCCTCCCCCTCCCCTCCCTCGCCGCTCCTCACGTGACACGCTGGGAACATTGGCCTTGCTCATATTTTACCTTTTTCCGCGGCGTGTGAAGACGGCAGGTGCGTCGGCCTTGGAGTGTGAGGCGCATTGTTGGGCCGCGGGCCGTCTCGGCGGCGGCTCTGTCTCTCTCGCACCCGCACGGCACGCCGCACGCGCGCGAGAGAGACGGATAGCGACGCGGCGCCTTTCTCGGATCACCCGGATCACCCGGAACACGTCCTTGGGCGGACGGAAGCAGGGGAAAAGGGCAAAAAAAAGGGGAGAGAAGGGAGGGAAGGATGGATGGAACTGGCGATCGTGTTTCCCGCTGGTTTTGCCGACATAATGCCCGTCTTTGTGGCAGGTTGGCTGCCGTGCCCGCCGTGCCCGCCCTGCCTGCCTTTGATGCGGTGGCGCTCGGCCGGCGTCGCTTGGCTTCGCTCTGATCAGCAAGCTGATCAATCTGGGGACGGAATGAAAATGGCGGCCTGGGGCCCCACCCCGCAGGCCCGCTTCCCCGAAACGCCACTTTTCCTCTTTTCGTCCGCAGAGTTCCACGGCTCGAAATAAATTGGACAGTCCTAAAAGGCGCGTTTGAGGTGAAATTTTCACAGTTTTATTTGTTGTGTACCTGCTGGATACGCACATCAAAATCGTCGTGGAATTGACCGATGATCAGAGGCATTTTTCCTCCAGATTTCGGGAATTTCGGGAACGGTGTTTTCCGTTTTCGTCAGCGTGCGTGGCACGATGCGGACGGTGGACGATCGCCGCGCTGTTGCGTCGCCACCGTCGTCCCCCAAGTTGTCGCCAGCCGTGCGGACGGCAACGGCGGGCCGCCTGGGAGGCAGGCTTTGGCCGTGCCGCCACGCACGGCCACGCCACGGGCGTGCCTACCTCCCAGGCGGCCCGAGGGACCGGCGGAGACGGCCAAAACTCCAGACGCGTTTTGAGCTCCAGAGTCGCTAAACGGGACTCGAACCGATCGTGTGACCCCACCAATGGATTCCTCGTTCGGAGAGCTATCTATTGGTGGGGTCACACGTTCGGTTCCGGCCCCATTTAGCGACTCAGCTCAAAACACGTCTGGAGTTTTGGCCGGCCCCACCGGTCTCGGCCCACTGTGGACAGGCCGGCTGGCAGGCAGCCCTTTTTCCTACGGTGCACCGCGCGCCGTTTAGCCTCGCGGTGCTTCCTAGTAATCGGATTATCGTTCCAGGCTGTCCAGCCCCGCCCCGCCCCGCCCCGCCCCGCCCCGCCCCGCCCCGCCGGCCTCGGTCCCGTTGGCGTCCAGCGAGCGCGGCGTGGCGGCGCGGCGTCCGCAGCGGCCCGATATTGGTCGATTTGCAGCAACGCGTTGGGCGAGCAGCCGGCGCCGGTTTTCGGGGAATAACTGGCGCCGCCCGTTTTGAGCTGACTTGACAACACACGCACACACACACACACACACACACACACACACATGCGCAGGCTTGCGGCGCACTTACTGCTGTCGTCACGGCGAGGCCCAAGACAGTAATGGCAGCAACAGTTTGGCTTGCGTAACGAGGATGATGGCTTTTGTCTCGTCCTGCTGCAGCGGCAGTGGCGGCAGCAATGCGCGCTCTGGCGGCGGCGCGGCGAACTGGCGATGGCCTTTGTGTAACAATGGCAGTACTAGTCGTCTGGAAGCCTGCAAGTGCCGCACTAGACCGACTGGCGGAGCGCGGAGCCGCGCGAGCTGAGCTAATGCACCTCGATGCGGCTACGCCACTGGCTGCTGCCACGCCACTGGATGCCACGCCACTGGCAGAGCCACGTGTCCGTGACCGTCGTGGCGGCGGATGGCGGCGGAGGCAGTGGTCCGCGGAGAATGGCTCGTCATCGTCGAAATGAAGACTGCCGTGTCGCCGGCGGTTCCTGGCGGTTCTTGGCGGTGCCCGGCCGTCGCCGCCGTGGCCTTGGGGCCGTCCTTGCAGTGGCCCTCGCCAGGGCCAGAGGATGTGGGAAATTCGGTGCCAATTGTCGCTAATCTAGCTGGGGAAAAAACTCAGCAAAAAAACGAGCTGTTTCTAAGGTACTTAGAAAAAGGGTTATTGCTCCAAACGTGCTCCGAAGAAGTGCCTCGTCATGAACATGATTCCCATACCACCATGACCCTGTCCTCGCGACTTGTCTGCGCCCAGTCCAGCAGCTGTTTTGCTTAAATCAAACCCTTTTTATACTTTTTTTCGTCGAAGGCTTTTTGTCCGGGTTTTCGCGCGCGTGGGGCGATGTCTTCCCTTCCATTAGCGCACAGGGCACTCCTCCTCTTCCTCCTCCTCCGTGGCGGCGCCTGAAAACGGAAAATCCTGAAAACGCGCCGCGCGGCCCGAAAGTCGGAAAATAAATGAAAGGAGAGTGTTTGGCGCTTCGCGGCTAGGCCGTGCCCCATGGCGTTGCCCTGCTGGTGGTGCCCTTGTTTGTGACTTTTGCTCGATAGTCCCTGTCCATTCGCTGGCGCTTTGCGTGCAACCCTTCGCCCCCCCCCCCCCCCCCCCCAACCACTTCCGGCGCCGCGATGCTGACCGATGCGATGGCACTACAGTGCTAATTAATTGGAAAGGCGCACAGACGCGCCGCGCTTTCGAAACAAAAAAAATCGCAGCGTGCTCTCTCTCTCTCTCTCTCTCTCTCTCTCTCTCTCTCTCTCCTCTCTCTCTCTCTCTCTCTCTCTCTCTCCTCGCTGTATCCCCCCCCGTCTCTTTTCCGGTCACTGTCTACTACCGCCATACTCGCTCCGAAAGGGGCATTATTTCATAATTTCTTTTCCTCATTCACTTGCCCTTTCCCCGCTGTTCGACCCGGGCTTTCTTGGCGCGAGTTTTCGGGGGGGATGCCGAAGTGCGATTAGCACTGATTACGCGCGCTGGTTTTATTTTCCAGGCCGCGGTTTTGTTGTGTAGGCGCTGCAGCTGCCAATAACGGGGGCCGGGTCCGGTTATTTCCAGTTGCCGTTTGTTTTGGAACTAATCAGAACTTGTAGTTCTGGAAAAAAGTTAGAACGGGCCTCGGGGCGCGGTCCGGCGACGCTTCAAATTATTTCATTTTCTTGTTTCAATTAAACTTTTTTTTGCGCGTGTGTGGCTTTTTTTTTTTTTTTTTTTTTTAAGGTTTTTCGGTGTGCCAGCACCGCGGGCCAGCCGCAGGTCACTGGAGTGGAAAAGGAAGGAAGGAAGGAAATAGATGAATGAGGAGTGGAAGAATAAGAACAAAGGCGTTCGACGCCGTTGTGTTTCAAGAAGGCAGGAAGTCTTCTTTCCGTCTCGCCCGGCCGAATTCAGATTTCCCGCCCGCGGCCCACGCATCACCGCGTAATTATTATCGGGACAGTGTTGCCCGATGAGAGTCCGCAAAAGTTCGGGGAGGGGTTGGCGGTTCGGGGAAACGACTTCGGGGGGAACGAAAAAACGAAAAAGCGTTGCCAATCCGCGCGATGTGTGCAATCAAAACTCGATTTAGGAGGGCGGCGCGACCACCGTGGCGACCGGGCCGTGCCGAGCCGCACCGCACCGCGCAGCTTTATGGAAAATGGGAATTATCGATTTATTGCCGCTGACGAGTGATCCGACAATTTCGTTTTTATTTTTCGCCGCCCCACTCCACTCTCTTTTTTCTCTCTCTTTTTTTTTGCCAGTGGCGCGGCTGCTCCTCCCGACGTAATAATGAATCGCTCGTTTCGGCGAAAAAGTCGCCCCGGCCATTGGACGTGGCGTATTGTTTCCTGCGTTCAATAAATTCACCCATCTGCGGCGAGAGAGGGGGGGAGAGAGAGAATAAAAAGAAGTTGTCATTGGTGGCAGTAATGCGAGCCGAGCTCGACTCGTTGGGCTTCGCCCGGCGGTGTCGACCACCACGGCATGCCCGTGGGGGTTCCCCGCGGTTCCCCGGGAGGTCGAACACTGGAGTCGAAACTGCACGCGGCTCGGGAGGAGAGGGGGGGAGGGGAAGGGGTGCACGGGTTCCACTCTGCACGCCACGGAAGTGCTTTGTTTCGACCACTGGGCCCCCGGGGGCCCACACCGCCACCCTCGGCCCCTCGGTGGTCTAGCCCCTCCCCCCTCCCCCCTTCCCCTAATCCGTGCCTCGCGATGATGGCGCGCTGCGGAAAATTGTGGATAAATAGAACCCAAAAGCAAAGCCGGCCACACTCACGCTACCCCCACTGCCAAAAAATAAATTTGCAAATCCACTCTTGGAATTTTTCAAAGATCAGAGTTCAGTTTTTTTTCCCAACAAGATCTCTGGAAATTCGCAAAGATTTTCATTCAAATAGTGCTTTTCCCCATTATTTTTTTCCTCTCCCGTTTTACCACTTTTCCGCTAGTCTGCTTCGATGACAATCAACCCGCAAAGTCAATGCGTGCGTCTTTTGTCCCGGCATCTGCTGTGTGTGTGTCTGTGTGTGTGCGCGCGCGCGCGTGTGTGTGTGTGTGTGCGTTGCGAGAGCCAGCATTTGCCATTTGTCCGAGTGCGCGAGCGCGGCGGCGTTTGGTCGACCGGCTCAACTCGGTCCGTCCGTATGACCGGACGCGGAGGGCCCTTGACGTCGGAATGAATAGAACCGGCAGCACTCTGTGTGTGTGTGTGTGTGTGTGTGCGTCCATGTATTAACCCCCCCGAGGGATTTTCCTTCTTTTGTCGCGGAAACGCAGCGCGCTGTTCTCAACGGCATTTGCCGGCATTTGCATTTTCCCCCCAGTGTTCCCGTTGTATTTTATCAGACGCGCCCTCAACGGTGTACGACACTCACACACACACACAAACACACACAAACACACACACACACACACACACACACACACGCACGCCTATGCGAACGGCATGTTCGGACACCCGTAGGCGTGGGCCGTCTATTCCGGGACGCAATATGTCGACGGGCCGCCTTTAATTAGACTGGAACATGCGGGGCTCAGCAGCTCCAGGGCGGAAAAGGGGGCAGGGGGTAAGAAAAAAAAAGACCCCGCGGCACGCTGGGGCGCGCTGGGACGGCGAGCCGGGGCCTCTGGGGAGCGACGTGCGGCGACCGTCCGGTGCCGGTTTTAGGTTTTAACACGCGCTAAACACTCTTTTGCCGCCACGCCGTCCTCACGGCCTTTCACGGTACATTTAAACCGGCGCTGGAGAAGCTGGCGGGCTGGAGCTGGAGGCTGGAGGGGGGGGGGCCACGGTCGCATTCACTGCCAAGCACTGCGAGGCCAGCGGGCCGAACCTGCGCCCGCTGAGAGGGCCTGAGAGAGAGGGCCCGTTGTGTCGGATTGGTGGTTAATTTGGCGGGCTTCTTTCCAGCCCCCCGTGTGGCGTTGGCTGGCGTTGCGTTGCCCTTTTTGGGGCCGCTTTTCCAGGATCGCATGACTTTCCAGAGGGAAGCCTCTCCGGTCACGCCGCCCAGCCTCCAGCCGCTCCAGCCGCAAACAGCGACCCGTCATTAATCACGGGCATCGCGGCGAGAAACCCTAAACCTCCTTGCAAGGAGGCGGTTCGCTCCGTCTCTCTCGCTCTCGTGGGGCGTCGCGCCCCCGCGTGGGGGTGCGAGAGAGACGGAGCGACGAGGGCGACACTCTTCGAAAACCACTGGGGTCCCTGCTCGCGTGGCGGCGATGCCGCCCCCCGGTGGGGTAAATTCTGTCAAAGTGTCAAACCCGCGCTATCAGGCCCCTCTGCACCGCTTGACTGGCGAAAGGGAGCGGAAGCGAGAGAGAGAGAGAGAGAGAGAGAGAGAGAGAGAGAGAGAGAGAGAGAGAGAGAGAGAGAGAGAGGGCGGGAAGATATCTTTGAGAGGTGCTCAACTAACTTCTGCTGTCGGGCGTGGCGCTCGCTCGTCAAAGCGGGCAGAAGCGGTGCTGCGGTCCAGATGAAGCGTCCCGCCCCGCCCCGCCCCGCCCCGCCCCGCCCCGCCTCCACTACCGCTACTTCCTAGTGACGCAAGCGACAGACAGGCATGATGCGCTGCGGTGTCTCGGCGCCACGTCGCTGCGTTCGCCGGGCTCGACTCACTCCAGCGGGCTCCAGTGCCCGTCCAGCACCATGCTTCTCCAGTGAGGCCGGCGGCCTGGATCGGGACGAAATTGAATCGGAGCGCAGTGTGTGTGTGTGAGTGTGTGCGAGAGAGAGAGAGAGAGAGAGAGAGAGAGAGAGAGAGAGAGAGAGAGAGAGAGAGAGAGAGAGAGAGAGAGAGAGAGAGAGCCTTGATGGATCGACTGCACACGGCACTGCACCCCGCCGTGCCTGGAGCCTGGACGGCCGCCTGGGAGCTCCAGGGTAGGCAACCTGCCGACAGGGCTGCGCCACGGGACGGCCCACCCTCCCCCGAAGCCCCCGGCCGGGTAGGCAGTGCCGCGTGCAGTCCTGCCGGAGGGTTGCCTAACTCCCAGGCTGTCTGGACCACTCCGGAACGCGTCCGAGTCCGGAATTCCGATGGACTTCCAAGTTGTTTCGCGCGCCCTGCGGGGTGAATTTCACAGTGGAGTTTAGAATTGGGACCGTGGATGGTGTCGGCACTGCCGGACTTGTTTCTACAGTGTGGGCAGCGGAAGCAAGCCACGGTGCGGTGGGTTTGTACCTTCCGCACCGCGCTATGGCCGCGCTGGCCGCGCTGCGAGCGCATTATTGTGGGGGGTGGGGGGAAGGGGTTCATTTGGGGGACTTGTCTTGGCGGTTGTCTTTATGGCAGAGGTGGCCAGCCCGGGGCCTGCAGACTGATTCCGAGAGTCGTCGAGAGAGAGAGAGAGAGAGAGAGAGAGAGAGAGAGAGAGAGAGAGAGAGAGAGAGAGAGAGAGAGAGAGAGAGAGAGAGAGAGAGGCCTGGACGCGACGGGACGGACCTTGTAACGACGCTCCGCCTGCGGCGAGGATGAAGACGAGACGAGGAATTGGCCGCGGGCGCCGGAACAGGCCTTTTGTTGGCTCGTTTGGCACACTGTCAGCGCGCCCACATTTTTCTCAAACTTTTGTTTTTAGTTTATACTTCTTTTTACAAAAAAAAACTTTGTGTGTTATATTTTTTTTTTTTTGACCCGAATACGTAATAATCCAAATGTACTTCGAAGTGGGAAAAAAATCATTTCTAGTTCAGCGCATGGTTTTATATCCTATTATTTTTGCCCGGTTATCACATTCTTTTTAAATTTGTAAAATTTTTACCCCCTTCCCCCAAACTTGCCCCGCCCCGCCTCGCTCCGCCCCCGAGCACAGCATGTGCATTGTGTGGTGCAAATCGTCATGAAACGTTATTTGCACGACGGGCCGATAAGAACCGTGCCGCGTCATGGGGGTCCGTGATGGACGATCTCTCCGCTTGCCCCCCTCCCCCCCCTCTCTCATTGCCACACAGAAGGGGTGGTTATATCCGCCGATGTGGAAACGTGTCCACAGTGTGTGTGCGCGGAGGGGCGGGCGGTCGCACGGGGACCGAGTATATGTCGGTGCCAACAACAGGAGCCTTCGGCTTGAATGAGATATTGGAATTGATAATAGCGTCGCTCGGCCAGCCTGCCCGCCCCGGCCGGCCTGGACGCGCACGGGGATGGGATCAAATGGGAATGTCGTCTGTGTCGCCCGCCCCGAGAGTAATACCAGCGGACTGAACCGGAACCGGGGAGCGACCCGGATGAATGTATTATGCATGTTTCGCTGAAACGGTCCTAATTTACTTTCCGTTCTTTGTTGCAGGTAAGCGGCAGTGGAGCGAGAGGACGGACGGCTGGGACCAACTCGGACCGACTCGAGGGACTCGAAGAGGGACTCGAAGAGGGGCTTCAGCGTCAGCCGCCCCGGCCGGGGCAATCCGACAGGAGATTTGGATTAGATGCTACTGCCTTGCCTCCCCCTCCGGTTTTTATGCGTTTTTATTTTTTCCGTGTTTTTGTTTTTTGGTCGCTCGTGTCGCTAATCTTACATGACGGCCGGTATTAGCCCCGGCCCGCCATTGGTCGCGCGTCCCCTATAGGTTCGAGAGAGACAGAGCGACGGGGTGCCCCGGGGTGGCGAGCGGCGCCTTGAATACCGTGATGCTAGGCCGATTTGTTTCGGCCACCTCACCGCCACCGGACTCATTAACCATCCCCCTCACCCTAATTACGGCCCTCCCCCCTCCCTCCCCCTCCCTCCCTCTCTCTCTCTTTCTCTCCCTCCACGGTCCGGCGCGCCACCTTAATGCGCGAGCAATATTTTCCCGGGAAGAAACACGGTGCAGCCCGAATGGCAAGCAAGGCTGCTTTGCCTTGCTTCGGAGGGGTGGCCCGGATGGCCGCCGAACCAGTGCCTCTCCGTCTCTCTCGCACTCGCGGCGCGTCGCGTTGCGGTGCGAGGGGGACGGAGGTGCACTGTGCGGAGTCGAGCCGCCGCCGCCGCTGGCCTGCTGGGAAGGGAAGGGGTGGCGCGCCCTTTCGCGGGGGGGGGCGGGGCGGGGCGGGGCGGGGCGGGGCGGGGCGGGCGGACGGCCTCGCCACGCGAAAAAACAATTTCTCTCCGAGCCTCTGCCGGACGCCCCCGCGTACTACGTCTTCATCAGAAGAGAATTAGCCCCCGCCCCCTTTACTACCCCCATCGAGCTACCCCCCCCCCCCCCCCCTTTTCTTGACCGCCGTCCAGTCGGCTCGGCGAGGAAAGGCAAATACAGGGCGCCGCGTCGAAGGCCGCCTCTAAGGACACGCGCCGTCACGCCACGCCCCGCCAGGCCCCGCCACGCCACGCCGCGGCCAATTCGCAAATCGGCGGAACGAGTCAGTCGATCACTGGCCGGAAGCGCGTCGCGCCAAAAAAAACAACAACAACTTCAAAATGAAAGAGATGGAAAAGACGCGGACTTGATTTGCCGAGAAAGGGGTTGTTGTTTTGAGTGAAAAATCGCCACAACGAGGTGGCCATTCGTTTTCTAGTGATGCGTGTCCCTGCAGGAGCCGGTGCATAAACTGCATGTGATTTTGACATGATCAGTTTTTTTTTTCGCACTTTTGTCTCGCACGATGGCTGGCCGGCGCGTGTCGCCCGCTGTCCCTCGCCTCCCCTAAGGGCCGCCCCGCCCCGCCCGGCCCCGCCCCCTCGGCCCTCTAAGGGCCCCAGGTCACGTCGCACGAAAGGGAGCGTCTAAGGACCCCCTGGCCGCGTGGCCGCGTGGCCGCGCAGAGGCAAGGGCCATTTCCGAGGATGGAACTCATCAGACGCCGCTTTTGCCACCGCGCACCGCTGGGGCCGGGCGGGCCGAGGGGGCGGGAAGGGCGCGGAGGTCGTCCTTCTGGCTGTCCCTTTTTCCGTCGCCCAGTCCCTCCGTCCGGGTGTCTCTGTCTGTCCGTCCGCCCGCCCACCCCGGCGGCGCCCCGCCCGCCCCCATGTCGCCGGCAACGGATTTCAATTTCCTCTACCGAGGCACTCTGGTTTTCGCTATTTTGGCTCCGCTACGCTCGGCCACGCTCCGCTGTCTGTGGGGCTTTGGCGGCCCAGCCTATGGCCCAGCCTATGGCCCCGCCCGGCCCGGACTAGACGCGTCATCGCGCTCGGAAACGGGGCGGCAAGTGGCGGCTGGATGGCCGGATATGGCGGTGGAAACGGAACGAATCACAACGGCCGACGGCAGGGGATGTACACGGTAAAAACGCGTCAACAAGGGTGCCGTCGCCGTCGCCTTGGTGATCCAACCCCACGCTCCCTCACCTTGCGTTATCTGCATCTCTGGAGCGCGTCGCGAACGTTTTCCACTTGCTGAAAAGAAAGGATTAGAAAGCACTACCAAACGACGTGATTTTTTGTTTGTGCATACCTCAGCTGGCCCTACAGGTTTCTTGAGCGACTGTCAGGAAAAGGGAAGCCAGGCCCTTTACCCTTTCTTGCCAGTGTGCCCTTCGAATCCTCAGCCCCCCGCGGTCTCCCCCCCCCCTCCCAAACTTGCCTCCACCCCGAAATTGATGGTGAGAAGGTCGCCGGGTCGGTGCACATGACGAGGACCGTCTGGAGTGGGCCGTTGTTATTACAGTGGAGCCGACGAGGGCTTAGTGCGACTGTCTCTCTCGCACCCGCAGGCCGGCCTGGGCCATCCCCTTTGTCCTTGGGTACCCTTAACTCTCGGGGGAGTCCTACTGTGTCCGAGTCGCCCGGCTGGCTGGCTCGCAATCGGTATTCCGCGGAGGCGGTCGCCGCGGCGGGGCGGGGCGGGGCGGGGCGGGGCGGGGCTCGGCAGGTGGTGACCAGGCACCAGCGACCTGCTGCGTCACTAGATTCAGCTGACCGACCCTCGCCGATCAAATCAAAGCGACTCGGCGGCCGAACGCCGAACTCGGGAGCCGGCAGCCAGCAGCATGCCCGAATGCCGGTCCAGTCGGGGCGGGGCGGGGCGGGGCGGGGCGGGGGCGTCCCCGTCGTCGTGGTCTGCGGCTTGCGGGGCTTGTGGGGCTTGCGCGTCGATCCAGGCGGCGGACACACCTGCCACACAGTGTGTGACACACAGTGTGTGACACACCTGCCAGGCGCCTGCAGGCATTCCAGCCGCTGGAAACTCTCCAGGAATTTGGAATGCCCGCGGGGCGTGTCGCGTCTCGCACGGGATTCCCGAAAAATCAAACTCCGCGTTTCACCCGACTTTTCAACCCCTAACCTTTTTTTTGTTGTTGTTGCAGTGGTGCAGTATGTGTGCGCGTTTATTGTGCCTGTATCGGGTTCCACTTTCCCCGAAATGACGCACGCAGTCTTCCGGCGTACTCGTGTGTGTCTATGTGTGTGTCTGTGTCTGTGTGTCCGTGTGCGCAGGTGGCTTGGCGCCCTTGGCGGCGCGTGACGACCACGCCGCGCCAATCAATAAGAAAAAGAAAATAAGGAAAGAAAAGACGAAAGAAATGGAAAACGGGCCGCGCGCGTAACGAGAAGCGAGTGCGAACGCTGTTTGCACCACTCTGTGCAGCTGGCGAGGCGAGGGCAGCTAGCGTCGTTCCGAGAGTCGTTTCCGTCGCGCTGTCTCTCTCGCACTCGCGGAGCGTGCCGTGTGGGTGTGAGTGAGGCAGGACGACGCTGGGAACGGACGGAGCGACGTCGATAATCGAGGTTTCCCCGTGAATGACGCGCCGCCGGGCTGCGCAGGGCGATTCCGAACTCCGCTCTCGTCGCTCTGTCTCTCTCGCACTCACGGGGCGGGCGGCGCGTGCGAGAGAGACGGAGCGACGCCGCTCGGAAAGGGCCGGGCTGACGTCCTCGCCGTCAACAGCGCCATCGGTCCCTCGCGAATTGTTTACCGAGTCAGCATCGCCGCAACCGGAAATTTGGGCGTGTGGTCGTCGCCGCGCTTGGTCGCGGTGTGCACCGCATGCGGTCACGTCGTGGCCAACTTTTCGCCCACCCGGGTCAAGCGGACGCCGGCGCTGGTGCACAGTGGGCCAGAAGACCGAAATTCGGGACACGTTTTGAGCTGCCGAGTCGCTAAAGAGGACTCGAACCGAGCGTGTGACCCCACCAATGGATTCCTCGTGCGGAGAGCGATCCATTGGTGGGGTCACACGGTCGGTTCGAGGCCTGTTTAGCGACTCTGGAGCTCAGAACGCGTCCGGAATTTTGGCCGCCTGCGCCGGTCTTCCGGCCCACTGTGTGATGTTGCCGCAATTAAAGGACGCCCCCCGACGACGACAACGGGACTGGCGCGGCGTCCGCGTCCGCCCACCGGAACGGAATGGCGCGGTCCAGGGTCCAGCCGCTGGATTAGTCGCAGTGTGATGTCACGCTTGGCCACACGGCCCAGCCACTGCAAAAAATAATGAATTTGAGAACAACAACTTGAATAAAGTGGTCGAGTGTCTGCAGTGTACCAGTGTACCGACACACCGCGACCTGCCTGTGTGTAGTAGACGCAGCGTCACCCCGCCCGTCCGTCCGTCCGTTCCGGCTCGTGTCAGGTGTGGCTGCTCTGTTTGTGTGCATCCCCACGGCGCCACGACGGACAGACAGACAGACAGGCGGGCGGAGGGGGGGCGCTGTCAGGCTGACGGGTAGGCAACCCGCATGCTGTGCCGTTTGCAGTGGCGTGTGCAGCCCGCCTGGCTGTCCGTGGGGTTGACACGGTGTTGGTGTGCTGCCGGGGACGTCCTGGTGGTGGTACGCCCCGCCCCGCCCCACCCCACCCCACCCCGAGGGGCTCGGCCGGCGCGTCACGCGACCCCCATTACCCTGCGCCAATTAAACGTCATCAGGCATACGGGGCGTTGGACTGGATTCTCTCTCTCTCTCGCACCCACGCGGGACGCCCTACGAGTGCGAGAGAGACAGAACATTGGTGGGCGTGTCCGCTGGCCCGCACCGCTACAATGTCCGCCGCAGTGCGGTCATATCGACGGGGGCACAGAAACTTAATTGTTTGCACACTTGACTTTTTAATGTTCAGTATCTTTTTAGTGTTATGCGAAACACGGAGTTGTTTGCTGGGGTGGCGGTCTGTTCGTCGGCGGCCTGTCGTCGGCGACCTGTTCGTCGGCCTGCCGTCGTCGGCGGGCTGTCGGCGCGAGCTCGGCGGCACGGTGATGACGCGGCGCGGTGATGGCGTAGGCGTTGCCCTGATGGATGCAGCCTCTGTGCTGCCGGAGTAGTCGCCAAAGTGCAGCAGCAACACATGGCGGGGCGGGGTGGGGCGTGAAGAATGCGGTGGCAGGAGGGAGGAGGTGGAGTGGAGTGGTTTGCGCTGTCGCTTGTCAGCCCAGGGCAGCCCGGGTCCCCGCACTGGGAACAATACGGCCCCCGTCTGCCACCTTTTTTTCCAGGCCCAGACGACCGACCCCGCGGCGGCTAGCTGATTCTCACTATTATGCCGCTGTTATCTCTCTAAAATTCTACTCCTTCTTCTTCCTTTTGGCGGTACCTCTCGCCCTAGCGACTTCCCCCCGCCCTTGTATTGACGGGTTCATTTCCTCCCCCCGCTGTCGCTGTCTCTGTCTGCCGGTCTGCCGGTCGTCCGGGGTCTAAAAATACTGGCGGTCGCGCTGTCTCTGTCGCGCAGGGCGGGGCGGGGCGGGGGGGGGCGGGCCCTTGCCCTTGAGGGCCTGCAAGGGGCACGCGGGATTACGTACGTCGCAACAGGCTTTATTGTTAGACACGTAGGGCTGCGTCACTGGCCCGGCACACTCTCTTTTCCGCGTGTTTTTTCCGCACGCCTCACAGTGGGCCAGAAGACCGGTTGAAGAGGACGAAACTCTTGACGCGTTTTGAGCTCCAGAGTCGCTAAATGAGGCACGAACTGAACGTGTGACCCCACCAATGGATTCCTTGTTCGGAGAGAAATCCATTGGTGGTCACACTTTCGGTTCGAGTCCTGCTTAGCGACTCTGGAGCTCAAAACGAGTGTAGAGTTCTGGTCGCCTCCACCGGTCGTCTGGCCCACTGTGCGCCTCCGCCCTGCCTCCCCGCGTGGCAGGGAGCGCTAGCAAGTCGCCGCAGCTGGGGCCGTAAAACATCTCATTTTAGTCGACCAGGAGATTCATGAACTGCTCGCCCGGCCAGGCGAGTCCTGCCTGCGGGTCGCCTCCACCCTGTCGCTCCGCTCTGTCTCTCTCGCACCCCTGCGGCACGCCCCGCGAGTGCGAGAGAGACAGAGCGACGAAGGGACTTTCGGCAGCAGCCCGCCCTGCCACGGCCGCCGCCGCAAATCCAAGTTTACTCTCTTCTTTTGTGCGCAAGCGTGCCTGAGGTGACATACCGCCCTGGGAAGGAACTGCTGCGGCGACGCGCGCACACACACGCTCACGCATACACACACACACACGGCACTCACACACACGCACACACACACACACACACACTGACGCGGCACTGACATGCGCGCATGCGAAATGAGCGAAATGCGCATGAGAAATTAACGATGAAGTGTGAGGCGAAAGAGCGCGGCGAGATGGCTCCGTTTTTCCGCGCTGCTGCTGCTGCTAGTGCAGACTGAGAGTCGTGTACGTCGCTCTGTCTCTCTCGCACTCGTGGGGCGTCCCGTGTAGGTGCGAGAGAGACAGAGGGACGCTTGCCTGCCTGACCTTTCCGTCGTGACAATGTGTGGCTTGCGTCGCGACTTTCCTTCCACCTGCACAGGCCTCGTCGCTCTGTCTCTCTCGCACCCTTACGACACGCCCCGTGAGTGCGAGAGAGACAGAGCGCCCGCTGGAAACACGGCAAGCCCTGCATTGTGTGTCCAGCCACCGCCTCGGCCAGTGTTCGATAACCGCCTTAAAGTGCCGGCAAAACAGTACAGAGAGGGGGGGGGGGGCTGCGTCCTGTTCGACCAGCGCGGCGAGACATCGACTCCGGAAGGGACTGGAAGCTGGCGGGGCCGGACCGCAGATGCGAGCACACCGTGTGCGGCTAAAGGCCAGTGGGGGTGCTGCTGCATTATGAAGGCGGTGCACCGCGCGCCACGCCACTGCCACTAGCGCCCCCGCCGGCAACTGCCGACAAAGTGTTATTTCGCCACTCGCTGCTCGCGTTTTTAGTTTATTTTTTTTTCGGAAACGAAGTGTCGGCCGTTGCGTGGCGGTTTCCGCGCGCGGTGTGGTGGTAATGGTAATCCAATGAGCTGAAGCGGCGCGCTTTGTTTTTGATGGCGCCACCACTGGAAAAAGGGGGAGGGGGAGGGTCCTTTGGGATGCCAGGGATGTACTGCGAACCGGTCCCTGCAATTCGATTGCGGATGAAAGGGTGGGGGGGGCACCCACTAGCCAGGGGATGACACGAAACAATCGGAAAGACCGGCCAGATGCCTTGGTGCGTGCGGAAGGGATGGGACCCCAGGACAAGGGACCCCAGGACAAGGGACGCGAAGGGACGGGGCTATCACCACACTACTGCCCGGCAATGTATCGACGCGCACCCCCCGCCCCTGCCTGTCTCTTTTTATTGAGGACGCGTTTTGCATTCTACTTTGTGTCGCGGGACGCGGCGCTGCAGTGGGGGTACTGTAGGTGCGCGTGACACCGTCGCATTTTTGTCGTTGTTTTGTTGTAGGTTTTTTTTTATATCCGTCATTTTTAGTGGCCTTGCTTTATTTGTCTTTACCCCCGCCACCTCGGCGGCTTACTCGACACCGTCTTGACGGATCGCCTGTGTCCGGACGGGACGGACCCCGGCCGAACACGAGCCCGAGGCTCCGGGAAGACGAGGCCCTGGAGAGCGCTCGGCCCGCCCCGCCCCGCCCCGCCCCGCCCCGCCCCGCCACGCCACGCCCCGCCCCGCCCCCTGCAGTAGCCGCTCGGACCTTGGCGGGGGTGGCGCGGCGGGGCAGTTGTAAACATAAACAGGCGCAGATTACGGGGCCGTTGTTCCGAGGGGCCGTTTTCGTATCATTTCAGGCGAAACGGCCGAGAGGGAGGGCCGGCCTCGGAACCGCCCTGTCCGAGTGGTTTCATTTAAAAAACGTAATATCCTGTGCCCCACCCCCACCCCACACTGCCGCACCCAATAACGCTTGCAAAATATGACCCGCACTCAGCCAAAAAAAGACAAAGAAAGAAGGAAGCCAATTTTGTTTTGACACTGTGTTCCAGTGGGCCGGAGCTTTCTTTCTGGAGGCTGACCTGGCAAGGTTCCATTGCATTTCTCCAGCAGAGCGATTTTGCGAGGCTATCCGCGTAGGTGCGAGAGAGAGAGAGAGAGAGAGAGAGAGAGAGAGAGAGAGAGAGAGAGAGAGAGAGAGAGAAAGAGAGAGAGAGAGAGGCCGTTTTGCTGGGCGTGTAACGCGGCACGCCGACGGCACGCACTGTGGTGCCCCGCAGTCTCCAGGGACGGTCCAGGGAGCTGAGGGTGCTCCCTGCCGCCGCCCCGCTCTCCAGGCCGCTCTCCAGGCCGCTCTCGGCCGGGTCTAGTGCGACCCTCCGGGCCGAGTAGGGCCCCGAGTGGGGTTGTGGAATTCCGTTATTGGCCACTGGACGCGTCTCAAACCATGCGCGCAAGCCGCACCCCTTTTCTCCCCGTCTCCTTTTTCGCTCTCTTCTCTCTCTCTCGCTCTCTCTCTCTCACTTACACAGACAGGTGCCTTTTGTCTCGCTCTATTACGAAGAAAAGGCTCTGACGGGTCTTGAGAGTGTGTCCTCGCCTTCGCCCAGTGTAGTGGCAGGACAGCCCTGGCGGGCCGAACGGAACGAACCCCCCTTCATTGGGACCGGGCCCTACAGTGGGTCGCCGCTATGACGCCCTTGCCCTTCTGCATGCGAAGGACAAGTTGCGGGTATCGACAGGGCGGCACCACCAGGGCGGCACCACCAGGGCTCTCGCCGGCACCACCGCGACGGGCTGGGCGTGGCAACAAGACAAATTGGCTTTCTTTCCCCCTCCCCTCCCCCACCCCCTGGCCCCCCGGTCGGTCCCTGCGGTCTTACGGTGTGGGGGTGTGAGGCCCCGCCGCCCCGCCGCGCACTGCTGTGACCCTAACAACACTTGGATAGGCGATCCCAAACTTGCCATATCCCCCTCGTGATGATGAAAGTGCCCTGCGGGGCTGAAGGGAAGGGGTAGGGGGGCGGTGAGCATATTCCGAGCATCTGTCTGGATCGGTATGAACACGACGATGGCCAGGAGGGAGGAGGGGGGGGGGATTCCCGCGTCCGCACAGTGTGCGCTCGCCACGGCGGAAAAGCCTTTGCTCGGGAACGCTGCTTAGCGGCCCTCGACGCCGTGCGGGTGCACAGTGGGGGCGGCCAAACCTCTCGACGCGTTTTGAGCTCCAGAGTCGAACGTGTGACCCCACCGATGGATTGCTCTCCGAACGAGGAATCCATTGGTGGGGTCACACGTTCGGTTCGAGTCCGACTTAGCGACCCTGGAGCTCAAAACGCGTCTAGAATTTCGGCCGCCTCCACCGTTTCTTCTGGCCCACCGTGCGGGCAGGCCGCGCGGGCCCAGTCTCGGGCCAACTCGCCAGAGTGGCATTTACTTACTCGCTTCTCACGCGACGATGGTCGGCTCGAGATTGCCATGCGACCGTAGTTTCCCGCGCGAATTCCCCCCTCCCCTCCCACTCTGTTTTGCTGCCTTTACCTTGCAGACGGATTCCAAGAGTCGTTTTCGTCACTCTGTCTCTCTCGCACCCATCCGAAACGCCCCGAGAGTGCGAGAGAGACAGAGCGACGATTCTCGGAATCAGTCTATGCCGCCGCGCCGCGGGATTTTGAGAGGTCGCTCACTGCCGCGGTCATTTTTCCGTCGTCTTGGACGTCGTCATCGTCGTCGTCATCCTAGTGTGCTTCCAGTGCCGTGGCGCGACCTCTGGCTCGACCCTCGCTTCGGACGTACGGCCCTTTGTCCTGTTTTGTACCTAATAAAACGCCGCCCGTAAAGTAGTCACACACACACACACACACACACACACACGTACTTTGTCCCTATGTGGCGGCGTGCAACGGTGTCCTGATGCGCCGCGGAGACTTGGTGCGAATAATGTGTTTTTGTTGTTTTGTATAGCGGTAGTGTCCCATTCGCCAATTCTTGTTTTTGTTGTTGCTTTGTGTTGCGCTGCACGGGCGGGCACGTGGAACGGAAGAGGGGGATGCTGTTCTTTTCACCGTCTTTCGGGTTTTTCGGTTCTGTCCGCCGGTAGAGTCGCCGCGTCGTCTCGCGCTCCCCGATAGATTCCACCCCGTTGTTGTGTTGCTCCCGTTTCCCACCATCGCAATCCGTTTGCCATCGTTTATCTTCCCTCCCGTTTTTCATGCGCTTTTTTCTCTCTCTCTTTTTTGTTGTTGTTTTTTTATCGGCCCTCCCCCTGCGCGACATCCCCCGTATTGGATCGCGAAGTACCTGATAATTGTCGTCCATTAATCACCTTTCCCCTCTCTGTCACGCTCATTAGCTCGCCGCGGGATCGACCGTCTCTCTCTCCTCTCTCTCTCTCTCTCTCTCTCTCTCTCTCTCTCTCTCTCTCTCTCTCTCTCTCTCGCGTCGCCGGATGGAAAAGATTGCTTCGACTGTCCCATTAGCGGCGCGCTGCGCAAAAGCGACACAATTCCGTGTTGCGTGGAGTTTGCCGAGTGGACTGCGCGCTGATTCCGAGAGTCGTCGCTCTGTCTCTCTCATGTGTGGTCTAGCCCTTAATGGTAATGGTGATGCCGAGCGCCTGTGAGGTAGGCAGTCCCGTCGAGCGGCCGCGCGTTGGCAGTGGGGTGTTGCCTACCCGCCGGGGGCTCTTGCGGTGGAGGGGGCACAGTCAGCCTGCGGCCGGGCTCGGCTCGGCTCGGCTCGGCTCGGCTCGGCTCGGCTCGGCTCACCGCGTCCGAAGGGTGGCCTACCCCGAGGCCCGAAGGCGCAGCGGCGCAGACCGGGCTAAGCCGGCCGCAGCACTTTGGGTTTGGGCGTTTCTATGGAGAGGCGTCGCGGGCGTGCGGTGCCAGCGGTGCTGTCGGGGGCCCGGACCCGCTCGGCTCGGACCACAGCGATGCGGCGGGGCCCCCTGCCCCCTCCCCCACCCCCGCCGACCACTAATGCTGTTAGTTGGCGAGGCCCTGGGTGGCCCTGGCTCGAGCCTAACCTCACGACTCACGGCCAAGGGCGTCTGTGACTTGCAAGGGCTACGAGGCGGTAGGCTCGCCCGTGCAGGGACTCGTCGAGTAAGGAGGAAAGCCGAGTCCCTTGGCCTCGCGAAATGCCGGAATCTAGTCGGATGGATCGCACCGGCTTGTGAAGATATTGTTCATGAAGTTTCCTCTGCTGACACTAAATTTCACAAGTCCAAACCTATTTCTGCAGCTTAAAAAACCCAACAACTTTATTTTCACGAAGGCCCTCTTCGTGGCCGACGGCTCCACCCGAGTGGAGCGCGGCGGGGCTGCCTTCTCTCGTACTTTGGCGCAGTAAAACTCACACGTGACTAACATAGTTTTGCCCGAGCCGCGCTGCAATAACTGGCTGGCCGACTTGGGAGCCCGCGGCGACGCACTGCTAATATTTGCGGGCCCCACTCCCACACTGCTGCGAACACCCCTTGGTGCACTGCCCGGTCCTGGCGGGTCACAGTGGGCTCGTCTCGCGCTCGATTGCGGAGAAATGGACGGCAAGGAATCGTCCCCCCGCCACCGGGACGGGCACGACCCGCGATAAAAAGCAAAGTGTCAAAGTTGGCCATCGGGAGTGCTAAATGGAAGCACTTAATTGTTGGACGAAGTGAAATTGGTTCCGAATAAGTCCGGGCCGGTACTTTGCCGGGTGCGGTGCCGTCCCGCTCCCTGGAGGGCCGTGGCGGCGAGGCCGGGACGACGGGGACCCTCGATGCGGAACCCTACACCGCGGACTTTGCAGCAGCGCGTCTCCCCCCCCCCCCTCCTCTCCTCGATGATTGCTGATAGCGTGGCTCGCTGGTCTAGGCGACCGCGGCGCGGCGGCCCCCAGTTGGCAGTGTCTTGGCAGTGCCTTGGCAGTGGCGTGGTCGTCGTATCGGTCCATCGCCATGCCCAGAGCCGAGCCCGCCGATGGCGGCGGTGATGCGGCGCGCGATTCCTGGGGCCTGCCCGGCGTGGAGGCCATCCCCGGGCCGGCCGCGGTCGCCGTGGTCGCCGCCTCCAAGCTGGCCGTGGTGCGCGACCTGGCGGCGTGGTGCCGGCGGCAGCAGCTGCCGACAGTGGAGGGTGCGTGCTTGGCGTGCTTGGCGTGCTTCGCGTGCCGCGCGTGCGTGCGAGGCGACGACGCCTTTTCCGCGCCACGCCTCCGCCTCGACTGTCTTTCTCACCTTTTTGTCGGTCTCGCCACGCAGAGGACGAACTCGTGAAATTCGCGCACAGCTGCGACTATGACTTGGACAGGGCCAAGAAGTGCGTCACGGAGTTCCACGCGTGCCGGAAGAACACCCCGGAGCTGTTTTCCGGCTGGGACACGGAGCTCTCCAACATGAGGTCCATCTTGGATGTGATGTAAGTGCCTGGATGGCCTGGATGGTGGTTAGGGACGCACAGTGGGCCGGATGGCCGGTGGAGGGGGTCAAAACTCTAGACGCGTTTTGAGCTTCAGCGTCGCTAAATGGGCCTCGAACCAAACGTGTGACCCACCAATGGATTGCTCTCCGAACGAGGAATCCATTGGTGGGGTCACACGTTCGGTTCAAGCCCTGCTTACCGAATCCGGCGCTCAAAACGCGTCCGGAATTTGGACCGCCTCCACTGGTCTTCTGGCCCACTGTGGGACGCCCCGGTTCAGGCAGCACTCGGTGCTCCCGCCTCTGGCTCTCCGTTCCGTGGCTTTACGGTGGAGTGGATGCCTCTGCTTTCGACCCCACTATCTGAAGGCCTAATCAACGGCGCGGCCAGGCGACGCGGCCGAGTGCAGACATTTTCGCTGTGCGATTACTCAGCGGCCAAGAGTGTTGACCTGCCACACTGCTGAAATTCCAGTCTGTTTTCAATGAGCATATCTTCTTTTGGTCAGTCTGGTGGCACTCGTGCCCCGAAAGACGCCGCAGAACTGCCGCGTCCTGGTGAACTCGCTGCAGACGTCCAGCACCTCCAACTACGTGTTCGCGGACGTGTGCAAGGCGCTGCTCATGGTGATGGAGACCATCTTCCTGACGGAGCCCACCCTGGACGGCCTGGTGGTGGTGCACGACATGGGCCAGGCCAGCTTCTCCCACTTCATGAAGTTCGGCTGGTCCCTTCCGCAAAAGTTTAGCAATTACACACAGGTATGCTCGCCCGGGCTTCCAACCGACCGCCATGCTCACTTGAGATATAGTACACTGCCAACGTTTTGTCGAGTGGCACGTGTGACTTGGCTACGCGGCGCTGTTGTCAGGAAGCACTCCCCCTGAAGCAGAGCACCATGCATCTGGTGCACTGTTCGTCCTTCGTCGACAAGGGCTTGAAGATGATGAGCCACATCGGCAAGAAGGAAGACAGGGACAAGGTGGGTCCGGATGACGTCAGATGACCTTGAAACAGCCTCAAGACGAAGGACTAACCGGCACTGCTCCGCAGCTTCGCGTGCACCCCGGCAAGGACTACTCGGCGCTCCACGCGGAGATCCCCCGAGACTGTCTACCCAGCGACCTGGGCGGCACCCAGCCCAGCATCGCCGAGCTGCACGGTACGGCGTCAAAGCCGCGCCCTGATTGGCTGCGCACGCCGCCACACGGTCACGGCGGACCAATCGCAGCGTGACTCTTTGATCGGGCGATCTAACTGACTACATTCGGCCAACCTGTGCTCTTGTTCCTCAGAGGCCACGGTGCGGCGACTGGCGGCCTTCAGAGACGTCTTCAAACAGCGGCTGCCTTAGGTCTCCGCGGCCGTCGGCACCCACCACGTCCAGTACAAATAACACTAAAAAAGGAAAAACAAAAAAAATTAATAAAATGAATTTAAAAAGTAAAATTGCAGCGCAAGGGTTATCATTTCGGCTCGCAAAGCGCTAGGTGGAACTGAAGCGACCCAAAGAGATTTACATTTGCATGTGGCATCCATACACATTCACACGCACGGTTCACATGCACACACACACACACACACACACACACACACACACACACACACGTGCGCATACACGTGTACAGACGCACCAGGAACCGTATCCCGGCGCCGCGGCCACAAAGGTGAACCTTGCCCGGGAACACATCAAGAGTAAATTACTTTCCCTGTTGCTCCGTGCCCCCTCCTCCCCTCTCCCCTCGCCTTTTGTTGCTTTGTTGCGCCGTCCAAGTTTTAGACACGGATTTAATCCCGGGGGCGGGCTGGCGTTGGGCTGGCGGGCTCGATGCCTCGATAATCGAGTTGGTCCTCGCGCGCTGCTTCCTTTCGAGCCTGGCCCGGCCGGGCTTGGGCTGTTCCCCGCTCGCCCTGCAGGACCTCGCTACGCCCTGCCCTGCCCCGGGCCTTCCTTGGGCCTCGCTCGGCCTGCAGCAAGCTGACGTGGACTATTCTACGGCCGAGATTGGCCGCCCGCTGCATGCCAAGCAAGGTGTGTGTGTGTGTGTGTGTGTGTGTGTGTGTGTGTGTGTGTTTGTTTCTCTCCTGAGCCCTCTCCTCTCGGACGTGGCGGAGGAGTGAGTGCGCCCGCGCGTCTTCCTTCGGTCCCTTTGACCTTTTCGCCTTTATTAGACTCGTTGCTGCGCCCAAGCCGGAAGGGACCACCTACTCCGTCGTCGCCCTTCTTCTTCTTCTTCTTCTTCTTTCTCTTCTTCTTCTTCTTCTTCTTCTTCTTCTTCTTCTTCTTCTTCTTCTTCTTCTTCTCCTCCGCCTCTCGGCGCCCTCGCACGTTCCAAGCAGGGCCTCCGGTTTACACCCGCGCACCTCGATAAACCGCGAAATGCGTCTGGGCGGGACGTGGCGGGGCGGGGCGGGGCGTGCCGAGGTGGGGCGGGGCGGGGCGTCGCTGGTCCGGCACGTGCTTAGCAGCAGGAATAACAGCCGCCCTCGAATCGGCCCTTTATCGGCCAACTTTGGCGGCGCGCATGTCGGCACGGAGGGATGCCGAAGGACGGAAACACAAAAAACGGGGAGGGGGGGCAAAGTTTTAATGGGAAGCAAGCGCTGACCCCGCCCGCCCCACCCCGCCACGCCCACCCCATCCTGCGTACGCGCGCCAATTGCGTGAGGTAATTAAAGTTTTTGTTGTCTGTTGTTGTCGCCTCGCGGAGGGCGGCAGGTATCAGGGCTCAATTGCGTTGGAACCCGCACACACACACACACACACACACACACACACACACACAGCTACTCACTCACGCGAGGTCGTGCCAACACCCCAACCCCCCAGCACAAACACAACCACACACACGGAAAGAGGGAACACAATCAAACCAGATGTGGGCTGGCATGCGCGTGCTGCCCTTTGCAATGGCTGCCTGCTGAATATGAATCGCGCTGTCGACGCCGCGCGATGACACACACACAACACACTGAGATTCGACACGCGTTATTGCGTTATTGTTGCTAGTGCACTGAATGGCTGGTTGCGATTCATATTGGGATTGGCGCTATGTCGGGCTGGCGTGATGGTCCTGGTAATGGAAGGCATGTTTGTGGAGCGCGCCTTGCTGCCGCCACTCTCTCCGTCTCTCTCGCCCTCATGGGGCGCGCAGTGGGGGTGCAAGAGAGAGGCAAGCACTGTTTGGGACCAAGTCTGCCGAGAGTGGTTTGGAGGCCCCGGAACGCGAAAATCACACACCCCGGCGAATTCCTACCTCACCCCCCTCACACCCGACTGATGTCTGTCTCTCTCACACTGGCCTCACTGCGGGACGCGTTGACGTTGTCCCACTCCTTGGCGTGCCCCTGGAGCAGATTGGGGTCTTTAGAGATGGAATGAAAGGGGCAAAAAAGGGGCAGCATTTGCAGTATTTACACGCAAAGCTGGTCGTTCTTCATGGTGACACTTTTCATTGCCGTCGGTGTTTGCCCTCCTCGTTCCCCTCTCCCACTCTTAGCATGCAGCGCTACTTTTCCCTCAAATTTACGACTTGTTTGTTTTGCTGCTCAGGATTTTTTGCGAGTTTTTTCTGTGCATTTTATTGTGAAATTAGCCTCGGTGTTTCGCGCTCCTCCGCGACAAGCGAAACTCTGGCGCCCTCTGCCTGGGCAGCCAATCTTATCTGTGGCGCTGGCTGGCCGTGCCTGGCCCTGCCTGGCCTGCAGGTGTTTGGCCCCAAGTTGGGGCCTTTCGGCCTTACGGTGGCCGGGATTCGGAAGCAATATCCCTGACTGCTGATAATGAAAGTTACTGCCTCCGAGGGACCGCGCTCGGCTCCACTCGGAACGGCCGGAGGAGATGGCGGCGGCGCGGGGCCGCGGGGGATGGAGGCGGTTATATCTCTTTTTCCAGCGACTCGGGGAGGGGTTGTCACGGTCTGATTTACCGGCCCGGGGCCAAATTTTCCAGCGCGATGCCTTGGAGTCACGCGTTGGGTGGAAAAGCAATGGGTCGAACGTCTAACACGCCCGCCCGGCCGTTGCAGGCGACCCCTCATGAATCGATCACCGGGAGCGTGTTGCCTACTCTGGAATGCTTATCGGGCGCTTTGAATGATGATGTTGACTCTCCCGACATGCCAGAGAAGAATCAATGTGAGCACCCCTCGTACTGCCGGCAGGGCCAACCCCCTGAACCAATTGAATCCCGCTGTGCCCTACGCCCTCGGACACTTCCTGCCCGTGAGACCCTTGCTGTGATACCCTCCCCCCGCGCCCTCCAAGGCCTTCCTCCCGTTGACACCCTCCAGGCTCATTCCATTAAATCCGCCGCCCTGCACGGCTACGGCGTGGCTCGGGCCGAGGCCACGGCGTCACGGCGTCTCGCTGACACGTTGACAGAGTGTTGATGGAGCACTTCATATTGCTGGAAGAAATGGCGGCCGCTCTCCCATCGGTTCTAATGGAACAGCCTCTCCTTCCCGCCCTGACAGCGCGCCTGCGATACGCTTCATGATTTATTAAAATTGAATGCGGTTGATGCCTCCGCTGTGCGCGAGCGCGCGCCGAAAGACCGGCCGGGCGCGACGTGTGCCCCTCACCACCTGCAACCAGATGAGTGATCTCATTTTCCATTATCTCTCAGGCTTGTTTTAAAACATTATTTCGCACCGCCGGCAAAAGTCAAGAGCAACTAACTTTGGAACCCTGCCTCAGCGTGGACTCAGTGAGACCACACGTTACCGCAAGAAGTTGAAAGAGAAGCCAGACTGCGTTTGGGATTCCTTGGAGCTCCGCAGCAGTTCAGTGTGTATTTTCAATTTGAATTTCTTGTATACTTTCAATCAAAGTTGCCCTCCGGTGCAGTTCTGATGAAAGGGGCGACCTAGTGTTGTTGTCAACTCGGATTCGTCTTGTTTGGTCCAAGTTGGGAGAGACTTTCCTTCCTTCCACCTTCTTGACGAGGCCAATACTCACTCCTCGCAGCGCGTGCGGAGGCTCTCTTTCCACGCAGATCTTTCCCGGTGATAACTCGAGGGCCGCCGGCTGGTGACGCCCGAGAGGGAAGAAAAAACCGACGTGGAATTGTAAGAGGCTGCGCGGCGGCGGCGGCGCCACCAGCAGTGTCTTCGTCCAATAATTGCGGACTTAGCAATTCTAATTAGGATCTGTTACGAAATGAAGTGTCCATGCAAATGCGTTATGACAAAAGCAGCGACAAAAGCTCCCGCCGATCCGCGTCGCAAGCATTGCCGGAGGCGTTCTGTGAAATGGCCAAGTTTTCTCGTTAACATGGCCGAGTTTGCTAAAGCCACGAGCTGAGTGCGCGATGCCACGAGGGCCGCGAGCCGCGCTGCTGGCACGCCACCAAGTGTCTCGCGGAACACGAAAAGGACGAAAAAGTTGCTGTCTGGAGCCGCTACCTCACGGCTGCCAGGGAAAAATGGAAACCTGGCACCGCTTCGGATAAACAAGGGACGGACAAAATTCTGGGTCGTGTTCCCTCCGTTTGCGTGCTCGACGTGTCAAGATTTGACTTTAATTAATTAGCCCGTCGTTTCGCTGTTCACTGACGAGTGAAACGAAGTCAGAGACGGCTGTTATTTCTGAATTATTTTTTTAACCAGTGGGCCCCCTTTTGCCGGGGTATTTATGCAGCCCCTCAAGGTGTGCAGATAAGCCCGGAGGCGTCGAGGTGGACTCGTTTGTGGTGTCCCGTCGAGCCGGCCTAATGAAAGTGAAGCCCAGCCTTTTTTTTTTTTTTTTTTTTTTTTGCTGAAACAAGATGAAAGGAATAAGGCCGTGTCCGCTGCGCCGCTTTTTGACAAAGTCACTTCCTGTATTTTATTTCGCCATCCGAGGGGGCTGGAGAGGATCTTGGGGAAAAGATGGAGGAGGGGCAGAGTGCCTTCGAGCCTATGGCAACTCTTTTTTTTTATTTTATTAATATAGCAAATCGAGCGAACTTCCTGTTCTGTTCTTGGTGGTTGTCAGCTTTTGCCATAACTTGTTCTCTCTGCTTTCAGGCTGGGTGGCGCGCAGCCAGCCGTAGTCACCGTCATGTGATGCCATAGGTAAGTTGAATTCTTTACTTCTCGTCTTATTTCTTTTTGTTATTCTTTCTCGGCGCCGTCCTACAGCGGGATGCTGTGCCGTCACGCCCCTGCAGTTGGCGGGGCTAGAGCCGGCTCAGCTTGAGCTCACGACGGCTTGCATTGAACGCGTGCCCTAACGACGAGGGTAGAGCGGGGGAAGTGGAAGGGGGAGCAGCGCAGCACTGTGGGTCTGACGAGGGAGTTTAGTTTGACAGCATGGCCGTACCGCTTGGTCTTTGCCTTTGGAAAGGCAGAGGTAGAGGTGCGGGTGGGTGTGGGTGTTTGCCTGTGTGAGTTGCTCCACGAGGTTGTCGCGCTCGAATGTAAACGTGACAAGCTGGTGGCCTCCTTGCACACCCTCCCAAGGTCCATGCAAATGGCCGTGGTGATGACAGTGATGCTGCCGGGGCGGCCGGCTGGGGGTAACGGCCTAGGGCGACGACGACGACGAGGAGGAGGACGACGCCCGCGGGGGGTAGTTCTGCGACGAATATCACACCCGCTGTCGTATTTCCATCCGGGCCCCTATCTCCTTCCCCGGCAGCCAGCCCGGCAGCGTGGCAAACATGATCGTGCCATTGTCGAGTTTGCTGGGCGTAGCCGCCCTTCGCTGGAATCCAAACTTGGCGGGCCCCTTCACGTCAAACTGTTCCGCAACAGACCGACAACAGGTGTCGCCCTGAGTGGGGCTGCCGGGCTGCCAGTTTAGTGGTAGTCGCAGGTAATGGAGACGGACTGGGCCTGCCCTCCAAGGTTGGCGGATCTGCCTCTCGAAGCGCCATGTTTTCCTCTCGGGGAAATTCCTCCAACAGGGTCGTTTGCCTCTCCCTCCGCCAGCCACCCATTGTGCAGCAGATTGTCCTTGTCCTGCCTTTGGCCGGAGGCTCCGGGCCGACGACAGGGACACCCTGTCCGGGTAGCAGGTGATCCTTGTCGATCGAATGGGGCGCCTGTACTCTGTGCCGGGCTGCAGTGAGGCTTCGTCTCGGGAAAGCTTGCACCACCAATAGAATTCTCAGCTTTCACTAAGTTTCGGGTGCCTGAATGATTCTCTGCTCTTCGGGTCTGTGTTGCCGTCGCGGCGTCTGGCCGAAACTTGGTGGAGCGGAGGGAGAAGGACAAGAAAGATGGAGGCGCTGACTTGTTAACCTCGTCGAGTCTGTTCTGGCTCTGTTCTCCAAGTTGTCCCTGCCGGCAGTGCCTTGGCAGTGGCGGCCCGGCAAGTGCGGCTGCTCTCCTAGGCAGTTACTCGCCTTATGTCCGGAGTCCGGTTCGCAATCAGCTAAGTGGGGTGGCGCGGTGGTGTGGTCTTCTTATCACCGCCCCCTTCCTCCCCCTCCTTCCTCTCTCGCTCCCCTCATCTGCTCCTCGTCGCACTTGGCGCGTAGTTTGTTGTTGTTGTTTTTCCCTTGTTGTTGCTCGGTACAGGTGTGAGTTGTTTAGAGGTGCTGCAACTTGGTCGAAGCTGATACGATCGAGAACGTGGTGGTGCCGGGGCGGCGCGGCGACGGGGTGGCAGGGGCAGAGCAGCTTAACATTTATTGAGACTTTGGGTGCTCGTGTCTCGTAAACGGGTAGAGATAAAAAAAGGTGCGCGCAGGGCGACCCGCATTTAACGTTAAATTTTGAGATGAAGTTCTCCTATGCATCACCTTTTTATCTCTAGTGAAACAAAAAAAGAAAAAGGAAGGTTAAGTTTTCGCGCCCTGGGGCTGGCTGAGAGGCCCCACACGGTGTAAACTAAAGTTGGTTGGAGCACTTTGGCGTGGCAGGGGTGTTGGCGGCGCGGTGGGGTGTTAAGAAAAGAACATCCTTTTCCTCCCTCCGCGGCTCCGCGGCCTCCGCTTGGATTGGCGCCTAGCAGTGCCGTGCCGAGGGAACGGCGTGGAAATGACAAGCCGGCTTATTGCGTTTCGCCGTGCAGTTCAACTTTTCAGCGCACGCGCGCCAGGCCGCCAGGCCGGCAGAACGGTAAGCGTCGCCGCCAGTTCCTTCTATCCGCCAACTTTGCGGTAGCGTCGATTTTATTCTCTCTCTCTCTCTCCCCTCGCGCTACCGGTCGGCTGTCGGTGTTTATGCTCGGGGGATGGGGTGGTTCTTCCCGCTCTCGCTTGGCTGCGATATGGGCGCGAACTGCACCGTTGCGAAGCTTAATGTGGCGGAGCTGAAGAAAAGTAAGGGAAGTATGAATAATCTTCGTGAAATGAAATTCCCCTATCGCAGCAGAAAGGTTAAGACGGTACACGGCGAAATTTGTGTCTGTTATTTTTCGTTTTCTTGCGGAGAGGCCTTCCCGGACCGCCCCCCCTCCAGGCAATCCTGCCGGCCCAGTGTCCACCAGGAACCAGGACGTACAAATGGTGGTGTGAGTCCCTCCCCCAGGGCCGAGCTCGGCCGTAGGCTAGAGGCTGGATAAGAGAAAAGAAGACGGGGTTACTTACAGTGGCGCGCTGCCTCGCCCGCGAACTTAGGACGGTTTGCAATCGCCCTCGACTCTCAGGAGACACGGACCTCTAACGAAAAAGCGTAATAAGGTTGGTTGTGTAACAAGCAAACTTTTGCAACGCTGTTGCCCTGCTCGTCCATCTCCCAGCGCTCATCTCAAGGCGCCGCGTCGCGAAAACATCTCGGCTGTATCTTCTTTTTCTACTGAAAGTTACCCAGAAAGAAGTTCACTCGAGGAAATACCAATTTTCCGCACTGCTAAAAACCGATATTGCGTCTCGCGATGAAAAGCAGAGGGCGACAATGACTTTTATTTTTATTGTTATCTTTCCTCCCCAAGGCGACCCCGTTTCGGCCTTCGGCTCGGCCTTCGCGGAGCAACAAGTGACCCGCCCCAATAAGCCCATTTCCTTTTGGAACGCGCTTCGCTTGGTTCACTTCGGTGTGAAAGCCGAAAGGCCCGGCCGCCCCGGCCTCTTTCAGTCTTACTCACGGCCACACATGCTCGAATGCGCCCGGAGCCCCCCGAGCCTGAATGAAGGAAATCCCTTAACGGGTCAAAGGATATTATAAAACGAGTCGCCCTCGGGCCGGCTGCCGCTCCTTCAGGACTCTTGTTTTCCTTTTCTTCACAAAGTTAGGGGAAAAGTTGTAAAACGGACGAAACGTGATCGCATGCAGCAGACGAGCGCAGTGGAGCGTGAAGGACTACTGCTGCTTCAATATTTTCTTTCCGACTTTTTCCACACTGGAGGAAAAGAATGACGTTGGTCCTTTTTGCCAGTGCTCTTCCCGTTGATTGTGCGAGGGAAAGGAGAAAAGGAGAACACGTTTTGGCGCGTATTCTTGTTGGTTCTTAATGAAGGCCGGCCCTGACGAGCCGCGAGTCCAATGCACAGAAGCACAATGCACCAGGAAATCGGGCTTTTGCTTTTTTTCGGTCGCTGTTAATTGTCACCCGGAGTGGGGCGTGAATTTTTCCCCCGACGCGCAGAAACAATCCGCAAAGCTTTGACTTCGGCACCTCTCTTTTTTTGCACCGGTGCTGTGCTCCCCGACCTGATGGCCGCATAACGGCTTCCTATCGGTTTATCGGAGAGCTCCGCGAACCGCCCCTGCTAATATTCAATCTGCGTCCGGTTTCGCTCCTGACCCATATTCAGCGCAGGATCCGCCGTGTCATTTCCCCGCCTCGATCTGTTTCCATTTTCTCGGTTTGAATGTTGGCACCGTTGTGCAACGCGACCCGTAATGCGTCGCGTGGGCGTGGTCAGTTCGCAGTGCCGGACCAGATCCGGCCGGTTCCGCTTCCTGTGTGCCCGCAACAACAACAACAAGAGCGTCTCTCTCTCGCTCGCTCTTTGGCGACGCAGCGGCCGGAACGCTCCGCCATGCGTGTGCCCCAGTTACAGTGCACCTGCAGCAATTATGCCGCCCATTCTACCAGCCGATGGGAGGGTCGCTCCAAGGCCGGGCGCCGCTTCCCAAAAAAAAAATTAAAGAAGCTTGGCCATTATTTGACACGGTGAAAGAGAAGGAAGAGTGCAGTGTCGTTGACCGGTCGTTGAAGTCGGCGGCAGTGCAGCCTCGACGCGCGGCACTGTATTAACTGGCTTTCGGCGTGTAATTTGCATGGAGCTGGAACTAGGAACCACACCGCGCGGGGCCGGGGCTGGCTGCGGTGTGCACGGCACGGCCCTCAGGGACGGCCGCCCGGGACGGCCGCCGCACTGTTATGCCCAGGGTAGTGGCGCCGGCAGCGCTGAGCGCCAGCTAGCTCGGTCAGCACGCGGTGCCGGCCCGCCTCTCTCTCTCTCTCTCTCTCTCTCTCTCTCTCTCTCTCTCTCTCTCTCTCTCTCTCACTCCTGTTCCGCTACTCCACCCTCGCCCGGCTCATGATTAAACGAAGTGGTACAGCCTGCTCGCACCTGATCACCAGTGTGCTTTCAACCCCATGAACCCCGGCCGCGGCTACACTAGAAGAAGAAGAAGAAGAAGAAGAAGAAGAAGAAGAAGAAGAAGAAGAAGAAGAAGAAGAAGAAGAAGAAGAAGAAGAAGAAGAAGAAGAAGAAGAAGAAGAAGAGATAGAAGAAGTAGCAGCAAGAGGAGGAGGACAGAGATTCAGCAATATTGGCTCTATCAACATTTTGTCAAGTTTTCGTGTTTTATTTCGACGCCGGCTGTCAGCGGGAGTCGTCTCCCCGGCCTGCCTGCAGGTGACGTGCAATTTTTCATCCGCCTCGGCGGCCCGACGGGGAGTCGCTGGAGGAGCCTGTCGATGGATGGCGGTCACGGCCGGGGAGAATGGTTTTCAGTTTCATCAATATCCATGGCGCCAGGGTGCCAGGGCCCGGCCGAGGCCCGGCCGAGGCCCGGCCAGGGTGGCGGCGGCGGTATGCCTCCTCCTCGTCTTTTCATCAAATTAACCGTCGCCGGCGATCCTTTTTTCGCCCTCTCTTTCTCTCTCCCCTTTTTGTCTCCGGTCGGTGCAGATGGGCGCCTCGAGTGCCAATCACCCGCCAGGGCCAGAAGGGGCTGTGATTGGACGCGAACAATTCGGACATTTTTCAAAACACTTTTTTTTTTTAAATTGAAATTTTTGCTATAATTTTTGCAGTTTCCAGCCGAGAAGTGCTTTATTTTCACAGGGATGGGTCGTGAAAAGGGTCGGGGGCTGCAGCGCGGAGTGGCCATCGTGGGGCTGCGGGGGCCCCAGCGGCCGGGCCCCGGCCCCGGATAATGCGCATTCCATCCAAATGCCCCCCAAACAAAGGCCCGCCGTTCCAATGATAGCATGAAACAGCGTCCGTGTCATTTCGGCGGCCCCGATACACGCCGCGGGTGGAGCCGGCGCGCCAGTGTCGCCGTCAGACCAACGGAACGTGAACGGTTTCTGTTTGCGGACCCTCTCCTCGCGGTCCGGGACGCGAAACAAGGGCTCAGACTCGCGGGCCGCAGCGAAACAGAAGCAGGAGCGTTCGGTTCGGAAGGTTCAGCCGATGTTGACGCTGTGTGCGCCAGTCTGATCCGCGACGCGGCAGCGGAGCGGATCAGCGCACCGTGCACCGGCAGCATACAGTGTGCCAGAAGACCGACCAAAATCCCGGACGCGTTTCCTGAGTTCCTGAGGCGCTAAGCGGGACTCGAACCTAACGTGTGACCCCACCAATGGATTGCTCTCCGAACGAGGAATCCATTGGTGGGGCTACACGTTCGGTTCGAGCCCTGTTAAGCGACTCTGGAGCTCAAAACACGTCCGGGATTTTGGCCGCCTCCACCGGTCTTTCGGCCCACTGTGTGCCACTCGAAACACGCAACTCAGAGCCTCCATGTGTCAAAGGCAGGTCAAGGACCTCTCTCTCGCTGGTTTACCCAGAAGCGCACTCAGTCGCTTCGCTTCGCGCGACAAAGCTGCGCTCGTCGCCACTGTTGGCAACAGAATCACTCTGGCTCTGCGCTGCTCTGCGCCGCTCCGCGCGGCCCGAGTGGTTCCCCGGGCGACGCGTGCGTGTAGTCTCTGAGGCGCTGCCGCTGGGCAAACGGCAAAGCCGTGGGGCGTCGTCGCCGCCGTCCGCGAGCTGGTACCCGTGCGGTTCACTCTGTTTGCACACCCCTGCTTGGTGGAGAGGGGGGGGGGGACAAGCGCCCGGGCGGCTAGGCGGCTCCGCTCCATTTGGGGCCTCTCGCGCGGTGCTGAGCAATTACGGTCCGGGCAGTAAAAGTCGTGGAAGTGGTGCTAGGAATGTTGCTTCCTTTTATGTGTGCGTGCGCGCGTCCGTGTGTTGCTCCCGACGTGTGTGTGTGTGTCTTTGTGTCTGTGTGTGCGTGCACGTGCGTGTGCCCGCAACGTCTCGCGCTCGGCCTACGCGAATTTTTCGCATTCTCACTGTTGTGTGCCTCACACACACACACACACGTGCGTCCGGCGACGGCCGGCCCGCCACCCCAAGGCGCCGTTTCGGGCGGGGGCGTTCTTGTCTTCCAGGAGGAAGGACACACTGCGCCAGTGTGCAGTATATTATTTTACTCCCAGCGGCGCGCTCTGTGTGACTATGTCGTGACGCGGGCCATAAATCTAGAGACGAGCACGTGCGCCAGGCCGGCCCGGGGCCCACCGAGGGCCCCGCCCTGCCTCGGAGTGGCCGCTTCGGGGCCTCGAGGGCCTTCGGGGACCTTGGGGGCCTCCGCACAGTGGGCCAGAAGACCGGTGGAGGCGGACGAAACTCATGACGCGTTTTGGAGCTCCAGAGTCGCCAAACAGGCCTCGAATCCAGCGTGTGACCCCACCAATGGATTCCTCGTTCGGAGAGCAATCCATTGGTGGGGTCACACGTTCGGTTTGAGACCCATTTAGCGACTCTGGAGCTCGAAACGCGTGGAGAGTCCACCGGTCTTCTGGCCCACTGTGGAGCGCCCGGCAGGTAGGCCGCATGCGCCCCGCGCGGCGCGTCCGAGCTCGGCGGGACGGCCTATCCTCGGTTCGCAGGCGCTCCACCCCGCCGCGCGCGCTTAGGATGCCTCGCTCGGCTCGCTGTCGTTATTTATTTATTTATTTTGACGTTGTTTGTCTTGCCTCTCTTTTTTCGGCTTTGCTCGTGATGTAGCGCTTTGAGGAGGAAAATGGCGGGAATCTGTTGCGGCGATGACGGCACGTGGTTATGCCAGCCGCCCCGCACTTCATCAGTGGAACTCATTCTCCATTTATTCCCTTCTTTTTTTTCCCTGCCGCGTGTGAAATGCATTTTTAAACGTCCGGCCGGGCTGGCGCCTCCCCCAGAAGTGCGGTGTTGTATTTGCATTCTTAAAGGGAGGCGCGCTGCGTTAGTGGTCACGCCCCCCCCCCCCCCCCCCCCCCCGGCGGTGTTTCACTTCGCAGACGGTTAAACCCTGGAAACGAGTCTCTGCTCCGCACACTTCGATGAAGGAGGGCTGGGACTGCCGGACGGGGGGGGGGGGGGGGCTCCCCGGCAAACCGATAAATTTCTCAGCGGCTTTGCGACCGCGACCACTAACCTGCCCCCCAAAGTGCCCTCAGGAATGCGGGCCCGTGTGCGACGGTGAGAGAGAGAGAGAGAGAGAGAGAGAGAGAGAGAGAGAGAGAGAGAGAGAGAGAGAGAGAGAGAGAGGAGAGAGGTGTCTCTGCGGGGGCGCCGTGCTGCCAAGACAGGTGAGTGAATTTGTCAGCCCCCCCCCCCACGGGGCCGCCTGGGGCACAGCCAAAGGGGCAGGGATTCATGTGGGGTCATTTGCCAGTGGGTCATTTACCAGGGCGAGCCCTGCATGGAGCCCCTTAGCGTGGATATACTGCGTCAATGGAGATCGAGCGTGGGGTAGGATTACAGGAAGCCTGGATTTCCCAGATTTTTTTCTGGTCGGTGGAATCGGCGGGGAGCTTACCTGAAAGCCCGATGCATTTGTCATCGGCACGTGGTTCTCGTTTTTGCATGCAAAACCCTTGAAACTCCACCGGCTCCGCGTTCGTCCCGGCTAGAACCCCCTAGTCGAACCGCCCCCTCTGTGTGTTTTTCTCTCTCCTTTTTGCTTTTTCTTCTCACCAGCGCCACCCCTCCGCCCTTTGGGGGATTCTTTTCTCGTCGTGTGTGGGCCCAACGAAGGCCTTTTTATAGCCCCGCTCGTCGAACTCCCGCGGAGTGAAAAAGGGAGGGCTTTGATATGCTTATAAGTGAGCAGGCCTCCCCGTGCAGGCCCACTAGGCCCTCACGGGCGCGCACTACGTCACCACGTCGGCGCTACTCCATGCGCGAGGCACTCTCTAGCCTGCCTGTAGGCCGTGGCACTGTAAGGCAGAAAACTCTGGTCGTGTTTTGAGCTCCAGAGTGGCTAAACAGGACTCCGCGCGTGGAGTATCGCCAGGCCGGCAAGCTGACCCGGCAAGCTAATCCCGGTCCTGCGGCTGTTATCCTGGCCGGGGTATCGACAGGCTCGGCCGCTTCGCTGTTGCTCTGCGCGGCTGTGTACTTTGCCGGAGTTCTCCTACACCGCAAGCCTGCCGAGGGATGTGGTCGAAAGCGTTTCTCTGTCCGTCGCAGGTGAAGAGCAAGAGTTGGTTCGGCCTTTGTCTGCTTTCGTTCCCTCTTTCCCTTACCGAGAGGGAGCGAGAAAAAAGGGTCGCGTATGTCCAGGGGGTGCGAGGGAGAGGGGGGACCCACTCCGGGGCCCGGCTAGTGCACGAAAAGACGGAAAGCAGCCCTCTGGCGGCGACTGGAGCGGACTGGAGCCGAGCGCCAACGGAGTGGCTTGGAATTCGGCTCACGGAGAGGCCTGGCGGGGCCTGGCGGGGCCCGGGGCTGCGGGGGCGCTGCGTGCCACTGCCTGCCGCGGGTGGGGCTCGCTGGCCTATGTTCTGAACACGCTTACGCACGCCAGCGCACGCTTGCGGCTGCCAGGTCCCACCCTTAATGAGGGCGAGAGAGAACGCTGCACTGTGTGTGTGTGCGTGTGCGCGTGCGAAATGATGAGGGGTTGAGGCTGCCGCGCATTCCGCTAACTCCGTTATGTTGTGCAACACAGGCGAGGATTCGAGTGTCGAAATCCATGCGAATTGCGGGAAATTTCCCTCGTTGCCCTGTCAGGCTTTTCCCGTTTTTAACAGATGACAGATGGTACAGATGGTACCTTAGCGCCGTAAAAATGCAGTATCATCCGCTGGAACTGGGCAACGCTGTGCGCTGCTGGAGAGACGCGGCCGTTATCAGACTCTCTCTCTCTCTCTCTCTCTCTCCCTCTCGGGGACGGGGAGGCCATCCCTCACCCTGGGAAATTATTGCCCCTGCAAGGCACCCTCTCCCAGGCCGCACCTTTACCTGGAACAGGTGTCCCCAAGTGTCCCGTCTTCAATCCGAAAGGCATTGTAATGTAGGGCCGCACCGAGCCAACCCCATCCCCCTCCCCCTCCCCCCTCGGGGCGCGGGCTCGGCGGGGCTGGCATTTCATTTGGGGCTGCCACCCCGGAGTGAGATTGCCCCAGCCGGCCCGTAGTCTTAAGTGATGAATCGGACCAATTCCGTGTCATCAGGCGCCAGGTAATATGGCTAGCGGGGGAAAAATGTGACCCCGTGTTGTCCGGGGGGATAGTTGGCGCAACGAATGAGAAGAAAAATTTTTGTAAGCCTGTGGCTCACTACCAAACATTTTTTTCTGACTTACCGTCTGTTTTAATTCTAATATTGTCTTCAAAACTAACTTTATTTGTCGAAATATGGTATTTTTACGTAACTTTTTTTTCGTCCTTTTGCTTCCGTACTGCGCTAACCTAAACCCACCCCTACCGCTTCCTCCCCTCCGTCCCCGCCCGGCTGTGTGGAGTGCACTGCAAGTTTCCACATGGAAGGCTCCGGGTCGATGTGGATTGCGGCGGATTGAGCCGCAAGCCCGGCCAAAGCGCGGCTAAAGCGCGGCTAAACAAGCACGGCTGAAGCACGGCCGAGGCACGGACAGGCCGAGGGACGCAAGACGCGCCGGGCCTACACTACAACAACGCGGCCCGCCCGTGTTTGTGGTGGACTCGGATTATGATCCCGGGGGTTGGGGTGGGGAGAGGTTTAGGGGCTACCTTTTCACAGCAGCAAGATGATGGCGGTCTGAATGGTGGAGGAGCAGAGCTCGCGCAGACCAGCCAGCGGCGCCGCTGCGTCTGTCCGAGCCTGTCTCACCACCAAGTCGTCCCGTCGCTCTGAGAGAGAAGACGGCGACGCCCGTCTAGCGGAGAGAGACAGCTGCTGCTCCGGATTGTGGGCTTCGGTGTCGTTGAGGTCGCAGGTGTGGCCGATAATAGGCGGCTAGGCGGCGGGGAGGGGGAGGGGGTTGTTGCAGGCGCGTCGCTCTCTCTCTCTCTCTCTCTCTCTCTCTCTCTCTCTCTCTCTCTCTCTCTCTCTCTCTCTCTCTCTCTCTCTCTCTCTCTCTCTCTCTCTCCCCCTCCCTCCCCCCTCCCCGCCGCGCCAACTTCTGCGACGCGTTTATCATAATTGCGCGTCCCTTAACTGCCGTAACTCCTCGCCACCTACTTCGGCGGCAAATACGGCCCTAAATTGGGCGGCGGACACCTTGGCCTCGACTGCTAGGCCTGCCTCGCCTCGCCGTCCGCGGGGCGCGCGTTTAAAACTTGGACCGCGAGTTGGGTGATTCACTGGTAAAAATAAAGCGGAGTTGTCGTACGCCTCATTCAATCTTGCAACTACGTCTGGAGACCTGCTTCAAGCGTACAACTACGCTGGAAGTTAATTTTCCCCATGCATTTAGATAGGAGTGAAGGCGCTGTGTTTTGCATTTTCGTTACGAAACCTTCGTCGTTTTTAAGGTGCGAAAAATTTCGTCTACGATTGTTGTTACAAAGTGTTAACAAGTTTTTTCACAGTGATGGTGCTGCGGTCACCGCGAAGAGGCGGTCTTGTTCGTTTCCCCCCCGTCGATCGGTTTATGAAGTTTGGTTTTTAATGAGTCCGCCCGGCGCTGATTGGCGCTTTGATTGGCGGCACCGCTGCAGGTGGAAAGGGGAGGGGGTAGGGGGGTGCCTTACACCTCGCGCCCGAATTAATTTAGCAGTGGCCGAACTGTAATTGGCATTTCCCGTGCTTTTCATCGCGGCTTTTCTCGCGGAATGAGCTCCGGGGAAAAGATTTTCCCGTTGCCGCCCGCCGGACTCGCCGACGAATTAGAGGGCTTTCTTTTCTCTTGTGTCAACATAAAGGACTTCCCTCGGCCGTGTTTCGCGCGCTCCCTTTTTAAAATAACCGGCCGACGATGACGGACAGGGATAATTCGCCGACTTTGTGCTTTTAGGACAAGCGGGAGTAAATACAAGAGGGATTTTTTTCTTTTTCGTGTTTTCTTTTCTGGGCTGGGCGTCTTGTTTCATATTTATCCGCGCTGTCTTGGCTTCGTATTCCAGTGGAGTAACCTCGTTTTCTTTCTTCCAGGATCGCCACCACGCTGCGTGCCCAATGCAATCGTCAACTTGGTGAGTCCCGGCGCCAAAGTCTTGGCCGCGGTCCCTGCCGCAGAGAGAGAGAGAGAGAGAGAGAGAGAGAGAGAGAGAGAGAGAGAGAGAGAGAGAGAGAGAGAGAGAGAGAGTGTCCCTCGGCGGGGTGTGTTTCTTTGGAATATCGTTGTGGCTTTACTACTGGGCGATTTGATTTGCAAAGCCGTGGTGCGAGGCCCTCGCCCCGGTCCGACGACCGGTGCAGTGCTAGGGCACTTAATAAAAAAAAATGTATTAAAAAATGTTTTTAAATATTAATTTTTTTTTCGCAATAACTCCTCTTGTCCGCACGTGTGGAAGGCCCAGGAGGCGAAGTGCCCAAGTCGTGGATTTTTGGAGGCGAGGCCGGCGAGGCCACGCCACTGCCAAGATGGATGGCGTCGAAACACGCTTTCGACAAATCTATATCAAGGTGGAGATTCTGAACGCGTAGCTCCGTCTCTCTCTCACTCCCGGTCTCGGGCCGCGGGGGTGCGAGAGAAACTGCAGCTCTCAGAAAGCCTGCGGTGCCGAGCCACGGGGCTAGGCCTTTGGTTTTTGCAGATTTCTGCCGTCACAAACAAACATGGAAATGACGGGTCATTCTTCCCGGCAGCTTCGATCGCCTCGGCTCGTATTTATCAACGCGTCTCGTTCCACTGCGTCAATCCCGGACGCCGGGCCGGGCGACGGTATTGGTCTGCCTGTGAAAAATTGCGCGCTCATTTGGTAGCCGACACGTGAAAAATGGCGCCATTAACTCGAATTGAATTCCGCGCTGCCGGCGACTCGAAGAGTCTCCCGGTCGCTCCGTCTCACCTCCACGCGGAGCTGCGAAGGTGCGAGCGAGACGGAGGGTTGAAGTGGGCCTATCCCCGCGCCGCGCTGGCAGCAAATCCCTGGCCCGTGGTTTCGCGCAGGCAGCCCGCATTGCGAAGGAAGCGCGCAGGACTTCGGCAAGTCGGTCTGTCTCTCTCGCACTCACGGGGCGCCCCGTGAGTGCGAGAGAGACGGAATCAGTCCGGGGGGAAGCCGAGTCGGAACCGTGGATCGTTTCCGGGGAGCCGATCGCCAACTCGCGGGTGGAGTCGTTACAGGACAACGAGTGTATTTGCGTATAGAGTGCGGGATATCTCACCGGACTTGTTTCGTCCCGGAGGGCACTGTTAAAAAGTCTAACGAGAGTTTTACAGTGACGAAACGGGCGGCCTGGTCGTTCCTCGGCAGTGGATGCCCGTCCAGACGCCCATTGACGGACGAGGTCGATCGGGGGGCCCCTACGGACTGCTTCCCAGCCGCAGGCCCTCTGTCTCTCTCGCACTCGCGGGCCGTCCCGTGTGGGTGCGAGAGAGACAGAGCGACGCTCGGCTCGTAGTCAGCCCTCAGGGGAGCCGGGATGCTGGTCTTGTGATTAGCGCGGCGCAGATAGGTGCCTTTCGAGCTTGACTAGCTCGACTAGAGCGGCCGGGGCTGAGCTGCCTCAGCCTCCCTGCTGGCACGCCGTGGCTCGCCGTGGCACGCCGCTCCCTTTCAACCCCCTGCTCTCTGCTCCTCCTCCTGCCTGCCTGGCTGGCTGGCTGGCTAACGCCACTGGAAAACGGAAACTAAATTATGCGGGCGGTAATTTTATTTTTCTGCGAGCTGCTGGCTGCCGGCGCTTGCATAGTCTGCGCGAGGATATAGTGCCCCGGCAAGGATATCTGGCGCGCGGAGGGAAAGTTACCCCGCAAATGGAAATTTATAACAGTGTAGTGGCGTAGGGCGCGCGCGTGCGCTGTGTATGTAGATTGGATATAACTACTGAGGGCGAAGTTATCCCGTGTACGCGATATGGGGCGGGTGGGCGTCAGAGGTGAAGGGGGCGCCAAAAGGGGGGGGGGGGGCTGGGATTCCCGTGTAATTATTTCCGCCGGCACACATTTGACTTGATAATATCTTGACGAAGGCCTTTCGCACTCGGGGTGGTTGGCGCTGCAGGCGCGGCCGGGGGCTCCAGTGTGGGCCCCGGGGAGGGCCCCGCCGCGCCCCACCGCGCCCCGCAGTGTCGGTTCGCGATAAGTGGAGTATGTCCCCCTAATCTTGTCGGACAGCCCTGCAGGCGGCTCTGAAGGCCCTGAAGGTTGAGGGCCCCGACCGCAGACCCGACTCTCGCACCGAGTGTGTAATGTTCTGCCAGGCCGTGGTGTGGGGCCATGGAGGCCGTCCCGTTGTCGCGTTCTAAACTTTGGTCTGTCCGTCTGTCCGGACCTCCCCCCTCCCCTCGCATGGCTGCCTGCGCGACTTGTGCTTTTCAGTGGCAATTTCCCCCGTATAGAAATGGTGCAGGAAATCTGGAGCGTGCGGGGGCGTCCCCGTCGCGCGCGTGCCAAGCACCATCACGCCTCTCTCCCCCTCTCCCTCCCACAGAACACTTCCGGGCTAAATACAGTGTAGGTAGTTACTTGGTGCAAAGTTGGCAGTGCAGTACACATGTTTCCGACAACTTTCCCCGTCATGAAAATGTCGCGGAAAACGTTTCGGCGGACAGTCGCCGAAAGTGGCGTGCTTGTCAGCGGTGTGAACGCGCTGCGTCCACCCCAGCTGTCCCCCGACGGGTCTCTCCGTCCCTCTTTCGCCCGCATTGCCGCATTGTAGTGTAGCAGCCTCACGTGTGCAGGCTGCGCAGGCCCGCAGGCCCGCAGGCCGCACCTGGCTGGGCTTTTACCCGTCATGCTCTGCGAGGCTCTGAGGCGCTCCGAGCGCAGCGCACTCTGCCGTGCAAACGAGCAATTACCGCTTAATTTAACGCGTTGAGGGACATTTCCTTGCGATTAGGCCCATACGCCTGCCCCCGTGCCTGGGCCCCACAGGGGGCCCCGCAGGGGTTCGGGCCCCGCCGGGGCGCCGGGGAGGGAAAGGACTCGGTGTTGCTGAGTGCCTCCAGTGCCCTTTGCCTTTCCGAGTCCCTGTGGGGAGGCCGCCCGCCCCGCCACGCCCCGCCCCGCCACGCCACGCCACTGCCAAGCACCTCACCTCAGGACCCATCTCGAGGGCGGTAATGGGACGAGACAGCAGCGCGGCGGCGCCCCCTCCCAGGATGCGGCCAGTCCCCCAACTAATTGCATTCCAGTGCTGTGTGCAAGTTGCAGAGGCGTGAGTGAGTGCCGGAGTGCCGCCTCGCTGCATTCTCTGCGCTGATTTGCCGGCGTCCTCAAAAAACTTTGTTTATGTTTTTTAGGATTTTGTTTGCCAAGTAATACGCCGTGGTTTGTTCCTTCTTACGCTGTGGCCTGAAAGCGAGGGCTTAGCTTGCGGTGTGCGGGGCCGGGCCGCGGCGGTGACCGTCGTCTTCGTCGCTCTGTCTCTCTTGCGCTCGTGGGGCGTCCCGCATTCGAGCGAGAGAGACTTCGCGACGAAAACGACTCTCGGAGTCAGTGTGCTGTGACGTCGCCATGGGTCGTGGCGAAATGGTGGGAGAGAGAGAGAGGCTGTCCTCGAGGAGGGCCGAGTGTGTGGAACGGCCGCAGTTGGGGCTAACTTGTTTCTGTGGAGCTTGCTCCGCCTCGCCGCCCCGCCCCGCCCCGCCCCGCCCCTGTCGGACAGAAGAATGGCGCTGATTGGAGCATTTGGCGGGCAGAGGCTGAGGCCGCGGAGAGCGAAGCAGCGGAGCAGCGAGACGGCAAGACGGCGTGGACTCGAGAAAGATCCTCCCTCCCCTTCGCCACCAGCCCCGCCCCGCCCCACCCCAGCCCACCCCGCCCCGCCCCGCCCCACCCCCGCCCCGCCCCGCCCTGGCCCAAGTTCGACGGAAAGCACACGTCGTCTCTGAGCAGTTAGTTGCTCGCGCGCCCTGCGCGTTTCAGCGGAAAACGACGGGGCTGATGTGTGTGTGTCCTTTTCTCTCTCTCGCACTCCGCGCGCCTCCTGTCAGCCTCCGTCTCGCTCGCTCTCGCAGACTCGCTGGCAAGGCGATGATGGTTTGCCGGCTGCTTCGGCTGCTTCCGGGCCGACGCGCCGCGCCGCCTCGCCGCGATGTTGTTTCATATCACGGCACGGCAGACGCGGGGCGGCGCGAAGTCTGGGAAGAGCTTAGCCTCGCCTCGCGCTGCCCCCCCCCCCTTTCTCCGTCATTGGGATTACGGGGTGGCAGTGTCAGTCGCAGCCGCCGCGAGAGTTTCATGGCTGCTTGCGCGCGCGATTCGTTTTTATTCGATTCCGTCCCGTTTTTCGCTTCGCAGTGTGTCGGGGTTTGATGGTCGCGTTGTCGTTCCTGGCGGAGGCGCTGCACTCCGTGCCGTGTTTTGGTTTCGCGGGGCGAGCGCGCAGTGTACCACCAACGGCGGAGGACGCCCTTGCGGCAGCACTGTGGAACACTGGGGCCGCTGTTGGCAGGTAGTGTAGTGGCAGGACTGGCAGGTAACCGCAGGCCGGGCCGAAACCCGACTCCGCCACCGCACTGACCGGGAATCGGATAGGTTGCACACACACGCGCGCGCACACACACTCGCCCTCACTCACACACACTCACCCCGTGTGCGAGTGGCGCTGTGCGTCCTTGTCGCTGCATTAATAAGAAGGTGCCTGCACTATTAACGGTGCCCCATCTTGGCCGCGGCGCCGCGACGCTCTGCGTCTCTCTCTGTTGAACTGCGACCCGCCAGTTCCAAACTACCCCCTCTCGCTCGCACTACCGCCGTCGCGGCTTTCATTAGCGTTTCGCACTGGTGCTGCTGCAGCGGTAGGTTCAATGCGGTCATGGAGAATGGAGGGGCGCTTCGTCGCGCTGTCTCTCTCGCACCCCTACGGGACGCCCCGTGAGTGCGAGTGAGACAGAGCGTACCGCGCATCGCAGTGGACCGGGCGCTGCTCTCAGCAAACTGACCTAATTAACTTGTTTCCTGTGACGCTCACGTGTCAATTTTTCCGCGAGTGAAACAGAGAGAGAGACGTTTATTTTGGTCTCTTTTGCGCGCGCGCTCGCGGGCGGTAAACAGGGTTGTGAAAACAGAATGCGGAATGTACAATGTACGGCGTGCACGGTGTACAGTGTAGGCGAGCACGTTGACGACCGCTGCGGATGTCTTTGTGTGAAACTCGCAGTGGCGGCGCGGCGCTGCGGGGCAGTTGCCCGCACTGAGTTTTCAACTTTGCAAACAGTGGAGCCGACCCGCTTCGCGCGACAGAGAGAGACGAATGCCTGAATGGGTCGCGATCGGCTGAATGCGAACGGCGGGCTGCCCTCGCTGTGTACACACACTGTACGCGCGGCCCTTTGAGGGCCGCTGTGATCTCTGTCTCTCTCGCGCGCTCGCGGGGCAAGGCGGGGCGGGTGCGAGAGAGACGCACCGGCGAGATGACACAGGAGCCGTACTACCTGGGTAAGGAGAGACAGTTGGTGTGGCAGGGCCGTCGCGGGGGGCCCGGCGGGGCGCGCCGTAGGGGGGCGACCCACCCACGGCGATGCGATGGTGGACCAGAGATACAGGCAGATTGCCACAGTGTGGGTGAACCGCGCCGGTCTCTCTCTCTCTCCCCCCTCGCGCTGACCATGCCGGTACTTCTCTTTTTGCCAATCTTTTTGTCTCCTTGTGTCTCGTCCTCGCCCGGCCGGCCGCCCTGCCGCCTGCATGCACACGGAGTGCTTGTTCCTCCAGCCCGGCCCAGACGGGCCAGACTACCCGGGGCCCAATTTTCTGCCCGTGCAGAGCGCGCGCGTGTGTGTGAGTGCGCGAAACACACACACACATGCAAATTCGGTCTGGAGGGTGGACTCGGCGCTGTGCCCCCCCCCCCCCCTCGGCCCTTCCCGGCGTCAAGGCACTGGAAGACGGCGGCGCGCGGCGCTAAACTAGTCTGGCTGGCTGCTCTGCCTGGCTGCTCCGAAATCCATTTATCCCCGTCACCAGCCCCGAGCACCAGGCCGCGCCAGCCCGCCGCCGTGCGTTTGACGCGCCGCCCGTCCCGCGTCACCCCCCCCCCCCTCCCTTCCCGACGCGACCCCAACGTCCCTTATTCGTCGTCACCGGCAACACGACCGCAATTCCGTGCAAGTGTGTGTGTGTGTGTGTGCGCGGAGTGCACCTTTCTAATGCTTTGCCTTTCGCCACCTGTTGCAGGGGTTGTCATGTGTTAGCGGCCGTCCCACGGAGGCTCCCTCCATCCCCACACCAACGAGAGGCTCTCCAGGAGGAAGGGTGAGTAGCAAAGATAGCGTCCTCGTCGACGCCGCGTCTTTGTTGACGATGTTGATGTTGATGACGTTAACGCACTGGGGCGGCGCCGGTGGTGCTCAGGACCACGCGGTGTGCGAGAAAGTGTGTGTGTGTGTGTGTGTGAGAGAGAGAGAGTGAGACTGTGTGCGTGAATGTGATTTCGCCCTCACCAGTTGGTTGCGTGCGACGCTTTGAAACTAGTTTCCGCGAAACTTAGTTCGCGCCTTTTCCGGGACGCGGCGCCATGATGAGACGCCCCTTGTTTTCCTTTTTGATTTTGCCGATTTCGGGCCTCTGGGACACGCGATCTCATCAAGAGGGGCACTGGCGTGTTGATAATTCGGTCCCGACGTCTTAGCCGCCTCACCCTCGCAAAGCCTCTCTCTCTCTCTCTCTCTCTCCGTTTGAAGTGCGGGACGGGTTGCCTGCCGCTGCAGGGCTCGACTCCCTGAAAGCCGAATGCACGGCGTATGTTTGGGTGCGGCCGTGTCGGCCGGTCTGCACGCCTTTCAGCAATATTACGGCCTTTTGTGTGGCCGCCAGAGAGGGAGAGAGAGAGAGAGAGAGAGAGAGAGAGACAGAGAGAGAGAAAAGAGGAAAAATGGAAAGGGTGGTGGCAGCAGCGCCGCCCCCGCGCGCGCGCCGTCTGGAAGAATTGTAATGAGTGTGTTTTTGTTGTCCGACACGAATTGTTTGTTGTTGTTGTCGCTGCGGCCTTCCGACCGACACAATGTCAAGTCCAGCCATTACGTGGGCATGACGGCCGAGTGGCGCCCGCCCCGCCCCGCCCCCGCGGAACTATGATTAATAACAAGGTCCTCGGCGGCCAAAATTAATTATAGTTTACGCCCCCCCCCCCCCCCGCGCGGGCCCGCTCGCTCGTCCCCGCCAAGCGGGCCGCCAGCCTCCGTGATGACGCACTGGGGCATCGAAAGGGCCAGCCCATCGGGCCAGCCCATTCGGCCAGCCCATCGGGCCAGCCAGCAGCAACGAGGAGGAGGAGCGCCAGACGCGAATAATTCGCTTCCAAGTTTAATGCTACCCCCAAAAAAGCGTTGAGGTTGAGGACTCGACTGCGGCGCGGCGGACCGGTGGAGCCACACCCGCGAGGAGAACAAGGAGTGCGAGGCCGAGGCCCCCACAGTGGGGCGTCCCGCCGTGCGCCCACACCGCTCACGCCTCGCCCAACGGCAGTTTTCTCTCGAAGCGCCAAGAGCCAGGCGCCAAGCGCCCCGCTGCGAGAGCGACCTCGCGCTCTGAAAAGCGCCTGTGAAGTCGTGGGTAGGCAGCCCCCCGCGCGGCCGTGCCGCGCCGACCGGGGAGTTGCCTACCTCGCCGGCGCTCGCCCCGCCACGCCCACCCGCGGCCCGAACGGCGCGCACAAGAAGGCGAAAACAACAAAAACAACAGCAAAAACTTGGAGCTCTCAACTACGACTACTACAGTGCGCCCGCAGCTCTGGCGGCTCTGCCCCCGCACGCCTCGTGGACTTCAAAGAGCATACGTTCCACCTGCTCCATCTCCACCCCCCACCCCCATCCCTCCATCCGCCCAGCAGCCAGGCTCCATGAATGTCCGTCCGGCCGTGCACCGCGTCTGGAGCTGGATAACCAGGGTCGCGGAACGCTGTGCTGCCTTCACTGTAAAAAAAAAACATCCGGACGGAAAATGTACAGAAAATGGGGTACGCCAAAAGTACGGACTACTGGTTCTCTGCGCGGTCCCCGTGAGGCTCTCACGAGCCTCCGTCGCTGCTGGAAAGGTACGGACCGTCCCTGGTAGATAATGGACCAGACATGTTGCGTACTTTTTTCGCCACTGTAGCGCCCGCTTCCGGGGGGCTGCTCCCTTCTGGAGTAATTGGTGCACGACACTGACCCCGGAGGAAGGGCAACCGGAGCGCACTCCGCACGCAGGGCGCAGGGGTACTTTTTCCCTTTTTCCGTCCGGTTTCGTTGTTGGTTTCGCTGGCGGGCCACGGCGAAAGTCTCGCAGGCCACCGCGGGCCACGGCGAAAGTCTCGCAGGCCACCGCGGGCCACGGCGATTTCGTTTTCGTCGCTCTGTCTCTCTCGCACCTGAACGGGACGCCCCGTGAGTGCGAGAGAGACAGAGCGACGGAGACTCCCGGTCCCAGTCCTCGCTCTGGCGAGGGTCCGCAGGTCGGTCGGACACTACGGGACGTCCGGCCGAGACAGGAGCGATGGGGCGGCGATGGCGCCGTGCTTTGTCCGAGTCTGCCTGGGACCGATGGAATGTCCGAACGGCGAGCAGCTCGCGCCCTCGCAAGGACGTCTCGGTCTTTGACAGCGAAACAGTGAGACTGAAACATGACTCGATAAAACAAAAGTTTTTAACAATAGCAGACTGGGACGGCCTCGCTGACGGACGCGGGCCCGCCGAAGAGGGCGGTGGACGGCCAAAACCCTCCTCAGCACGACGACGGATGGAAGTTGATCTTGTGGAGGTCACTTGGCATTCGATTTTGGATCGGGCGGCCGAGAGGACGACCCCCACTCCAGCCAGTCCAGCGAAGCGAAGCCGCCCAGCTGCCCTCCTCCGTTTATTTGCCCTGCCTCTATTTTCTCTCCGCGACCCGAATCGAGCACTCCCCGTAAAGGCGTTTCTGTTTTTCCACCGCGCCGTTTAGCGGCTCGTATCGCGCGGCCGCACAGTGGGCCAGAAGACCAGCGGAGGCGGACAAAACTCCAGACGCTCTTTGAGCTCCAGAGTCGCTAAATGGGACTCGAACCGACCGTGTGACCCCACCAATGGATTCCTCGTTCGGAGACCAATCCATTGGTGGGGTCACACGTTCGGTACGAGTCCCATTTGGCGACTCTGGACCTCAAGACGCGTCCAGGGTTTTGTCCGCCTCCGCCGGTCTTCTGGCCCACTGTGCGCTGCACCGGTGGCTGGCGGCGTGCGAAAGAGAGGGAAGGAGAGGCGTGCTTTGTTGGTGTTGTGCTCCCGGTGTTATCTTAGCGGAAGGGAGGCCCCGCGGCCCCGCGGCCCCGCGGCCCCGCCCGGGCCGGCAATAAGACGAGACGGCCTGGAGGAGGGCCTGGAGCGCCTGGAGCCCGCACGAAGCACCAGGCCACATGTGTACGTGCGCGGCGGGGCGGGGCGGGGCACGTCACGGCCACTCCGTATGCAGAACACCGAACACGGGGATGGCATTACCGTGGGGGGAGGGGGGAGGGGGCCTCGCTGAGTTTTGCTTTCCGGCCGCGGCCCGCGTGCACCAGTGGCGGGGCAACCCTCTTTTTCCTTTCCAAAAAAAAGGTCCACCTTTTGCTCCGGCCATCGTTGGGGTGAGTCCGGCTGAGTCGGCTATGCCACCGCCACCCCCGCGGCCGGACGGCGAATTCTGCAGTAAATAATTGGAACCGCTGCTATTTATTGGCACAACTTTTGGCGCTGTCGGCCGGCCGCGTTGTATGGCGGCCGTGCCCTGTGTGGCGTGTAACCGTACACACGCGCGCCCTCTCGCGTGTCGTGTGTGCGAAAGAGAGAGAGACTGACTGTGTGTGTGTGTGAGTGTGCAAGGCGGTCGACCCACCCCTTTCTGTTCTGTGGCATTTCACGAACCGAAGCCGTCCGACAAAGGCTGGGGCCGGGCCACTGGGCCGGCCGGCCCCGGCCCGTCGGCGGCCATTCTGTTCCAGCCTTTTGAGCTCGCCCTCCCACGCCTATCAATCTACGCGCTGGGCCCCTCTCGCTCGCACCCACGCGGCCGCCCGTTGGTGTGCGAGAGAGAGGGCCGCTGGGCGCGGCGAGTGCGCGGACAAGCTCCGCGGCGGCCCCGACAAGACGGACTTGTTGTTGTGCTAGTTGTTGCTGCTGCCCGCCGTGCCCGCCGTGCCCCGGCGTGGTGGTGCGCCTTCGCCGCCGGGGCGAGCTCATTAGTCATCGAGCCCTCAACCCTCTCTCTCTGTCTCTCTCTCTCTCTCTCTCTCTCTCTCCCACTGCATCAACCCCCACGCAGCGGACGCCCCCAAAGCCACACGTTAGCATAACTCAACTCTTCTGATTCCCGACCCCTTGGAATTCACGGGACGCGCCCCCCCTCCCCCTGGGGTCCCTGGGGGTGGAGGCGGAAGGGGTGGGGGGAGGGGGGCAAGTCTGGCGACTCGGCAGCACCGGAGTCCTGCTAGTGAGTTGCTGCAACTCGGGCTGGCATTTTTGCGTCGTCGCCAAACATGAGGAATGCGCTGTCCGCCTGTCAAGTGGCAAAACTTCCGAAAAAAAATAATGCCGCCTTTTTAAACAAAAAAGCGAAAACTCGGAGGCGAGACTCTTCTAATAGCCGGGCCGCCCCCGCCGCGCCCCATCTGCTCATCTGTCTCTCGGCCTCCGGCAGCGTCCCGAGCACCAACAGCTGCGCCCTCTTGACGCCGCCATCTGATCCCCCCCTTTTTCTCCGCGTGGCGCGGCCGGTAGGGATTAATGAATTTACCACTTTGGCCCCGCCGTCCTGCCTGCCGCCGTGCCGCCGGTTAATCGAATGACAGAGGGGCCTTTGCCGCTCTGCCCAGCCAAAGCCCACTGATTGCCCATCCTGCCTTTCGCCACTGCCAAAAAGGAATCGAGGAAAAGGCTGCCTTTGCTCGGCCGCTGCCACCATTACCATGCTGCAAGGGGGAAAAGTTTCCAAAAAAGAAAAGGAGACTTAATTTATTTTTTTTCGTAGAAAAGGCCGCGCCGTTTCCCTAATTTTCTATCAAGGGGATGGGGACGGCGGCAGTGACTTGGGACGCCTCTCACGAGCGAGCCCCCCGCGCCCCACCCCCCACCACCGTTCGCTCGAAACAAATAAAGTTCCGGCTGAAAGACGTGACGTCCCCCACCCCTCCCCCTTTCCTGCAGCAGTTCGGTAAACACCCCTTGAGCCCGGATCCCGCGCGGCGCGTTGGTGCGGCGGTGCGGTGGCGACCGTGTGGGACGGACAAACGGAACGCAGCCCAGCCAGACCCAGACGGCGCGTCGAGGCTGGTCGAGGCGGTCGCAGCGCGGCCAGCACACTGATTCCGACAGTCGTTTTCGTCGCGCCGTCCCTCTCGCACCTACACGGGGCGCCCCATGAGCGCGAGAGAGACGGCGGCGGAAACGACTCTCGGAATCAGTCTGCAGCGTCAATCAATCCCCATTTCTCCGGTTGGCGTCGGTCTGGGCTGGCTGGTGGACTGGACTGGGCGGAGCGGCGGCATTGGCGACCGGACCCCACACTGGCAGGGTCCTCGCTCTCGCTCCGGGTGGTGTGGTAGGCGTCGTCTGCTGTCCGTCTCTGTCGCACCCTAGAGGCACAGTGACGAAAACACTATTCGCAATCAGCCTGGTGGTGGTGGTGATCCCCAATGGAAATGGCCGCCTCTTATTAGCTGTGGCAGAGGACAAAGTGGTGGTTGTTGTTGTTTTCGTCTGTTTTGAACCTTGTTGTTGTTGTTGTTGCAGCTGATGGCGGTTCGCGTGCGCGTCCTGCAGTCGCTGGTGCTGGCGTTGGTGTGCCTGTCGCTGGTGGTGTACTCGTCGTACTACGCCACCGCGTCCGGGCCGTCGGGGCCCCAGCTGCCCCAGCAGGCCGCTGCGCAGCGGGCGCCCCCGCCACCCCCGTCTCAGCCCCAGCGTGAGTAGAGCCTGCATAAAAAAATATTTCCCGCGATTTCTCGAAAAATGGAGCTGGTTCTAAGTTGTGGTTTTGCTTTCCCCACAGTGCCTTCATCGCAGACGTCGGTGGGCACGGTGGACCTCTTCACGGGCAGGCTGGGCAGGAACGCGTCGGCCACACTGCAGGCGCTGCAGGATGGTCTGTACTGCTCTACAAGTGTCCGGGCCGGCCCTACCCCGCGCCGCAGAGACTCCCTGGAGGGCGTGGAGGGGCTCTGAGGCGCGGGGTATCGCCGCGGCGGCGTCGTCGGTCCCCTTGCTCTTGCTCCCGATGCTGATAAACACCCCGGCCTTCCTGTTGGCGTTGCAGATCCGCTCGGCGGCTCGCTGCTGGTGGGCGGCGTGAACGCGTCCACCATCGCGGAGGAGGTGGGGGCCGTCATCGTGGGCGTGGGCTCGGTGAGCCTCGCCAACGGCCTTGGCGGCGTGGGCGGCTTCAACGCGCTGCCCGTCGGCGCCACGGGCATCGCCGCCACGCAGCGCGCCGCGTCGCCCAGCGGCCCCGGCCCCGCCGCCCCCGCGGCCGCGAGCAGCAGCAGCGGCAGCAATGTCACCCCCGCGCCGCCCCCCGTCGCCCCCGGGGCCGGGGCCGGGTCCAAGCCGGTGGCCAGGCCGCCCCCGGCCGCCAACGCCACCCTGAGCACGCCCGCCCCCAGTGGCGGCGGCGGCGGCAGCATCCAGCGGATCCCGCCCCCGGCCAAGGACGGCAACGCCACCCTGGACGCCACCATCAAGGGGGTCGTGACCCGGTCCATCTACGAGGCGGGCCATGATGTAGCCAACCTGGAGATCTGCCCGGACCTGGGCAGAAACCTGCAGGTAAGGCAGCCTGTCTTCCTCTTTCTCTGTACTCATAATTAACATTCACTCTATTTTTACGCAACCTATTTTGTCTGCAGGTTTTTATTGCTGTGACCTCAGCGCCTAGTCACCGTGAAGCTAGAATGGCCGTGCGTCAAACGTGGGGCCATTTCCAACAACGAAGTGATGTTGCAATAGCATTTATATTAGGTACCACAAACAATCCAGAAATGGAGAAGAGCCTGGCAGCAGAGTCAGCCATGTACAATGACTTGATCCGTGGACGATTTGTGGATTCATATAACAATCTTACACTCAAGACTATATCTACATTGGAGTGGGTAGACAACTACTGCTCCGAAGTGAAATTCATCTTAAAAACTGATGACGATATGTTTATTAATGTAAATAAGTTAATGGCTTTCATCACAAAGCATGCTGATGTTAAACGAACCATTTTTGGGAGACTTGCAAAGAAGTGGAAACCTATTCGAAACAAGAAATCCAAGTACTATGTGTCTCCTCAACAGTACAAACGTGTTGTTTTCCCTGATTTCACCACTGGTCCAGCATATCTCATGTCGCAAGATGTAGTGCATGACCTGTACACTACAGCATTAAACCAAATGTACCTGAAGCTAGAAGATGTATACACCACAGGTATTGTTGCTCATTCGGTCAATGTTAAGAGAGTGCATGTGAATGAATTCCTCAATAAACGTGTTGCATTTAACGCATGCAACATTCAGAAAGGTATTAGTATTCATATGGTTAAATACCATGAACAGTTTGACTTGTGGAAAAAGCTACTTGATGGAAGGACTAAGTGCAAATAGGAAATTAATAAAAAGTTATGGAAGTGATGATTGTTCTGTTATGTTTGTAGTGCAGATTGTTAACTGTTTATTAGTTAATGTAAGGAAAAAGTCAACACAGAACAAACTCTTAAAGATCATTGTTTAATTTATTGTTTCATTTCATAAAGTTTACTCCAAAGCATTTTGTGCAATATAAATGTCAATGTTAATTTTTATGTGGCCATCTATTACGTTTTACAAATATTTTAAACTGTAATAATTTTTGTTTTTAAAATCCAGCAGAGCCTACTTTGAACAGTTTGCTTTAACGCAAAAGGATATGTACATCATTCAGGGTTTTGCATAAGTTTGATTAAAAAGCATTTATATTTATTCTTCAGTTTGTAAGTGGAGGTATGCAATTATTTCAGTTTAGAAATTATTTGTAAAGTAGTCTGGTAGTCCTTATTTGATTTAGGTGTCAATACACCTCAACTTGATTTTGAAACTTTAATTTCCTTCACTTGTGATTATCTCAGAGATATGAGTCCATCGATCAAATTTTATCAATGATGTTTTGTTCTGTTATTCTTACAAATTCAAATTTTGGTTGTGAATATGTGTTTGTAAGAGTGCAGCTTATTTATTCTGAATCAAGCTGAATTAATATGTGATAAAAATGGGACTGACATTGTGTATTGTCTTGCTATGCACAAACAGAATGGTGTTTTTAATACTGGCATCGATGTATCCTATTTTGGTGGATGCCACTACATCTATCCTAATATGTGTTGTTTGTTCCTAGCATGTCAATAACTGATGTTTGCATGTCCCATATAGAGAATATTAGCAAGTATGATTCAAAAGAGTGCCGTATACTTTGTAATATAGGAAAGTGAATTGTTATTTATTGAGACTGCTTTATTATTGTATTTTAAATGAATGAACACATATGCTTCTTTATCATAGACTCTGCGTATGTAAAATGTACTTATAAGACAGCCTAAGAAGCACAAAGTCATCACACTAAACTTTTCGTTTCATTCCCGCCTACAATCAGCAGTTTCACAAGCTATCTACTCTCACAAATTTGTCCTTGTGATATTATTGTAAATGACATTCGTAAATTTTGCTTTTAAGCAGGGTTTTGTCTTTTATTGTGTGTGCAAAAGTGTGTTTACGCCAGTATGTCTTTTTAGTTCAGTTTCATTCCTCTTCTTATTTGTCTTGGTCACTTCCTTCTGTGGGGGAGAGACAGAGACAGAGTATGTGTGTGTATGAATGAGTGTGTATACGTGCAATTCAGCATGTCTACTATCTTTGAATAGATAACTGTTTACAAGAATAATCTCATTTTAAATTTTGTGGAAGAAACTTTATCATTTTCTTGTAAGTTAAAAATGATTGATCTTAAGCTTTCAAAGAAAAAATTCATGGGAAACTGTATTATAGTAGGTTGTGAAAGAACTGTTATAACATTAACATAGGCTTTACTAGAAATTTAATTTTCAGGTGCATTATGGTTATGTGACCATCATTGTCCAATTTTGGCTGCAAAAAGGGGTTGATTATTTCTGTCGATTTAATTTTAGATGATTTGGAAGAGATTTCTACACAACAGTAACAAGACTGTATCTATTTTTGTATGACAGTGATTTGTTTAAAAAATACCTTACTTTCCTTCTGCTTTATGTATATACTTATGTGTACCATACTACTACTCTAGCATGATTTTGATGACTGAAGTTGTGTAATTCTTTTGACCACTACTTTTTTCAACTGCAACCTCACTCTTTAGGTTGAGATTGCAAGTGCATCAACTCCAGTGGATGAAAGGAATACACCTACTCTATTCAGTACTGGATAAGTTGAGATGTGAGCTTGGCTTAATTGGAGTACAGTAGTTTCTCTTTTGTATTTAAAGAAATATTAAAATCTTTCCCTCTAAAGAAACGTACATCATCTTTGTAAGAAATGAGCAGAAGTAAATATTTATTTTGTTTTCTGTAATCTACACACTTCAAGGTGTTTACTTTCCAAATAAATTTGTTCCATGAAGAGGGTGTGTGTGAGTGCAGGAACATGTGTTAAGAAAATTGACCAGTAATAATAAGTTAGCTATGTAAGTGACAGTGCTTTGATTTATTTTTGGATTCAACTTCTGTAGCACATAAGGGCATAATGTGATGCTGAATGACTTAAATTATACAGACGATCATGAAGCCCCCTCTGAATTTGCTGCATAATCATTTGTGACAATGAGCAGCATCACTAAATAAGAAAAATCAAACATGTATAAATGGAAATGCTGGAGAAAGTTTTATAATAGTAAACGTGCCAATCAATGCAAGTTTCCAAGAATGCTCTCAATGGCTGATTTCTTTCGTATAATGAGTATATAATAAACAACTACTTTACTGAGTATGAAACTGCATTTCAATTAATCCTTCATCCAGAGACATGTCTAGGCACAGGAACAGCCCCTATGCATGCAACAAAAGAAGGGCCCTCAAAAAAGTATGGCTGCTATCTGAGTTGGGAAAAGACAGGTTGAGCTGGCCTCAGCCAACAACACCGTGAGGAAATAAAAGGAAAATAAACCAAGAAAAAAGTCTAAAAAATTACATATTTATTTTTATATAAATACAGTGCGAACACAGCGTCGTGAGTAGGTCAAAGCAGTCACCCTGTAAAGCTGAGCTGGAGAGGAACTTCTTAGAATAAAACTAAATGTACACGTACAATCATATGTTTGTTTTCTGACCCATGGAATAAACAGAGTGACTACATCATGGCAAATATCAAAATTGGTTCCATCAGCAGGGTCCAGTCCAGCCAGTCTGTTCATACAATCGGTAATGTGGTAACTCACTTGGTACTTGAGTATGTGATACTTCAGTACGTGGCTTCATAAAGTAATTTCACAATCTTTTTATTGATGTTCGCAAGGAACAGCCCTTCAGACAGTTTGACTCTACTGACATTGACAGTTCGCATGGAAACTTCTGTAGTTATCATTTTGTTGAGTACTACTTAACTTAGCGTAAATTAAAGAAAAATGGCAATCGAGCACTTCAACATCCTCGACACTTTATACAGTACATACTATTAAAAAGACAGAAATGTAAGATTCACATTCACTCATTCATTCATACCAAAATTACACAGACACATGCGTACTCTACCCATTCATACTGTCGGAACAATAAACGTACGTGTTCTTTTGCACACTCAGTCAAGGCTTCCTCTCTACAGGAAATTGGAATTAATGTGATCAGTACCGTAAGTACACTGCCAATGTCCTTTTCGGTCAGGACATCAGTTAGGATTTTGTCATTTCTATCACACAACTTTTGGAGCAGAATTTCAAAAACGGCAAATATGTCCTTAATTTTTTTTTTAAACAAATACGCAAAAATAAATATTTTTCCTACAAAAAAAAAATCTTTATTACAATGCCTTAAAATCAATTCGAAATTCTCTTCATTTGTATCGTACAACCGCCAGGTGATCTGTTTATTCGCCCTCGCGCGCAGACGTCAGAAACTGCAGTGGTCGTCGTTTTTTTTTTCCCAATACATTTTTTTTTTTAGGCGAAAACTTTGGAACTCTGGCCCACTGCAAGACACTGCGCGTTGCACACGCACAACGCGAATGGTCCCCAGAGGGGAGGGGGGAGTTGGTGGGATCAACGAAAGAGGCTTTTGGCGACGACGGCTGCTGCAGTGCGAGGCGTCCGCGATGAGGGGAAGAGGGACGAGGCTCTACAGCAGCGTGTCGATGGCGTGCACCACCCCGTTGGTGGCCGGGATGTTGTGCGTGACGATCAGCGCGGCGTTGGCCTTTATTCTCCCTGCAACACAAACAGCAAGGAGCTGATTTAACATCATCTGCTAAAAATAAATTTGCAGTGTAGTGACTAGCGAGACTGTGGCCCCGTCATTACATGACGCGACGCTCCGCCGGATTTTTCCTCCTCTATAAGGCGTCGCGCGAAACGAAAGTCATACGAACGTGAATGTGAATGAGCACCTGCAGACCGATTCCGAGAGTCGTCGCTCCGTCTCTCTCGCACTCACGGGACGTCCCGTCAAGGTGCGAGAGAGACGGAGCGACGAAAACGACTCTCGGAATCCGTGCGCTGCCGGCCCGTCTCCGACCCGTCTCCGTCTCGCACGGTCCCCGTTCCGGTAGGCGGGGGCGTCTCAGGAGATGCTCTTCTCGCCTCCGCTACACCAGCCCCCCCCCCTTTTCCTCTTTTTGCAATTCGTTGCGGCGTGCTGTACTCATGTGAGGGGGCGGAGTAAGTGTCATATATGCACACGTATCACGCACGAGATGTCTCTCTCTTCCTTCCTCTCTCCCTCTACTACTTTCTACCGCCAGGGTCTTCCTTCCGTCACCTCCCCAATGGTTCCCGTTTGCGAATTCTTTGGATGCACCTTCGCACTGCGATTTGCGATCGCCCGGTTTGGCCCAGCGTTCCGCTCGAGAGGTTTGCAGGTTGCACTGCGATTGCATGCCGGTTGCACCGCGGTTGCATCTCGGTTGCATGCCGGCTGCATGCCGGGGGACCGCGAGCGTGCCTGGCCTGTCACGACACACACGATGCAGCGCGATGCAGTATGGATGCCTTGTCTGTTATTCAATGGTTATCGGAATCGATACCGGTTTAGCGGAGAATCTCGCTTCCCCCTCCCCCCCCCTCCCCCCCTCTCTCTCTCTCTGCTTGCATTTCTTTACGGTGACCCGGGATATTGGATAGGAGCCGAGCGGCGCGTACGTGCGATGCAGGGGATGAGATTACACCTCTGAAGCTCGTTGCGAGGCTCGCCCGCGCGTTTGTGTGTGTGTGTGTGTGTGTGTGAGGAGAGAGAGAGAGAGAGAGAGAGAGAGAGAGAGAGAGAGAGAGAGAGAGAGAGAGAGAGAGACTGAGAGTGTGCGCGCGTATGTGAGCGCATCGGTTTGTGTTCGTCATGCAACGTACCGGTGCCCTTCTAGCCTCGCGGAAGGGTTTTAACTTTGACAAAGACAGATGGAAAACTGCGCGCGGCCGGGGCAGCAGGCAGAGCGCTGAGCCGCGCGCCTTCCGCAGCCTTTTAAACCAAGTTTCACCTGGGCCGGTGCAAGCGGATTCCGAGTAGTGCCTTCGTCGCTCCGTCTCTCTCGCACTCGCAGGGCGTCCGGTACAGGTGCGAGAGAGACGGAGCGACGGTGCACTGCGAGTCCAGGACCCGCCAGGCCCGGGCCGCGTGGATCAGCGCTGCCTAATCCACATCTCGTGATCTGGGGAACAATTCACTCGGCAGCTCAAACGTGGTCGCCGATCGGTATCTTAACGAGGGGAAACCCTCGGCGCCGGCGGGGCGGGGCGGGGCGGGGCGGCCTGCCCGATGAATGGAAATGGCACCTGCCCTCCGTGCGGCGGATTAAATCCAAATCCACTGCCGATTGAATCGGGGATAAGACCGGCACGCGCAAGGCGACGATGGGCAGGCTCCCCTCGCTCTGTCTCTCTCGCACCCTGACGGGAACCCCTGGTCAGTGCGAGAGAGACAGAGCGACTCCCCGGAATCAGCCTGCTGCATACAGTGTGCCGTGCCGCCACGCGCGGAAGATCGCTGCCGGAGCGCCTGCGAGAGCGGGATAGGCAGCCCGGCGGGCACGCGTGTCTGGCGGGCCGGCCCACCCCGACTCACGGCAGGGGCTCCGGTCCGCGTGCGCGGCTCGGCGTGCCTGCGGTGAGGGCGGTGAGGCGGACCACGTGGCCCACCGCAGCACCGCGTGAACACACACCAACACACACACGTCAATGCACACACCGTAGCCAGCACGTGTGTATGTGTGTAATTCTCACCACACCGACCTTTTGTGTCTAGCCGTCTAGCGCAGCCCCTGGCGTTACGCCCCCCCCCCCCCCCGCCCCGCCCCGCCCTCGCCGCCTTGCAATCCACTAGACTCGCGCGTCCTTGTTTATTATGCATCATTACAGTCATCGGGAGCGAGTACACCTCAGAGAGTGCGTGTGTTTGGCCTGTCCAGAAAAAAAACCAGACGACTTCCCCTCATTGTTCCGAATGATGCGGCGACCTTTCTCTGCCCAGTGCTGCCATCTTCCATTTTCGAGTTTGAGGCCAGCGGGATGAGCGATCGGCCGATTTGAGGAACACAGTGTTTTTGCATCGCGGGTTCGAATCCCGGCGGCAGCGTCTCCCTTTCTCTGCGACGCCGGCCCGGCCCGGCAATGCCTGGGCTGCCTGGAGACCCTCGAGCAGCGCCCGTGGCTTGTGCAACAAAACGGCCTCAATCACCAGAGTAAGTGTGTGTGCGTGCGTGTGTGTGGTGTGTGAGTGTGCGAAGCGGGAAAAGTGAATTCCGTAATCGAGGTGTAGAGGAATCGCTCTGTGGGGTCATTAGGAGAGAAAGAGAGAGAGAGAGAGATAGAAGCGACGCGTACAAAGTCACGGATCATTTTGGGTGCCCAGTAAAGCAAATGACGGAACAAGCCCTGCCAATTATTTGTGCGCTTCGGCAAATAAAACGAAAGCCATTTTTCCGCACGCGCACAGTCACGCGCATCATCGTTCGTGCTTCGTAATATTTTTCCCCCGCGGGCACACTCCTCTGCGAGCACGCTTTATTGCGGATGGCGGGGAAAAGTAAACCGCCATCGCTCGCTCTCTCTCTCTCTCTCTCTCTCTCTCTCTCTCCTCTCTCTCTCTCTCTCTCTCTCTCTCTCTCTCTCCCTCTCTCTCCCCCTCTCTCTCCTCTCTCTGACCTCTCACTGGCCGAGCCGCAGAGCCCTCCGCGGAAGTGTCGGCCGTTCACGCGCGCCCCGCGGTTAATTAATATGCACTTGACTTTCGTCGCTCTGTCTCTCTCGCACTCACGGTGCGTCCCACGGGGGTGCGAGAGAGACAGCGCGGGAACGCCGCAGCAAGAAAGCTAGAAATTAGTGACACTCACCCTCCTCGTTGACTATGGTGATCTGCTTCCCTCTGGCCATGCTCTCCCGCACCTGGAAGTACCTCATGCCCGCCGAGTAGAAGGTGGTGGGCATGATGTGCTTGAGCACGAGGGCGCGCGCCCCGGCCCGCTCCGTCGTCAGCCTGGCCAGGTCGGCGTCCTTGAGGCCCTGGAAGGCGCGCTCCGTCGGCGCGAACACGGTGTAGGTCTTGCTGCCTGCGGACAGAACGGACAGGTCAGACGGACCCGGATCGCTTTCTCGGGGGCAGGGAAGGCCCAGGCGAAGGCCTGGAAAAAACAAAAACAAGACGAAAAATGGGGGAACCGACGAACTAACCACGGGGCATTTGGAAAGCAGAGTCGCTGTCAAACAAGTCGGGCCGAATCTGGGCCGCGGATCTGCGCTGGGATCCTCGCTCCAGTTCTTGCACTGCTAACACGTTATGCCGGACGACGGCCACTGCGGCCAGGGCGGCCGGGGCGTCCAGGACACGGCCCCGGGGGCAAAGGGCACGTTGCGCAACGCCTGCCGAGGGTGCGGTGGCCGAGCCGTATGGGTTCACGGAGCCAAATAAATGAACCGACTAGCTCGGCGCAAAAGTCACATCTTTTTCCGCTTTTTTTAAAACAAAAATAGATTTACGACGTGAACAATGCCGGCTGGACGTACTCGGTAGGTCTCTAGCACGCTCTGAGTCGGTGTAAGAGAAGGGAGGGGGTCGAACGAATCGGTGCTCGCGCGGTTTGTAGCGCCGACTTGGCGTCCGTCCCGAGGTACGTCCTCCAGTACACAGTACGCCACGTACTGTTCTAGTCGGTGTTGCGGCCAGAGAAAGTCCCAAGAGCGCGCGATCGCAGATATTTCGAACCGAACCGCCGCGCGCCACTCGACGGCAGAGCTCCCACCTCCCTAATAAAAACGTAATTATTGTTTCCGCTACGATTCCCATTCCAGAAAAACTGCAAAATCGTTCAGGACGGTTTATTAATTTAAACAGTTTTTTAGAAACCAAAGCAAGGAAATACATCGCTTTGCTTTCAAACGGAACGCAACGAATCGAACAAGATAATCACCGTCCGAATTTATGTTCCAGCCCGGTGCTCGCGTGCCGCGCTTGCCCGACGAAATCTAGTTTCGGCAGAGAAAAGCAGCCGGCCGGCCGGCGAAGCGGATTCGCGCAGCCGTGGAAGTAGTCGAGTAGTAACAGTGGTGCAGAATCGGTCCGGAACTCGTCCGCACAAAATGAGCGGCGACTAATTTCAAGTTAGATCACACCGCGGTGGCGTGGCGTGGCGTGGCGTGGCGTGGCGTGGCGTGGCGCGGCGCGGCGCGACGCCGAGTGGCCGCGGTAATGCCACCGGTCACGCCCCGATCCATAAAACCGGCGGGGCCTTTTAGGGGAGTAATTGCCGATCCTCCGAAAAGCAAAAAGCAAATAACATCGCCGCTGGATTACGGGATTGCAGCGTCCGCGCAGCGTCCGCTCTTCCGCGATGAGCCCAGTTTATCGTTTTACGGTGCACCGCCGCCATCAAGTGCCTCGCCGTTGTTGCTGCTGTTTAAGTGCTAGGTCCGGTCTGCTTTCCAATACATTTTTTTCCAACATTCATTTCTAACTATTGATAATTTTTGGTTTAAAATTTAGAAAATTTAAAAAATTTGTACCAAAAAGTTTACAATTATCAATGGTATCGATAAAACAAAAAGCATCTTGACTGCAAAAAATCGGCTTTAACTGCTGTGAAAAAAGAACGGTACTACAAAGAAGTTCCGTCTTCACAACAAATCGGCGAGTACAGTGGTAGTCTGAGCCCAGCAGCACGTAGCCGCCCACGCCTCATAATCAACTTTGGCTCCTGAGCACTTAAACACTCGTTACCGTAACGAGAAAGAGTTAAACCCGTGCCGACCCGACTGCCTGACCGCGGCACGCCGGCCCGCTCGTGGGACACGTTAGGTGAGAGCGAGAAAACGCCCGCCGCGCCGCGCCAACGCCGGGGCAACATGGCTGGGACTTTTCGTCGCTCATTTCGCCTTGTGTGTGCGTGTGTGTAAGATTTTTTTTCCTCCTCTACTTTTTTGTTGCCATAGAGCCTTGCCTGCTGTGTGTTCGTAGAGTCACATGTAGGCGCTTCGAAGGGGTGCCGACCGCGACTCGCACGGCGGAACAACGAACGCAGTCAGACGAAAGTTATCGCCACGCCAAAACAAACCAAAAATTGCAAAAACATTTTCTTCGCTTTTTTTAAATTTTGCTTTAGCTTTTTTTGACCTTTTTTTAGGTTTTTTTAAAACTTTTTTTAAGGTTTTTTTTTTTTTAGCTGTTTTGAAAATTTGTTTGCAGTGTGTTGTTTGGACGCCAAAAGCTCCGCCGGCAGCGCCGCGACACTGCAAGGTACCCCACTCACCCGTGAGCATGTCGGCGAGCCCGGACGACCGGACGGCGCGCAGGAACGTGGCGAAGCGGCGGTCCTTGTCGGCGGCCAGGGTCTGCACCAGGTCGCCGACGGGCAGCGGGAACATGACCCTGTCCACGGAGTGCGCGATGCCCTGCGGGATGGGCATGTCGCTCAGCTCCTGCAGCACCTGCGCGCCGTTGATGGTCACCACCTGCGGGAAGAGGGAGTCAGCGGCGAGGACAAGGTCGCCGTCACCGTCGAGCGTCTCAAGGACGCTCCCCGCGCGGGGTGCCGCCTTGGTGGTAGATAGCGAGGCGCTGCCGAGCTGGCACACCGCACAGCGGCAACACCCCTCACGCCTGCAGCCTGCACCTCGCAGCCCACAACCACGAAACTACACTTTGGGATGGCGCAAGGCGGCGGCTTTTGAACGTGCCTGTACGTCGTTCCACTCGTCGTCCTGGCTGGTGTACGTGTTGACGCGGAGCTGCGTGCCGGCCAGCGACACGCCCGTCATCTCGTCCTGCAGCGACGCCAGCCTGAAGGCGCCGGGGATCACGTGGTGCAACAGCAGCTGCAAAAGGCATCAGTATTAGCGCCAAACGGAGCATCCTGCGAGTCCTGGACCCGGCCAAGGTGGAGGCGGCCAAAACTCCAGACGCGTTTTGAGCTCCGGAGCAGCTACACAGGACCAAAACCGAACGTGTGACCCCACCAATGGATTCCTCGTTCGGAGAGCAATCCATTGGTGGGGTCACACGTTCGGTTCGAGTCCTTTTAGGCCATAAGGGCTGAGGCAAGTGACTCAGTGACTCCGCGGGTTCGCTACGCGGATCGCGGACGGTCCCCGCCACGACAGCTGGCTGCATTGAGACCATCGAGACCACAGCCGGTGAACGCACAGCAGTGCAGCCGTGAAGCCAGCGCGGCACCTAAAACGGCCTGGCCGTGTTATGAAAGTACAATAGCGCAGGCCGAGCCCCGAGCCGGCAGCCCTGGTCTGGTACCGTCACACGCGTAAGATCAACTTATCGCCCTTTCTCTTGGCATTGGACCGATCGCGCGCAGCCCTGAGTCCCCCTTGAGATGATCGTGAGAGACCGCTCTCGCCCCGAGCACTGGCAGCCCTGGTGGCCCTGCGCGGCCAGTGCCTCGTCGCTCTGTCTCTCTCGCACCCTTGCGGGACGCCTTACGAGTGCGAGAGAGACAGAGCGACATTCAGCAGCTCGCAGTCCGGCGCGCATGCGGGTGAGAAAATAAAGGCGCCAATCTGGCGATAACGGTCGGCATTTGTTTTTTCCCGCGTCGCTCGCTCCACGCAGTGATACCAATCGCCGGTGAGCGGGGCATGAATCACACACGGGAGGCAATGCGTTTTGCCAAACTGAAAAGATAAATTCTATTTTTTACAGAGTTTTGTCTGGAGCATAATTTAGTGTCTTTCCGTTGGCAACGATGGCGACGAGGAAGATAAGTGAGATGCACCGCTGTTTATTAAATAATTTTGGCTTGTTCAACACTTGAAACCGCTGTTTTTTTTTTTTTCAAAGTTTTTGCAGTGCATAGTTCACCCAAACGGCCCACGCGCCGCTACGAGCGACGAAGCAGACGAGGGTTCGTTGTCGGCCGAGGGTGTCAAAACAAAATTACAGCTCTATAAAGGATTTTGACCGCCGCTGGCGCCTCGGCTCGCGGCTCGCAACAGCCACGCCGATTTCCAGGTCGGCGTGCGGCGCGGTGCGTCCCGCGTGACCCGCGGCCAGGCGGCCGAGTGCGTCACGGCGCACGCCACGCCGGCCCGCGGCCAGCCCGGTAACCACGGCAACGGGTGACTCAGTAACCATAGCAACCACGGGGCGTGCCGGGGCGTGCCGGGGCGTGCTGCAGTTCCCATCATTACGTTATGCCATCGCGGACAGCGAGCAGCGTGCCCGACGGGGCGGCCGGCGGAGAGCGCCCGGGGCACCGCGACGACGGCGCCCTTGAGCGCCAATCGAATCCTCCCGACTTTTAACCCACCACACTGCGAAGACCCGAAATGACGGGCGTCGCACTTTCGCCAGCGCGAGCATTTTTAGTGTTGTTACGAACCCCGCTGAGAAGCCTGGGGTTCTCTCGGAACTTCTCCTCGGCGCGGTCGGGGCCTCCCAGCTGGACGAGGAGGGTCTTGAAGGCGCGGTCCGTCGGCACGAACACAGTGTAGGGGCCTGGAACAAAGCGAGACGCTCAGCGGACGGTCTCTCTCGCACTCCTGGGGGACGCCCCGTGAGTGCGACAGAGACAGACGGTGCGACTCCGTGGAATCAGACTGCAGAGAAGCTGTGAGGGCGGCGCCTTGAAGCCGGCCGTCTCCGTCACAGCCAGTACGCTGATTCCGAACAGAGTCGCCCTGTCTCTCTCACGCCGCGGTGGAGCCCCGCGAGTGCGAGAGGGACGAGAGCACCGTTCAGAGCCAGCCTGCAGTCCAGGCTGACTTCAATTAGAGTGGCAAATCAGTCATCTCCGCCTTGCCTCGCCGAATACGGCCGTGACATCTCGCAAAACAACGGCCGCGCCGTACTCGGCCACGTCTACGTATTACGTAACGCGCGAAAGAAAGAAAGAGACGGAATGCACCGCGGGAGGCGTGTACCTGTGTCGTTGAGGATGCTGTCCAGGCCGGACTGGCGCAGGAAGCGCGCCATTGCGTGCAAGCCGTTCCTCTTGAGGGTGTCGATGAGCGTGTCCGGGGCGCGCGACGACGCCGTCAGGTTGGCGTACTTGTGGTTGACGGGCGGCGCGTACATGGCGCGGTGGTTCTTGGAGTCGTCGGGGAAGTACGGCGCGGGCTCGGCGAAGTGCGGCGCCTCGGACTGCGGGCTGTAGAAGTCCTTGATCTGGGGCTCCACCGAGTAGGGCGCCGGGTCGGCCGTCGACGACGGGATGGCGTTGCTGTCCGACACGGAGGACACCGTGGGCAGGAACTGCGAGTAGTAGTTGTTGTTGTTGTTGGTGTGCGTGGTGGGCGCGGGGCTGGGGGGCAGCGGCGTGGGGCTGGCGAAGGAGGGCGCCGACGACGCCGACAGCTGCCAGTTGGCCTCGGGGTTGGTGGTGGGCTCCGTGAAGTACGAGTTGGGCCTGGGGCTGCTGTGCGTGGCGGGCACCGCGTCCGTGTTGTGGTACGTCTGGCTGGTCATGTACGAGTCGTTGCTGGCGGGCGTGGGGTACGTGTTGTAGACGGTGGACGGCGCGGGCGACGTCGGCGCGGACGAGTACGACGGCCTGGTGGTCGACGAGGAGTAGGGGTAGTCGTCGGGCGCCACCGTGCTGTAGATGTTGTTGGGGCTGGACTGCTGGTGCAGGTCGCCGGAGCCGCTGTTGACGTACACCTTGATGTTGTTGGAGGGCGGCGGCGACGGCTCGTAGCTGGTCGGCGCGGTCGGCGTGGTGGTCGGCCCGAAGGTCGGCGACGACGGCGACGCGTACGAGTCCGACGAGGAGCTCCTCGGCGGCGCGGCCGTGGTGCGCTTGGCCACGCTGTTGTCCCTGGAGGGCGGCGGCAGCTCGATCTCGCCCGCCTTGATCTTCTTGAGGATGGAGTCGACGCCGTCCTCGTTGGCCTCCTTGCTGGCCTCGTTGCCGCGCACGCCCTGCACCTTGTAGGAGCCGTCGTGCTGCTCCTCCAGCAGCACGAACGTCACCTTCTTGTCGGGCAGCGACGACGGCACGCCGCGCACCGGCTCCAGCCGCCCGTCCTCCGTCTTGCGGATGATCTCGAAGTCGGCGCCGTGCGGGATGACGCCCTTGGTGAGCTCGTCCAGCACCTTCTTGGGCGGCTTGGCCGTGGTGGTGCTGGCCGCGGGGGTCGGCGACGACCTCGGCGCCGAGGCCTTCTGCTTGGCGAGCAGCGCCTGGGCCTCCTTGGCGGGCAGCGAGATGACCTGGTACTTCTGGCCGCCCGACGTGATGATGGGGCCGGTGGCGTTCTTGGGCAGGAAGTCCGTGGAGGTGAGGATGTTGGACGGTACGACGCCGGCCTCGGGGTCCAGCTTGAGCTGCTGCACCAGGTCCTTGCGCTGGCTGAACTGCTCCTGGAGCTGCTTCAGCAACTGCTCCTGCAGGTCGGGCGGGTGCACCACGTCGTCCGTCTTCTTGGGCGCCTTGGTGGCGGGCCGCGGCGTGCTGGGCTTCTGTTGGTACGTGATCTCGATTATCTCCTTGGACGGCTTGGTGGTCTTGCGCGGCCGCGGCGTGCGCGTCGCCTGCTCGCTCTGGTGGGCCTTGGTGATCTGGTCCAGGAGCTGCTTCCGGTCGTCCTGGAGGTGCACGGCTGAGTAGTCACTCGTGGTGGTCTGCTCCACCTCGCCCGGCGTGGGGCTGTACTGCTGCAGCAGGTGGTTCTCCAGGCGGATCTTGGCGTTGCGGGGGCGCTCTGTGCTGCGGGCGTGCTCGGCCTCGGACACGGCCTCGTTCAGGTGCTTGACGCTCACGAGCGAGTACTCCTCCTCCAGCTCCTTGGGGAACTTGATCTTCGGCAGGGTGGGCCCGGGCGTGGACAGCTTGGGCTGCTTGCGGTCGCCGAAGTACAGCGGCTTGGCGCCACCGGAGGGCTTGGACGGCAGGGTGGGCAGCACGACGGGGGCCTCGGTGGCGAGCTGCGGCCGCGTCACGGCCACGGGGATGTCGTGGATCACCTCGGAGCGCGGCGGCTGCGTCCGCGACGGCGGGAACGGCGTGCCCGCGGGCTCGAAGTAGTCCGGCGTCGTCTGGGGGGTCTGCGGCTCCAGGGGGATCTTGTTGCTGGGCTGCTTGTTGAAGTTCTGCGCGAAGTAGTTCTGCGAGGACGTGGCGATCGTGTTCTCCTTGTACTCGGCCGAGCTGTGCCCGAAGTGCTGGCTTGGGGCGTCGGCATCCTGGCCGTGCGTCGGTGCCGGCTGGATGTACAGGTTGTTATCGTGCTTCGGGGGCTGGCGGATCGACTCCTGGTGTCGAATCGGTTCCTGATGACGGATCGGCTCGTGATGGCGGATGGACTCCTGATGACGGATGGGTTCTTGATGGCGAATAGGTTCCTGATGGCGAATAGGCTCTTGATGGCGAATAGGTTCCTGATGGCGGATCGGCTCCTGGTGGCGAATGGGCTCCTGGTGGCGAATGGGCTCCTGCTGGTGGTCCTGGTGGTGGACGGCGTCCTGGTGGTGGACGGCCTCGGGCGGTCCGAAGTGCGGCTGGGGGAAGGCGAGCAGGGCGGCGTCGTCGAGCTGGGGCTGCTGCACGAACAGCACGGGCTGCACGGGCGCCACGGCGGCCACGGTGGGCAGCTGCGGCACGGGGTGGAAGTTGACGATGGGCTTGTCGGAGAGCGTGATCTTGAAGGGGTTGGGCTGCTCGGGCTCGCCCTGGAACCGGAAGGGCGGCTGGCGGCTGATGACGTTGAACTGCTCCTGGTGGGACTCGGGCCTCCGCGGCTGCTGGTTGAACGCCGCGTCGGGGCGCCGCGGCCGCAGCGGCCGCTGTTGCTGCTGCTGCTGCAGTTGCTGCTGCTGGTGCTGCTGGTGGAAGCGGTGGTGCTGCCGGATGTCCTCCAGGATCTGCGACTGCTGCTGCGGCGACAGCTGGTGCAGGCGCGGGTCGAAGCGAGGGTCGTCCGGGAAGCGGAACTGCGGGCAAAGAGGCAAGGGCGTTAGTGAGACAACGGGTGCGCGAAAAACGTGCAAACCGTGCTAACGGCCATCGTTCGTTTTGCCTCGCGGTCGCTGGTCGCTTCGCCGGCAGCGCGAAAGGCAACCCGAAGAAAAACATGTCAACGCCAGAGGAAATGGACGCGCCGCGTTGGGGCTTCGAGACGGCGAGGCGAAGCCAGGCCGATTTGCGACCAACAGAATCCCCACCGCCCTTTTCCAGTGGTGTGGCACCGACCCCCGAAGTCTCTCCCGGTTCGTGAGTGCGATCCGCGAGCAGGCCAGTGTAGCGAGCGGCCGATTGCTCCAGATAGATGCTCCGGGACGCAACAACCAACAACGCCCCGACGAGCCTGGCGCACACAAACGCAGCCCTGATTGCCCCGTGTCTTCCTCATTGACGCCCGCACTGATCTCTGCTCGGGGAAAAGGGGCCGCGGCGGCGGGGGTCGAACCACGGCTCTTGCAGTCCGGCCCGCGACCGCTCGCTGAGCACACACATGCTCCGGTTTTTGCTTCTATTGCCTCACCGGCGAGCCTGATGGAGATGTTGATGAGCGCGGCGGTTTCGCGGTGTGAACGCGCTGCCCTACGGTGTAGTGGCCGGCCAGAGAAAAGTGGCGACCTTGTCGATACCCCGCGTGTTAGGCGTCGGCGCCGCGCGGAGTAGCGCCGGCGGAAGGGCTGCAGGCCGTAGGCCGTAGGGGCGTGACGGCGTTACGTGGCGAGCTGCCGACTCATTCCGAGAGTCGTTTTCGTCGCTCTGTCCCTCTCGCTCCTATACGGGACGCCCCATGAGAGCGAGAGAGACAGAACGACTCTCGGAATCAGTCTGCTGGCGCTAGCCGGCGCGTGTTGGAGCGTGACTGGGGCTGCTGAATGTCACGCTCGTTTAACGCCATAAACCGCCGCGGGCAGCGGACCTCTGAATGCCTTTCAATGGCCGGGCTTTGTTGCCACCAGCCGAGGGACAGATCTCTCTCTCCTTCTGACTCTCTCCCTCTCTCTCTCTCTCTCCTCCACACGTGGCCATCCGGCCGGATTCAATCTCCTCAGCCGCAGGGCGCTGCGCCGTCAGCACGCGACTAGCAGGGCGTGCGACTTGACAGAAAAAAAATTCTAAATTGCTCTAAACCGCTCCTGAGCAGCCTTCGTCGGACGACAGGTGCCGACAGCCTAAAATGCTGAAAAAGACGCATGGCGAGTCCCTAGAGCGACCGAGACTCCCGTCCCTTGACCGCTGCTCCAAGTGAAAGCCGTCACAAACATGCCTCAAGCGCCACCCCTTTGGAGCGCCTCGCAGCGGCAAACGCGATTAGGCTTTAGTCCTTCTCTCTCGCGCAGCCGCCTGCAGCCACCGAATTCAGAACAGTCTCTCTCGCACTCGTGAGGCGCTCCGAAAGAGTGCGGGAGAGACAGGCTGACGAATGTTCGGAAACAGCCAGCAGTGTGGTCGCTCTGCTGGTCCCAATCTCACTGTTAATCCAAGCCCTCCAAGCCCTCCAGGGCCTCCAGGGCCTCCAGGACGTCCAGGACCTCTACCGTGGACTCGCGGAGCCCCGCCACTGTCGGCGCGGCGGTGCGTGACGCCGAGGTGAAGGACACGGCCGTTTCTCCGGACACATGACTCGGAAACGGTCGCTCTGTCTCTCTCGCACTCACGGGGCGTCCTGTAGGGGTGCGAGAGAGACAGAGCGAGCCCGGCCTCCGGACGTACGACGGAACCGAAGCAGCCGAAAAAAAACAGGACACACGCGCGCGAAGGCGGAGGCGGACTCTTCAAATTAAATGACCCCGTTAACGCCGTTGGCGGTTTTGACGACACCGCGACACTGCCGAGTCTCGGACACTGGAGGCCGGAATGATGAGGACAGGAAGATGCAGGCTCATCGTGTCGCAACGCGGTGGGCGACCGGGACGCCGGGCCGGGCCGCCACGCCGGGCACAGCGATGACGCCGAATCCCTGCAAACTGACCTCCTCCTCCGCCGCCCCCGCCCCGTCGTCTCGTTCCGCGCCCGCGCCGGCCGCCGGCGGCGACCAGGAACTCCGCCAGAGAGGGCGAACTGCGGCAGCGGCGGCAGCAGGTTCACTGTGACCGAATCGGCACCTCGCCGTTCCACGCGGCCTCCCCCAGCATCAAGACCTGCATCATGGCGGTGCGGTGCGTTATTGCGCACTGCAGCAGGCCGTGCCCTTATATTGCATGCGTGGCGTGGCGGCGTGGCGGCCGCCCCCAAAGTGAAGGGGACGCCTACACCGCCAGGCTGACGGGTCGACGGGCCGCAGTCAGTAGGCCACTGGACCGACCCGCCATGTGTCCTGCGGCTTGTTAGCAAGTGAGAAGGCCGAGCGGGCCGAGCAGGCCGAAGCACAGTGACCCGCAGGACAATGCGACTGCCGCCGCACGCGAAGGCAGGACTCTGTACTGTCACTCTCGCACTCACGGAGCGTCCCGTCGCGGTGCGAGAGAGACGGCCACGAAAGCGAAGCACCGTTTGTGAGAGGCAGGCTAGAGCACGGCGACGACGCCGTCACAGAGTCGTAGACCACCCAATAGCCGAGGACCTGTCCGCGCATATTTTGCCGCCCCGTCAAAGAGGGGGCGGCCTTAAGCGGCGTGGTGCGCCTTTCGGGTACTTGCACGTGAGCAGGAAGAGATCCCCACATTTCGACCAGGTTTACGGGTGAACCCCGACCACGCTCTTGCTGGGCTTCCCTGAAACCCGGAAATGCTCCCCAGCCTGACGGCGTGGTGCCCACCCGGGACGCGCTGGGCGTCGCCTCGGCGTCGCCGTCCTGGCCGAACCAGTCCCGGGCACTAAGCGCGAAAAAAGACGAAAACGGCAAACGCCATTGGCCACGCTACCACGCCACTGTCACAGGTGTTTGGGGTTTGGCACGGCAGCGGGACCGTGCGGTCGCCACTGCTGTCGCCTGGGCCCGCCAACGGCGCTTTCGTCGCTCTGTCTCTCTCGCACTTATGCAGTGGTCCCTACGAGTGCGAGAGAGACAGACAGCGGCGTTCGGAATCCACCGGCTGGTCCAGCAGTCCGACATCGTCCACGCTTTCCTCCCGATAAAATGTCAGCCCGCGAAAGGGCCATTTGTCGCGCTCGTGATGCAGGCCGTGCGGGCCGCGGTGCACCGCGCCTGTCGCCGCGGCGGTGGAGGCCAGCACCATATTCAGATCTGAATCTGAATCCGAATCCAGATCCAGAGGCATCGACGCGCCGCGGTCGGCTTCACAGTCACTGTCAGCGCGTTCGCAGCAAAGGCCTCCGACTCGACACTTTAAGGCACCACCAGATTCCTCGTTCAGAGCGAAACATGGATTCCATTCTGAGGAACACGCCACGCTAAACGTGCGCAGAGCGCAGCACGCAATCCACGCGGCGCTGGCGGGGCGCCCCGTGAGTGCGAGAGAGACAGCATCACGCGGAATCATCATCAGTTGGCGGGCTTGCCAGGGCTTCTGGACCGACGCGGCCGCCGCGTATGAGGTCACTATCGCTCCGCGGCTACACTGGCCACCACACTGGCCACCACCACACTGGACCGCACTGTCCAGCCAGGCGTGCCAACTGGCAGACGCGTCGCGCAACCTCGTGCCTCACTGCCTCACTACCTCACGCTCCTCGTTACAGGCTGGCCACCAGTCCGGCAGACTGATTCCGAGAGTCGCTCGTCTCTCTCGCGCCTATACGGCGCGCCCGTGAGGGCGAGAGAGACAGAGCGACGGAATGAGTCTGCAGGGCGGCACTGCACTGCACTGGCAGGGCAGTACTCCCGATCCCAGTACGCGCCACTCGTGTTGCAAAGTGCGCGCGTCTTCGCTTCGCACCGCGCTCCGTCTCTCTCGCACTCCTTCGGGACCTTCGGGACGCCCCACGAGTGCGAGAGAGACAGCGGCCGTTGCCTCACTAACGTGTAAATAAACTCGTCTCGTCCGCGTCCGCGAGTGTGTTGGTGTGTTCCGAGTGGCGACGCCGCCAAGCCGCCACCGCGGTGCCGGGCAGTGGCACTGCGTTGCTCCACAGCGCGTCCAATCCACGTCCACGATAATTGCGGTGATGCGGCTAGCGCCGTCTCTCTCGCACCCCTGCGGGCCGGGCCGCGGGAGCGAGAGAGACAGAGCGACTCTTCCGAAACAGCCCACTGGGCAGTGCTTTACCAACCCACTAACTGCTCTGCTCCTCCTCATTGGTTCATCGCCGTCCTCCCGTCGTCCCGCCGTCGGTCCAGCGGCTGTAAAAAACCGAAACGCGGACGGCGTGACGAGCAGCTGTCTCTCTCTCTCTCTCTCTCTCTCTCGCACTCGCGGGGCGTCCCGTGAGGGTGCGAGAGAGACAGAGCGACGCCGCGTTTTTCGACAAGTCGCGCCCGTTTCTTCCTCTTTCTCGGCCGCGAAGTCATTCGGGAGGTGGTAATTGAAGCCGCGGACGTAACGGTGGCCGTTTAAGTCGATGATGGTCACTCGCAGTGTAGCGAGTAGCAAGTCGCACCACTTTTACAACTTTTAGGGTCGTCACGGCGCTACTCCCCGCGGGGTATCGACAATTACACTACACTGCAAAGCGTGACGCGCTAACGAGCAGGTGCAGGGGAGAGAGGAGAGAGAGAGAGAGAGAGAGAGAGGGAGAGAGAGAGAGAGAGAGAGAGAGGGGGGGGGGGAAGAGGTGGCGGCAGTAAAGTTTGCAATATGAGCGGCGTAACGCCCGGGCCGTGTGTGTTGTCTCGCTCGCTCCCACACAATGATGCGCCCTGGGAACAAATTCCGGGATTGGGGCGTGGCAGTGTGGCGGCGGGTCGGCGCCATCCGTATACGTGTGCGAACAGGCGGCCCGGCCCGGCCCCGGCCTGCCGGAATGGCCCCAAGAACGGCCCCGTTCTGATGAGTCGGACAAAACGGAACAGCGGAGCGTGGCGGCGTGGCGGCTGAGGCGGCCCGGCCGGCAGTTTCCGAGTCCGGAGTCATTCTTCCCTTGCCTCTCCGAGTCTCGAAGCCGCGGAGGCAGAGAGGCAGAGTCCGCGCAGACGAGGACCGGCTGCCCAGTTTATCATTCGCTTCCTCCGGGTTAGATCAGTCGCGAGGAGCTTCGTTTAGGATTTACGTAACGCCGGGCCGGGCAGTGTTGTTTTCGTCGCTCTGTCTCTCTCGCACCTCTCACGCGCGAGAGAGACAGAGCGAGGAGGCACCGGTGAGTTATTGGCCGAGAACTACAAATTTGTCTTTGATGAAAATGGATGGGTCTTGACCACGAGTAGTGCACCGCGTCGCTGGAAGTGATGTGCGTCGGCCTGCGCTCGTTACAAGACTGCCGCACGGCCAAGTCACGTTACAATTTTTCACATTAATTCCGGTGCACCGTAAAAAAAAACTGAAAAAAATTAAAACTTTTTTGCATTTTTTAACTATTTCCTGTGGGGTCGCTCCAGACGTGTCCAGTCCGCCCCCTCCCTCCGCGTTCTTTTTCGCAAGCCAATTCTTTCGATGCGGCGCTCCGTACTCCGTCATCGCCGCCATGACGGAGGTGACCTGCTTCTCAATGCTGCTGCCGGCGATGCTGCGATGCCATGGGAACGGAACCGGCGGGTGCCACACCGCGCGTCGAACCGCGGGGCGGGGCGGGGCGGGGCGTGGTGGGGCTCGCGCTTCCGACGCAGTGACCGCTTGACCGCCGAGGCCCGCGGGAGAGGGAAGACCGGGGGCGAGGGGTGGGAGGCGCCGGCCTGCATGGATTGTGTAATACCGGACACCGCTGCCTGCACTGCCTGCACTGCCTGCACTGCCTGTGCACTCGGAGCAGACGCCGCCGCCTCCCCTCCCCCTCCCCCCTCTCCACACCTGGGTGCTGTGCGAAGGCGAAGGCACCGACTGTCCGGAAGAAGTCCGTTTTGCCTGCTTGGCGCACCGGCCGCTGGCGCCGGCTCTGCTGGGGGTCTCTGCCGCCGCGCCCGCCCCGCCCCGCCCCGCCCCGCCCCGGCAGGAGGACGGTATTGTTTCGGCTTGAGCTTCATAATATCCTGTCGCTGGCATTGCCTGGCATTGCCTTGCCTGGCATTGCCCGTGGGAGCGGCCGGCCGGCGGCAAGCCCTGTGGGGCCTCCAAGGGCCCTCCAGGTCCTCAAGGGCCGGGAAAGCGGATCAAATCGTCAAAGGAGCCGATTCCGCGGACGCCGCCAACAACGCCACCCGCGACGCCGCCGAGGCCGCCGACGTCCTTGGACGCGTCGCAGCCAGTCGCAGCCACCGGGTCCATCCGAGCGAGCACGCCGATGACGCGTCCGTGGGAACGGGGCAGGTGCTCGCGAGCAGGCGAAGAGGGCCGTCGGCCAGACAATGGGGTGCCACTTCCGAACGGGGTCCCCGCCCCGCCATCCCCGCCTGCCCCGCCGGCTGCGTGCTATCTGCTATCGGATGCACTGTAAGTAGTCTGGCTGCGGGCGATGCCGACGGCGGCCCGGCTGCCTGCGCGGGGGCGGGCGGCGCTCGGATACATCCGCCATCCGCCCCGACGCTTCCTAGTGCCAGTGCGTGCACCTCGGCGACGTCGTGTCGTGCTCACTGCGAAGGACCGCTCCGCCCTCTGTCTCTGTCGCGCGCACGGGCGTCCCGTAAGGGTGCGAGAGAGACAGAGCGGTGAGCTCGGGCAGTTTGCCGCTCGGCGGCGGTAAACAAGCACGCGAGCACTCGGAGGAACGATTGGCGGGATTCGCGTTTTCGCGGTGTAGCAGCCATTCCAGTGGCGTGGCGGGTGATCCGATTGGACGATTAGTCGCTGGAACGCGCGCGCTGCAGCCGGCACGCGTGTGCATTTTACGCTTCTCCCCCCCCCCGCGTCACGGTTGTCACCGCAGCCCCTCCCTTTCACCTTTTGTCTCGGGGGGAGGGGGGCTCACCGCAACGAAGCGCCACGGTGCCTGGCGCCAATTACAGAGCGTTATGCATGCAGGACACTCCGCTTTACTCGCCTTGCTGCACCAAATTTATGCACTCGCCCCTTTTTTTTATAGTGTCCTTGTTGTGTAGTCGGTTGTGTTTGGGCAATGACGACGAGCAAACACACAGCGCGGCGCACGCTGTACACACACTGCTCACTCACTCACACACTCACGGAGGCACACTCCCATTTCGGCGCGAGGAAGTCAGTAAACTGCGCGTCCGTCCCACGAAGAAGAAGAAGATACGCCAGTCGCACGACGGCGCCGTAAAACTTTGCAGCGCTCCAAAGAGCAGCGCCGCCGCCGTCCTTATGCAAGGCCGAAACCGCCGCCAACACTTACACTACAAAGTGAAGTACCAAGTACAACAAAGCCGGGGCACACATCAATGGGATAAAAGCGCGCCGGCGCCGAGGCAGAAAAAACGAGCCGTTTTCGGTAAGCATTGCGTGCTTTAGTTTTTTTTTATTTTGTTTCTTGCGCGTTTGGCCGGCCAGTAGTGAATGCCCTGGAGATAGCAGTGATTGCAGGGACGAGACGCTGTTGTGGTGGAAGGGCAGGCGGACAGACAGACGGGCAGACAGACAGACAGACAGACAGACAGACAGACAGACAGACAGACAGACAGACAGACGGGCAGGCCACACATAGAGATCGGATAGCGCGGCGCGTACCGGCCGACTGATTCAAAGCACCCACGGCGCGCGCTCGGCTCGCGCTCACTGGCCTTCTCCCTCTATCCTCTATTCCGGGTGCTGGACGTATCTCGACGTATCCCTGCGGCTCGTTTTTTGTTTCGATTCATTTTCTCGGCCGCACTGCGCGCGGAACAAGCAAGACCCGGGGGAGGGGGAGGGGGAGGGGACTTTCACCGTCCGGACGAACAGAACACGGAGCAGTGCATGGTGTCGGTGGCGGTGCGCCGCCGGTGTCACTTGGAGTGTGCCGGCAACACGACAAGCTGGAGATGCTGCGAGTGCGAGAGAGACGGACGCAAGGCGATCGCCTCGTGTTGTCTCTCTCACACTCACGGCGCCTGCGAACGGCAGGGTAGGCAACCACGCGACACACGCGTGTCTTGCGGGCCGGCCCGCCCGCTCCATGACAGGCGGCCCAACCGCAAAAAAAGCGAAAAAAACAAAATACGAAATGAAACCACTAATCCTGAGGAAAAAGCAGAGACGCTCCTTAAAAGTCTCGCCATCGCTGCTGCCACACGGGGAGCTGGTGGCGGAGACCCGGCGACCGCACCGGACCGGGGACCCGCAAAGCTGTCGACGGCGACGTGGGTCAGCGAGGCGGCGGGGCGGCGGGGCGGCCAGACGGTGACGCAACGGAGGGCCAGGCCAAGCGGGCCATCCCGGCAGCCCGGCAAACACATCGCAGACCGACGACTCCCACATTATTTGCAAATGAGCGGGACAGCCCGGCAGGCAGCCAGCAGGGCGGCCGGCCCGCCCGAGCTGGCGGCTGTAATTTCCAGAGGCACACACACACGTCATCCTCGCACGTCGCCGGCGTGTCCGAAAGTCCATCCGCGCCACCCAGGCCGGCTGGCCCACTGGCCCGGGGACCCTTGCCATGCAAATCAGTCGAACGGACACACGTGTTGTTGTTGTTTGTCGTGTTGGCGCGGTGAAACCGGACGCTGCATCGGAACATGCTCCTCATCAGGAAGGGCAGGGACTCCGGCCCGAGGCCTGCCCCAGGCCCGCCTGGAACAGCTGGAACTCTGGAGCGCGCGCGTAATCACGTGTCGTATCAATTTGCCCGTCGTTAGGACCGTTTCACCTCGAGCAGTGTGCCTGCAGCAGGTGATCCGGGCCGAGCCCCCGGCCCCGCGGCGTGGCACAGTGGGCCAGCCCGTCGACGGGCTGCCTGCCTCGCAGTCGTCCTCTGCTGTCGTGGAGAACCGCGGCCTTCTTGTTGGCGCGCGCGTCGACGCGTGCCGGGCCCTCGGAGCCTCAATTCCGTCTCTCTGGCGCGGCGTGGCGGTGCCGCAACCCCGTATAGCTAACTGCTGATGAGGGCAGCGAGTGTGACCGGAGCAGAGAGACAGACAGAGAGATGAGATCGGGGCGGCGAGATGAGTCCACATCCGTCCTTGTCCCGTGTAACACCGGCAGCAGACAGAGAGCGGGCGACAGTGGGGCGACAGGCCGCCGCGTGCGACCGCGCGCCGCGCACCGCGCGAGTGAGATCGACGCCGAGGCGCATGGAGGCGGAGAGAGAAGGCAAGCCTTGAACTTGGGCGGCCGGCCGCCGCCGCGGTGGTCTGCATTCCAAAACAGGCAAAAAGCTCTGAACCTCGGGGCGCTCTCTCTCACACACACGCGCGCAAGCCAGCGAAGAGGAAAAGTCGTCAAACTTAATGTATTCGCCAAAAGCGCGGCCGAGACACGTGCGTAATTAGAAATTGCCCACACACTGCAAGTGGCGCGCACAATGCGGTGATAAGTATTGCCGCACCGCGCGGGCTTTTGCTTCCCGCCATTTTTCATACTCGCTGTTGCCGCAACGCAAGAGCCGCGAGGACTGCACAAAGGGAGACCTCTACGCGTGTGCGCGGCGCGCGGCGACGCGTTTGGAAGGGCCAGCGTGCCCGCCTTGCCCAGCGTGTCATTAACGACGCGGAAATAGAAAAAATAAAAAAGCGCGGGAAAAAAGTAAACAGCGACTGCGTCGCTGATGAGTGCGCGTACGCGGCCGGCGATCGATCGCCGTAAAAGTTTATGAATACTCGCCGCAAAAGGTCGCCTGCTCCGGGACGCATGGCGTCTAGGCCCGTTCACCCTTTTTCAGGGAAAGTGAAAGTTGTTGTCATTGCCGTTCTTGAACCGCCGCGCGTCACACACTGTATAGTCTCATCAATAATTTAGTGGATTTTTTTTCGAACTTTTTTTTCGTCAGAGTGGTGTGCCACATTGATCCTGTCCCGTTTCCGGCGGGCGCCTTGCCCCGCCTCCCGCGAGGTGCGAACATCCTCGCATTAGCAGTGGCGGTGAAACGTGAAACCCCTACCCCGGTCGGCCGGCCGGCCGGGCCCCACACCGTAATACGGATCGCATGCAGAGCAAGGGCGGTACGCCAGGAAAACCAAGCGCACCAGCAGCACGGGGCACTCCGCTTTCTCGCCGCATCCTCCGCGCATCTCGCATCATCGGCGTCCTGGTTGGTCCTGGTGAGGCCGTGCGGCTCGCCGTGCGGTCACCCGTTGCATCGGGGAGGTCCCCCGTGACGCAACGACGTGAGAATCGGGATCGACGTTTCGTTCCAATTTTTATTATTTCCCCCCACCGCTCGGCCGGGCGGGCGGGCGGACCTTGGGGAAACAACGCTTCGGCGCTCTGGATTCGGAGGGCCATAACCCCTCTTGCAGCAGGCCGTCGAGGTTGCGAGGCTCATCCCATCGGACCATCGGTTATGAAAGGAAAAGGCGCGCTCTTCGCTGTTCTGTTTCGGAAGGAACAGCTTGCGGACATCGCCGGGTTGCCTCTGCGGCTGGAGGCGAGCTAGTGCTTCCAGCGCCGCGCCGGCCCGGCCGGCCATCGGGCTTTGATTCCTTCCGGGAATGTTATTATGGCGCGCTCGGCAAGCCTGGCGAGCCTGGCAAGCCTGGAGCCCCTCGGAGAGCCCTTGGCGGCTCGCTAGCCTATCAGCAGCGGGACAATCATGCAGCGGAGCGTTGCACAAGCCTGGGAGCGTCGTTGGCGCCCTTCAGGATGATGGCTTGATCAGCCTGAAGACGGCGCAGGCGGCCAAAACTACAGACGCGTTTTGAGCTCCAGAGTCGCTAAATGAAACTCGAACCGAGCGTGTGGCCCCACCAATGGATTCCTCGTTCGGAGAGCAATCCATTGGTGGGGTCACACGTTCGGTTCGAGTCCATTTAGGACTCGAGCTCAAAACGGTTACAATTTGCCGCCTCCACCGGTCTTCTGGCCCACTGTGTACTACCGTCCGTGGGGGGAGGTCACTAGGTATCGGGGTGAGTAAATTCCGGCCCCAACTTCCGACTCCAATTTTAATTCTGCCCCCAACTTCCGGCCAACTTCCCCTTTCTCCTTTCCCCGGCTGCCCCGCACTGGCCGCTCGCAACCGCGTGTGTGAATAAGTGCAACGCCAGGCCTTTTCTCCGCACTGAGTCATCGTTAGTTCAAACCCGCGGGGCGAGAGGCCTCTCGCGAGGCTAGGCGGCGAGGCGCTTCGCGGCGCGAGTCCAGGCCCTTTGCCGCGCCGTGCTGTCAGTCACTGAGCGCCGCCTCACGACCTCGAGGGCGCACAGTGGGCCAGAAGACCGGTGGAGGCGGCCAAAACTCTGACGCGTTTCGAGCTCCAGAGTCGCTAAATGGGACTCGAACCGAACGTGTGACCCCATCAATGGGTTGCTCTCCGAACGAGGAATCCATTGGTGGGGTCACACGTTCGGTTCGAGGCCTGTTTAGCGACTCTGGAGCTCAAAACGCGTCTGGAGTTTTGGCCGCCTCCACCGGTCTTCTGGCCCACTGTGGCCGGCGCGGCTCGGTCGTGAGCACTGCTCGTCGCCGTCGTACAAAATAGGCGGTGCGTGGCGCTTAGCAAAGCAAACTGCCCCGAGCGACTTTTCGCCTTGTCTTTCGCACCTCCGGCGCACGAACGAGGAGGAGGAGGAGGGGGGTTTGTTTTCAGACGAAATCCCCTCCAGCCAGCGCGGCGGCGGAGCGCGGCGGTCAGCGCGCAGGCCGATTCCGAACACCGTCGCCGTCTCTCTCGCACCGGCGGCGCGACGCGCGGGAGTGCGAGAGAGACGGAGCGACCGGCCGGCAGACAATGGGGGAGGTGCGCGACGGCCGCGACCCGAGAGCAGAGCGGCCAGAGCGGAGCGAGCGAGAGAGAGAGACCTGCAACGAAAACAAGTGTGTGAATGGACCATGTGACGCGACTTTCTCCAAAGTGTGCCTGCAAGCTCTGCAAGGCGCCGCCGGCTAGTGCGCGCCGACGCCGCCGGGGGCGCCACTGTGCCAAGTCCAAGGGGAGGAGACTGGGACCAGGGTCACACCGCCTGGCTGCCTACCTACCCGGCGCCTGCCACTTGCACCACGCCGTCAACCCCGCCGCTCACGAGGTCCGACCGCCGCCAACGGTCCACGAAGACGAGGGTGATCGACTTCACTCGAAACTTACAGCCGAAAAGGATCGCCCTGGTACGAAAACCTAAGTTAAACATTTCCTCATTAAATGAACGAAGTCACCAGTGGCGTGTCACAGCGTGGCCGACCCGGCCGGCCTAGCCGGCGTGTAGAGATGACATCTAGCCTCACGCGGGGAGTCCAGGCGACGCGGCCGCCACGCCGCGCCCGGGGAGAGTAATACCATGACATAAACGGCGCGGTACCGCCAGCACAGCCAGTTCCGAGCAAAGCTTTCGTCGCTCCGTCTCTCTCGCACTCGCGGGGCGTGCCGGCGGCGAGCGAGAGAGACGGAGCGACGGAATGAGTCCGCAGCCTACACTGCCGGCACGTCCGGGATGTCCGGGAGCGCCCTGGCCGTCCGAGGCGCGCCGCAGGATGCCCAGTTCTATCGTGGATCTAAAGACTTTTCGGCGCGCCCCGCCCCGCCCACCCCGCTCTAGTTGGTGTCGCACTGCACTCGTCGTCCTTTTCGTCATATCCTCGCCTTCGCCATCGGCCTCCCCGGTCAGCAGACCGATCCCGAGAGTCGTCGCTCTGTCTCTCTCGCACTCACGGGGCGTGCCGTACCGGTGCGGGAGAGACAGAGCGACGAAGACGGCTCTCGGAATCAGTCTGCAGCCGAGATGCTGTGCTGTCGCTGTCCGCCCCCCGCTTGGTCGACCCAAGGGCCCTCTTCCTGCTGGCAAATGAGCGCGCGTAACAGTGTGTCCATCGCTCTGTCTCTGTCGTGCTCGCGGGGCGCGCCGGCGTGCCGCAGGGGAGCGAGAGAGACAGAGCATGCCGGCGGCTGGACGACACCGCCCTCTCGATAACTCGAACAAGACGAATGTTAACAAGCAGTCGGTGCGGACGGCCGCGCCGCTCGGGCAAAGCCAGCCTCACGCCGATCCCACACGCACTGGTAGTCGCTCTGTCTCTCTCGCACCTCGTCGTCACACGTGCCTCGCGCTGTCTCTGTCTCTCGCGAGGCGTCCCGTGGGAGTGCGAGAGAGACAGCGTCGACTCGCACCAGCCCAGCCATCATCTAATAAAGCACGACCGCCGTCCGACGCGGCGGCAGCGCGCTCCGCCGGTCACACCGGAAACTCAAATCGGGCTGGCCGAGCCAAACAGAGACTCCCCGTCTCTCTCGCACTCGCAGGGCGTCCCTCGAGTGCGAGAGAGACGCGGCGACGATGCAGGTCACTCTTCTCCGTCTTTGTTTTGAGAGTGAGTCGGACAGAGACGGCGGGACAGGGAAGTGGTGGACAGCACGACCCCGACGGTGAGGCGTGGCCCGCGCGGCACTACGCGGCGCGAGAGAGAAAGAGAGAGACAGAGAGAGAAAGCAGTGGCACTTCCCCGGCAGAGCGCGATCAGCGAAAGAATGTCCCCCATCGCGAAACAGATTTTGCGCCTTTCTGGCTACGCCCAACACTTGTCTCTCCGCGCGGAGAAATTCCCAGGGGCCGTCCGTAAGCCAGTGGCGGCCAGTGGCGGTGCCCCGAGCAGTGCAGGCACCGAGCAACGCCCCCGAGGAGCACTACACTGCGAGCACCGCGAACACACTCAAGCTGGCGCGCTAGCGGGCCGGGCTCCCCGTTGGCCGGGCCGGGCCCTTTGGAGGTAAGGCGTTTAGCCTCGCGTTTAGCACCCTGGTGACGGCGCAGGAAGCCGTCGAGCGGGCTGTCCGTGCCGCGCCAGCCGCGCCGTGCCGCCGTGACGTGAAGGCCCCCTTGATGGTGGCTTCCATGAAGCGGGCCACTGTCTAGCCCCCGGTTCATCCGCCTGGCGGCACTGCGCCGACGGACATCGCCCAGGACACGGGCCGCACCACTATTTATGCGATCTGGATAAAGTGACGCGGCGCCCGAACGGCCTGCCATTGCATTCCGAACGGCGGCTTCCGTCTCTCTCGCACTCACGGGGCGTGTCGGAGGGGTGCGAGGGAGACAGGGCGAATGATGGGACGGCGTGCGCGATGGGCTGAACGCTGAAGGCTGAAGGCTGACAGGTTTACGACTGACCCCGAGAGCACAGCCTAGTCTGAGCTGAGCGTGCTGCCGTCCGCTCTCCAAGGCTCTGCGCTTTCCCCGGGGCTTCCTGCAGACTGATTCCGAGGGGCGTTTTCGTCGCTCTGTCTCTCTCGCACCTATACGGGACGCCCCGTGGGTGCGAGAGAGACAGAGGGAAGAAAACGACTCTCGGAATCAGTGTGCTGGCCGAGGACCTGCCACCAGCGAGGACGAGGCGCGCTTGGCGTCGAGCAGGATCAACATCAGGCCGTCAGGGGTTGCCAACCGTCAGGGGTTGTCGACATAGGGGTTGCCAACCGTCCGATGTTCTGAGGGAATCCATGTGTTTGTTTCGACATCGCTTACGCCCTGGCGGAGCCCAAAACGTGCTGGCAGTGTTATGCCCGCGTCGGCACGGCGGCGGCACGGCGGCGTCCTCACAGAAAGACTGTTGGCGGATTTAGAACTCCCTTTGTGGATGTCCGGCCGCGCCGTCCGTCACTCGCATCAGCGCGCAAACAATTGGCGGCGGCCCCATTACGAAACGCCGCGCTCTGTCTCTCTCGCACCCTCGCGGCACGCCCCACGAGTGCGAGGGAGACAGAGCGCCCGCCGGCGGCCCATATAACAACGAAAATAATACGAGTCTGTGCGCGGCGTGGCGGCGCGTCAATTCTTTTGATGCATGGTCCGAGGCGCGGCGTGGCGCGGCGTGGTGTTGGCCGGCCAGCGCGGGCTTTCTCTGCGATAAAGGCAGGAAAGCGGTGGATTGGGCAATCGCGATATACACGTCGCCGACACCATGCAGAGCGATGCGGAGCACCAGCGGCGTGGTGGCGGCCGATAGCCGCTCGTCCGCACCGGCCCACAGTGGGCCAGAAGACCGGTGGCGGCCACTGTGGAGGCGTTTTGAGCTCCAGAGTCACTACACAGGACTCGAACCGAACGTGTGACCCAGCTGTAGGACCTGTCCAAACGAGAAGATCCTGGCCGGCAAGGACCAGCTACAGCGGCCTGTCCTGGACTCCTCTGGGCGCAAGTACAAGGATCCGGCGCAGCGCAGTGCGCAGCAAGGCACCAGCGTTCAAGTCTCCGGAGCGCGCTGCCCGCTCAGAGCACTCAGTCCGTCGTGCGGTCGCGGCGGATGTGGCGACACGGCATGTGTGATGGCACGGCGAGTGTAAGAGAGAAAAGAAAAAGACCTCGGTAAAACTATCTGGCGCAACGCGCCGGTCCGAGCAAGGCGATTACGGTCACAGCGATGTCACCGCCACGAAAAACAACTATAGTGCCTCGCAACGATGCCGTCTCTTGTCCGTCCGCGCGCGCGAGCCAGCGGGGCACCCTCCGCCAAATGACCGGGTTGAGTCGTCACAGAAATAATGCGGACCGGGGAAAACAAAAACAACAACAAGAGCAGGACGGTCAGTTTGAGGAGGCTGGGTGGCATGTCAGGCAGCGACTCCGCCGTCCTCGGTCCTCCAGTCCTCCTCCCTGCTCTGCGCGGTCGTTGGGGCGAATTCTCGTCTTCCGCTCCTTGCGGTCACGACTCGGCTTTCGCGGCGGCGTGTGCACGGCGTGGCGTGGCGTGGCGTGGCGTGGCGTGGCGTGGCGTGGCGTGGCGTGGCCAGCGCCATCTCGCGGCCGTCACAGCAAGCACGAGCACGTCCACCCACACATATTAATCTCCCAAATCACATTTCGGAGAGAGCGACAAGGCGATGAGCAGGGGGAAGGCGGCGCGAAGATGACTGCCGATAACGGGCCGGCAGTGACTGCAGCGAGAGACGTGCGCGTTTAGTACCTGGGGGCGAGACGCCGCCAGACCGCCACACTGACTGGCACCTGCCCGCATTGTCTCGGGGCAGACTCATTCGTCCTCGCTCTGTCTCTCTCGCACCCATACGGGACGCGAGAGTGCGAGAGAGACAGAGCGACGACTCTCGGAATCAGTCTGCTGGGCAGGTATGCAATGCAGTCTCGAGGCGAGGAAAGTCCGTCCCTCGCATCAGGGTGCCCTATGAACCTCGAACCCGCCTAATACAGTCCAACAAATTTAAACATTTTCCTCAAAACAATTAACAAAACTTACAAAAAATTTTTTGGAAAGAAGCTGCTTGCGTGTCTTCCAGATTCCGGCAGCGTTTCCCATTCCGCGCCGTTGCCCAACGCTCGGAGGCGGAAGGCGTTTACCCGATGAACGTCGTCGTGGATTAACACTCGCCACGCAGTAAACCGCCCTCCTACACGGCCCGAGCGGCGCCGGTGCTTTCGCTCTGTCTCTCTCGCGCCCCCGCAGGGGCCGCCCCATGAGCGCGAGAGAGACAGAGCGACGAAAACATTGTTCGAAACGCCCCAGGCCGCCGTTGTAGTTTCACCACGGCGCCCTGGCCTGTACCACACGGCGCGGCTCGGCGGCTCGGCTCCCACAGCCACTTGCCGGTCGCCGGTAGTCGCTGCCGGCGTCCATCGACTGCACATTGTTTTGGCGGGTAATGGCGGGAGCGTCGTCGCCGTGGCGACGGGGCGCCGCGACGTCGCGGTGACGGACCGACGCGCTGACGAGGCCAAGTGACGCGCTGACGGCTCGGCTCCCAACCGGGACTAATTTTCGGCACCCTTTACAGCCTGTGAATGTGTCTGCGAATTGCTCGGTGCGTCCGGAGGCTCTCGTTCTCTCTCAGGGCGGAGACGGCGGAGGAGAGACTTAGGACAGGCGGCCGGTAAACGGGATGCTCTCTCCAGGCTCGGGCTGGCCAGGGCAGACAGGCAGAAAAATCTGCAAAATCTGAAAGATCTGTAGATCTGAAAAAAGTAGCCGTTTTCGCTGATTTTGGGCGGCCACTGCGTCCGATCTAGTTGCTGTCAACGGCCTCCCTCGACGCCCTAGTATTCTTAAGACCCTACTCTTTCATGCCTTGTATCGGGAAGAGGTTGACCACAACGATTTTGGCTTTGACCGCAACGATTTTCCGACCAAGTTGGTCAAAAAGTGGTCGAATCTCGGAAATTTGCTGATTTTGCTGACTTTGGGCGGCCACTGTGTTCAATCTAGTCGCCGTAAAAGGCCTCCCTCGACGTCCTAATATTCCGAAGACCCTACTCTTTCATGCCCTGTTTCGGGAAGACGTTGACCACAACGATTTCGGCTTTGACCGCAACGATTTTCCGACCAAGTTGGTCAAAAAGTGGTCGAATCTCGGAAATTTGCTGATTTTGCTGATTTTGGGTGGCCATTGTGTCCAATCTAGTCGCCGTAAAAGGCCCCCCTCGACGTTCTAGTATTCTTGAGACCCTACTCTTTCATGCCCTGCATCGGGAAGAGGTTGACCACAACGATTTTGGCTTTGACCGCAACGATTTTCCGACCAAGTTGGTCAAAAAGTGGTCGAATCTCGGTTCTTATCAGAACCAAGAAAATTAAAAATCAAGAAACCCTTTTTTTTTGGTGTAGAACCAAAATAAAACTCAAAACCTTATAAATTTATTATCGTTTTAAAAATGTACGCATCGAACTTTAAACCTAACCACCTCCCCCTCCTCTGCGAGCAACACCGCCTGTAAACTCGAAACAGGTCGTCCTGCCGCTGCGAGGCGCTGGAAGGGTTACTCGTCGACCCCCTACGCCGCTGTCGCGCCGAAGTGCCCGTCGCGGCCGACGCGGCCCAGTCCCGGGGGGGCCGCGGGATTACCGCGGCGGAGAAGTGCAGTGTGGGCACATGGTGGGCCGCGGCGTGGTTCACAGACAAGACATCCCCGTTTGTAAGCGGTCAGGACAACTTTTACTCGATGCCCGCTCTTGCGTAAGGCGTCATACAAACAGCTAGCCTCACACACACTCACTCACACTCACACTCACACTCACACACGCACACACATCATCATCTCTATCCGCGTACGGCTCGGAATCCGACTCGGGGAGCCGATTTAAAAAGGCGCCAGACCAGTCGCTCGGTCCATATCCGAGATGATCGGACGAGAGACGAGGCGAGGGGGTAATTTGAGCGGACTCCAACGAGGCTTCCGAAGTAAATGGAGTTGAGCTCCGGAGGGGCGGGGCGCGCGTGAGGCCGCTTACCGTCCATGAGCGGGCATTAGGCAACGTCTAGATTAAAACCATCATTTCAAGAAAAAAAACAACAACTTAAAAACAAAAAAAAATACTAAACTATAGCAAAAGTTAAAAACACTGGATACTAGAAGCATTGCCAGAATCTTGCTCGACCAGATTGCATCTTTTACGAGGTGGTCAGATGTATTCCGGTATCACGCTTTTTAAATGTTGTTGCTGTTGTTCGAGCTGTTGTTGATGTTGATATTCTTGTTGTTGATGATGTTGTTGTTGCTGCTGCTGCAGTGCGCTTCCTCTCCGATTAAAGCTCCATTTAACGCGCGGCTGCCGCCATGATTGTTGCGCCATCCCTGGGCATGCTGATGCTCCGGTCGCACCTGTCCCGGCTCGCGTTTAACGCTCACCAATCATCAAGTCGTTGACCTACTCGAGCGGGCAGGGAGCGCTTACAGTGCACACGACACGACGCGCTGCCGCTGACCCACCGCCCGCCGCGAACGGTGCGAACGCGACGCGGCGGTCCGGTTTCCCAAAGCGCATCACCGGCCACGTTGTACACGGACAAAAAGCGGAGCGCATCCGCGGCGTGTGCACCTACAGTGTAATGGGCGGCAAAGTGCGCGGCGAACGGGTTTTACGCGGCGCGTTACTGCGCGAGGGTAAACAAATTTGGCGGTCGTTGCGGCGAGCGAGAGACGGCGCGAGCAAAGGGCAGAGTCCGGCAACGCGAGGCGGTGGAGTGGAGGTGGAGTGTGGCGCAATCCATTAAGCAGGACCGCCGGGCCGCCGGGGCTCCGGGCGAGAGGATGCACGAAGCACGCGTCCTTATGACACGGTCGTGACAACGCGGAGCGGCACGGCGCGGCCGGGCAGTGAAAGAAGAAACGAGTTGGACGCGGTCCGGTCGGGGCGCTGCCTTGCCACCGCCGCCTTGCTTGGCGGCCAGCGGAAGGTGCCACGGATTGCCCCCGTGCCGGCCGAGCCCCTTAAGAGTGTCTTAACAGTGGCGTGGTCGGCAGCGAGGATGCGCAAGGAACGCGAATTTGCCGTGCTGGTCGTCTTGGCAGTGTAGTGGCCGTAAACCGTCTCCGCTGCGCCCTCCGGTCATCGCATTGCGAGCCGAGCGCCCCGTCCACGGCACTGCCAAATCGACGAAACGGACTTCTCATTGAGTACCGGACAAGCGGGCCAAGGCCTTCGCTGCGTCCACGAAACGGTCCGGCCATCCCGCCGTCCCGTCGCCCGGGGTCAGAGGGCGCCGTCGAGTTGCGTGCCCGCCACGCCACGCCGTGCCCGCCACGCCCGGGGAAGCGGCGCGCGCCGCCTGGGTGGCCCCGGCGAGCCCGACAGCCGACCAGACCGCAGGCCCTCTCCCAGAACGCCTGCGGGGTAGGCCGCACAGCCGCTGCTGCGTACGGCGGGTCGGCCTACCCCGCCGCTCGGCAGGGGCTCCAAGCTTGCCACCACACTCGAACTCAGCCGCCGTCGTCGCCCCTCTAGAGGCACAGTGGTTGCAGCAGGGCGAGCGCCGAGCGCAGGAAAAGAAGTCCCGGGTTCGAGTCCCGGCGACGCCGTCATGCTGCTTCTTTTTCTCGCCTCTAATGACACGTCCGTGCCACGCCTGGCCGCTCCCGAATAATTAAAGGACGCTTAGCGAGGCGGGGCGGGGCGGGGCGGGGCGGGGCGTTCGTCGCGTCGCCTCGCGGCCGCGTCCAGTCCGTCGCCACGTAACGCTATCTGCGGCATCGCCCGGCCGAGCTTCGCCAGCTTCGCCAGTCGCCACGGCGTCGCCACCGGAAGTATTTTTCACGAGTATCGGCGTGTTACGGTGTCGGCGACAAGTCGCTCCGAATCAAGCGGCCCGGCGCCTGGCCCTGCTGGGGCTGGCCCGGGCTGGGCTGGGCCCCCGGCCACGTGCGCGCCGCGCCTCCCGACCGGAATGGCTGCCAAACGCACAAAAAAAACTAGACTCATAAAAAAAAGGTTACAAAATTTAGTAGTTTTTTTTTGTGGGTCGTCGGGGATATTTAGTAAACGGTGCACTGTTCCCATCGCCCTCATTACCCAAAAAGATTTTTTTTTTAAAAAAGGAGGCTTATTCTAGCTTTGGAGGGTGGAGGTCAAGGGAAAACCTCAAAAAAAAACGAAACAACCTAAAAAAAAAAAAAGACGGCATTAGTGTTTGAACCCGCGGCGTCGGCCCTCGTCGTTCCGCGCTCTGGGCACCGAGGACATGGAAACATTTCCATTAATTTGAAGCGCCGCGCGGCGCGCCTCCGTCTCTAGGTTAGTCGGTGAGAGTGGCGCCGCGCCGCTCGCACACACAGCCGCGCACTCGCACTCACACACACACACATGCACGCACACGTACATGCACGCACTCACTCGCACTCACGTGCACGCACACACGGGCCGAGAGTTCGTCACGGGTCTGCGACGATGAATATACACCTGATTATTCACACCGCGTAAATTATTACCTTTCTATGCGAAAAGAAAGGAATCGTGTGGGGCGGCTGTCGAAGAGAGGCCAGGCCCCACTAATTAGGTGGGTGCGCTGCTCTCCACGCGGCACCAAAAAAAATACTATTAAAAAACGAGAAAAAAAGTTTTTTCCGCTGGTTTACTTTTTGTTGTTTTCGTTCGGTAGGCCACGTCAGTAATATGCCTTCAACCAAAACACGCACGTTCAAGACTCTTTTTTTTTACCTTTTTTTTTTTTCCAATCGAATGTAGGTCAGTGGGCGAGCAGAACCATCCCCTGCCATCATCACCGCGCAAAACGCGCCCACTTCCAGTGTGCCCCACGCTGCCGGTAGCTCCAGGGACTCCAGAAGCGATAAATTAGCGGCAGACGACCGCCGTAAACACGTCTAGCACACTGCGAGTGCGAGAGAGACAGAGCGAGGACGCGTTCGGAGTCGGCGGCCGAATCAGAGGACTGATTGATGTTTTGTCGTTCGCGAGTCATTAGCGTCCGGCAGCGACAGAGAAGCGAGACAGAGACAATGACACACAGGGAAGAAAGAAGGAGAAACATAACAAGTTTCGCACTGCCTTGCTTGTATTACGGACCGATAGTAAAAAGGTTGCGCAAGGCGGTGCAGCGCGCGAACATCTCTCTATCTATCTACACGCAGGCTTCGCGGGGCTTCGCAGGCCAGGCAGGCTATGAGAGTCTGCCGGAGGTAAACCGGAAACCCACTGCGCCACTGACCGGAGTTCCCTAGGCGGCGCGGCGGCGGCGCGGCAGTGCCGGCATCTCATGCAGGAAAAAGCTGCAGCCGGAAAAAAAAGCAAAAACGGAGCGGACTCAATCACTTGACAGGTGCCTGGTAATTAAGCATTCAGTGAGCACTCTGCGAAAAGGAGAGGGACAGCGAGTCGTTTCCGTTTCAAGCGGATGGGATTATAGACACTCAAATAAAATTTTTCGAAATATTTTTTGTTGAAGTAAATTTGGGTTAAGAACAGAAATTTTTTTAAAAGAAATATTTCCTAATGATCAATAATTTTTTGTCGTTTAACTAAATTTAAATTTGATCCCAAATATATTTTTATGTTCAAGTGCATGAACCGAAACCGATCCTAGGTGAACCTCACACTGTACTAAAACAAACTTGAAACTCCTCGTTGAACAAGGCGCAGGTGGGCCTGAGGCAATGTGGGTTTATACTGGGCGGGCACGACTAGCAGGTGGCCCCCTCGGGGCTCGAGTGGACGAGTAGCTCGGGGAGGGTCGCCGACGGGGACGTCGCCCTGCGTGACCGGCGGTACGGACGGGCGGTTCGGAAGTCGCTCTGTCTCTGTCGCACTCATTGGGGCAGTGCTGGAGCGAAACAAGCCGCTTCTGAATCACCCGGCAGGCAGTCATAGTCCTGTCAGTCGAGAGCCCCGCTCCCGGAATGCCCTCGGAACGCACTTCGCTAGGCTTTGCTTCGCTTGCATCGCCGCGTGCTGCGCCTACACTGTTTATGCGACGCGCGCCTTCGCGGCCGGAAGTGGAATGATTTTAGAAACGACCCGAGCGAGAGCGGGCGGAGGCAGGCAGACTAAACGGCTGTCAGTGCGGAGCCGCCCTCCAGCCCCTGTCTCATCGCTCTGTCTCTCTCGCACTCAAGGGGCGGCCCGCAGCGGGTGCGAGAGAGACAGAGCGACATCCACTCCCTGCTCTGCATTCCGCCCGGATTGGACTTCTAGTGTCTGTGCCTTCAGGCAACGACAGTTGCTACAAGTGCTAATCGCGATGGGGAGGGGGACGTTCAGAAATAAAAGTTTTCCCGTTCTTTCTGATAAGGACAGCCGCAAGGCTTTCACCGTTTGCGAAATACGGCCGCAGGAAATCAGTAAGTCGAGTCCCCCGGTCGTTACGACTTGGCGCGCTGAGACAAAAGACCGATGCGGTTCTCCGGGGCGGCCCGGCGCAGTCCAGCCAGCCAGCCCTTCTGGGCGCTCGTCTTGCATTTCAGCGACGTGCGGTGCCCGGGCCGTTGCGACAGGCCGTTCGGGTTGGGTCACGCGGCGCCACTGTAACGAAGTCAGCCAAAGAGGGAAGACAAAAACGAAAACGAAAATGAGATAGAGTAACGGCGCCGTTTGATAACCACTCCTCGAGGGCAGCGTGCACGCACGGACGGCTCAGTCGCTCTGTCTCTCTCGCACTCACGGGGCGTTCCGTACAGGTGAGAGAGAGAGAGAGAGAGAGAGAGAGAGAGAGAGAGAGAGAGAGAGAGAGAGACGCGGAATCAGTCTGCAGTTCGGCGCCACGACGCCGGTGTCTCGTTACCCAGCAGCCCCTGCCGCCTCCTTCAAGACGCTCACGTTCGTTTGCCAGGGCCCAGACCAAGCACAGGACCCAGTGGGTGCGAGAGAGACAGACGCACGGGCGGGCCCAGATCCCTGGGGGTGCGAGAGAGACAGAAATGGCGCCGGGGTCGCGTTTCAAATCGTGACGCAGAAACGCAGGGATTTTAACCACGTGAACCACATCACATCGCTCTGCATGACGGCATGGTGGATAGTCACCGCAACGGTTGGGCAAGGCGGGTGCGAGAGCGAGAGAGAGAGTCTGATTCCACGGGGTCCCTACCCCGCCCGCGAGTGCGAGAGAGACGGTACGCTGGCTCACGCCGCGGCGTTCTGCCAGTGGCGCCCATTAAATCCGAAGCTCCTCATCATTAAATTGAATTATCAACGCGTGCATTCATCAGCCCGTAATGGCTGCTTCACGACCGAACTGCAAATAGCGAGGCTAGCGTGTTGCTATTCGCAGTCAGGCACGACCACCGCGCGCCCCGCCCGCGCTATTCGCAGTACAGTGTTTGGCGGGATCGACAATGTGTAGACCAATCAGCACCATGTAAGCCTCACTGTAAAAAAAGTTTCGCCAAGACGACTGACTGTCAGAAAATTTCAGTATATCTTGTACTTGTCAATTGAAAAATTGTGACAGTGGCATGTCGTTGCTCAGATTTAAAAACTTCAGCAAAATCCGGTCAAACATGGGGATTATTGGCGACGCTGTCGGGCGAGATCATGTCGATTCGGTGGCTTCGAGCGGCCGCTGCCGGGAGTCGAACCCGCGCGACCCGTCCGGCGTGTGTACCAGTGTACCGGTAGAGCGGGCGGGGGGGCCCTCGGGGTGGCGGGCCTCTTACGCCACCGCACGCGGACCTTTCGCTAAAGGCGGAAAAAAGGAGTAAACGGAAGACAGCCGAAAAGACGCGAGGCGTACGCGGCGCGGCCTGGAGCGAGGCTAGGGGCCAAACCAAACGGGCCGCGGCCCGGGAGCACTTTCCCTCTGACACTTCGACCTTTGCAGTGCAGTGCACAGCCACTCTTCATCTTGGCGACACGAATGTGGCATATCCGCGTGGCGGCATGGCGGCAGCGCGGTGCCAGACCGCTTTAGACTCCAGTAACACTCCAGCCAGACTCCAGTCACACTCCAGCCAGACTCCAGTCACACTCCAGCCCAGCGGTTCTCAAACTTTCTCGGCTCGCGACCCCAAATTTGAAGCCGAAAATTTCCGCGACCCCCAGGAAAAATTTCGCGACCCCACGGGACCCCTCCTTTAACATGCCACGGTGTCTGATCCGAGGCGGGCATTTTGCTCCCTCAACAGGCAACTGGTCTTTGGACCTTCCTTTAGCATGCCTTTGTTACGGAGTGCAATTATCAGTCTTAGTTTGGGAGCAGTATTGTCTCAAAGTTGGCCAAAACGCTCAGAAATGTCTATGAAAAATCGTGTTTTGGGCTGATTTTAAGCAGCCACAGCGTCTGATCCGAGGCGGGCATTTTGCTCCCTCAACGGGCAGTTGGTCTTTGGACCTTCCTTTAGCATGCCTCTGTTACGGAGTGCGATTATCAGTCTTAGTTTGGGAGCAGTATTGTCTCAAAGTTGGCCGAAACGGTCAGCAGTGTCTTTGAAAAATCGTGTTTTGGGCCGATTTTAAGCAGCCACTGCGTCTGATCCGAGGCGGGCATTTTGCTCCCTCAACGGGCAGTTGGTCTTTGGACCTTCCTTTAGCATGCCTTTGTTACGGAGTGCAATTATCAGTCTTAGTTTGAGAGCAGTATTGTCTCAAAGTTGGCCAAAACGCTCAGAAATGTCTATTAAAAATCGTGTTTTGGGCCGATTTTAAGCAGCCACTGCGTCTGATCCGAGGCGGGCATTTTGCTCCCTCAACGGGCAATTGGTCTTTGGACCTTCCTTTAGCATGCCTTTGTTACGGAGTGCGATTATCAGTCTTAGTTTGGGAGCACTATTGTCTCAAAGTTGACCAAAATAGTCACAACGATTTTTCAAAGACACTTGCGACCGTTTTGATCGACTTTGAGACAATACTGCTCCCAAACTAAGACTGACAACCGCACTCCGTAACAAAGGCATGCTAAAGGAAGGTCCAAAGACCAATTGCCCGTTGAGGGAGCAAAATGCCCGCCTCGGATCAGACGCAGTGGCTGCTTAAAATCGGCCCAAAACACGATTTTTCATAGACATTTCTGAGCGTTTCGGCCAACTTTGAGACAATACTGCTCCCAAACCAAGACTGATAATTGCACTCCGTAACAAAGGCATGCTAAAGGAAGGTCCAAAGACCGATTGCCCGTTGAGGGAGCAAAATGCCCGCCTCGGATCAGACGCAGTGGCTGCTTAAAATCGGCCTAAAACACGACCCCAGCATCGCCGCGACCCCTTAAAAAAATTTCGCGACCCCGCTTGGGGTCGCGACCCTAAGGTTGAGAACCACTGCTCCAGCCAGACTCCAGTCACACTCCAGCCAGACTCCAGTCACACTCCAGCCAGACTCCAGTCACACTCCAGCCAGACTCCAGTCACACTCCAGCCAGACTCCAGTCACACTCCAGTCCACCGCGAAAAGGAAAATTCCGGGTGTCCGGACGGTTTACCACTGCAATTTGCGCCGCGGGGCGTTCCAGCGGGGCGTTCCAGCGAGGCGTTCCAGCGGGGCGTTCCAGCCGAGCGGCTCCAAATGGCGGGACGGCCGCACTAAAACAGACCCAGATCCATAGATACTCGGCCGCTCCAGAAGCCGCGGCAGTTCTCACGATGCGCCACGCCCCGCCCCGCCACGCCCCGCCCGTCACCGTTCCTTCGTCATTTTCTGCAGCTTGCACGCACGCACACTCAGAGTGCACCATGTTTGCAGATGTCTGTGCAAATTCAAGTCGAGTGAGTACTACACTGCCGTGCCGGCCGCTCCAGACTCCAGACCCGTCTTCCGCTGCTCGCTGCCGGCTGGGTCGTTCGTTGGAGCGATTCACGGCTCGGCACCTCGAAATAATCGCAGCAGCGAAAGGACAGGCCGAGAGGGGAGGGGGGGGGGGCTGCGGCACGGCACGAGCCGAGACTCATTTGTCCCGATCAAACAGAGCTCCGTCTCTGTCTGCTGTGCCGCCCCTCTCCAGGGCACTCGGGTTTCAATCGTCAATTTGTCGGACCAATCAGCAGTAAAGTTGATGAGGGGCAGCGGCCTTTCCGTGCCCGGCACGCCACGGCGCGGCTGTCTTCACGAGCGTGCAGCCAAGGGTGCTTTTACTACCGTACTAAACGTTTTCCTTGTGTCGCACACACACACACACACACACATACACATACACACACACACACACGATGAGAGCCACAGTGTCGCACTCTACTCGTCATCCTCGAATCTCCACTCGTCCAGCTCCTCACACTCGTCCTTGGGATCCTTTTGGCTCGGGGCATTGGGTCAGACTGTTACCGGGCGTTACCACCGCGGTCCGCGTCTCTCTCTCTGTCTCTCTCGCACTCGCGGGGCGCGCCGGGCCGTCCCGCTGGGCCCGCAGGGAGTGCGAGAGAGACGGCACGTCCAGCCTCTCGGCCTGGCGCCTCGCCAGCTACACGTGTGCAGCGCGCTTCCGCTTCACTGGAGTGGAGGGGGAGGGGAGGGGGAGGGGGAGGGGAGGGGAGTGGTTGAGTCGGATCAGCGGGGCACTTCCTCCAGAGTGACCGGCAAACCAAATTCGATACTCGTTGATCGAATCACTACGGACGCGAAGTGGAGGAGGGGCAGCACACTTTCAAAGTCTCATGGTGATAATCGTCATGAAGACTCAATCCTCATCCTGAAAATTAGATATTTTGTCGAAATTTTTTCGTACTCCACCACGCCGTTCCCGGCGAGAGGGTCTACTCCTCTCCACTCGGTTCTGGCGGCGGGCCTGGCGGTTCGGGCGGCCGGGTCGCGGCGCGCTCCCCCGCCGGTACCCGCTTCACAGTGCATGGCCCCCGTTTCCGGTTGAGGACGCCGTCGACGTCAGCCTGCCTGGCGCACTGCATGGCGGAGGTGGCGCGGCGCGGCGGGCCTAGACCTGCCAGCAAAATGTGCAAAAGGCGGCAAGGGCGTCAGACAAGAGAAAACTGGATAACGCGGACGGCGTCGCGACTCGGTCCCGACGGCGGCGCTGAGGTCAGAGCGTCTGCCTCGCAACGCGCCGAGCTCGCGTCACGGCGGGGCGGGGCGGGGCGTGTTACACTACACTGTAGGTGAGGGCGGGCCGTCTGGACTCTAGAGATATCACTCTTTGGTCCAGTGCGAGCCTGGAGGTGATCCAGCATTGGTCCAGTCTGGCTCTGGCACTGATCTAGCTAGGTCTTGGTCTAGTGTAGTGTGGCCCGATGACTCCAAGTCCGCCTCGCCTCAAAATGGTAAAAGTGCCGCGCCACGCCACGCCTCGCCTTGCAGTGCGTTGAGTGCAATCACTGTCATTCCCCGCAGCGCGGCGCCCTTTCCACACGCTTCCGTTCGAAACCAGAGCACGCTTGCAGTGCTGCCGTCCGCTGTCTCTCTCGCACTCACATGAGGTGCCCGGTAGGGGCGCGAGAGAGACAGAATCGCTCTTTCAGTGCAGCAGTGCGTGCTCGTGATGTTCCAATACGGAGACGCGCGACGACGGTCGAACACCGTGATGGGGTTGGGCAAGCGGTGGAGCCACGCGGGGCCAGGACCGAACGAAAGTGAAATGAGTCGCGGGGCGGGGCGGGGCGGGGCGAGGCGAGGCGGGGCGGGGTCACTCCTTCCTCAGGGAAGCCCCACGCTGCCGCCGGCACCTCCACTGCAGCTGCTGCTGCCCTCGGCCACTTTGCTGCTCCACGGTGCGAGGAGATTTCGGGGAAACTCTCCCCCCTCCCCTTTCCGATTCGGATCGCGTCCATTTTTCCTTTCGGCAGATTTAAGCAACCGACGTTGTTTTCACACCTCTGCCCGCGTGTGCCGCCCCGGGCGGTGGCTGCCAGCATGCTGCCAGTGGTGGTGTTGCAGTGGAGTGGACCCGCGGAAGGAAAGGCGAGGCATGGCAACGCGGCAACGGGACCTGTTCGCCCGGTGGTCGTTGATTTACCTCCGCGGCGGTCCGCTCGGACTCCGCCGGTCCGGCGTGTGCGTGCGCCGCACGGAAGGTGGCACTTTTTCGCCGTTTTCTACGGCCCGATGTGGTTTCGGAGAGGAACCGCTCCGTTTTATAGACCGCTCCCTTTTTTAAAGACGAGAATTTGGAGCAGAACGCGCACGCGCGAGCGTCATGAAACCGAAAAAAATGGACTCTTTCTTGTGTATCGAATCGCACTTCTCGTGTGAGTCCTCGTTTGCGAAAGAGGAAAATAAATGGAGGTTCGAACCGCTGGCCTGGCAGTGACCCGCTCCGTCCCATTGCAAACGGCACGCGACGTGGGAAGGAGAAAAATGGAGTTCGGAGAAGCGGACCGATGGAGCGATGGTGAGCTCGCTTTCCAGAGCGAAGTGCAGACCGTCCTGCAGCCGCCCCCGCCCCGCACCACCTCACCCCGCCCCGCCCCGCCCTTAACCCTTGCACTGGCACACCCTGACCTTACCCCGCCCTTATAGCCCTAGGGCCCCTCGTGAAATAACTTGCATCTAGACTCCAAATACTTGTTTCCTCCGGTTGTTTCTAGCAAACAAATTCAATCAATGCGCGATTTTTTACTGTAAAAAATTTTGCGGTTGTCTGGGAGATTTTACTGTTTAGAAATAGAGCTGTAAAAAACAGAGTTTGTGGTTTACTGGCGGCCCCGCGGCCCGGGTCGGCAACCGCGCTTCCACGCTACTCCTCCACAGCAATCAAACTATACCCGGTGTGGTTAATGGGTTAATGGGATAAGACGGCCGCTCCGGAGGGCCCCGGCCCGGAGGGGCCCGGAGCCAGCCAGCTGCAGAGCTGCGCCGCGTTAGATTCGGAAGAGAAGGTGAAATAGACTCGAAACTTTCTTTTCCCCGATTTTTTTTCCCTCCCGCGGCTCTTTTGCGTGGAGCGGGGAGGCAACCGGGCGTACGGCCAAACGGCATGGGCCAGCCGCCATCACGGACGCACGCGAACGCACGCGGACGCACGCGCGCAGTCCCCAAACTGAATCGTCACGGGTGTAGCTCCCATGTGAAAAATTAAACCGGAAAAAAATTAATTGTTCCGTGGGGTGTTTTTCTTTTTAATTTACAGAATCCATTGCGAAGATTGTGGCTTTCTTAAAAATCAAACTGCCCGCGGCAGAGGTATAATTTCCTCTGAAGAAGCTACGGCGGCGCGGCGGGCGGTGCTTCGTGCTGGCCGGCTACGTGCTGCCGGGCCCGGTGGCCCAGTGGCCCAGTGCTGCCCGCGAGGGGTCAAGAAAAACAAAAAGGCGACCGGCATAATCGCAGGAAGTCTGGTCCGTTGGGTTGGCCGGCCTGGGTCGGCTGGCCTGGGTGCCTGGGTCCGCCGCACGCGCGCAGTTAATACGCTCCGACTAAGTTATCGCTTCCCTGCACCGCGAGGAGATACGGACGCTGTCTCTCTCGCACTCGCGGGCCGGCTCGCAGAGGCGCGAGGGAGACAGCGCGACGAAGCGCCTGCCACGCTGCAGATAGGCCGCCCGCCGCGCTCGTCTGTTCGGCGGGCTGGCCTATCTGCAGCTTGGCAGGGGCTCCGGGACGAACAGCGTCGAACAAACGCGGGTAAAAAAAGAACTGTTTTCGATTTTGAAAAGAAATAAAAGTAAACATGCGTTTGTTTGTTTACGAGGCGCCCCGCCGGCAGCCACTTCCTGGCTGCCGAACGGGACGTCGTCACGTCGTCGGGGCGGGGCGGGGCGGGGCGGGGCGGGGCGAGACGCATTCAGAGGCGAAAATCGCTTGATCTTGGCAGCAGGGCCTGCCCGCTTGCTTGCTCTGCCTGCAGGCCGACAGCCGGGCCATTCAGCGAACGGCCTTCCTCATCAGAGTCCACCCGGGCCGTCCGTCCGTCCGGCAGTACACTGCGCAGTGCGCTGTCTCTCTCGCACCCCTCCGGGCCGCCCCGCGAGTGCGAGAGAGACGGAGCGACGAAACCGCGGAGCGCAGCGGCGCGGTGCCACATTTCATTAAGCGTGCCTTTCGTCTGGTCGGGAGAAAACTCGGAGGAGTCCTGGAGGTGGCTGTCGACGCCGTGGTCGCGCTGCTGCAGCCACCCGCCACCGCTGCGGCACGGGACGGCCTGGTTGACTCACCACGCCCGGGCTGCCGGTGCGAACGGTATCGCTGCTCGGATCGCTTTGCTCCAGCTTCCACCGTATCTCGTTAGCCGATCTCTCTCTGCCTCTCTCTCTCTCTCCCTCTCTCTCTGTCTGTCTGCCGGTGAAGATGGCCAACGGTGGAGGCGTTTAGAGCGGCGCCGATAATTGCTCCGAATGGAGCCCTTCCCGCCCTGACGCTGTCTCTCTCGCACTCGCGGGGAGCCCCGCAAGGGTGCGAGAGAGACAGAGCGATGGTTGGAATCGCTCTACTGGCCGCGTCGCGCGCCTGCCTTCCCCTACCCCCTTCTCTCTCCCCCCACCACACTGGTACCCACGTGCCACTCCCGCGAACCCTGCTTCCCTGTGTCGTCCCTAAACTGCATCCTTTCTCCCGATCCCTTCAACCTCGTCCAAATTTTCCACTCGTCGGACACTACTATCGTTTCCTGGCAGTGCAGGTTGTCGCCGATCGAATCGGCGAGAGCGGCGTGGCGTCCGCTTCCTTCCGATCGTCGTCGTCCACTCCGTCAACGTCGACGACCGTCGGGCTGTTGCACTGTTAGGCCATCGCACAGTGGGCCAGAAGACCGGTGGAGGCAGCCAAAACTATAGACGCGTTTCGAGCTGCAGAGTCCCATTTAGCGACTCTGGAGCTCAAAACGCGTCTAGAGTTCTGGCCGCCTCCACCGGTCTTCTGGCCCACTGTGCATCGGCCGAGACGTCGGCGAGGGAGACAAGCTGCGGGGCCGGCCGGGCCGCGGGTCACGTGATTCCGACCCCGCTAATGCGAGTCCAGGCGCTGGACCGGACGTCTGTCTCCCTCGCACCCACACGCGGCGCCCCTGCGAGTGCGAGAGAGACGGAGCGCACTGCATTCGGAATCAGCCCACTGGCAAAGTGGTTATTCAAAGGACCCGTCTTGGCCGCGCCGCGCCGCGGGGGTCGCGCTGTGATAGGCCTGATATCGGCGAGGGTCTTAGACAAGCGGCATGCATGAGAGAGTGCCAGGCGCCCGCACCCGAAAGGTCACTGGTCAACGGACGTCAAAATCTCATCGAAAATGACGATGCGGTTTTCAGCGAAATTCTGACCTCGGTGGTCAAAATGGCAGCACCATGACGCAACGGTGACTTTTCCCTGTTGCCTGCACTGGGGGTTGCAGGTTTCGAAACGACGGCGCGTTACACTGTGTTCAACGCGCAGAACCAACTGGTGCAGGCAGAGCTGCGTTCGCGAGATAGGCCCCTAAAAATGTTGACATTTCCCGGTGCTAGTCGCGAATCGCAAAGCGAGACCCCCGGGGGTAGCGCGCATAATAAAACAAGGAATGATTTGGTCAATAAAAAAAAAGTTGCCCCACCGTAAAGTTTGAACACGAGGAACGAGGTGCCGCCGCGCGGCAAAGAGCTCTTGAAGCTCGAGCTTTTGCTGCTTTTGCTCGTTTTGCCGTCGATCTGGACGCGATCTCCAGGGACTCTCTCGAGTTTCACCCCGCGGGCTGTGGGGCCTTGGCGGGCAGAGAGCCCCTCACGGCTCACGACGCCTCCAAAACGTTATTGGGCCTGTCCGCGCCACGCGCAGCGCGCAGCGGCAAAGATCACAGCGCGCCCGAAGTAAGGCAACAGTTGCACGCAAAGCAAAATTAGCTCTAAAAACACCCACAAAAATCCACCAAAAATAAAAACAACAAAAAGGCAGGGAAAAGTCTGTTGTTTAAAATACCGTGTTGCCGCTGAAAACTCCAAAATTTTTGGACCGTGTTAAATAGTACTTCCTTTTTAAAGTTGCCCTCAGAAATGGAACACAAACTAAACGGCATCGATTTCGATTGCGCGAATCGAAGACGTGCAATTCATCGCTGCCGCTTTCGAAATCCAGCACAGTATATAAATGTTGACGTCATGTTACTATGCATGGCTGGCTTCTCTCGGAGGAAAAACGCGCAAATTAATGCACAGCGATCCATGTTGAGTCTGCGAGGCGAGTCGCGTGCATGGATCACTGGCCAATGCAATCACTCGGGGGTGCACTCGGAGAATGCCTAATGTGAAGGGAGCGGAGGGGGGGGGAGGGGGGGCTACACGCGGTGCGGCACCGTCTCTCTATTACCCCATCACCCCCATGAGCGAGTAGCGTCCAGGATGACGGCGCGAAGGACGCCTTTAGGGAAGGCCGACCGCGGGGCGTCAGTCTGTCTCTCTCGCACCCATGCGGGACGTCCCATGAGCCCGTGTAAAAACGAATTGTTCCGAAATCCTGCCGCCAGCCGTCCGAAAGAGCCCCCGCCACCTCGGGCTGTCCCCAGAAGCGTCCGAATGCCCTCGGACGATTCCGTGGTTAGTCCGCGAAAGGGCCGCTGTTCGGACGGGCCAGACCGATATGTGCCCGGGACTCCCTGGAAAGTCCGGGTCGGTCCGCCGGGAGTCCGGGGCAGCGGACTTACCCGGAATACGTCCGAGGGTCTCCCCTCCGGACTGTTTTCGGAATTCTGTGCCGTTTCCCCCTCGCTTTGGAACTTAGACAAATATTCCTCTAGCGCAGCTACAGTTGAGGTATGTCCAAGTGATTCCGCAATGTTCAATCTCAAACATTCGCCTTTCGTAAGGAAAAGAATAAAAAAATTATTGGAAATACAGCAATTTTTTGTCGTTTCTGAGTATGTGCCGAAACAAATACCACAGAACGTTGTTAAAATTGCAAGAATGCATTCAGTCAATTAATTTAAATTGTTTCGTACAACCGTAGAAACATGAAACTTTAAATACAGGTATGCATAAGAAAACGTGTTTGACGTAAAATATTTTAAATTCGAGGTCCCCCTGAGAAATCCCCACTCTTCTATCTTGAAAATCGCGCCTCCTAGCGCCCAGAGGAAGGAGCGGAGCGGAGAGCGCAGCGCAGAGTCAGTGAAGAGGCTCACCGGAGCTCCCAGTCCTCATCTGTCGGGTTAGCTCAGTTGGCTCCGACGTCAGCACTGGTGTGCAAAGAAAGAGAGGAAGGCGGGAAGCGAGGGTTCGAATACGGCTAGCCTCTGGCTTACCGCCGTCGGGTTTTTTTCGGAACCGAGACTCGGACAGTCCGAAACCAGCCCGCATTTCGGTTTTCGGACACATCCGTAAAGTTGCCGATTTGGGAACATTCTGGAGCTTCGTCGGACTAGCCCGACGGACCTCTTTCGGGCTGGAACCCCGCTCGGACGGATCTCGGAGCAAATAATTTTTATAGAGAGAGAGAGAGGAGAGAGAGAGAGAGAGAGAGAGAGAGAGGAGAGAGAGAGAGAGAGAGAGAGAGAGAGAGAGAGAGAGAGAGAGAGAGAGAGAGAGAGAGAGAGAGAGAGAGAGAGACCCTTGCCGGGAATCCGTCTGCTGAACGACGCGGACGGACTCCGCCAGAATGAAGATCACCGGCGCCACTCTCGACAGGCAGTCTTTATAGGTTGCGCAACCGCGACACGTATTATTGGGGGCTCACACACACGCGTACACACGCACACTCACAGCACGCATGCATACACACACGTACACTTACACACGCACGCTCGCATTATTGCACCTAGCTGTCGGCCGCGCGTTTCGGGAGGAGCACCGCGGCATGCAACAGGCGGCGGCGGCGCGCGGTCACTACACTGCTTTCAATTTGAGTTTACTTTTATGGACTGCTTCGTGCGAAAACAGACTTGAACGAAAAGTAGTGTTGTCCTGGACGTTGACTTCTTTACGGCGACACTTGCCATGTTGAAAATCAATCAATCACTCCGGCGAGTGGGTTATCCTTTCACGCCCCCGCCGGCGCGGTGCCTCGAACCAGCGGACTAGACTAGCGACGCCGACGCCGGCGCCGACAACGGCGTTGACAGTGTACTCAGAATGCAGACGCGGGGCACGACACCCGCGACACGCAAACCTTGACTTGTGCAGAGGCGACGTCCACATTTCGTGTCATCTCTACTTTCGCTTCGAAAGGTGGACTTCCCCGTGCTGAAATAAACGTCTCACACACAAGGCACACGAGACGGAGTGTTGTGCAGACGTGATGTCAGGTTTCTAAAACGCAAATGACGTCTTGCCGGCGCCAGTACTCGAACCCTCGACCGAAGCGGTGGCAGTCGGAAACACAGTCGCGGGATTCACCTGCTGGAATTCCCGGTACTCGGCCGGCTCGGCGTCGTCCTCGTGCGCCAAGTCCGAGGCGGGCGTCGGCTCCTCCACGGAGACCTTCTCTTCGGCTTCCACCGCGCCGACGTTGGTGACGGCCAGCGCGAGGGCGAGCAGCATCGGCAGCAGCCTCCTCGGCGCCGCCATGGTGGCCGCCAGGGTGACCGCCAGGGAGGGCGTCGAACACTAGCACTGCACTGCTGCACTGCACTCCACACTCAATCCAGAACGGGACGCGGCGGCTCGGCTCGACTCGGTTCGGCTCGGCTCTCGGCGCGCTAGGCTCCGGTTGGCCGCTGCGTGCGGCTGCGCTGTGCGACGCGCTACTCGACTCGACGGGACGCCGCGCGCAGACTCACTGTGGACGTCCCGAGCGATGTTACTGTTTTCTATTTCGCTGCAAGCAGATCTCATTCCGTGCACATTCTCCCGCCGAGTGGTGGGCGTGGGGGGCCGCGGGGGCCACGGGCCGCGGCGGAGGGCTCGGTGCGCCCCGCCGCCCCGCCGGCCAGGCGGCCAGAGGGCCCCCCCTCCCCCGTCCCCCACCTTTCTCCGCCACGACTCCCGCTCCCCGCGTACGGCGGCACTTTCACCCCCACCACCATCACCGTGCCCCCGGCGCCCACCCACCCCGCCCCACCCCGCTCCAGCGTTGTAAACGGCGCCCGCCCGCCCGCGTGATTGAGGATAAGTCCTCCCCAATGTGAATGTGAATAGATAAATAAATTAACGCGCGGGGGGCGCCGCCGCCACTAGGCCGCCGTCGTCGCGGCCGGGCGCGGTCGTCGGCGCGGTGCGAGGCCCCGCGTCGTCCTTCCTTCCGGCCCCCTGACGTCATACACGTCGAGGAGTGACGTCACCCTTATGGTCATCTTGATGGACGACCCACGGGGTTGGCTGGCTGGGTCTGAACCTCGGTTTCGTCGCTCTGCCCGAGTGCCCGGGGAGGTTGCGAGTGTGGTGCCACTGGACATCGCCGAACACTGGAATGCCCTCCGCGGCGCTCTGGGCGCTCTGGGCACGATTTCACACTCGTTGATTACGAGCAGCGCGTGCGTGCGGCTGGCCCGCCACACAGCACAGCAGACGGGTGAATAGAATACGTTGCGGCGCGGCGCGGCCCCCCGGGACCCGCGCGATGGTCGCGATGGCGGAGGTCGGGCCCGATACATACCCGGCAGGCACGGCACGCCACGGCACGGCACGGCGCGAACCAGCCACCGGCTAAACTCTCGGGGCGCGCGCCGGCTTAGCCGATTTGGACTACAAATTGTGATTGCAGAATGTTGCGACACTGGCGGCCGTGTGTGCATGTGCAGTGGTGTGCCAGTGGTGTGCATGCACGCGGCAGGTGCAAAGGGGGAGGGGGGCTGCAGCGCGACGCCGTGCAACTAATACCTCTGCTGCACAGCTGGACATGCCGCATCCCCGTCCCCGCTGGGCTGGCGGCTTGCCTCGCGGCCCGCGGGCCAGGGCCGCCAGGGCCGGCAGGGCTCCAGGCTGCAGGACCGCTTGGCCCAATCAGCATCGCATGTGGTGATCGGCGCAACGCGGTGGCGGCTGGCTAGCTAGGCCCGCAGGCTGCCTCCCAGTCGCTCCGTCTCTCTCGCACCCAGGCGGACCGCCCCGTGAGTGCGAGAGAGACGGCACCACTGTTGACGGGCCGCTCATCGGCATGCAGGTTGCACACGGACGCCCGCAGACAGAGGACTGGCGAACCAAGTGGCGAAATGGACTCGTCTAAACGGGAATTGTTTTTATTCATTTTTCCCGCGTTATCGCGCCGGAGAGTCGCGGGTCATTTGCGGGTGTGGCGGTGATGCCACACTGTGTGCCGGCCGATGCACTGCAAAGCGAGGCGCGACCGCCCAGGAAGGAGAGGGACAGTGTAGGTACATGTTTTCATTATTCCGACCTGAGTGCTTCGCGCTGGTTTTGCGGGCGAGCGCTGCGGCGGGCGGACCGCGTCGCGCTCCTCTCGTTCCGTCTCTCTCCCTCTCGCGGGGCGCGCCGCAGGGGTGCGAGAGAGACAGAGGGTGGTTTGGCGGCCGCATGCCGGATTTCGCGCGCTCGTATACGTCCGCCTGCTTTCAGCTTTCCGCTCTCAGCCGCAGGGCCTGCGCGGCCAAGGCGCGGCCGTCGCGGGGCTTTCTCGATAGCGGTCGTGATGTTGCCGCCGCCGTGTCCACCGAGACCGAGGGCTTGACGGCGGACCAAGGACGACCACGGCGCACTTCCTGCATCCCGCCATCTTTCTGTATCTTCCATCTGTTCCGCGGCATCGCCAAGGCATCGCCAAGGCACCTACATTGCTACATGCACGGCGTGCCGCGCGCGGGGCTCGCGGGCTCGCTGCGGGCGAGCTGTCAGCGACTCATGAGCGGGCTGGATCGGCCGATCCTCCAGTCCGGGGTTCAACTCCCTCTCCCTCCCAGCATCCACCTTGTTCACCCACTTGTTCGCCTTGCCGGCACCGCTGGGGTTAGGAGAGTGTCGTGCATACAATCCGACCTGCAGCCTGCACTGCAAGTGTTGCCCCATCGCCCCGCCCGGCCCAGCCGCCACCCAGGCCTCGGCTCCACTTTCTGGAGTGGATCCGCATTACCCCAATGTCCCAACGTCCTGTGTGTGTCTCTCTGCCGGTGTGTGAGTGTGCTCAGGTTCATGTGACACTGCCTACCCCGGGGCGCATGCGTGTGCGTGCGTGTGTGTGTGCGTTTGAAAGGGAAAGCCCAGCTTATTGTGATCCCGCATTCGCAATACACGCGTTGCATATCGACATGGCGGGGTTAGGTTAGGTTAGAAAGGAGGATTTGAGGGAAATCGACACGCGCGAGGAGGCAGCACACTGTAGTCCGTGGCAGTGCACGTGCTTTGCATATCGAGTTGCACACAAAGGCGGAAGAGCGGGACGCACAGCCAGCCGAATCACAGTGTCGATGCCCCGCGATGAGACCCTTACAGTGGGCCAGAAGACCGGTGCAGGCGGTCGAAATTCAGGATGGAGCTCCAGAGTCGCTAAATGGGACTCGAACCGAGCGTGTGACCCCACCAATGGATTGCTCTCCAAACGAGGAATCCATTGGTGGGGTCACACGCTCGGTTCGAGTCCTGCTTAGCGACTCTGGAGCTCAAAACGCGTTGGCCGCCTGCGCCGGTCTCCTGGCCCACTGTGCTCCCGCAAGCCGACAAAGAGGGCTCCGCGTGGCGGTACAGTACAGTGTGGCGGTAGCGGGACGCGAGGTTAGCAGAAGTGGAGCGATCGCGCGCTCTCCTGTTTGAAAGGAGACGCTTCGCTCGCTTCGCGCTTCGCCAGTCGACTAGTCGACTCGTCGAGGGCCGTTCGAGAGGGAAACAAAACGCACCGCCCATAGGGACGGTCCAAGGCCGCCCGCCGTGCCTGCCGTCATGTCGGTGCAGCTTGTCTATCCTTGTCTATCCATGCCGAACTCGAGAGCTTATTGCGGCACCGCGGGGCCCTGACGGGGCAGCCGGAGCCCAGCCCGGGGGCCGCCCTACGCCCGACCAGCCCGCCCCGCCCGCCGGGCTAGCGCAGGCCTAGCCCGCACTGGGCAGTCTGGGAAACAGAACCCCGTGAGAGGATAGAGCACGAGACGAGTTCAATGATGACATGACATGAAGTGAAGTAAGTAGTTGCGCGTACCGCACGGTGGACACGCGGCACGCGCGCACACCCACACACACTCACGCACACACCGAAGAAAGAAACAGTTGACGCTGCAATAACCAGTGCATCGGGTGGCCTGGGTCGCAGCCCGCGGTAAGGCGTTCGGAAGAGAAGGAGGGGCAAAAGCACAAACACCTGAATGGTTCGGTCTGTTCTCACTCCAGAACACACTCCAGTGTGTAGTCAGAACACAGTTCGGCTCCAGTGTCAGCAAACAGTGGTCGCTCTTTGCGATCACCCCTCCCCCCTGGACATTTCTGGACCCGCCACTGCCTGCCGTTCGCACAGTGTCACAGCGCAGACCGCCCCGGCAAAACGGGTTACGGAAGTGGCGGCTGAATGGAAAGACAGAAGAGCCACCGGTATTCGAACCCGGGACTCTGCCTCGCAGTAAACTGAAATCGGACGGCGTTATGTGACTATGTGACACACGTGCGCCTAAGCCGCATGCAGCATCATGCACTTCCGTCTGGATTCTATAAGGAGCTCCGCGGGGCTCGGAGGACATGAAGGGGAGGGGGCGGGGGGAAGATCCTGTTGCCGGCCGCCCCGCCTCCGGTCAACTGGTGACACCGGACCAGCGGCCGGCCCGGGGAGGGGGCAGGTGAAGAGGCACCGTATGGAAGGCCGCCGCAGTATATAACATGTTACAAAGCAAGCAAATCAGAACGGAGAAAGGCGCAAAACGGGAAAAGTGACTCCCCGTTGCCGCCACACTGGACAGAGAGAAAAATCGCTCGGCATCAATTTCAAAACGCTCTCGCGGGAGCAAATATTCGCGCGTCAAGGCCGTGTTTCGACAATCACGATGCTAACAGAAAACGGTGCAGTGGTTGTTGGCATGCATGCGCTCGCTGAAAGGCCTGAAAGGTGCAGCAGGCCATGTTGGCGGCGAATACGTACGTGCGACCACGCATAATGGGAGTGTGTGTGAGAAACGTTTCCCTTCCCTGAGTTTGCAATGCACGAGGCACAAACCGCGGCCTGCAGGCGGGGCGGGGCGGGGCGGGGCGGGGCAGCGCGCGGGTCGCTGGTCTCCGCGTCTAGTCAGTCCGGTCGTCCCCTGCCGGTCACAAAGAAACGAAGAAGCTCAGAAAAACTCGGCAAGCCATTGCACCCCGACACTACGCAAGACTGCAGACATTGCGCTGCAAGCGGCAGGGAATTCCCTCCCCCCTCGCCCCACAAATTTCAAAATTAAATTTAAATTGCATTGAAAATCGAGCTGAGCCGCCGCCTCAAGCTCAAGGAAGCATCATCACACGTCTTCCCAGCAATTACATCGTCAACCCGAGTTAACTTTTCCCCGTTCGCTGGCGAGGCTGGGCTGCGCCAGGCCGGGCGGATGGGATGGGAGGGATGGGGCAACGCGAGGACCGCTACACTACAAAGTGCTATAAAGCAGCACCACTGGTAAGCGCGCTAAGCGTTGCGCCTTGACCCTCGCGTACTCGCGGGTGGGTGGCCCGGGCCGCCGACAGTGTAGGCAATTAAACGAGAGAATAGCCGCACAGTGCGGTGCCAGCCAGATTCCGAAAAGAGCTCGCTGTGTCTCTCTCGCACTCGCAGGGCGCGTCGTAGGGGTGCGAGAGAGACAGGCAACTTGTTCGGATTCAGCCACTGATGAAAGGCGAAGGGAGAATGAAACGGCGGCGTTCACATACTGGGTGCATATGGTGCACCGTGCAAACGCAAACACACGCAGTCTCTCTCGCTCTCGTACTCTCACGCACGGGCTAATGGTCCGCCGGACAAGGCACGCGGCGCCCCTAGAGTGTCCCGGCCCGCCGCAGAGCACTCTCCCCCAATCCAGTGACGGTGAGGCGAGGTGAGGTAAGAAAGAAATGTTGTAGAATAATTTTTTTTTGATAATTTTTTGGTTTTCTGTTCGATACTTATTTATGTTTTTGTGTTCACACATTTTTATGACTCTCCTCCCACCCCACAACCCCCCCAAAAAAAGGAATCAACATGATAAATTAAGCTTAAATGTGTTTGGTGAGTCAGAGGAGGTAAAGGAAAAAGCAATTTATAAGATTCAGATGCAATGAGGATATTCATTTCGAACTGGAACTACAAAATGTACATAGTCTAGGACTATGAGTGTTAATTCAATACACATAATCAAACTTCGCACAAAAAAAGGTCAAAATGGCCACTGGCAAATATATGAAATTGGAAAAAAAATTTACTTTCGATACAACTGAAGACAGGAAATGATCCAGAAATCTGTTGGAAGCTTTCGTTTCAAAGATATTGATTTGCAGGAATGAGAAAAAAAAACAACAATTACATGTACAGCAAATTGAGAAATCACGAACCTTTGCATTTCAGACTTCATCTTATTTCTCTCCGAAAACGTCAGTCCTAAAACAAATGACATGCAATACATTCCCCAAACTACATTCAAGCACAGATCTCATGGATATTGTCACATCAATTACAAGTAAAATTTTAAACAACATAGATCTTGCAGATCATTGTATCTGTCTCTCAGAACACCGGAAATACTGATAAGTCAACATTCTAGACAATCATACTCTAAATAAAATGACTGTTGCGCATTAATTGTCTCAAATGAGCTGATCAAGAAAATCTTAGCAAGACAGTAAAGTTAAATAAGAAAGAATATAAACTAGATCAGACAAATAAAAGATCATTCTCAACCACGTCCCTATCTACAAAGTCACAAGAGAAATTAGGTAACGCTTGTCCAACAGAAACATAACATACGGTAAGTTCACACATAGGCTACAGGAAATGGTGATTCTAATTCTACAACAACAAATGAAACCCTGTTACTACTAGCAAATCACAGCCGTACAATCAGTCCACGCCCACGCCAGCGGGGCACTCTAGCTCGGCGAACTCAGCTCGGCGTCGAAGTCGAGGCGCCAGGCCTCGTCGCCGTCCTCTTGACGCCCACCGAGGCTATGGTGGCGAACCTGCTCTTGAGGATGGTCTTCAGCTCGGTCTTAGGTTCAGGCTTGGGGTCGGCCTTGGGGTGGACCTTAGGGTCGGCCTTAGGGTCGGCCTTGGGGTCGACCTTAGGGTCACCCTTGGGGTTGGCCTTAGGGTTGGCCTTAGGTTTGGCCTTAGGTTCAGCCTTAGGTTCAGCCTTAGGTTCAGCCTTAGGTTCAGCCTTAGGTTCAGCCGTGGGTTCGGCCGCGGGTTCGGCCTTTGGGTCAGCCTTTGGGTCGGCCTTTGGGTCGGCCTTTGGGTCGGCCTTTGGGTCGGCCTTTGGGTCGGCCTTTGGGTCGGCCTTTGGGTCGGCCTTAGGGTCGGCCTTTGGGTCGGCCTTTGGGTCGGCCTTAGGGTCGGCCTTTGGGTCGGCCTCTGGGTCGGCCTCGAGTTCGGCCTCGAGCTCGGCCTTGAGGTCGGCCATGGGGTCGGGCATGGGGTCGGGCATGTCCCCCAGCAGCTTCTCTAAAGCCCGCACCGCCGGCAGCGCGTCCAGCTTCCGGTGGTCCGCGGGGAGTTTTCCGTTTCCGACGGGGAGGTTTCCGGGGGATTTGCGTCCGGCGGGGCGGTGCCTCACGGGGAGGTTCCCGGCGGGCCGGTGGCCGGCGGGGTGGTGCGCGACGACCATGGCACTGTCGGACGCCCCCGCCTCCTTGTCGAAGCCCTTCAGCTTGCCCTGCTTGGCGAAGAAGGCCGTGAGCGCGCTGTAGCGCTCCCGCTTGACGCGCTTGCGCTTGAGCGCCAGCATGGAGCGGAACGCGTAGCCCGCCGCGCTGCCCTTGAGGCCGTGGTTCAGGAGCAGGTGGCGCTTGAGGCTGTTGGCCTGGCGGAAGTTCTGGTCGCACAGCCTGCAGGCGAAGGGCCGCTCCCCCGTGTGCGTCCGCATGTGCACGTTCACCTGGTGGCTGAACCGGAACACCTTCGGGCACGACGGGCAGGGGAACTGCTTCCACTGCCGGGGGTCCGACTTCTGTCCCGGACGGGGCGCGCGCCGACTGCCGCGCTCCATGTCCACATCGCCGTCCTCGTCCTCGTCGACGCCGTGGCCGGCAGACTCCTCGACCTCCATGTCCTCGTCGTCGTCCTGGTGGGGGGCGTCTGAGTCGAACTCGCCGTCGTCGGAGGCGCCCTCCGCGTCGTCCTCGTAGTACAGGGCGGAGTCGTCGAAGGGGTCATCCTCGTCCTTGTCCTCGTCAACCTCCTCAGGTTCGTCTTCGGCGATGTCGGTGTCCTCGTCGTCCTCCCGGACGTCGCTCGGCTCCGCGGCGTGCACCGGCTCCTGCATGGTGACTAGGAACTGGCCCTGGGCGTGGTGCTGGGGAAGCAACACCGGGTGGCCGGCGAAGTCCTCGAAGGTGGTGGAGTGGCTGAACTGCCTGTTGTTGAAGCCGAGCAGCGGCACCATGGGGCCCATAGGGGTCATGGTGACGGGGCCCAGCGCGATGGATTGGTGGGCGGTTGGGCCCATGGTGTTGAGGTGCATGGCGGACTTGGGTGGGCTGCCCTTGGACGGGCTGCCCGCGAATCCTGACAGCTGCTGCGGGTCGGAGAACGCTCGCCGCAGGGACGACTGCGACACCCCGTCGTCGTGGTGCTCTTCTCTGGGCCGACCTCGGCGTGATCGGGGGCCAGGCTTGTGGACGCCGTTCTGGGTGCCGTTGTGGGCGCCGTGGGGGCCGTGGTGGTGACCGTTGTGGTGGCCGTTCTGGCTGTGGGCCCCATGCCCGTTCTGGGGGCTGCGCGGCGTGGGCGGCGCCCGGGGGCTGCTCCTCTTGGAGGGCGAGTGCTGGCGCGCGTGGATCATGAGGCGGATGCACGTCGAGAAGCGCTGCGAGCACGTCTGGCACTTGAAGGGCTTGGCCGAGGCGGGGTGGGTCTTGACGTGCACCGTGAGGTGGCGCAGCAGCTTGAACGCCTCGCCGCACTCACCGCACTCGTAGGGCGTGCTCTCGGCCGCGCCGGCGTCCTCCTCCGACGCGCACGACGGGCAGGCCGCGTGGTGGCGGTCCGAGGACCACACGCGGTCGCAGCGCTGGCACTTGTAGAACGTCTCCTTGCAGTTACTGTCCGTGTGGCGGATCAGGTCGCGCGCCGTGGAGAAGGTCTTCCAGCACAGCATGCAGGTGTAGGGCTGCGGCCGCATGTGGCGGTTCAGCATGTGCAGGCGGTAGCCGGCCGTGTCCTGGCAGGCCGCGCCGCATATCAGGCACTCCCGCCCTGGGGCCGGCCGCGCGGGGGCGGCAGGGGTGGCGGGGGCGGCCGGAGCGGCGGGGGCGGCGGGGGCGGTGGGGACAGCCGGGGCAGCGACGGAGTCCTGGTTGTTCATCGCAGAGTCGCCCTCGTCCCACTCGACGTCCACCTCCTCGTCCTCCACCTCGTGCTCGATCACGGTCAGCGGCACGTTCATGGTGCTGTAGATGTCGCGCGACTTGTTGAGCTCCGCCCCCGGCGTCGTCGGCTCCGAGTCCGAGCCCTCCCCTCCTCCACGTCGGTCAGCAGCACTTCCTGGTCGTCCTTGGCGTCTTGGAGCGGCACGGTGCGGTAGTTGTGCTCGCTGAGGACCTGCACGCCGTCGTCCTCGGCGCTGAGCGGACGGACGTCCACGGCCAGGTCGTCCTCGGAGGGCTCCGCGGTGGCGGGGCGCGTCGGCGGGGTGCTGGCCTCGGCCTGCAAGTCCACCAGCGGCGGCGACGCAGTGTCGTCCGGGCCGTCGCCGAGCACCACGACGGCCACCTCCAGGGAGGCCTTGTTCACCAGCTCCACGGCGGCGTTCGCCAAACGTCCAGGGCGCCACGGTCGCGGCCGCGGTCCGTGGATGGCGTCACGGCGGCCTTCAAGTCCTTGGCCCCGTCTGGGGCTGCGTCCTTGGAGTCCTTGGACGCGTCCTTCGGCAACCCCATGGCGGCAGCCGGCCTCGCCCGCGTCTCCATCCTATAGACCTGCCACAGGAAAATTGCAATTACTACATGCACTGGAAATCAAAAAGCACATCATAAATTTAAATGCATCTAATATTTTAAAAATTAGTGATGGATCGTATTTTAATGTGCAATAAAGAAACATTCGACAGTAATTTAGCATGAAAACAGAAAAGAAACGCGGTTTCTTGGTCGGGACGGAACGGCGCCGCATTCAAACTGAGGCTGAAAATGGCGGGCCGAGCTGGGCCGCGCTGCCAACTTACGAACACGAAATAACCAAAAGTAAACAAACGCCTGGAAAGCGACTGCGGAAGGTCAGTGAGCGAGACAGTAATTATTTAATGATTTACAATCAAAGGTCGTTTTAAAATGGTCGTCGCCAGTGCCGCCGTTCACGAAAATGTTAGACAAACAAATGCACTGGCAGGTACTATAACCTTTGTTATGATATGTGAAAACACGCGCTATTCTTAACAATTGCGCGTTCGCCGCGAGTTAAAAATCGTCGAAAATAATTCGCTTTGATATCTAACCGCACGAACCAGTCGCAAGTTCGTTTAAAGCCCGAAAATGGACAAACAACGACAGAACATCACAGGCACTGAGAGGTTATGTTGTCCATGATGAAACACTGTCTTGATGTGTGAAAGAATCCAAATCGGGCGTTTGTCTTTGACTGCAGCACCATTCCGAGTGCTGGCGTGCGTCAAGGAAGTACCTCAGTCTGTTGTCTTCGCTCCGTTCACTCCGGGCCACTTCGAATGCTTGAGAAATCGCGACACAGCGCTCCGCCGGTGTGCGAGCGCGACGGCACCGCACGCAACCTCTCGTCTTCTGATGCAGGTTTCGACGCGCTCATCGTCACTCGCTCCTTTTTTTCTCCGCTGCACTCTCTCTCTCTCTCTCTATCGAATGCACATCGCGCTCGCAAATCGCGACCCGCTTGAAATCGCGCGCACGCAGGGAGGGGCAGCGAAAACGACACCGACGTACAAAGTACGCACTGTGCTTGCGAGTCGCGGGGCGGGGAGGGAGGGGAGGGGAGGGGAGGGGGAGCTGTGGAAGGGGGTCGGGAGGGGTGCTCCCTTTGGAGATTAGCCTGCGGGAGGCTCTGGTGTCAAGTCTGGTGTCGGTGTCGCACACGTATTTTGCCACACGTCACGCATTTTTCTTCTTCGCGAAATAATTTTATGTAATTTTCTCGGAATCGCGGACGTGGGCCGGAGCGGTGCTGGAGCGGAGGCGTAAGTGCGAGGCGCAACGAGCCGCGTGCTTTATGGGAGAGGAACCGCCGGGCCGTCGCTGGAACGCTGGAGCTGGAGGCTGGAGATCTGCCACTGTTGTGCAATGGCACCGCGTCGGACCCGGTCGGACCCTCGGACCCCGCGCGCGTGGTCAACACGCCAGGCCGCGCCGTGCCGCGCCTGCCGCGATGCGCTGGGCTTGGCGGCCTGGTGGGCAGCAGACGTCGCCCTGTCTCTCTCGCACCTATACGGGACGCCCCATGAGTGCGAGAGAGACAGAGCGACGAGAGACTAACGAGAGACAGCCCGCGTGCCGTCTCGTCCTGCCGGTCACCGCGGCCTTAGATACGCCACGCCACTGGCAAGCCGAGGGGCCGCGGGCCGGCGGCGGGGCCGAAGGCAGGCCAAGCAGCCCAAGACGCAGCCGGCCCGGCCGGCCGGGCCCGTGCGGTCACTGATGGTGTTGCAGGTCCGACACAACATCGCGACAGGTTCCGTTACGGGAAGGCCTTATGGACGACCGCGGCCCCGCCCGCCCCGCCCCGCCCCGCCCCGCCGACCGCGGACACGGTCCACGGACGTGAGGGGGGCAGGAAGGGCGTTACGTTGTGTGGGTCACTCCGCTGCACCCCAGGGAGGTCGTCTTTCAAGGGCTCGGGGGCCCTTCGCCTTCGTCGGCGACCTCTTCCGCCACACCGTGGTGGGTGCGATCTGCGTTGCAAGCGCCGCCAGAAAAATTATTCAAGTTGTTTCAACTAGGTCGTTCCTCTCAAAATTAAAAACTGCATTTTCTGACTGAAAAAATAAAATAATTTCATTTCCCAAAAATCTTTAGAATTGTAAATAGTTCCTCACTGGAAAAATAAAACTGTTTCATTTTTTTCTCTGTCTTTTACTCTTACCGTCGCTTTTCGGTGGGAACCCACACTGTTAACCCCTTTTCCCGGGTCCTTATGTTGACCACGCGGTTACCGGTCCTCCCTCCAGGCTCCCGTGGCCGACAGACCGACAGGGCCCAGCAGGACGAGCAGGCGACGGCGCGTTTTGGTTGCGTCATTTCATTTGGATGTCCGCCTAGTCCACCCAGTCCGCCACCGCGGTCCGCGCGGTCCTCAGTCCCAGTGGTTCCAGTCCTTCCGGGGCTTTATTTTGCATGCCATTCATATGGCAGTGACGTCGCCCGTCGCCGTGCCTGCCTCGCCGCCGCGATTCACTTATCATGCCGTCACCGCGGCCGCCGAACCGAACGACGCGTGTTGTCTGTCTCTCTCGCACTCGCGGGGCGGATGGGCAGCCCCAGCGGGTGCGAGAGAGACAGAGCGCCGCCGTTCGGACGCCGCGAAAGGCCGGCGGGCCGAATCATTGCGTGGACGCGTGCCGCCGCGCGAGAAGAGAGGCAGACATAAAAGTCGGCCATCGAATGAAACACACCGCCGCCGCCGTCTGGCCGGACAGGCTCCGTCTCTGTCGCACTCGCGGGGCGCTTCGTAGGGGTGCGAGAGAGACAGCGCGCTGCCGGACAAGCAGGACAGCGGGGCATTGTTCGAGGAGGCACGGCGACGTGGCGCCCTGAGGGCCGTGCCATGCCGCGCCGTGCCGCGGCGCCATCTCAATAATTTATCGCTCGCGACACAGTGAGCATTATGTCCTCGTCAGAAGAAACGGCGACGCCGGCGACGCCACTGTAGGGGCGGTGCGTCGTTTTTATGGGCCGATGAAGGGCCGTCGATACGCCACGCGCCAGGGACAGCGGGGACCGCCCCTCGTTGGGCGCTGAAAGGCACTTGAGCGCGGAGTAGCGCCGCCGACTGGAAGTGCAAAAATCACGCCAAGTCATGCGAAAACTAATTCTGAAACCACGGCAGCCGTCTGATTCCCAAGCAGGGGTCGTAACCGTCTCTGTCACGCTCATGTGGCGTCCCTGGGGTGCGAGAGAGACAGAGCGACGCGACGGTCCTTGAGGCGCTAGGCTGGTAGGACGGGTAGGACAACGAGATGCCCCTGGTCGTGTCCCCCTTCACTGCAAGCAGGGCCCCGCCGCTCCGCCGATGAGACACGTGGGAGCAGGCGCCGGTTGGGTCTCACGCGATCGCGACCCGCGGGCGCCGACTCCGAACAGAGCTCTGTCTCTCTCGCACTCGTGGGGCGCCCCGTCGGGCCGTAGGGGTGCGAGGGAGACGGAACCACCCCGTGCCGTACTGCCGCGTCGTGCCTGTGGCTCGCGGGGATCCTGGGCCGGAGTCCAGTCGTTTTCGTCGCTCTGTCTCTCTCGCACCGCTGCGGGTCGCCCCGTGAGTGCGACAGAGACAGGCGACGAGGTCCAGCCGCCGAGACATGTCTGGCCCGGTCGGCCACGGCACTCGGTGCGGCACTGGAAAAGCAAAAGTCGAACGCGCAGCGCGCTGGGTGCCTCCTCGTTCTCGTTCTCGTTACGCAATAATGAACGAGCTGCACGGAACGGAACGAACCAACGAACGGACTGACCGGGGAGTCCCGAGAACTCAGCCCGTCGCCAACTGCAGGCTGCAGGCTTTGGCTTCGCTTTTGGGCACGTGGGGCCTTTGTGTGACTAATGGCGATGCCGATGTGCGCGTTGGTCATCACGCCGTCGTCACGTCGTCGCGCGGGCGGCAAGCTGGGCGAGGAAGGCGAGCAAAAACCGTACCGGTCAGATCCTTCGGCGAAAGGGATGTCGCAAGGTCGCCGCCGCCGCCGTGAATCAAAGCCCTCTCCGTCCCTCTCGCTCTCGAGGGCTTCGTGCGGGGTGCGAGTGAGACAACCTGCCGCCGCTCCAATCGCACGCCCTTGCCGCCCAAACGGATTGAGCGTTACGTGGAACGAATCAAGGGCCTCTTCTTCACCTTAACGATTCTTCTCATTTTCGTGCGAATGACTGCACCGACGCGATGGGGCGCCGTTGCATCGCGGGACTGCTTCTCTTTATTTTTTTTTCGGGAGCATTGCGGCGGTTTCGGGGCGTAAAACGCCGAACGCGGTCATCGCGCTGGCTGTGCTGGCGAAACGGGGCGTGATTCATGTTCCCAATATTATTCACAGTTTCACAGTGTCGAGGGCGCGCAGGCGCGCACTCCTCGCCGCGCCACTGTTTTGTTGCGCTGGGTGGCATTTTGGCGTTTTGGCGCGGCCAGCCCACTTTTTAAATCAACAGCGGAGCAGTAATCGGACGCGTGGCGGCCCTGGCCCCGTCTCTTGTCCAACTTCTCGTTGCAACAAGGTTGCAACTTAATTTTCTGCCTCCCGAAAAAAGTCACACGAATTTTACGAAAACCAACATTTTTCTTTTTGGAACTCAGCTGACTGGGTGCGGGTACAGCAAGTGCCGTTCTCTGGTACACTGTCTCAGCGTTCCGTTCCCACAGTGCCAAGTGAAAGACCGGAGTGGTTCGTTATTGAGACAAGCTGCAGCTGGGTGCTGTGACGGGGCGCTGGCTAGGGACCAACAAACTACCGTCGGTACGGCACGCCAAACGTGCACGCCGCGTCGCGGGGCGGCAATAACGTGCATGGCCGCCAGGACGCCGCGCTCTGTCTCTCTCGCACCCCAAGGGACGCCCCGTGAGTGCGAGAGAGACAGAGCGACGTTATGGGAATCAGATTGCAGAGCGGTGTTCGCACAAACGGCTTCCCCCGAAATCGCATCAAAAGCGCGCGTATTTCGATTTCGCAAAACCGAGACTGGCGGTTGCTCTGTCTCTGTCGCACTCATGGGGCGTCCCGTAGGCGCGCGAGAGAGACAGAACGACGAAACGATCCTCTGCGGACCGAGGCGGCAGTAGGCGGCAGAGGCCACGGAGGCTAATCGAGAGCTGCCTCTCGAACTCGAAGACTTGAAGACGCTGACGGGCGCGGCGCGGCGCGACGCCAAGCTACGCGTTGCTACGCCTCGCAGTGGTGTGGCAAGCCGGCCTGTCTTTATTTGGGTTGCCCGGCAAAGTGCAGGTTAGCCATGCGTCCACCGCTGGCTTGACCGCTGGTCACGCGATCCGCGCCGAGGAGGACAAGAAGAGCCCCGTCCTCGTCGCACCGCCGGGGGCAGCGCGGCAGCGCGAGAGAGACGGGCAGCCTGCGTCCGAGGAAAGGGAAGGGACGTTTTGGACGACTCAGCTGGTCCGTTACAGTGCAGGCGATCCCACGGAGTCTAATCGGGATCGGTTTTCGACACGCTGCGCGCGACGCGGCGACGCCGTCCTCTGTCTCCCTCGCCCTCCAGGGGAAGCCCCTCGAGTGCGACAGAGACAGCGACGAGAACCGCCTCTCGGGTTCAACCTGAGTTGCCAAAAGCCTTCCCCAGCCTGAACTAACTGTTGATTCGCCGACCGAGCTTCTCTTGCCATATTTCGAAGTCAAATCCGCCTGGCGGCGCTGGCGGCCATGGAACGGCGTGTTGCCGCACACTTATGCATCGTGCATCATAACCGAGAAGTCGAGAAGGACACAAAGTAAAAAGGCGAGTGTAAATAATTACTGCCGCGAAGTGTTTGCACTCGTCTGCCGCGCCGCGCGTTGCGTCAGCACACTGATTCCGAGAGTCGTGTTCGTCGCTCTGTCTCTCTCGCACCTATACGGGACGCCCCGTGAGTGCGAGAGAGACAGAGCGACGAAGACGACTCTCGGAATGAGTCCGCTGGCGTGCGTCGCCCGCTCGTCCCGCGGTAATGAATCAACCGGGAGATGGTCAACGATTATTTTGTCTTGCGCTCTCGCTCCCTCGCGGCCCCGCGGCCGTTCTGCCCTGCGCCGTGTAATGCGTTAATTGCGGGTTCCACGAGTCCGTCTCTCTCGCACCTGTGGGGCGACGCTTGCTCGGGGTGACACGGACCTCGCGACCGCAGACAACGAGCGGTAATGCGTCCTGCGGGTCAGCGCCTTCGTCGCTCCGTCTCTCTCGCACCCCTCCGGCGCCCCGCGAGTGCGAGAGAGACAGCGCTGTTTTGGAATCCACCTGCTGGAGGCAGTTCGTGGGCTCGCTGGAGTTGGCGCCATGTGAGCCACCCACGCCACGCGTAAAAAGTGGAGGTCAACTGCAAGGAGGTCAACATTTGTCTCATAGTGCGGGCTGCAGACGCAGCCTCGCGGAGCCGTCCGCGGAAAAGACCGAATTTGGTGACGTAATAAAATGCGCCCTCAAATGTGCGGTGGGCCGCCAGCAGGGCCAACAGGCCCACCACCAGGCGGTGGGCTCGGCCGCGGCTCGGTCAGTATGCGGATGTCCAGTCCAGTCAGTGGGGCAGGGCAGGACCCGGGGCCACATGCCGGGCCGCGCAGCGCCGCGCCACACCTCACCGCGGAGCCACGGCTCCGGAGGGTCGCGCGGGTCGCGAGCCGCGGGTCGTATTACGTGAACGCTGGCTGGCCGGGCTGGCTGGTCACCGCGTCGGCGAGGCGCCGCCTCACCTGCAGCCCTGGGCAGCCCGGCAGCGCGGCCGGCAGCGAAAGTAGCAGTGTGCTGAGCATTAGCGGAGGAGGCTGCGTGCCGGCCTGGCCGAAGCGGGCCGACGCCGCCGAGGGAGGACCAGGATGGCGACGGCGGTGGCGTGCGCCGCGGCAGTGCATCCACTCTGAGCCGGGCCTGGCCCGTTCAAGGTTGGCGGCGCGGCGTACATCAGCGGGGCCGTGACGGCGGCGTGGACAGAAATACGGGACTTGCCTCTCGACGGCGGCCACGGCGGCGGCCAGGCCACGCGGGGCGTCCCCATCCCATCAGCAGCGTCGAGCGCGCCGAAGCGCGCGAAAGCTGGCGGCCTGGCGGCGATTTCGCCGGTCGGCACAGCATTTCGGTCCGGATGGCCGTCGCACGCCGCATCTGGGCCTAACCCCCCTCCTAAAATAACAGTAACAGCAGGGGGTGGATGCAGCATCCATGTTGTGCTTGGATGCTGTCAGCCAGTCAGTCGGTCAGTCGGTCGCTCAGCGCCTGTTCAACAGGCAGTCGGAGCACACGCGTGTCTGACGGGACTGCATCGCTGACGCCTTGCTGCCACACCCGTCGTGCAGGCCGGCCGAGGGCTCTTCCTTCTCGGCGTGCCGCGGCACGCACAACACGCACCGCACGCGCCCCGCGCCGTAAACTGTCTCGGCGCGCATCGGGAGGACCCCGACGACGCGCGGGGTCGCCACCAAGTGCCCTTCGCCGAGGTGCCGCAGGCGGAAGCGGCAGGTCGTTCAATAAAACCCGGTTCTGGTTTACATACACCAGGTTGGGCTAGCCGGGCCATCTGCCATCGCCTGCCGCGTTACGTCGCTCCGTCTCTCTCGCACTCACGGGGCGTCCCGTTGCGGTGCGAGAGAGACAGAGTCGGAATCAGACGGCGCGGCCGGGTGGAAGTCGTAGGAGGTCGCCGCCGACGGGGCGCCATCGGCATGCCGGCGGCAGGGCCAGCAGGGCCAGCCGGGCCAGCAGGGGGTGGCACCCCTAAAGGAGCCGCGGCCGGTTCGTCCGGTTGCATCACAGTGCAGCGCTGCACAGCGGCATGGCTGCGAGCGCCGCCGTCCGCGTCGAGCTGCGAGTGAAAGGAGGAGTGACCCGTCCAGCCGAGGAGGTCACCTGCCGGGCGACTCGAGCGACTCGCCACTCTGCGTAGCATGGCCGGGGGGAGGGGGCGCCACAGTGCCACCACAAGCACAACGGAGTAGATCAGCATCGGATCGGCGGCCGGGCCGGCGGGACGGGTCCTGGAGATGGCGATGCCGTGGCGATGCTATCCGAGGGACTGGCGATCGCGTCTGTCCTCTGCAAGCAGGCTGATTGCCCAACGCCTCGCGTACGTCAAGCCCGCGTGCGGAGTGGGGCGGCTGCCCACGCCGCCGGCCCGCACCAACACCCCCGTGTCCTTCTTCCAACGTCATGCCCATCTCCTGCTGGACAACTTGCCCGAGCGGTTGGACGTCGTGCGTGGGGCCGAGCCCTGTGCACTGTGCCAGGGCGCGCGGGGAGCGTGTTCCAGGCGCTCACCGCTCCACGGACCGTCCTCGTCGTTTGCGGAGAGAGGGAGAGAGGTCACGGGGAGCATCGGCCGGCCAAGAATTGTTAATTGCTCCCCGAAAGTGGGCGTGGTGGCGGAGTGCAAGGCGCGACGCTCCGCGAGGCGCAGCGCGCAGCGGCCTGGCGGTTGGAATCTGCGGTCACCCGTTAATTTGCATAAACAGGGCATTGGCCTGCCCCCGCCGCCCTGGCCGCCCCTCTGCCGAGGTGATTGCGTTTTCAGGTGGTGTCGCTGATGGTTTCGCCGCCGGAGAAAGCAATCGGTGCGAGTGTGGTGGCGTTCGCGGTGAAGCTGAGGAACTGCTTTCAAGTTTGTTCATCGCGGCCGGCCTTGCCGAGGGCTTTGCCGCCTGCCGCCGCCCGTCCAGTGAGGCGCGCGCGTCCGTTGGGCTGCCTACCATGCAGGCGGATGCCCAGCCACTCCAGCCACTCAAGCCCCGCGAGCAGTGACCTGGGCCGTCAACCTGGCCTCGCCGTCAACCTGCCCTGCCGTCAACCTACCCTGCCTTCCGATTTGGTCGGGATATTTCCTCCGTGACTTCCCTTTTGGCCGCAATGCGTCCCTTCACTGCCTTGGAGGGAGTGGAGGGTTTGGTCGTCCGCCCCTTGGTCTTGGCTGCCACTCGCCCCTTCCGGCGGTGTGTGGCAAGGCCCTGAAGGCCACGTCCACGCCGAGCCCCAGCCCCGCAGAGGGCCCCGCAGTGGGGTGGCACGACACGGCGGACTCGGCCATGACTCTGCCCGGTTCCAGCAGGTACGTCACATCGATCCCGGACGCCGAAGCCGAAATCCACCCGCCGCCGCTGCCATCACGTCGCACGCCGCGGACGGCGACACGACGGCCAACCAAATTATTACTCATTGACAGTGCTGCGCCGCCGGCCTGTCTCCCTCGCTCTGGGAGTGAGAGAGAGAGACAGCGACGGAATTCAACGAATTTAGCCTGGGCTGGGACGCGCGGCACGCGGCCGGCCTGACTAATGCAGAACATGGCCAACTCCTACGCGTAGTTTTATCGTGCCCCCCCCCCCCCCCTCCCTGCTGCACGCTGCATTCGGGCTGCGTCCGAGCGGCCGGGGCGTCGGAGTGCATCTTGCTCTGGAAGCGGGGAGGCGCGGAAGTGCAATGGACCACATGGCTGGCTGCTGTGCCATGCTGCAGCACTGGTGGCTCACTCCGAACGCAGCTTCGTCGCTCTGTCTCTCTCGCACCCTCGCGGAACGGCCCATGAGTGCGAGAGGGACAGAGCGACGAAACAAGTGGTGGACGCTGCCCGCCCCTGTGTCTTATCGGCGTGGCTGCTGCCGCTACTGTTTCCAGTGCCCCGTGGGCCGCAGGGCCGCAGGCTGCACGGACGCCCTTCCAGTGCAGTGCCTTGCCTAGCGTCGAACGCGCCCAAACAGACTTTACGGAATCGCACCTGAGGTCCCCGCGATTCGGAAGCTCCGCTAGTCGAAGACGAGTCGGTAAGCGCCTTGTCGGGCAACGCAGAGCCACAAGTTAATCCTACGCCCACTACTTTGGTCGATTACGAGACAGGGCCTCAGCTAATCCGACCCAATCCCATTGAAAGTCGCCCGTGGGACTCCAGAACTGTCCAGTGAATTCCCCCGCCGCCGCCCCCGTCCTGGACCTCCGACGTCCTGGACACTGACAGTGTTGTCACGTTGCTAGGGGTGGGTGAATCGTCGGGGCGAGGGGTGGGCGATGGCGGGGGGGGGGGGAGGGGGGGCGTCTCCATGCCCGCCCCACCCCCACCCCCCGCCACCATTCCATTGTCATTCACTGCAGGGTATGCGTGGGGCTCGGCAGGGGTTGAAGTCGGAGCAGGCATGACTTGAGTTTGGACTGGAATTTGCAGTTTGTGGTTCGCGCGTTCGCGCTGCTCTGGCGAGGATCCGCGAGGGCATGAGGGATCGGCCGTGCGGATTCCAAGGCTCGCTCAGAGTCGCTGCAGCGAGGGAATGCGTGAATGAATGAGGTGAGACGGAGTCCTGAGTCCTTTCAGCTTCTTTGTTGTGGGTGGGCCCCGTCACCCTGTTAGCTCTTCTCGGAGAACAGAGCCGAGATTTCGTCCCTGAAGCGTCTCACGGACATTCTTGTGGACATGGTCTCGCTTGCGACCCGCTGTCACGCCCAGGACTCCATTCGGCGAACTCGTACAATCCCTGAAAGGCACTGGGATGAGAGGTTAGGGCTGTGTTTGGCTTGCACCCTTGATTCCACTTGTACCTCACGTACGTTGATGACTTGATTGTGACGGCTGTCGTTTCTTGACTGATTCTTTACGAAACGCCCCGTATTGCTTAGGAATTGCACTCTGTTTCCCTGATACCATGGTGCCCAAAGAAGAATTTTCACTCCCAACAACCCTACCCAGTGTGTTTACTCTTGGAAGAAAGGTTGCCCTTTCTCAAATGGTGTCTATTGCCGTGCTGGCTGGATCCAGTACCTTGGTCCCATTTTATCCTTAAAGTTGTTGCCTTTGAAGGACTTTATTCTGCTTACTCCAGAGTCTAGTTCTTGGTATCGGCTGCAGGTCCAAATTTTCATGCGCATCTCAGCCATGATTCCTGTAGATTTGCCCAATGGTTAGCTGAATACATTTTTTTGCAATCTTTCGATGGTAATGATTACTGTTCATTCAAACCTTTACCTATGGCTTACCCGGCTTACCTGAAGTACAAGACTTTATGAATTTTACGTTCGTTGCTCGCAGTATCTTGTTCTATTTCTTTCTGTTCTATATTTCCACTCAAAGACTTAATTTAAAATTATTCTGAACTGTCTCGGACTTATCACCTTTGTACCAAATACCTATTTGATCCAGCCAGGTTCATTGGATACAACCATAATAAAGTAAAGTGGATGTTGCGAAGATTGAGGTTAAAGGTTCCCTTTACCGTGTTTAATCTTTTGCCAGGACAACGAAACAAACCAAAGGGCTTTGGAACGTACTCCATTTGCCATTTCTTGCAAATTTTTGGCAACTTCTCTTTTATATTCAAAACGTTGACAGATCTAAGTTTTTGATGTGTGCTTGTGTTTTTAGAGTGACAGCTAATAAGTTGCAATCTTATTGTTTTTACTGCTCTGATTCATAGACAGACAGACCAATTAATTTTTCAGTTCACAAGTAATAAAACCGTTTTCAAAGTTCAGCTTAAATGTTTAACAATTTTGCTGGTGTTCTCAATTTAATTTCAATGAAAATGGGTAGAATATATTTTTATGAATTCACCTAGATTTTTCTCTTTATTTATCAATAACATAGTTATAACTTGAAGTGTTTCCATTGGTTTATGTTATACATTAAAGTATGAGGTAACCTCATTGAATCAAGAGTGGAAATACCTTGTCATTTGGCTACACTGCACCTACCTCACAACCAGCAACCACCTGTTCTAGAACAGCACTTTGATTCTCCTTAATAACCTAATGCTTCATTGACAGTGAAATGGCCAGAATTGATTCTATTCTTGAGGAAATACTCTCCTCTTCTTTGTTTACAAACATCACCTGCCAGGTGTCAGGAGCAGTACAGATGACCTCATTGTGAGACTTTCTCTTCTCCCACTCTTCCCAACTGGTTTCCACTTTTCAAGGTCAGGCCCACTCTGTGGACCTCTCCTTGATAAACTTACCATTAAATATCTGCGAAAAATGCCTCAATACTTTAATAAAGTTTTCCCATAAGATCAGGTCCCTTCAGGATTTAATTTAAAAAATATATTTGGTGACAACACTTTTTGAAGCACATACCAGAATAGTAAAAATTTTAATATTGTCCCAGCTTGCAGATAGCATGGGAGAAAAAATCAACTTTATGAAAATACAAATTGCTCTTTACCTCATTCTAAACCCAAACAAACTTAAAGAAATATTACACAGCAAATGCAAGGCCCATATACCAATAAATTGGACTGGAGTCTATGGGGAAGTACACATGCAGAAGATGGGTAAATGACTTTAATTGAAGTTGAAGAAGTATGGTAAAGACTTAAAACACCCCAAAACAATTTGTTTTAAATGACTTATGTGTAGCGTTATTGATCTATTGTCAGAAATTGAAGTGCCTCAATTTGGCATCTTTTCAATGTGTCAACACACAAAATTCGTTTTAGGTATAGAGTTTTTCAAATTTTTTAATTATCTTTTTTCCTTTTTTATTTACAGGACATGGATCATCAAGGGGTTTTAGACTTAAGATATGCTAAGAAACTTCAGTTTTCGGAAGTACCAAAGACATTTTTGGAATCTGCGCCTTTAGACTTGAGCATATCAAAAAATAACTATAATAATAATGGTTTAGGCTGTGTGAGTATTGGTTTCTTTTTGTTTCTGTAATATCTTGCTTCATTCTATTATTCATGAAAGTTTTCATGTTTTGTGCAGGAGGAGTTAAATCCACACACTACTCGTCCATCTGTTATAACTTCAACTTCAAATCTGCAAATAAATAGAGATGCCATAATTCAAAGATCTCGTTGGAACCATAGGTCTCATCCCTCTATTGATAGTGATTCAAGCTTTGAAAGTGAATATGAAAATGATATCTCTCATTCTGGAGTTTGGTTTACTAAACGACTCGGCAACACCACTGATGCTTCACGATGCAGTAGCACTGACAGTCTACGCTGGAGGGAGAGAATGAATAGTAGTGAAATTACAGACCATTCTCATACTGACACAGAGAACGATTCTGAGGCTTATGATTCAGGTTCCACACTTTCGTTAGGCTTTTACAAAGTAAGTAAATTTTTCTTTTTCCTGCATGTTTTGAATGATTTATGTCATTGACAATGTAAATGCAAATATGCTTGTTTTATTTTTCAATAGGAACTGCCTGAACTCACAGCAAATGTGTCCATTGATCAAAATAGTAACAATAATAGTATGATCATTGAACTTTCATCTTGTAAAGCTGAGATCATTGATCCAGAAGAAATTCTCAAAGTACAATTTAAAAGAAAGAATGAAGAAAATGAAAATCAAGACAATCATCAAATCAGCCAAACGGTAATGTCTCATCGTTGTTGCTGCTTTGCCTTCTTTTCTTTTGGTTTCTCCTGTGTATCTCACATTTTTTTTATTTATAGGAAAGTTACTTTGAAGAGTTACTCACCATGCAAACGGAAGAAAGGAATGATGAAGTTAAACTGACAAAGAATATTTCTGCCGGAATTCGAGAAACCGCATCGAAGTATATTAAGGAAATAAGGAAGACAAAAGCAGATATGTTCACTTCTGGTCTCAACCTTGAAGTAGATGGAAAGAAAAAACAACATTGTCTGAAATGTAATGAGGAATTTTCCAGTGTTACTGGCCTATTACAGCACCTCATGACCCATTCGTCTCGGAACCCTGGCGAGAAACTCATCAAGTGTCCAGTTTGTACCAAGAGGTTCTCGACCTTAAATACTCTAGAGCAACATATTTTACGCCTTCACACTGGTGAAATGAAATATGTATGTAAAATTTGTGAAACTCCGTACAAATTCAGCACTCACCTGAAAAAGCACATGTCGACATCACGCTGTGGAAAAGCAACAAAAAAGAATAACTGAGGTCACATTCAATGTTATATTCCTCTCGGTAACTTGATATCCAATTCCTTGACAAATTTTGTACAAGCTCAAGCAGGTATTGGTATCTGATTGTTTAAATTTAAGAACAAAATGTTTAACAAAATTTAGCCCTTGGGCTTTATGATTGACAATCCTGATGGATAAGTAGCAAGCTGCATTTTTTTTTTTATTTCTTGCAGTATCTCACGTGTTTGTCACTGTAGTATGTCTGTTACGTTAGACTGAATTGTATCTCCACTGGACTTCTCATTACGGTGTCAGTTCTTTGCACAAATGACATCTTGCAGCATGGAGGTACATTTGGAATTGCCTCATAGTGATATTAGATGTGTAATGTCTCTGTTTTTGTGTATAGTTCTCGAATTAACTTAATTTTGTGAAACCTGCAATAATATTTTGTGGATAGCCAATCTTATTGTGGCTTAAAACATCTCTCAATGTGTCTGTGAAATTTTGATAGATTGTCATATTTATTTAATAGATGCTGCGGTGGCACTAATTATCATCTTAAATAGGTAACTAATGTCTCTTTTATGCAACAAGCACAGTAACTATTAGTTAAGTGTTGTGTCTTACACCAGTAGACTTCTTTATTACTCAAGATGCTTAGCTGTCCATTTAAGAGCAGTTTCCTAGTTTGGTACTGTTTTTTTTGTACCTTCAACAACTGTCATTACATTGTAATAATGCAGTTTTGTTGTTGTTTTTTTTTTTTTTGACCAGACCTTTTTTTTTACAATGATCTGTTTGAAATAGATGTTCTTGTTCCTGGTAGTTAAATCAGCTCTTATAGCTCACCAAAGATAAATGTATTCTCTAACCATGATTAATATGATAAATTAGTTGAGTTGTGATTAGTCTATCTTGGCTTTTCAAAGAATTTTCATCACCCAAAGATCAGTATTTTTGTTCCAAAGAAGTTTTCCTAATGCATTCTGTATTGTATTCATTCACATCTCCCATTGATTCCATGGTTGTTTTCTCAGTTTGTAAGATGCTCATTTTATGTTTCAGTTTTTTCCACCCATGGGTGAGAAATCATACTTTAAGTTTACTTCAACCTATGTAACAATATTCATTTCTTTGTGTTTTTGCCAAAGGTTTCGTTGTTGTTGGAGGTTGCTTTTGATTAGTGCTGATTGGAGTGTTATGGTCCAAATTTACCTATGGAAATGTTTGTTAGATGTCAGACATGGTCAGACCTATAATCGTGGTGAGTATTTAGCAATTTTTAGATAAAGACAATTATTTCAATGGCAATACTTCTTTTATACTTTTTGTATTAGAACTGTGAAAGTTTCTTGCAAAATCTCATCCCTTGAAGTCTCAAAATAATCCAGTTTTATTAACTGGATTAAAACCTATGTACTTGAAATTTAAAAAAAAAGAACAATAATTTTTTCCTAGAGGGTAGAAATGATCTTATTGGATAAAGGGTAAATCACCAATTTAATAGGCAGATGTGTATTAGCTTCATTGTGTTAGTTTTCATGTATCATGCTTTTTTTTCACCTTCATCATTCCTTCATAAATTTGTTGGAAATTTTTATTCAGTTCTTCATATTCATGCTTACATGTTCTAGTCTGTCATTTGAAACGAGTACAAACAAACTATTTAATGATGACACTTGTCTGTCGTTAGTTCGTATTGGGCCCTCTCATACTGAAAATTACACATGGTATTTGCAATAATAGTAATATCTCAATCTACTGCACTTCTACCAGTGCTGTCAGAATTGACTAGATTAGTACATGTGTTAGAAAAATGAATTAGAGGACTCTCTTTGTCTCAACATTTTCTTAAATTTCAACCTTGATTTCTGGTACTGTAAATACGCACATATTGTTTCTAAGAAACAATTGAACGCTGTAAAGTCACATTATTGTTGTACATAGTTAAAACACTGGCATAATAAATGTTGTACTAGTAGCCTGTAGAACAAAATATTGTACTGATATTAGTGTAGTTAAATGTAGTTGCAATAGTTTGCAGAAGGAGTCTGCCGTGAAAAGTAAATTTGATGTGTTACTTTTAAGCGTCACTTTTTTCGATGCACTGACTGATGTGTTTAGGACTAGACATTTTTAATTTGTAAGTAAGCAATACTTGTCCACTAATTTATCCTTTCCATGTAATTTATTTTTTTCTCTGTTTCATCAGTGGTATTTATTGGTTATGAGGTGTTTGTGTGTTCCACTCGGTCATTTTCAAATTTTATTGTCAACAACAACTGTGATTTAGTTTTGTGTGTATTGTCCACCACACACTTACTGTTAAGGTTTCTTTGAAGGTGATGAAAAATTATCTTTATGTGAGTGATGACATTTATCAATTTTGTGATGAGCAATAATATTCTGAGTAAATGGCCTAGTTCAGAGCGGACTACAATGACTTGAAATGGAAAAAATATTTATCTTGGACCTCAACCATGTTTTTAGTGAAGATTTATGCCACTTGCAATACAAAATGGAAGATATTTGATGTATTTTTGTGTGTATAAATTGATCAATTTCTTCATAAACATGTTTTGTTTCAGACTGGTTGGCTTTTTCTATTTTTTAATGACAGGTCTGAAATGAAGTTCATGGACTAACAGATATCAAATACATTTATTTAATAAAATATCTCAAAATTTCCTAGAATCTAACAATTTATCAGTCTTCAATGGTGCCATCAAATCCTCCAATTCATACAACACACTTAGCAAAAGTAATCTTGCAATGGGAAGTGGCACAACCCTACAATGTTACTGACTTACAATTCACACACTATGGCCCCAAAAAATTGCTCCTCAATCCAGCGGTTTTCTTTCTCTCTACATGAACCTGCCGATTTCAGTCATCCCACAATTAACAAACAGAAGAGGAGGAGTTACAAAATGGGTAAAGAATCTTATCTTAGGACAAAGCACAATCAAGCGATTTGGGAGGAGGAGCTTTAAGCTGTAACAGCAATTACATTGAAGATAAGGTCAATGGCCACCTAATTCAATGTAAGTTAAACTGTGAAACAAGTGAGAAACAAATGGCAATAACAAATATCAAGAATGTGAGTAAAAAATCGATTACAGATCATGGGAGCCCCCTCATGAGCTGACAAAAAATACAAAACAATATGAAATTGTTTAAAAACACAGATAAATCCAACTTGGCCAAACTTCATAAACCTAAAAACAAACCTTGTAATGTGCATATGATCATCTTAAAATTTCAGGTACTACAAGTTTAAAAATAAAAATGTACTTAAAAGAAATATTATCAAAGTAGCACTTAAAACAAATATGAATTGACTATTATTGGTCTTACAGTTACCTCAATGTGCAATCATTCATTAGAAAAAGCATCCATTTCATCATCAGCTAATTCAGTTTCTAGATGTTTCTTGCGTGCAGATATTCGTTTACAGCGAGGACATGATGCAGGTGGTAAGCACTGAGTGTGATAGCATACACCACAATCAGCACAACGTGTCACACGAGTAAGCTGCCATGGAAATATGATCTCCTTTGAAGTACACAGTTCACAAACAAATCCTCGGGCAAGACACAGCTGCAAATAAAACAATGCAGATGTAAAAATGAAAAAGTTCTAGTTTTACAGAAAAAATAACTGTAGGAAATAAATCAATAACCTACCTCACACTTCGACGTATGATTATTTCCAAGAGTGTAGAGTGTTTGAAGTCGAGAAGCCAGTCGACCTTGCTTTACTTGCTCAAAATCCATCATTGAGTAAACATCAACTTCCGAGAACATGTAACTTGGTTCACGTTCAAGAACCTCTTGTAGCCTGAAGTGTGAGAGTAGTAAAAATGTAATTACTAACACTAAAGACACAAAAAGCAAAATGCATAAAGAAAATATGACTGTACATACTCTTTTGCAAATCTGCAATTAAAAATCAAGTCCTTCAGAAAATTTAATTGTTGCCTCAGCTTCTTACATCGATCTAAAGATTTGGCTTTTCTGTAGAGTGCCGGATTCAGAACAGCCACATTAAACAATGGGTCTGTATACATTGACTCGAGTAAACGATATGAGAAATTAGACACAGGATACCTAAGAGAATCATTTGAAAAATTGAGTGAATGTTAGACAAATGTGGACCAAACTGAAACAGTAAAACTAGTTGAAAATTCTTACCCAGCAAAGTCCCACTTAGCTAAGACTCTTCCTGGAATTGGTGCAGTCTGGTTTGAATGACAACCAGTACAAAAATAACGCCCTAAATATTCACAATATCGATAACGACTAGCATAGGAAGGAGCCACTTTCATCCCACATCCAGCACAACGGTAGCTTTGCTTTGCCATAAGAGTCCGTCTCCTGGAAACAAAGAACGTTCTTTCTACAAACTTTCTTTACAAAATTACTGTCAGAAGCAACTCTTTCATAAGAAGCATCGACCTACACAGGATTTGGATGAAGTGTAAATATAAGCTGAGGTCGTGGTGGAGCCCATTCCATGTTGCCTCGTAATGGTGTTGCTTGACGCATATCTTCATCAACTTCATCTGGACTTACAGGCCAACTCTTCGGTAGAGGAAGCAGCTAGAAATAAAACAACACTAGGATGAGCTTAGTATTAAAAAAGAAAATGCCGTAGTCAAAGCAACCTTCTAGCAATATACCTGCTGGTCTACCTCCTGCTCTGAAACCAGCCACTTCAAATCTGAGGCCCTGGGAAGTTGCTTCTCATTAAATCGACTAATAAGAGAAAGTGCCACACTCTCAGCAGACCAATTTGAATCTTGGGTTGCATTCCCAGGATCACAAGGTGCACTAGTGGCCGTTTTAGAGAGTTCAGCCTCAGAATACAGTGATGCCATCGAAACAGAAAGGCCTGAATCTTTAAGATTTGAAATATTTTGAGTGTCATCAAGCTCCATATCTTCAACTCCATCAGTTGAAATGCTATCGGATGGAGTTCCTGGAGACGTTGACAACGGACTGATGCTTTGGTCAGTTGTAGTGGTATCCGTTTTCCCATCACTTAAAAGAGTCACTCCCCAGAGAAGGCGGCGCTGTTCAACTTGGCGTTGGTGGCGGCGTAATCTCAGTCGTTGAGTCAGATGAATTATTTCTTCATCAGATTCATCTGCTCCATCCTCTTGAACTGGTACAGCCGGGATTTCCTTGTTACACTTAACCTTTAAGACCAGAAACCCAGATGTAAATACAAAGTTTCCATCAAAATTAGATGTTGGTATAGAATAAATGTGTTACTCTACCTGCTCTATAGCTGCAATCATTGCTTCAGAAATACTAAAGTGGGCATTTTCTCTATCAAGTTCAGCATTGGCCCTGGAAAATTGCCCAGATGAGAGAAATGAAAACAGGCTTTGACCCTCGACAGGCCTGGGGAAGTACCCAGTGGACATTGGCTGCACACTACTGCCGCCATCTTCCATGAAGGTCTTCCGAGACCAACTTGTAGGTGTACCAGCATTGTTTAGGGATGGTGTCCGACTTCCTTCCCAAATACTTGAAACAGATTCTGGTCTTCTCGTATCACTACTGAAAAACAAATCAACAATCATGAATCCAAGCGGTACATGACAACACCAGTAAAACCAGAATCTTTCTTACCTTGGAGACAATAAAGGTGGTGACTTTTCAGGAATCATTCTATCACATGTCATAGAACGACTCATCTTTGAAGGGATTGCAGTTTCTTTACTCTTTGGTCTTCCTTTCATCACAGAGTCTGAGGAGTCTTGTACTGCTCCTGAAACCTTCTCTAAATTTTGTGCATGGTTTGGTCCCTCAGTATCTGACTCATCTCTCACTGGTGCTGCTTTCTCTTTGGTGACTCTTCCTTTTTTGTTAATATTTTTAGCTATAGATTTAGAAATAGACTGCTTCGAGTGGTGTCCTTTCTTCAAAGTGAGAGATCTATTTTGTTTCGGAGTATCTGGAGAGTCGGAATGTTGCAGCCCCGAGTAATCAACTTGGATAACACTAGGTGACAATTTACACACAACTGATGAATTACTTGAGCTAACCAACCCACTTTCCGCAGTTGACGACCTATGGGAAACACTCTTAGTTGAGCGATAAGGGGTGGAGGGCAGAGTCTGAGACCCACTATGACTTTTGCTCGATCTGGAACTGTTACTTCGAGTTAGAAGCCATGCCTTCCCACTAGCAGCCGCATCATCATCGTTTGGCTCTCCACTTGAACCAATGTCTAAGAGATTAGGTAAACTGTTCCATGCTTTAATTTTGTCCAAACCTATTTTCAGAGGTTCCTGCTGCTTTGGTTCTTGAATTTTCACTATTTCTGCTTGTGGAGAGAGAGGAACAGAAACTTCACTTGTGGCATCTTCCGTTTGTAAGGAGTCTTCTGCTTCTTCATTAAGTTCACTTTTAAAAGGAGGTGAACAGTCGATTTCTTGTCCTTCTTCACACCGACTGTTGATAAGCCCCATTGCGGGCTTATTGATTGTTTTAGCCCACAAAGAGTGGCGTTCCAATGTCTCTGGATATGATGAGCATCTGCGATGAGTTTTTGATATCTTGGGGTTCCATTTGGTCATGTACTGAAAAGAAATAAAAATGAAAATTGAATGTATTCTAGCTGAGCATAATTTTGGGGGAAAAATCAACAATACTACAATATTTTAAACTCACTAACCAAACAAGGATTGATTTCAGTTAATAAAGAGGGTTGGTTATGCTCTACTGCGCGTAAACAAATAAGAGCAGCCTCACCAAATTTTTCTTGGCTAAGGAAAGCCGAGCTCTTATAACATGACAAAAGGTGCTCTCTATCAGAGAGCAGCCAAGACAGCTTTTGTGACAAGGTATGTGTCTCCAGGCTGAAACAGAGTCACACTAAATTTGTAGCAGAGATCACATAGACAATACAGTACATCATTACCAATGGGACTTCTAAATACCTTTTATAGAGCCATGTGAGAGCCCTATCTTTTATGATGTGCTGAGGAACATGGGACGATTCTTTGTATGATTCTAAAACCAATGTTGGTGATGTAGCCAGGTTTGGTTGGAGCCAGCTCAAACCATTTATAAATACCCATAAGTCTGGTTCACCCTAAAACAAGGAAAGGAAAAGTTTGGTCAATATAATGGAGTGGACATGGGACTGATTAGCAGATATTTTCTGACAAATTCAAACTTACATCTGGACTTAAAACTTGGAAACCATGCTTGAAAATGCGCTCCATGGCACAATGAAGGCGATTAAGGCCTCCATATATAGACCAAACATTTGCCACTTGGGATATGAGGAGTCCCTCCACAGTGCCTTTCAACACGAGGAGTAGTTCCACTTCATCTCTGCCTGCCATTGCAACAAGTCATGCGAGATCTCCTTCCGTCCACTCTTCTCTCCGCTGAGACACAAAGATAAATATTTGCACATTGATGGCGAGTCTGAGACCACTATTTTCACTTTTGTTAGTGTCTGAGTTTTCCACAGGATGGAGATGATGTGTCATGGGATTTAGATGAGCAGATAACTCATAAACAGATACTTTCACCATGACTCAAACAATGTAAACAGAAATGACAAAGTCAGTTATCAGTACATAACTGGAGATAAGGAGCTAGGTTGAAATTTCAGATGTTTGTTTAACTAACAAGGAAGCCCAAGACTACAATAAAAGTGCAAACTCAGCAAAAATGTCACTCCCGACCAAATTTTCCACTGAGGCCCTTTCATAGCCAATTTAACAAAGTTAACAAATAAGCTCATCAGGAACAAACAAATTTCCAATTAATTACACCAAACTGCATGAGCAGTTGGCCTGGACGGAAAAGTGGAACATAATTGCATTCCAAGGCTACAAGACAGACGACCGCCAAGTCTTTAAACATTATGCAACGCATGCTGCTCAGCACATGAAATGGTACAGCAGTGTAATATCAGGAACGAAAATACGGACTTACAACAAGTTTCGGCAAAAGGGACACAGAAATCTTAAAGAAATAATCGACTAACCTTCAAAACTGCCCTTCTGTCAGTTTCAAAATTTAGTCATAGGAAGGGCAGTAAAGTTCCATGGGGAACATCAGCGCTCGGAATAAATAGATGGGATAGGAACGCTGCTTTTTACTGCCATCATCACATGTTACGTAGTAAGAAAAGATAAATTTTGCGTCCATCGGTTCCTCCCATCTTCCACGAACAACCCAGCCCAAAATAATCAAAACATTCCAAGTCACCGCCTTGTTCAACCCCAAGTTCCGGACGTCGCTGCTCGTGAAAACAATAACACAGTTAGTTGCAGACGCTGTTTGATGAAATGTTCGAAATATGGCAGAATTAAATAATATGTCGACCAAACCTGGAGGTCCTAGCTGTAACTTTTCTCGAGACGAAAACCATGCATCAGCCCTTTTGCCCTGGGATCGCTTTTCCAGCTGGATACATTGCATATGTATTGTTACATTCGACCTAGAACTTGGCCAGGCAATGGAGGTAATGTCAGGTTACCAATATAATCAGAAGCTGGACTTTCTCAATGGCTTTTAGAAATCATGTCTCTTGTGTACATTTTTAATTGTTACGTTTCACTACCTTTTTCATTCGGTTTTCAGCTTGCTCAGCTTTCTCTTACTCAACGTCGTTTAACCTATTGCTCTGTGACTCTTTTCTTGTAGGTAATATACCCTGGGCATGTGAAATTATCAGAACAAGAGAAGACAAATATTTGCTATCTTGCCTTCCCCGATTCAAATTCTGGCTGCATGGGTGACACTCAGTTCCATATGAGAATCAGACAAGCGCCTGGAAGACATCCTCTCAGACCAGAGCATCGTGCATATAATCAAAAGTGTCCTGCTTATCTCCAAATCCAGTCGGGTTACTTCTACGGATATGTCTACTTTAGGCAGGTCAAAGATAAGACCATCCCTCGAGGCTACTTTCAAAAGGTGAGATCTAATAAGCTGTTCTTTAAAACGCTTTCATATCTTTGAGCTCATGAGCTTATCAGCGGGTTGGATTTGTTTTCAGAGTGTTGTCATTATTTCCCGATTACCATTTGTAAGCTTGTTCACCAAAGTTAGTGTTCTGATATCTCCGGAATACTTCAATTGTGGAGAAGCAAGTATTGAGGCAGCATGCAGTGAGATTGATCGCTGGCCCTGCCCAGTTCCAGGAGAGACTGTAAGCTTGCCACTTCTGGGTATGATTATTCAGGTATGTGTAAGAAGCCACCATGTGTAATTTTGTAAGTCTGTATCAACATTAATTTAAAACAATTTTTTCAAATTACAGACGCACATACCAAGCAACAACAGCAAAACCAATGGGCACTCCCCGAATGCCTTGACACCAACTTCAGAGGATATGCCAGGATCCATCAGTTCCTTATCACCATTTCCGGGGCCAAACACCTTGCCTGTGGAGATGCCTGCATCATTAATGTCAGTCACCGTTCTTCCAACCCCTCACGAGGTCAATTTGTTCAACTGTTTTTCTGGGGTCGTATCTCACATACATTTGCTGTGGGAACTTGTGCTGACAGCAGAGCCCCTTGTTGTTATGGCCTCATTGCCCACCACATGCTCTGATATGGTGCAAGCCCTTGTCAGGTAAACATCCTAATTTAAACTGTGATTAACAATGCTGTCAATTGCATCTGTAGTGTTTAAATTTGTTGAGTGTTTACTACAGCAGTCCTCTTTGATTTTGTTTTCAGTGTTATAACCCCTCTTATGTACTGTGCCGACTTTCGGCCATATTTTACCATACATGATAGTGAGTTCAAGGAATACACCACTCGAGCTCATGCACCCCCACCAGTGATTTTGGGAGTAACCAATCCATTTTTTGCAAAGACTTTGCATCACTGGCCTCACATTATCAGGATCTGTGATTCACCCAAGGCAAACAGCAGTGAGTGTCAACTTCATTTTTCAGTGAATTAATTAAAATTATTGTAGCTAAAAATAATAAATGTGTAAAACTCAAATTTCAGTTGCTGCTCAGAAACACAAACTAAAGAAAGGTACCAATATGAAGATGCTGGATTCAAAACCTGGAGTATACACACAGTACCAGCCATTTTTGCAAAAAGATAAAGCTATATTGAAGAAACTAATGAAAGGCACTGAGAACAAAAGGCCAGATGAAGTTCAGAGTGCCTTGTTGCGTAGACATCTTCTTGAATTGACTCAAAGTTTTATGATCCCCCTTGAACGTTACATGGCAAGTCTCATGCCTTTGCACAAAAATATTTCTCCGTACAAGGTATGTCACTGTTATTCTTCTGTTTTGCCTTTTTCTTTTCTCAGGTATTTTGGGTTTCTTGTACTTATTTTAGCTAACTTTGAGCTACACTGTTCACAGGCTCCTCCCTCAATAAGGCCATTTAATCCGGATGATTTCTTTGCTGCACTGAGCACAGCTGGGCCCCAGCTTACCACTGGAATAAAAGGGGACTGGGTAGGCCTGTACAAAAGATTTTTTAGGTCTCCTAATTTCAGTGGTTGGTTCAATGCTCGTTATCGAGAGGTCACTCAAAAGTTACAGCTGTTGCAACTGGAGGCCCTCTCAGATGCAGTAAGTTTATCAGAAGGTTGATTACTGTGGATTATCTAGTCAGATTTGTATTAGTAATTGCTATTACTCATTCTTCTCCAGGATTTGAAGTTATGGGTCAGAGGTAAACAAGAAGTGGAAATTGTTGATATGGTTCTTCGTATACGCCAAAGGTTGCAGGCGCCTCCAGATTCTGAACCTGTTCTCGGTGAATCAACTCGAGAGAGGTTGGAAATGAGATTATCCGATCTTGTCACCTCTCTGCCCGAGGACCTACGGATAGTTTTGAAGGCAAGCTGACAAAGGGCTTCCATTGATAGAGACTTATCAGACTGCAAGACTGCGGAATTAACTTCTGATGAGGATGAAAGTCCTGTGCCTCTTCCCTTCAGTTTAAGCCCAGCCACTAGTCCGGTTGGAGGATGTGCATGTTTACCTCGCAGGAAAAAGTTTAAATGAAATGACATAACATGACTTGCTGGAAAAGTCAATGTTAATTATCATATATGTGCACACTCTGGATGCCGCAGCATAAAAGACCCAGGTGTGGAGTTCTTATAAGAATTAAGATAGCACAGAAATTCTCAATTTTTACAGGCGGGTCCTGTTTAGTGGGTATTTTTGTTAACAATGCCTTTGATATTTTATAAGATCTGCTGATATTTCTGTATTTTAATGCTCTGTTTATAGCTATTAAGTTCCTATGGCCTGATTTTTATTTTCTTTCTTATGAAGTGTGTGACAATGCTTGAACTTTTTGTCCATTGCAATTACTGTCCTGGAGACATATGCGTTCATAAAACACTTAGATTTATGTGCCAAGAAAACTTAGTGATAAATTACTTGAACCACTTGTTGTTAAATCAAAACTCACAAATTTATCACTGGTTTATGAGATTTTACAGATAAAACATGTTACATCAGTATGCAATGTGAATCAAGCTTAATTATTCTATGACTTTTATTTTATTTCCTACCATATCAACTTTTGTCATTGTTAATGTCGATTCAGTTCAAAGTTCTTCAAATGATTGTTCCTCTGATGTTCAGAAAAAGTCTGCTCTCTGTGCTACATGTGATCTTGAATTGCACCATTGTAACTATCTAGCTCAATAGCACCTACTTTGGGTTGGGTTGTAATACCATCAATGTCAGAAGACTTTGCTCATTGACTTGCTTAAAGATATATCAAGATTTTTTTAAACATGTTGTTTGCCTTTTATGTTGCATGTGACTTAGGTCCTATTGTTGTAGTTATATTTTATTTTGAGGGGGTTCTATTTAGCAAGGTTAGTACATACAGCTAAGACTTGATTAGGCCTCATCTATTTTCATTACGAATGGCATGCAAGTGAAAAATGCTGCATGCATTGTACATTCAGTGTTGGTTGTAGTGTCAATTTTTTCAGAATTGTTGGGATGGTAAGTATTTTTATTTATATTTGATTCTCATCAGATCGGTTCTGATTTTAATTCCTTTCATACCTGTTCTGTATACTTATTGTTCTTTCCTATGATGTAATATATACCATATTTTACACATAGGTAACTATAACTACGCTATCAAGTACCTTTCTATTTTCTTTTGTTACTGTATGTTTTGTCTTTTTAACTTTGAGACACTTCTACAAATACTCTATGACTAGTTTGGAAGTGCAACCTGTTGCAATTTTTATTTTCCTGAAGGGCAATGTGCATTTAAAATGCAGTGTCTGTTTGATATGTGATTGAACTGCCTTTATAATTGTTTATTCAGCAAGTAAGGTCTTTCACTACTACACCTGATAATTATAATTATGTAATCCGTTGTGCATTTCTTTTGCATTTCCTTGTGGCCTTTGTGGTGGCGTTGAGGGTTATTGTGAACCTTGTGTGTAGAGTACTTTATCTATAAATTTTATTTTTCTAAGAAGTATGCAGTACAGCGGCAGAATGGATTATAAACACGACTGTTGATGACGGTGATAACGACGATGATGATGATGGACGTTCAAATAAAAACCGAAACGAAACAAGTCTCCTGGGTTATTCCTTCACCCCGGCACACTGCACTGGAAACGCCGATGTGAAGAGAAGGGGGCTGCAGGCTGCAGCGCAACTAGCTTCTCTCGCTTGTTGCGGCGCCCCGTGTCGTTATTGGATTATCTGATAAGATCGCAGTCAGGAACAATGATCCGGCCGGCGCGTTGCGCGCGCGTGTGTGTGTGTGTGTGTGTGTGTGAGCGCGTCTTTCTCTCCTGTCATTGGTCCGCTCGGCGAGTTGAGTCGAGTTCGATCTTCGATCCGCGCGGGCTGTGGGGCTGCGCGGGCCTCGGATTCTCCAGCCTGCAGCCCGTTGCGGATGCGGGCCGGACTGCGGGCCGGACTGCGGACTGGACCGCGGACTGGACGCTGGCTTTGTCTGCTTGTTACACTAAACCATCGCGCCCTCCTTTCTGTGCCGCGCTAGGCGTTAGCTGCGTTGCTGTGCGTTGCTGCGTTCCGAGGGGCTGCGGGGCAGGGCAGGGCTGGACCTGGAGGCAGCCGGCCGGGCCGGGGGCTTCGGCAGGACCGCGGTGCGGCCCCACCTGATTGTGGCTGATTGTCTGCGTCTGCCGGCCGCACTCTGCCCTGCACTAGCCTGTTGTTTCTCTCGCACTCGTGGGGCGTTGCGCGGGGGTGCGAGAGAGAAGGATGCGAAGAAAGCCCTGCTCGGAATCGGCCTGCCGGCCCTGCCCTATACCGCTGGCGCGCCACCGACTGGCCACCGGTCCGTGCGATTGTTTGGAACAAGTGAGTACCCGAGCCTACAGTGTACAGGCAGCTCAGCTAGCCGGCTAGCCGGACCGAGGAACGGCGAAACAGCTTCGCACACAAGGGAATGGCATGGAATGGAATGGGGCACTTTGGCACTTAACTCTGCAGCGCCCCGCGCCCGCCTCATCAGTTCCCCCCAGCTCGTTGCGTCGCTCTGTCTCTCTCGCACTCCCACGGGGCGCTCCATGAGTGCGACAGAGACAGAGCGACGCAACGATCCCTCGGAGGAACGGCGGCCGAAAACGAACCCTGTTGCGGGCACTTCGTTTTGGCGGGAGAGGTGTCTAGCGCCTGCGAGGTAGGCCACCCATCGGGCCCGCGGCACACCGCTGTGGAGACGGTGGCCTACCCTGCTCCTTGCGCTGACAGGGGCGAGGTAGGCCACCGTCTCCACAGCGGTGTGTTGCGGGCCCGATGGGTGGCCTACCTCGCAGGCGCTAGCCCGCTCTCATCACCCGGAGCTGAAACGTTCTCGCGACGGCACTTTGAGACTGCAAACAGGGACGTCGACATAAAAGTGGGAGGCGAAATGTCCCCTCCGTTTTCCATTTATTAGGACGGGATTTCGCCGTCTAGTTATCCCGTCGCCGATCTGCGGCCATAAGCGGGAAGTTGGAATTTTTATCCGCGCGTGATCTGAGGAAGACGTCGACGGCGGTACGTCTGTGCGTCTTTGTGCCCCCCCCCCCCCCCCCCCGGTTCTCCGAAGACGTCCTCTAGGTATGTGGGTGACCGCGCCGGGCCGCCGGGGCCGTTGCCTCTCGCAGCCAAAGACCATGAAATCGCCGTGAGCTGGGTAACAGGTGCATCTGCGTGCTTTGCTTCGATCCCCCTCCCCCGGCCCAGTCACCGTCACAGCCCTACTTTATGGAGATTAGCTGCCCTCGCAGCCACACTGCGACTGGGCGCGGTGTGGTGCGTGCTTTCTTCAAGTTTGCGCGGGGAATTCAATTTCTCAAACAGGCGTGGCTGCTCGCGGCTTGCCGGCAGGAAACATTATTTTTCAGGGGGTGGTTGGTTGCTCGGCTTTTCTTCGGCCACTGCCTCAAAAACCGGGGTGCAGCCCAGCCGCAGCGCGTCCCAACCCTCACGTCCGACAGCAGTGTACTCGCGGGAGGTCGGTCCAGATTGCGAGCCATCGCTGCGTCCTTCTCGCACTCGTGGGGCGGTCAGAGGGAGAGCGAGAGAGACGGCGCGACGAGATAGCGCCGTTCGGAACGGAGCAGCTGGCCGAAATTAAAGACCCTGTCGTCCCGTCTCGGTCGGCATCGGCGAAATCAGGAACGGGTGCCGCGGACGGAAGAGAGAGGGGAGGGGAAGTGTGCGCATTAACTGCTTATCTTCCTGAGAGGTGCTTTCAGATAATTACTCCATTTAGCGAACTGCCGCGATGCATGGCCCCGCCTCGCTAGATCGCCCGCGTCGCGCGCCGCCCCGGCCGCCCGCAAGCAATGGCATAAGCACAATTACATTATGGCGCGGGCGGGGCGGGGCGCGCCGCAATCACGGGGCGAACGTATGAAGCGCAGGTCAAGGAGGGGAGCGGCTGGGCGCGGCGAGGCGCGAGGCCGATGCATCTGGGCAGGCCCTGCCGGCCCTGCACAGTGCAGGAACGGGACCTGTTGTACACGCCCTGCCCTGCCGGCCCGGCCCTGCGCCGCGCTGCCCCGCCGCATATGCCCCTTCCATTCCTCAAGCCTTGCCTCCAGCGGGCCGCCGGGGACTCCAGCGTGGAGTGGCGAGACTCATGCGACTCGTGGCGTACGCTGCCCCATTTGGCACCGCGCTCGACCCTGATCCACCCCTGGCTTGCCCCTGATCTCCGCGCCGCGGCCGCCGGAGGCAGAGCCTTGGCCGCGGACGGCCACCGCCACCGGCCGGGCCACCTAGACCTAGCCGAGCCGGGCCGGGCGGACCGGTGGACCGGCTACTGGGGGGCTTGAAAGGAGGCACGCTTATCGCCTGGACATGACAGCGAGGCGCCTCGCCGCCACGCCGCGTCCACACCAGGTCCACTCCGCGCACCTCGCCGCCGTGCCGTGCGCGTCGCGTGCGAACGCCCACCCAGAAGCACCCACCAGGACGCCGGTTCGACTCCCGCTCAAGTCGGCTCGATCCACACAGGAAAGCCTCTTGGTTTCGGAGGGACCACCTTGGGCCTTGGCAACTCACGCGAATTTTAGAGCACTTTAGAAGCACCTTCTGCGACCCGAATCGCTGCAACTTCCACCACCGTTTTTTGAAAGTACGCCGGTAGAAAACGATCACCCAGCCGACGGACAACCTTCCTGAGAAGTCGAAATTCCTGCAAGCAGCCGGGCCTTCCTCCTCCCACGTCCCATCAGGTACAATTATGCACGCGTTACTCAACTCAGCCATCCTCGGCGTGGCGGGGCGGGGCGGGGCGGGGCGGGGCGTGGTGTACCGGCCGCGGCTCGGCCCTGGCCAGTGGACCACTGGGACAGTGGGACATTACGCGGCGCCCTGCCACGGCCGCCATGGCACACTGCAGGCCGAGCAGCGCTGTCATCGCTCTGTCTCTCTCGCACTCGCGGCGCTCCAGCAGGGGGTGCGAGGGGGACAGTTCCGAGTCCTTGCTGTCCTTGTCCAGGCCGCGGCGGGGCAGCTGGGCCGGCAGGGCTGTCCCCCACCTGTTCTGCTCTGTGTGGTGAGCCGCGTCGCCGCTGCCTCCGAAATGCTGTCTGTCTGTCTGTCTGTCTGTCTGTCCGCGTCTGTCGCCGTGAGCCGCACCGGGTGCGAAGACCTAAATACCGGCTGGCCGTCGCCGCGTGGCTGAGTCGCCGCGCGGCCACGGGCAAGCGGGCAGCCAAGCGCCCCGCGGACAGCGCCGGTCGGTTTAAAACGGCGTAAAGTGTAACAAAGTCGAGGGCGTAAAGGGCTACGGGCTGAAATGGTAGCGTGTAGCTTCGCTAGCTTCGTTACTCGCCTCGGCAGCTCAGATCGTAAAAAAAGATTGCAATGTCGCCACCGATGTAGCGGCGCCGGCTTGATCTATGGCTCCTCTATCTGGGATAGGAGTACGACGTGTTGCTGTTGTTGCTGGCGGCGGTTCCCACCTTTTCAAATTTCCCGCGCCCTGGTCACGAGGAGAGGGGGAGACGAATTTAAACATTCGCTCGCGCGCACACTCGCGCACGCACCGACTCGGCGAGTAGCCTTCGCTCGGGGTACTTGTCGCGCGCCGGTGAAAGTCCATTGTTAGGAGCGGGGGTCACTGGGGTCACATTTGGGAGGCTGGCCGCCAGAACCAGACACGAAAAGGAGGGAATTAAACCATTTTCCTCATTTTTCTTTTCTCTCTTTTCTTTTTTTTTCTGGCCGAGCCCTTTGTGGTGTCAACGAAGTTACACGGGGAGGCGCTGGGGTGGGGTCTCTGTTGTTGTTGCTGCTCTTGTTGTTGCTGAGCCGGTAGCGGTAAACGGTATGGCACCCACTGAGTGGAGTGCGGTACTTGCTCCACATGTAAGATGTGTACGGTGCCTGAGTGTGACACGGCGGGGCGGCGGCACCGCGCGGCGTGGCGCGGCGTGGCGCGCAGACCGGAACACAGCATGCACATTGGGCATTACGCTCGCAGTCGTTGTCAATTATTGGCTCTGTGTGTGTGTGTGTGTGTGTCTGTGTGAGGGTGTATGAAAAGGGGGGGGGGAGAAGCTAGAGCAGCCAAGAGCATTTCCCCAAGCGAAGCGCATCCTCAAGCCAAGAGCATTTTCCGCAAGCAGAGAGCATTTTCCCGCGAGCCAAGAGAGCATTTTCCCGCACGCCAAAGAGCGCGTTCCCAGTCGAGGCTGAGTTTCGCATTCCTCACGGAACACTTTGCGACGAAAAAGGATTTCGCCAAGGGGTTTGCCTGCCTCCGCGTGTGCATGCCCGCTCACTGAGTCGGCGATCGCTTGTCGTCGCTCCGTCTCTCTCGCACCCTTCGGCCCCTCACGGGTGCGAGAGAGACCGGGAGGCTTCGTGATGGGAGTAAGGCACGCGCGACGTCGTGCTCCATTGCCGGATCGGACGCTGGCGACGCACGGCGACGACGCGCCCGTTTTTCTACCTCCGCGCGCCCCGAGCCCATGGCTGCAGCCTTTCGCTATTGGCAAGCCTGCAAAGCCATCGCGGCGCACCTGTCGGTGGTGGAGCGGCAGAGACTACTCCACCCTCCGTCCAGTGTAGTGCACTGCGGTCGACAACTGCATTACTTTCCGTGTGTGTGTGTGTGTGTGTGTGAAGGTGCGTGTGAGTGTGAGCACGCCCCCTCGTCCGTCCCCCATTCTGTTGTTGTTTTTATTGTTATAGTTGTTTTTGTTGCTGTTGTTGTTTCCTTGACATGCCGGGGCCGTTTGCCTCTGCACGTCATCCTCGTCCCGACCGGCCGTTCGTGAAGCTGGCTCGAATACTGGAGTAAGATCGAGTGTGCAATCCGTTGATTTCGATCTGAGCGCTCGAACGTGGCGCCGCCGAAACCTGTACTATAGAAGAACTCTCGCTTTCGGGCGGCCTGTGCATGTTTGCCAGGCGGGTCGGACGGACTTTGCCCGCGGCACGGCGGTGGAGGCTGGAGGGTTCCAAGTTTCCGAACATCCCGGTTTTCAAATTCCTGCACGAGAAGGGTTTCGAGATTGATTCCACCGGACAGGAGAAATCGTCATTCACACTGGTTCCCTGGTAAAGCAACACTCTAAAAAGACATATTTCTCAGTCAAAAAGATTTACTACATTCAATCGACTTTATTTTTTTGAGAGTGAACACTGCTTCCTCCGCAAAAAACATACAGCCCCTCGGGTAATTGTTTTCCGTTTTGACGACAGGAGTAGTCAGCTTGAAGGCTCCCGTTGGCCGTTGCCGGGTACAAGGTACAAGGCCCCCGTTGTAAGGCGCGGCCCCGAACTACCGCGCTGTAAGTCCAGTAGTAAGGCAAAGGTGGTGAGGTGGGTGCCCCGAGGTTGTAAGTTTGAACCGCTCAGTGGGCCACAACTCACGACGCGTTTTGAGCTCCAGAGTCGCTGAATGGGACTCGAACGGAGCGTGTGACCCCACCAATGGATTCCTCGTTCGGAGAGCAATCCATTGGCGCGGTCACACGTTCGGTTCGAGTCCCATTTAGCGACTCTGTAGCCCAAAACGCGTCAGGGATTTTGACCGCCTCTGCCGGTCTTCTGGCCCACTGTGAACCGTCACGGTTCGGGTGACTTACTCGGCGGCCGGCCCCGGAAAGGACGGATACCGAATGGCGCGGCCCTGCCGGCCCTGCCGGCCCTACGCACACGGACCGCGGGCCGGCAGGGCACTGGCAGGCGGGCCGGGCCCCGTCCGCCACCAGGCCAGCACCGCCACACCGCCAGCACCACCGGACGGCAACACAACACGCTACACGGTAGGCAAGTGACAGAACGGGGTCAACTCCGCTACTCCACTCTCCGTTTACTTGTTTCAGGAGAAGAGAGAGAGGGAGAGAGGAAGGGGGAGGGGGCCCGGCCGGCCAGAGAGAGCTTCCTTCCTGTGCATCATGCTTTGTTGAAAACATTTATCATTTGCCTGGGGAGCGGCAAAGGCAGGCCGGCGGGCCAAGGCACTGCAAGGCGAGGCCGGCCCGGCAACGCATCCGTCAACTCACAGTTACAGTGTGGTGGCTGCGCCGTGTTTAGGTCCCGGCATCAATTCGCACGAAAACAGCAAATGGCTCGCGTTTTTTTTCGGGGGCCTCCTGCTGCGCTTTCCACGCCGGCGCCCGCTCTGAGCGAAGGGTGCCGTCGTCGCTCTGTCTCTCTCGCACTCGCGGGGCGGCCCGGAGGGGTGCGAGAGAGACAGAGCGCCGTTCGGAACGAGCCTGTTAACTTTGTATAACGCGTTCGTTTGAGTGCGCCGCCTTCCGGCTCGCGACCCGAATCGCGAATCGCGAACCCCGAATCGACTTTACGGGTTTGAACACGGACCGCCGAACCGCGTGGTCGTTTCCGGTGGTTGTGTGCATGGTGCCCTGCGCGGCCTGCGCCGTGGTGGCGGCCACGGCGGTGCCCTGGTGGCAGGCCCGGCCAGGGCCCGGCGTGGCCCCATTGCAGGCTGGTACCTGCAGTGCCTGCAGTGCCTGCAGTGCCTGGCACATGTTGGCGCAGTGCCCGCGCACCTCAAGGAAGGAGTCAGCGTGTCCAGGGCCGCAGCGCCGCAGCCTGCTTGCTCGTGTCCTCCGGATCAAGTCATATCCGCCCCCCTCTCCCCCCCCTCGCGGCCGCCCCGCCACGCCCCTGGCATGTCCTTGCCGCGCCGCATTCCCCGTCGTCACACCGCGGCCACACCGCGAGGGGTCAGTCGGTTGTCACACCGGGGTCACACCGTCACACCGTGCGCCACCGGCGCCAGCGGCCAAAACTCCGGACGCGTTTTGAGCCCCAGAGTCGCTTAACAGGACTCGAATCGAACGTGTGACCCCACCAATGGATTCCTCGTTCGGAGAGCAATCCATTGGTGGGGTCACACGTTCGGTTCGAGGCCCATTTAGCGACTCCGGAGCTCAAAACGCGTCCGGGATTTCGACGGCCTCCACCGGTCTTCTGGCCGGCCCACTGTGGGACGGTCACAGCCCCGTGCGTGGAAGTCGCCGGCATCGAAACATGATTTGGAACACGGTGTGCGTCCAGGGTGACGGACGGACAGCGAGACAAGCCGACGGACGGACGGACGGACACGGCGAGGAATCCGCGACACTGTCTGCGCTGTCGCGGTCGGGACGTCGTCGGGCCGTCGCGACGATCGCGGGCCGAGATCGCCACCGCAACGTGACGTCCGCGGCGTGTCACGGCCGTGTCACGGCGTGCCAATCACGCGACGCGCCGCGGCGACACGCCCGTGATGGCTGCATCTCGACGCGTTTTTCGGTAACGGCCGCCGGATTCGTCGCGTTATTTTGCTATTTCGTTATTTTCTCCTTTTCCAACGGCGTGCCGACCCGTCGCGACGGGCGGCGGGGATTCGCACCGCGCGCCACCGCAACGAGTCCACCCTCTCTTCCTCTCTCTCTCTCTCTCTCTCTCTCTCTCTCTCTCTCTCTCTCTCGCACCCCCACTGCAGGTGAGCGTGGCGATGACACACATTTTCATACCCCACAGTGTGTCAACATCAATTATTTTTATGTATTTTTACAAAAAAAAAATTTATTTTTATTTTTGCTTTAAAAAAAATGTGACTTTTCCGGGAAATTTCTCGTCGTCTCCGAGTCACCCGTGCGGTCCTGCGGTGGCTAAGGACCTCCCGATAGCAAGGAGACACAAGGACAGACAGGAGCGGCGAGACGGGGCGGGACGAGGGGAGAGAGAGAGAGAGAGCGAGAGAGAGAGAGAGAGAGAGAGAGAGAGAGAGAGAGAGAGAGAGAGAGAGAGAGAGACAGGGGGCGCGAGCGGCGAGGAGAAGGAATTGGTGGAATGTGTCACGATGTGTCACCGCATCAAGGCCAAGGTGGCGGCGGCAGACCCATTCCGAGAGTCGTTTCCGTCGCTCTGTCTCTCTCGCACTCATGCGGCGCCGCCTACAGGTGCGAGAGAGACAGCGACGGCTCTCGGAATCGGTCTGCGGACGCGAGGGCGGCGCGGAGCGAGGCGCGAGGCGCGTACACTGGAGTCCGAGGTGTGTAGGCAGTACCGTTGGCCGCGCTGGCGGAAGGCTGCTGGAAGGCTGGAAGACGAACTGGCCGAGGTGTCGCAGTACGTCCTGACCTCCAGTGTGCCGGGCGGTGTCCGCCCTCGTTTAGTGGCATTGTAGTTCCCGGCAGTCCCTTCGCAGTCCCTGAGAGATACCTCGTAGGTCCCTGGCACTTCCCTGGACTCCCTTGAGGAGTCTTCGGCATGATGTGTGCGGTGCGGTCAGTGTTCCTTCTGATGAAACATTCGGCGGCACGGCGCACCTGTTACAGGCTGCAGTCACTTTTCCTGCAGGACACACACACATCCATATACGTACATGTATAAGTACACACACACACAGGCGCGCGCGTGGACGTGTGGCCCTTCGAGTTATGGGTCCGACACCTGAAAGCACTTTAACGGGACGCGTGTCGAGGCTGCGCCGGGGCTGTGGCCGTTGCCATCGTGCCGCCCCTAAAAACTAAGTACGATTGGGAGAAGGGGGCGGGCCTGGGCCCGCCTGCCTGCCTGGATCGGAATCGTTATTCCGGATGTGCGACAAGAAGCACTCCCTTATGAATTCTGTCGCGGACACTTTCCTTGCGTCCCATATACGATCCGAGACCGGTGTGGGACGCCGCGCGGTGTGTCCCCCCTCCCCCTCCCTCCGCCCCGCCCCTCGCTTCTACCCGCCGCTCTGTGCGTCGCAATGTGATACAGAGAGATTACTCACGTTTTCCATTCTGAAATCATGTGAAGATCTCAGGACCGAACGGAGCGCCGTGCCGTGCCGAGCCGTGCCGTCGTGCATCCCCTCGTCCAATCGGCTTTCGCTTGTGTTTGCAAAGCCGCCGAGCCTCGGCCGGGACCCGGTTAATCGACGGCCAAACAGCTGAGCGATTGTCTGTCTCTCTTGCACCCCCGCGGGCCGCGCCACGGGTGCGAGAGAGACAGAGCGATGGGAGCAGGGCGCTGGGGAGCTTCGGGAATGAAGCCGATGAAACCGCACGGCCAGGAATGCTGCGCGAGCCGAGCCGAGCCGCGGCCAGGACGATTCCGCGATCGCTTCATTTCGCCCGAAACCGAATCTGCATTTTGACGAAACTGCTTTGCGGTATATACGAGGCGTTTGGCGCGAGAAAGTCCCCACGCCGGACACACGCACACACACGCACACGCAGAGCGCAGCGAGATGACGATGGCGATGGAAATGCTGTACATGCGTGCCTCTGTGTGCGCGTGTGTGTGTGTGAGTGAATACACATGCACGGACGTGTGCGTGTGTGTCTGTCGCCTTGTCCTGTCAACGGGCGGAGAGAGGATTCTCTGCGACCCCCGGCTGACCCTGGCCGTGACCCTGGAGCCTCCAGGACTCCGGGCTGGAAGGCCTGGAAGGGCTGCGAGACGCGCAGGCTGAACGAAAGGGTTAGTGAGAGTGTGGGGAGGCAGCCAGGCGGAGATGGCGCGCCGGATAGGCCTGCAGAGTGAAGGGGAGGGACGGTGCGTGCTCGCTTCGCCCGGGTCATGCAATTTTTTAATTTTTTTTTATTTTCTTGCGCGAGGCCTTTAGATGCACCTCATCGGAATTCATTCGCTTTTTTTTAAATGCCGCGTATGACGCGGCTACTCTTTGTAGCAGGGGCAATCATCACAAGTCATGCGGGTCATGTCGGACACGAGCGCTTCGGTGCATCTATTTTAATTAATTTTTTTCGTCAACTTGCCAGACGCCCTTTTAGGATGGCTAAGTGGCCGGGCGGACTTTACCAGAGTCCCAGTTTTTTTTTAAGGACAAGAATATTTAAATAGACGCAGAGAAACCCAGGGCTAGGTACTTGGTGTACAGCCTCCTAGGGCCGCCCAAACGTCTGGCGACTGAGGTCGTGTGGGTCGCTTGGCCTGGCCCGGCCCGGCCTGTGGCGTGCTTGGTTGGCGCGCTTGGCTGGTGCCGTGCAGGCTGTGAGCAGCCTTTGCAGGTGGCCCCAGACCAGAGGGCCCGCCGTGCGGTGTATGGTTCCAGCGAGACGCCTTGCCGCGGCCGTGGCGATAGTTTACCACCGTCATGCCCTTCAGCTTGACGCCCTAAAATGTGTCGATGCCCGACCGGCCCGGCCCCTTTGCCAGTGTCGTGACCAAAATGTGTCACTGAGGCTTCGCCCTGCCTTCGCCTTGGCGTCGCCTGCTCCAGGTCGGCCCATTCTTTGAGACCATTATAGATTTCGTGCCTGTTCCACGCAGCATAACTTTTCTTGCTTTGCTCAGCGCTCTTTGGCCCAGTTTCTTCTCGTACCAGCAGTAGTGCCAGGGGCGGAGGGGGGGAAAAGTACGAAATCCATCACACTGTGAACACACATTTCCGAGTTTTCTCCAAGGGATGATTTAGTGGCGGTATTAAATCACTGTTTGTGTGGGGCCATTGTTTTGATGCCCGCTGCCTAGTGCCTTGTGCCGGGCGATCTTTCAAATGGAGGAGGATGGCGTGGCGTGGCGTGGCAGGCCGGGGAAAGGGAAGTCCACGGCACGCACAGACTTGCAATTTCAAAGCCGCTACAGACGTACTGCCGACGGTCTTTCCAAAGCTCCGCAGCGACTCGGGGGCACACTTGCAAGTCTTTTACTCACAAAGTACTAAGGATTACAACAATTTGTTTTAGGTTAGGTTAGGTTGAGTAGAGTCGAGTGTTTGTCTTTTGCGTCCCAGGCGGCTGGGCCGCACGCGTCTGGGCGCGCAGCGGAGCCTGACGCGCGGTTATGCCAAAAAAATAAAAACAAAATCACCGTGGCGGAAAATGGAGGCTCAGCGCCGCCGCCACGGAAGGCCACGGAAGGCACACATACTTACATCACGGTGGCCAAAACGGTCAAACTGCACCGGTGGCAGTGCGACCATTCTTTTCCCCTGCTTGCACGCCAAGGGCTGTGCACAGCACTGCAAGGCGCAGCGCACACACACACACACACACCACACACACACACACACACACAGAGCGCTGTGACTGACCACTCCATTTCGCCCACTTTGTCTGCCTTTTTGTTGTCATCGCTCGGCAACTTTCCCGCCGTTTCTGCGTCGTCGCCAAATCTGTGCACGGTCAATGTCGAGGCCGGCTTGGCGTGGCCGAGGGTCTGGCCGAGGGTCTGGCCGGCCTGGCGGCCAGCAGCCGCGTGCGAGGAGAATGTGATGTGGCGGACACTGCATGGACTCTCTCTTACTTTCCTCGAGGGGGGCGGAGCGGGGCGGCGCTGGCTTCCGCGAACCTCCCCCCCCCCCCCCCCCCCGCACGGTCAGGTGTAGGTCAGCGCGAGGTCTCTTACTCATGACTAAATCTACCGTGCTGTGTGGACGCCCGGCGGCCCCACCGAGCCTTATAGCGCTTTATAGCCGCTACTGACGGCCGCCCGAGTGTGTGTGCGTCGGTGTGCCCGTCTGTGTGAGGCGCGCTCGGGTGTGTGCGTGTCGGTGTGTGGTCGCTGCTGCGTGACTGGGTGGTTGGATCAATATGATGTTTTGATTCCGGCGTGACACTTATTTTTATTCGTGGTTTAACCGGCGGCACTCTCTGAGACTGAGCGACGCCTCTTACTATCAATGGCAGCGCGAAGGATAGGGAACTGGAGCGAGCGCACATTAGCCTGGAATCCTTTCCGCTGAAAGGCTTTTGCTTTTCCGAGTACGACGGCGAATGTGAGCGAAAACACAGTCGTCGTCGTCGTCGTCCCGCCGCATTATGAACTTTGTCCTTTTGCGGGGGAAATGCAAAACATTCTCTTTGGTGGAATTGTGTTGCACAGTGGGGCATGCCGGGCATTGCCGCGCAATTGGAGGCCGCCGCGTGCCGCGCGTACAATGTGTAGTGTACAGTGTACTTAGCATTTCCACCGCCGCGGATATTGAATAAGTAGTGCCTTTTCCTTTTCTTTACGAACCTGAGGCAGCAGAAGCAGCAGCAGCAGACGACAGCAACAACAACAGAAGAAGAACAACAAAAACATAATAACAACAGAAACAACAACACAACAACAGAACAGCAAAAACAGCAGAACATCAACAACAGAACAACAATAATACACACCAAGTAGCCTAACCGGGCCAGACTCCAAATCATCATGCAGTACATACCAGGTTGCTGCAGGGACGATACGCGTTGTGGCGCGCGGTGCAAAATTCATCCGCTGCTTCCTAATGCAACGCTAATGCATGATTGCGTCTATCATAACGAAACGATCGAAACGAAATAGCGGCCCGTTCCGTGGCGCGCGTTCCCGGCGTTCCGCATAGGTTATGTGCCGGGCCCTCGCTAAATACGCATGCTAACCACGCGTACCAACTGCCGACGAAAATCGTCCATAAACCATTAGTGCCGACACTCTAACCCCGACCAACCCGCGGTGGCAGTCGGCAGGGCAGGCGAGGCAGGCCGGCAGCCACCCCACCCCCACCTTCCCCTCCGCCGCGGCCTGCCCCCTCCACCGGCTCGGCTCGGCTCGGCGTTGCTGGCGCTGGCTGCGGCTTTGGCTGCAGCGGGCCGGCCTGGGCTCGGCGCAGTCCGCCCCAGTCACTCCTTCCTTTGCCGCGCGCCGGCAAGCCCAGCAAGCCTCCCGGGACCGTGTCGCCGCGCCGCGCCGCGAGTGCCGTGCCGCCGTGCCGCGTCGCCTACAACTTACGCCGCCGTGCAGCCGTCGCCGTGCCGCGCTGCCCAGGGCGACCTGCCCACCGTGACGCGCCGCCGCAGCGCCGTGGTCGCGGCCGTGACGCGCCGACGCGCAGTGTCGTGACATGATGTGCTGAGCGAGCGCTGCCATGGCGCGCGTTCTGTGGCCGCTGCTGCTGCTGCCCCTGCTCGGGGGCGGGCTCGGGGGCGGGCGCGCCGCGGCCGCCAAGGGCTGGTCGTGCCGCCAGGACGACGTCACCTTCGAGCTCATCACGGGCTTCGTCTACTCCGCGCCCAAGGACGTGCTGGACACGCGCACCGGCACCCTCAAGCTGTCCGACTGCATCGCCGCCTGCCAGGACCAGGCCGGCTGCCAGAGCCTCAACTTCGAGACGGGCTTGTGCGTGCTCTTCTCGTCCAGCGCGGAGACGCACCCAGGTGAGGGGACGGCCTGCATTCGCCCGCCTTCTTCGGGGTCGTCGCGAAGGGCTCAGGGCTCCAAGGGTTGTGTTCAGCGAGGACCGCTTTACGGTGGGATGGAATCGCGAACCCAGTGCGCAGGCAGACTTGCCTGAAAGTGCGCGATTTGTGTACTCACTAGTGTGTGAACCAGACCTCTTGAATGTTCAAAATCTTTCTGGTTGACGACGAGCAGTTGAAACTTATTGAAACAAAAGTTAGAGCCGTGGAGGTAAAAACGGCGAGGACTACAGTGTCGATTGATTTTATCCCAAGGTCCTTCTTGTCGGGCGGGCTGCGGGGCCCACAAACTGTTCCGTTTGTCCCGGCGCAGCCGACCGCTGTGTACCGTTCGCGGGGGCGGAAGGATCAGTAGTCACTTTTATTGAGTGTTGTGTCTGCACACACGGGCCGGACCCTCCAGACACACACACTCCCCGCGGGGAGCACACACAGAAACACGTTACCCAAACACGGGGACGCGCGCGCCGCGCTCGCCGACGCGCCGAGAACACAGCGTCATGAATGGACGTGGTCCCCTCCCCTTTCTCTTGCATACACATGATCACACAAATGATCTCGTCACGCGCGCCGCCCGAGTGTCTGTCTGCCTGTCTGTGTGTGAGTGTCTGGAGTGTGTGCGAAGTGTATGAAGTGATGGCAAGCGGTAGTGGCCCGACACGTACTCACATTCATATTGGCGTTTCACGTTCACGTCCGCGCGCCGCACACACATTCACATTGGTCGGCCCGTTCATACGCCCCGCCGAGCACGTCCGCGACGCGTCCGTGCGAGCTCGTGTGTGTGTGTGTGTGTGTGTGAGCGTGCCGCTGTGTGCGTGCGCGCGCGGTTCGAGTGCCCGTTTAGCCGGAAGAGTAATTGAAGTAAAAAGTCGACTACGAAAAAAACCCTCAAGGATTTATGTGATTTGCGTCTTTAACAAAATGGGCGTTGATGGGACCAAATGCAGCGCAATCCACCCCTGATTTTTTTTCCAGTGACGGCGTTAATTTCCTAATTGGACCCGTATAAGTTAGTTTTTCTCGTGTGTGTCCCTACTCTGACGGCGCACTACGAGACGGGGCGCCCCGAATTCCGAAAAGGGGAGGGAGGGGGGAGGGACTCGTTAGCTGAGTCCCTTGTTCTCCCCGGACAGCGAGAGTCTGCGTGTGTGCACGAACACCGTGAACGAACGACGCGGACGACGCGAACGACGCGGACGCCGTGCAGCCCAAAATCCGTTCCGGCGCCCTTCCCTTTCCCTCCCGAAAAGGGCGGCTGACTCTGCGGTTCGCGTGAGCACGGTCGGGGAAGGACCCGAAGGACCCGAAGGGCTGAAGGGGCATGCCGCGGCACGGCATGGCCGAGTGTCTGTCTGTCTGTCTGTCTGTCTGTCTGTCTGTCTGTCTGTCTGTCTGTCTGTCTGTCTGTGTCTGTGTCTGTGTCTGTTGTGAGTCCGTGATGTGTGAAAAAAAAAACGTTGCTTTTGCTTAAAATACGAAAATCGGAAGAAAAGCCAAATTACTCAAAACAAAATTTTCTTACTTCGAGAAATTTTTTTCAGGGTGTGTTTGTGTGTCTGTGTGTCTCTCCGCGTGTGTCTGTGTGTGTGTGTCGGAGTGCGGTGCCCTACTGTCTCGGTGCTCCCCCTGACCTGATGGCACCTCCGGATTACATACCGCCTGGCTGGCGTGGCCTGCCACGGCCCGGCACGGCCCGGCCTGGCATGGCCCTGCACCAAATTGCTCACTTTCACATCCCTGTTTGCCGAGCCGAGCCCCGCCGAGTGCAAGACGAGTGCAAGCGCTCATGCCGCCAAGGGCTTCTAATTTGGGCGGTCTTGTGACGGCTGCCTGCCAGCGACCCGGCCGACGCCGACGTCTGAGGCGTCCGACTGACCGACCGACCGGCTCGTGTCGTTTCTGGGGGAACCAGTTATGCCGTCCTCGCAGGGGTGGTTTCGCCGCCGGGGTCGACCATTGAAAGAAAATGAAAAAAAAAAAAAAAACAGACGAAGGAGGGGGAAAAAATATTAACTTTGTTCAACTGATTTCTGGATCGTCGCCTGTTCTCCCAAAGAAACTAATTTAAATTGCTTTGCCAAAATTCAATTTCTGCAGATTTTTTTTTCTGACTGTTGAAATTTATTTCTGGGGGCGTTTCTCGAAATCAATGGGGCCGGTCCCACACTGAATATGATGCCTTTCTCTTTCTCATCTTAAAAACTCCTCATCGGCGGTAGAGCAGTGTGCTGTGTCCGGCAGGAGCAAGGGCACGCCGTGCCGTGCCTGCACTACAGCAAGGCCCTCTGCAGGAGCTGCCCCGCGTTTTCTGCACCACATTCAGTAGGCCAGCCAGCCAGCCAGGCAGGCGGCGGTAATTCGAGACAAGGAAACCGCGCTCGCGCGGCGGGCAACGGCACGGCACGGCACGGAGGAGCACCTTGCACCAGTGGGGGGCGGGGCAAAGGACAATTGGCCCCCCTTGGCCTCTAGATAGCCGCCTCAAAGATAGGCTAAAAGGCACACTTTTGCACTGTAAGTGGGCAAAATGCGCTCCTCCCCTTTCTCGGCCCGCTGACTGCGACTCCCCACGGCGTTTTCGTCGCCCTGTCTCTCTCGCACCCACGTGAGTGCGGGAGAGACGGAGGCTGTCGGCTCGGCCGTGTCAACGCCTCAGCCGGAGACCTGCACGCTGGGGCGAGGCTGAGGCCGGGCGGCTGGTCCGAGGGACCGGGTGGCCGCGGCGGGGTGGGGCCACTGAGGCCCACTAGGACTCACATGACCTGCTTGTGCCGCCATCAGATGCACTCCACATTTCCTGGCACCGCGCACCGCCGTCCCTGGGCAGCGCCTGGGCAGTGCCTGCAGGCGCTCCGGCGCTCTAATCTGGAGAGGCGATCCTCATCATAACGCATATTGAAAGGACTGACTGCAGTAGAGAGGCCCCCGCGGTCTCTCTCCGGCCGGAGACTCCAGCCGGAGAGCCTCGCCCTGCCCGGCCGGCGGCGGAAAGAAAATAAACATGAATGGATCATTATCGGGGCGGCCGGCCCGGTCCGGCACAACACACTGACCTAGCTCAACACTGCGAAAGAAGCGGAGGGGCGCCCGTCGCCCCACCTGGCCGCGCCGCCAGCCACTCGCTGCAGCGCTGTACGCTGTGGCACTCGCGGGGAAAGCAAATCATTAGCTGTTGATGTTTCGCAGTTTATACTGGCAATTACTCTGCTTTTGCTTTGGGCCGCGCGCGTGGCGAGACGCAGTGCCCTGCTTCCCGCCCCGCCCCGCCCCGCCCCGCCCCGCCCCGCCGCGGGCTATCGCCAAACGCACAGTACTCGCTCTTGCCTTTCCCGGCGTTGCCCGGCGTTGCAAACTGTCCGGCCGGCCGCATCCGCCGTGCCGTCATGCGCACTTTTCCCTGCCGCGGCCTTCGGGGCTTCGGGGCCGATTGGCAGATTGGCCGGTCACCTTGGCGACGAGGCCGACTCTGCCCCAGGGCCGACCTGGACACTGAATCCGAGAGTCGTCGCTCTGTCTCTCTCGCACCCACACGGGTCGCCCCATGAGTGCGAGAGAGACAGAGCAGTCCGCTGGAGCGCGAACCGCGACTCCTGGCGACCCGCAATCGGCCGCCCCATCGGGATGGGCGCTTGCCAGGTCTGGGTCCAGGTGACGAACTAGTCGCCCAGATGGAAACTTGCTCGGGTCGGCCCCACACGCCTGCCCGCTAGTTGCGTCCCGCAGGCCGTCGCTCTGTCTCTCTCGCGCTCGTGCCGCGCCCCGCAGGGGTGCGAGAGAGACAGAAGCGCCGTTGGGGATCACCCACCCGCTGTCAATACACTGTCGCGGTTGCCTTTTCTTGGTTCGCTCTCTGGGTCAGCCTTTGGGCCTTTTGGGCGTTCGGCGGTCGTTGCGTCTTCTTCGGCGTCCTCGTCTCCGTCTTCAACTGTTGTTGGCCGCTGTGCCGCTAGCCGGCTCGCCGCGCTGGCCGCACTGGCCGCCCGCGTGCACCTGTCGCTGGCCTGCGCCGCGCCATGGCCGCGCCCCGCCGGCCTGTCGGGGATATTGTCTCTCAGTCAGTGGTCTGGCGGTGCCTGCCTGCCTGTCTGCGGTGCCGGCAGACCGAGTCCAGAGTCGTCTTCGTCGCTCTGTCTCCCTCGCACCCACACGGCACGCCCCGCGAGTGCGAGGGAGACAGAGCGGCGGCTCTCTGCCGGCCGCGCCCACGGCCTCCTCGTGCTGCTGGCTGCGCTTGGTGCTCGGCGTGCCGATCGGCAAAAAGCTCCCTTTTCCGGGAAAGCGTCATCCCAGACAAAGGCGGCGGCAGAGGCGAGGCGAGGCGAGGCAAGGTGCGCTCCATCGAAATATTTTTACATAATAGTAGCAATAATGGCGAAGCGAGGCGTGGCGGGGCGGGGCTGGGCGGGGCGGGGCGGGGCGGGGCTGGGCGGGGCGGGGCGGGGCGAGGCAGGGCGGGGCGGTGGCGTTCGGTTCGATTGGGAAGAAACACGGTACCTGCGCGCGGGTAGTGCCCAGCATCCGCGTTTTAAAAAGTAGCTGTAAATTTGACCATAAACCTCTGGGAAGAATTCGTCTGGATCTTTCGCCATCCATGCAACAGGGTTTTTTTTAATTTTTAGAATTTTTAAAATTTGTAACTAAAAAAAATAGTGGCAGTTTTCATCATTTGGAACAACGTTAACCGAGGAGTTCCACGCGGAAACAAACGTGAAAAATGTGGGCGGCTGTGGCCCGAGGACGCTTCCTAATAATGGAAATGCAGCCACCACTGCACTGTAGCAGCAGGACCCTCCCGTGGGGACACGGCGCCCCACGGCACTGCACTTATCGTCCGCAATGCATCGCAACCAGAGGGCCGCCGAGCCAAGTGCTGCCCCCGGGGCAAAATAAATAAAAAGCCCGCATGCATTTATTCAATGGGGATAGCGTCACGGATGCATCGACTTGACTACCGCGAAGCGCCGGGCCGGGCCGGGCTCGGCGGCGTGCTGCCGCGCTGCTGCCGCTACCGTCGTCGCGCTCAGACAACTCCATCGCCGTCCTCGTCCTGGGCGACTCCCGGGCCGCGCCAAAACGACGCGACGGCGCACACTAGCCTCGCCTCGCCGCTACCGCGGGCCGCCAGCCCGACTACTTACGTCGTCTGCGGCCTGTCGTCGTTAAGGCGCGCCGTCCATCAAGTCCACGCACTCGGCGGCCACGGCCGCGCCTCGGCCGCGCCGCCGCCACGCCGCCACGCCCCGCGCAAACAGAAGCCACACGTCGTGGGCGCAGTGGGCCAGCGCCGTCTCTCTCGCTCCTCCACGCGCCGCCGCGCGAGTGCGAGAGAGACAGAACGACCGGTTAGCGCCTGCGAGGCAAGCAGCGGCAACGCTCCGCTGTGGAGCGGGTGGCCTATCCCAGTGTTGGCAGGCGCTCGCTTCGAAACGAGATTCAAAGTAGCTGAATGGGACTGGAACCGAAAGTGTGACCCCACCAATGGATTGCTCTCCGCACGAGGAATCCATTGGTGGGGTCACACGTTCGGTTCGAGTCCTGCTTAGCGACTCTGGAGCTCAAAACGCGTCTAACAGTTTTGGCCGCCTCCATCGCGGTCTTCTGGTCCACTGTGAGGCGCCCCGCGGCGGCCACAGTGAGCGAAACAGGCAGCAGCGGCAGTCATCTCGGGCGTGCTCGCCGGGGAATATGGATGCCCTTGTTGACCTAGGCCCCCGACGGGGCACGGCCGGCACACTGCCGCCGCTGTGGCTGTGGGTCGCGCACGTCCCATTTCGCTTTCAGCGCGGACCGCGCCGGACCGGCGAGGCTCGCGCCGCTGCCTGCCCGCTGGCCGCGGCGACGTGAGAGGAACATGACACAACACAAGCAGCGGGCCCGGCCTGCCCGGCCTGCCCGGCCTGCCCGGTCGGTCGGCACTAACGAGCTGTGGACGAGCCGAGCCGAGTCCTGCCGAGCCGAAGGCAGCGGAGCCGAGCCGGCCGGACAAGCCGACAACCGCTCGCGGCGGCGCGGCGCGGGTCCAGGTCCGGCAGCACGCCGCCGTCGGCGCGGCGCGGGACTCTAATCGATTTTTTTTGAAACGCGTGCCGCCGGCGCCTTTGTGGTAATCCGATGCCCAAACGACATAGTTTGGACACAAAAGCCCCGCCGGCCTTTCTCCTCACGACGCGGACGACAGCATGTACCGACGCGGCACACTGACGAACAGACAGACAGACAGACAGACAGACGGACGCGGCGGAGTCTTCCTTTTCCGGCGAGTCGCCGCACCGAAAGTGTTGGCCGGGCCGGCGGGGCGACGCGAATAGGAAGTGAGGAATTGAAGCTCACGACGACGGGACCCGCTGCGCGCTCGGCCTCGTTCCCGGCCTCGTGGTGCCCCTCGCCGTCATGGTCGCCGTCGTCGTCTACCTGGCCACATTGGGCCAGAAGACCGGCGCAGGCGGCCAAAACTCTAGACGCGTTTTGAGCTCCAGAGTCGCTGACCAGGACTCGATCCGAGCGTGTGACCCCACCAATGGATCCCTCGTTCGGAGAGCAATCCATTGGTGGGGTCACACGCTCGGTTCGAGCCCCATTTAGCGACTCTGGAGCTCAAAACGCGTTCGGGTTCGGGGTTTGGACCGCCTCCACCGGTCTTCTGGCCCACTGTGCCGCGGTCCACGTCGCCGACCGCCCCTCACTCCCTCCGATGCCGATTGAATGAGTCGTCAGGCGGCCCGCTGCCCCATAGGCTGCCGGCACACTGCACTTGTCCGGTCACTCTCGTCGCTCTGTCTCTGTCGCACTCACGGCGCGAGCGGGACAGAGCGACCGCCGCGCCTCACGCTGCATTATGGTCTCCGTCGGGTCAAGAGTTCGCAGTGCCGCAGCGCCGCATGCGGTAGTCGATTGAGGTAATCAGCGTGTATCAATGCGGTCATTACGCGCCGATCAGTTCAATCGGCAAGAAAAACAACAACAAGAAGAGGGCGCTGCGGAAATGTGTCGCGGTGTTGTCTTTGTTCCCGCGCGGCTTGAGACGCGGTCGCCCCGGTGGTCCCATTCGAACGCCTGGCGCGCTCGGCGAGCTTTTGCAGTGCCGCAGCCATGGCCGCAGCCGTAAAGACGAATGCCGGGCCGTTCCTTGCCTCTGTCACGACGCGAAGGTCAGGCGTGCCGCCACCCTCGCCTTCAATCCGCCCAGCAAAAAAAAAAACAAAACAAAAAAAAACGAAGCGCGGTCGCGAAGCGATGACAAACTTTCAATGATGTCGCCGCCGCCGTCGTCGTCGGTGGAAACTGATTTCTCCGGATGGCCGCTGGAAATGGACCAGGCTGTCGTTGACGTTCGACAGGAGGCGGCTGGACCGCCTGGCCGTTTCTCCAGGCAGACTCCAGGCAGGCTCCAGGCAGGCTCCAGGCAGACTCCAGGCAGGCTCCAGGCTGCTTGTTACCCGCGTGTCACCAAATGGGCCGGTCGACGCCTCGCCCCGACAAGGCTTCCGCGAGGCTCTGCAACAAGGACTGCTTCGCCTCCTCGCGGCATCGATCTTTTCCCGGTTTCTTTCCGCCGCGGCCCTTTGCGTCTGGACGTGCAGCTAGTTATTTCCGCGCCGATTTTGCACATTTCTTTGCCGCTGCAGGAAGGCTCCGCCGCCGCCGGTTCCACCGCTCCCTGACCGGCACGGCGGCCACGGCGGCCACGGCACGCCGCGCGCCGGGGACTTCGTACTTCGTGCGGCCCTGCGCCCGTCCCTCGGCAGGCTGGCCCTTTGAGGTTTATCTTTTTTCTCCTCCTCGTCCTTAAGGGACACCGCCCAGCCCTTCCAAGTGGGACTTACCGCCCGGAGTTAACAGAGACACGGGAGTCAGTCGGGGGAGATAGTTCAGCGCCAGTAAGCGATCGCGCCGGCCAGCCGGAGGACTCACAGAGGCTTTACAACAGGACTCGAAGGCTTCCAGAAACTTGCGGCGGCGAATTGAGGGTTCTGCGGAGAATGAGGTTAGGGCTGGCGTGTTGCCGTGTTCTTCACGCCCACTGCCCTTCCCCCCACCCCTCCCCCACACAGGACCAAAGGGAGCATGTCCTTGCCCTGTCATCAGGGCTGGCGTTCGACAGGACACGCCACCGCCGAGTCGGCCCGACACGGAAACAGTGATTCCGTGGCACGCGCGGCCAACGCACACCACTGAGAGTGTGGTTCGTCGCCTGCACAAGCTCACGTTCCTTTTGTTGGCTTTAAAATTATTTTCAACTCTTTTTTTCGTTTGCTACCGCTGCTGCCAGTGGACCGAGTGTCGATCGGAATGCTCCAAAGGGCTCAGAGGGCAGGCCGGCGAGGCGAGGCGGCGCGGCGGTACGGCACAGAAACAGGAACTTCTTTTAGGCCAGCAGGCTGTCTAGTTGAGTTGCCCTCCGTGAGGACGGCTGCAGGCGAGGCCGGCGAGGCCGGCGTGGGCCCTTTGGACCGCCCTGACCCGGCGGGACCTCTGGGCCCCGCAGCCCGGCGCCGCCGGCACCGCCGGCACCCCGGACTCTGGCCTGCAGTCATGCCTGCAGTGCGCCTCCACTGTAGGGAACCGCGCCGGGGCCAAGCCTGGCCAAGCCCAGCGTTGGTCAGCATGCTATCCGTGCCGTTAGCCGGCGTGAGCTGCAGCGAAGCCCTCACCGCGCTTACTCGGCCAGAAAAAAGGGCTTCTTTGAACGGCTGTAAAAAGGATACGGGGGCGGCGGCGGCGGGACTCGAACCACGGTCCGACATGCCTGTTGGAGCGCCTGCAGAATGCAGGGTAGGCCGTCCCGCCGCGCAGCCGTGCGCGTGGTTGCCTACCCTGTCAGGCGCTCTGTCTCCATCCTCTTCTTTCCTTCCTTCTCTCCTTTCTTCTTTCCTTTTCCTTTCTTCCTCCTTCCGGCCGCCGGGACCGCCAAAGTGATGAAGTGGGTTCCTCCTGCAGACCGTGACTCCTGCACGGTACAGCACGCTCACACAGAAGTCCCCGACGGAGCGGCAAAAGCGAGGCAGCGTCGCCAAGGAGGCGTCCTGGAAGTCCTGGAGGTCCTGGAGGTCCTGGAGGTCCTGGAGATCCTGGAGGTCCTGGAGGTCCCACTTCCCACTCCACTGTATGCACGGCACCGCGCCACCCTGCTCGCAGTCCTGATGAAAATCGACTAGGCTTCCGTCGTTTTAAACCTTTTTTTCGCGAGTGACCCTCTGCGTTGCACTGCGCCTGTCGGCCAGGTTCCCCCCCCCCCCCCGATTCCGAGAGTCGTTTTCGTCGCTCTGTCTCCCTCGCACCCATGCGTCGCCCCTCACGGGCCTCACGGTGCGAGAGAGACAGACGACTGCTGGAATCAGTCCGCGGGGCAAGGAATGCCGACCGCTGGCGAAGCTCGCCAAGCGGTGCATCTATCACACCCGCCACCGCTTTCCAAAGGCCGCGCAGATTGGCAGGCCTCGCTCTGTCTCTCTCGCACTGCCGCGGGCCGCATCAAGAGTGCGAGAGAGACAGAGCGAGCGGGCCGCTGCGTGCGCATCGCGGCGCATCCCGGCGCATGCGTGGGTGAGAGGTTGCACGGGCTGCACCGAGCTGCCTGTCTGCCTGTCTGCTGTCTGCGCGGCGGGGTTGCGGCACTGGGGCAGTGGGCTGACAGGCGCTGACCGGACGGACGGACGCTCTGACAGGGGTTCTGCTCACTCACTGGTAATGAGGTTCAGCCGTGCCGCCAGTCGTCCGCCAGTCGGCCAGCCAGGCTCGACCGGTGGTTGAAATCATCTCACCACAAGGCTACGCCACGGCCGCGCCACGGCCGCGCTACCGCTTTGCAAATCACTTAAACTACTTACAGTGAGCGAGCGGGCCCTGCAGCCCTGCAGCGGATCGTCTTCAATACGGCCATGACACTCAATGTGATCCCCCGCCGGTAGCGCGATTCGATTTATACGAGACCACCGAGAGGAGCAGCGGCGCGCCACGACAAGGAGATCCTGTTGTCCGATTCAGCCCGCTTGCAGCAAGGCTTGCGGCGTTCCGGCTCATCGGGCGTCGCCTCTCCGCGTCGCCGCCCGCATTCCCTTTACGACTTGCTTTCGCAGTGCAGCAGCGCATCGCGTTGTTTCGCCCGGCCGTCTTTTCGCACCGGAATCAACGCATTTCAATAAATAATGAGTGCAAAATTTCGTCTAAACTTTTTTTTTTTTTTACAATTTTTGTGTTTTAAAGCGTTTTTTTGTCCTGTAAATTTGTCATAACTTTTGCCATAAGATTTTTCAATTATTGTTATTGTTATTCTCTTCATTCTAAATCTCCGTGAACATTTCTCTGCTGCCTGTGGACGTTTTTACGACTGGCCGGACACAAAACTGTCACTTTTCGCTATGTGCCGACAGGGAGTCTACGACCACTATCAAAAACAACACCACCACCAAAAACAAAAACGTCCATGAAGATTCCCATTTTCCCCGCGGCGGTCGTAAAAAATCTGTTAACACTCGATCCGCATTTGCATTCCGCTGGTCGCTTGCTGCGGACTGAGATGTTTTCGTCGCTCTGTCTCTCTCGCACCTGCGCGGGCCGCCCCGTAAGTGCGAGAGAGACAGAGCGACTCTCGGAATCTGTGGCGCCAGGCGGCGACATCTGGCGGCGGCGCGCCGCACAGTGGGCCAGAAGACCAGTGGAGGCGGCCAAAACTCCAGACGCGTTTTGAGCTCCAGAGTCGCTAAACAGGACTCGAAGCGAACGTGTGACCCCACCAATGGATTCCTCGTTCGGAGAGCAATCCATTGGTGGGGTCGCACGTTCGGTGCGAGTCCCATTTAGCGACGCTGGAGCTCAAAACGCGTCCGGGATTTTGACCGCCTCCACCGGTCTTCTGGCCCACTGTGCGGCGCGCCACTGCCGCCGCTTTGGCGCCAAAACACGGCGCTGTAACGAGGCGAGATCCTTGGCTTTGCATGTAGCCGAGCGGAGCCAGGCCGCGCCGAGCCAGAGCGAGCCAGGCCACTGTAAGCCAGGCCCCTGACTGCTTGATTGAATATTTCCCCGGCAGCAGCTCGTTCATCTCCTGTCCGCCGAGGTGGGAGTCGCGGCGCTGCCGTGCCGTGCCGTGCCGCGCCACGGCCTGCACTTGTTGGGCTCGCTTTACCGCGGTTCACTTGCCCCAATTCCTCCGGATCGCCGCGTGTCTTTCGGCTTTCTCCCGCTGTCCTTGCGTCCTCGCGTCGCTTCCGCGGCCTGCTATGCAGTCGCCTGCCCTGCCGTGCCTTGCAGTGGCCTGGCTTACAGTGGCCTGGCCGGGCTATCGGAGGCATCGCAAGGGAAATCCTCCGCGGAAAGCAAAAGGGGTCCCTGATGAGGGCGCGGCCGCGCGACCCACGAAGGGGGCACCAGCCAACTTAGCGCTTGCAGGCTGTAAGTGCTTAGTCTTAAAAAAAAAAGCAAAAAATGTAAAAAAAAACTGAGAAACTTTTTAAAAAGCTGAGAAAAAGGCAGAAAAGATAAATTAACGCCAAGAACGGTAATAAACTAAAAGAGCTAAACAAAAGATTAAAAAAGCTTTAAAAAGATTTTTAAAAAGCTTATAAAAGCTTAAAGAACCCTTTTAAAAAGCTATACATATTTAAGAATACACTTCAGACTTATCTTTTCAGAGTTAAAAAAAAGGGAGAAAAAAATCGACGACTTTGGCCGATTTCCATAGCCAGCGCAGCGTTGATTGGCCCGACTTCCATTTTAATGACGCGTCGGTACGACACCCACTCCTGCGATGCTTTATAATCGGCCCCGAGTTTTACTCTCCTCCGGCCGGCAAGTCGGTGAACCCGAACCCCCCGCGGCGAGGCATTCTACCAGTCCCAATCACGCGCGCTTTCGGTGTACTGTGTACAGTGTGCCTCCCTCCCACCTTTGACCCAGTGCGTTTTTCATTAGCCACATGCACCTGACCCAGTCATCCCGAAACGCCGCTTCATCGCTGCGGGCGGGGCGGGGCGGGGCGGGGTGGCCCGAGGAAGGCGGTGCAGAGTTGCAGCACTGTAAAAAGCCGTTCGGCCTTGCGATAGTTAAACGCCACGGCGCGGTCTGGGCTCGGCTAACTGCTTGTAGTGTGCTTACTTACAGTGTGCTGGTCGTGTCCGAGGGAGACGCCTCCATAGTGAGCCGGGGCCTGGCTTTACTAGACGGAAGGGTGTCCAAGGGCAGTCCATAGGGTGTCCAAGGGCAGTCCATAGGGTGTCCAAGGGCAGTCCATAGGGTGTCCAAGGGAAGTCCAAGAGTGTCCGAGGGCAGTCCAAAGGGTGTCCGAGGGCAGTCCAAAGGCGCCCGAAGAGTGCCGAAGACCGTCCGAAGGTGGCCAAGGAGGCCAAGAAGGGTGCACGGACGGCTGAAGGGCAAACTACGGCCCGGGGAAGGGCCCGGGGAAACGGGAAGGCTAGCCGAAGGGCTCTGCGTGTTCGCTCTCTCGAGAATCAAAGAGGCTGAAGGGAAAAGGGGGGAGGGGGAAATCGAGGCTCATTCTCACCGAGTGCGCAAGTTGATCTATGCACGCGGTACGGGGATAGGATGTACGTACACACACACTGGCCCGCGCACACAGACACACTCACACACACGGCCGCAGGCTGCTCGCCGCAGCCGCAGCACAAAGCCGTTTAGTAAAGTGTGGTGGTACAATACGCGAGCATGCGACGGCAGTGAAGGCGCGCCCCGGCGCAGTCTCTCTCTCTCCCTCTCGCACTCCTCCGCCCGTCGTCCCGACCGGGCCGACGACAGAGAAGGAGAAGGAGGTCTTTATGCAGATAGGCGCGGATTGGGTGCGGGGTCCCCGCGGAGCGCCCCGCGGAGCGCGAGCAGCCGACGACGTGCCGCTCTCTGTACCGTAGCAGTGCAGTGCCCATGGCCGTGCCGTACGGTGTGGTGGAGCGGCGCGTTACAGTGCCCCAGCGCCGTGTCAGCGCCCCGCGGCGAGCGCCGTCGCCTCGGCCGTCGCCGGCACCGCCCCGGGTTCAAAGCCCACACGCGGCGGCTCAATTTATGTCGTCCAACGCGTCGTCCGCGCGGGTGATGCGCGTGACAACAACAATACCACAAAAAAAATTAGGAAAAATGAATGAAAAATTGAAAATGGATTCGAGTGCGTTTGGTGCAAGTCCCGTTGCTGGCTTGCCGCGCACCGATCGGACTGTTTACAGACACAGTTAGTTTCCGAAGGGACGGACTCTAAGTCAGTCGTGACTAAGGCGTGTGTAAGGCCGAGCGGCCCCTAACCGAAAGAAAAGGTGTTTGATTGGTACGTGCGTTAATGTGAGGAACGGTCAGGGGCGGGGCGGGGCGGGGCGGGGCGGGGCACTGGAATTAAAGGACTGTCCGTCCCGCCCCGCCCTGATCCGTCCTCATCACGCAAGTACAGCCTGCAGCACCTCGAGGAAGGGGAACCCGAAGGGAAACCCGACGGAACCCGAAGGAACCCGACGGAACCCCGGGCGAAAAGTACCCGAGGCTGTGGGCTACGGACCGCACGCGGATCACCGGAACGGACGGACTTCGACGGAAGAACGGTGGAGTGTAGGAGAGTGAAAAAAAAGCTAGAGTGTGTGTGATCAGAGTATCGATTTCTAAATTAAAAATGAAAAAAAAAATAACGAACCGAAAAAATACCCTTGAACGGATTGTCACAAAATTTCACATGTTGAGACCACGGAAATAATTAAGAAGTTGGTCGAGTCTTGTCCACACTTCACCCAGAAACTCCCCCTCACTTTCAGATTCAATTGCAGAAAAGTTGGGCAAAGTGGGGTCCATTGTTACGGTGCAAAAAAATAAAACACAGAGACAGAGAGAGGAAAAAAAATAAACAGGAAAGAAGTGAAGTAATTTAATAACGAGGCGTGGGAGTCTTGCCTTGCCGGTGTTTCGGCTTGATGCGCCGCCACTGTCATCCGTGCTTTTTATTTGCTCCCCCCCCCCCCTCTCCTTTCCACGTGGGCTGCTGCGGGCTGCCAATCCACCGCCGCCCTTTCTCCGTTTAATTTGAATTCCAATTTTTGGGAAAGTGAATCACGATTCCTGCAGGACATAAACGGTGCGAAGCAGCACGCCGTGCTGGCCGTGCCGTGCCTCGGCGTGGCGGGGCGTGGGGCACGCACACCACTGCCGCCCGCGCAGCGCTGCCGAAACAACCGGAATTTAACCTCTTTTCGCCCAATCTACGGCTTCGCTTTGTTCCAATTTTTTTGGTAAACAACTATTCATCTGGAAAAAATAAGTTTGGCCACGGTGTCTGGCCCGTGGCTTCCATCCAAGCTTGGTCGAGGCTTACCCACCAACTGCATTTTTCTGACTGTCGTTTAATGAATCTAAACGACCCTAATGCTCACTCGACGTGGAAATCACATCCCTTCGTAAAAATGAAAACCTGTTCGTTTGATTCGAATTTATTTTATACAAACATTATTACTGGGAGAGGGTCCCGCTCCCGACGTTCAGGGAGTGATTTATCAGTGGCTCGGCTGCTATGGGTCCGCCACACTGGTAGTGGCTTCTTCGATTGTGGCTGGTCGGCAACGAGCGGTGGGTCAGTAGCATCATTGCCCTCCCTCGCACACAGACGGACGGACAGACAGACAGACAGACAGACAGACAGGTGGGCGGACAGACGGACAGACAGACAGTGCTCTAGGTGCCTCGCGGTCCCATTCTGCCGTTTGCCTTTGAGCCTTTGATTCAGCACCTGTCTCCGCGATTCTCCCCGTTTCCTTATACGACCCGCACGCGGCACGGCACGCCACGGCACGCCACGCCACGCCACATGCGAGCACCGCGACTGAAAGGTCGAGAATTCTCACCAATAAGAGAAAGGTTTGGGCCGGGGCGCGCGGGGCGCTCACGGTGTGGGAGGGAGATAGCGGCGGGGCACGAATCGGACCAAGGAGTGACGCAGGAAGGGATCGGTGGTCGACATTTCGGCTCGCTCTGTGTGACTATGCAGCTTTCCTGGACAGTCCGTCTGTCCGTCTCTCTCTCTCTCTCTCTCTCTCTCTCTCCTCTCTCTCTCTCTCTCTCTCCTCCCCTTGCGGATCGCGCTCCTGCACCTGTCTCGCTCGCTGACGGACGTACTGCTTTCACTGTTGCCTTTTGCAGTGCAGGCGTCTTCTGGTTCACAAAATGGAATAAACGTGCCGCATGTGCTCTCTGCCTGCTCTATGCTGTCGTTGGTTCGACAATTGGCCATAAATTTTAGCAGTGATGTGGCGGCGCGGTGCAGGATGGATGGGGCTGTCGGAAAGTCGCGTGTGTCGCACCAGTCATCGGCCGCAAAAATGGCTGGAACCGTCCATAGGGCACGAGTATTGAGAGGAAAAATATCGCCTCTGATACCAAAAAGTATACAGCTCTGTAAAAAAAATAGAGCCTACGATGGATCTGCTTCATTAACTACGCAGGAAATTGAGTCATTAGACATCATCTGGTTTAGTGCTATGTCAATTTTTCAATGCTTCCATTTCCTCCTTCTTCTTTTTTAGAGCTCAGACGCTTGATTTTTGTGTGTGATGTTTCTTTTTCTTCCCCGCCCGGGACGTTCTGCTTCTTCGTGGGTCCTGCAGACTGATTCCGAGAGTCGTTTACGTCGCTCTGTCTTTCTCGCACCTACGGGACGCCCCATGAGTGCGAGAGAGACAGAGCGACGACTCTCGGAATCAGCCCTGTTCTTCTCCGTCTAGTTCGTCTTCGTCTCGGCCTTCCTGGCCGTAACGTGGATCGGATTTCCGTTGCGGTCCGCCCCGCGTTGCATTGGGGCGTCGGGCCGACGGGCCGACACGGAAACGCGTTCGGCAACACTTCGGTTTTCCCCTCTCGCTCACTCTCGCTGGCGGGGCCCGGCTCCCGGCGGCACCAGACAAGGACGCGAAAAAACAACACATTGCGGTTGGCGGCCCGGCCGCTCGCTGCGCGCCGCGCGCCCGTTGAGACCACGGTTATTGCAGTTCGCACGCCCCAAACGACAGTAGCAGCTTCCTCCACGAAATAACTAATTCTATTCTGACACAAACTACTGGCAGGCGCAGGCAGGCCGCGCCGGTTTCTTACCGGCCTGCGCAGTGCATTAGGCCAGGGGGGAAAGGGGGGGGGGCTTCCAGTGTGGAGGCACAAACTGTGTTCCTGGAAAGAAAATGTCCTTCCATAACGCAGAAATATCGTCCAATCTCACGGTGGGTTTATGTAGTGGGGTGGTGGGGGAGGCGGCGGCCCCGAAAACGGAATCATAATTCGGCCGATGACTGCCCTTTGCTCTTCCCGGTACGGACCAGCCAGGCCAGCCAGGCCGGCCCATATCGGTCATGGAGAGGGCCTGCTCGGCCTGCTGGAGGATGCCCGGCGTGCGGGCGGTCCTTCGCCAAAAGGCGCGACCCGACTGCACGGACTCGCTCGGCTAGCAATCGCTCCGTCTCTGTCTCTCCCACGCGCCCCTACGGGCCGACCCGCGAGTGCGAGAGAGACAGAGCGCCGAAACAAGCGTTGGGAATCCGTCTGCTGGCCGGCCAGTGAGGCGCGACGGTTGGCCCCCTAACCCTGACCGAGTCGAAGGCAGCAAAGGCCACCGTGGCCCACTGTGTCCCGCGGCCACGGCGGCGACCTCAGACTTGGCCGCCGTGGCCGCGGAGAGCGCGGAGGGTGCATTATTTACTTTGAGACGAAACGAAACCACGGCGCCGGTCGGGTCGTGAATCGTGTATGACATGACACGGGATGGCGCCGGGCTGGCTGAGAACGGTGCCGAAGACTACCGCCCGAAGTGCGCGGCAGGCTGGTGTCGAACCCCATCTCTCTCGCACAGTGGACCGTCCAACGTGAAGGTGAGAGAGAGACAGCGCGACCGAACTTCGGAGAACGCTCGCTACAAAGGTCGCTGCTCCAGATCCTCCACAGGTGCTCTATGGAAAGGAACAGGTGTGTCTCTCTCGCACTCGCGGGGCGTCCCGTAAGGGTGCGAGAGAGACGGAGCGACGGCTGGTGTGAGGTCCCGTGAAGCACCGCGTCCTTCCACTAGATGGAGTCGACAGTCCTCGGAATGCAAGCACCCCAATTGACGCGTCAACTATTAGCCTAATGTGTGTCTGCCTCGTGACGGGGCGAGTCCTTCAGTTTCCAGTGCAGCGGTGCTCCGTTTTCGACGGCACCCGGGAGTCGCTCTGTCTCTCTCGCACTCGTGGGGCGCCCCGTATGGGTGCGAGAGAGACGGAGCGACGGCCGGGTCGGACAGGCGGAAGTTATTGTCGATGCCTATCGCTGCCACTACTTGGATCTCAAAGTCGACCTTTTTTTTCCGACGGCGGTGTAAGTACTCGCTGCACCGAGGGTACCGACAGTCCGGAGCAGCGTGTAAAGGCGCCCATAAATAACAGAGTGACCCCCGCGCTCGATTGGGGCGATGGGGAAAATTAAGCTATCGGGGCCGAACCGCCGCGCAGGGCGTCGGCCGGGCCCCCCAGGTGATGGGTTATAGGCTGTGGGAGGCGTGAGTCGCACCAGGGCACTGCCAGGGCACGCCACCGTGAGGAAGCCACCCGCAGGCCGATTCCGAGCAGTGTGGGCATCGCCGCTCTGTCTCTCTCGCACTCGCGGGGCGTGCCGCAGGGGTGCGAGAGAGACAGGGCGTCGGCTTCGCCCTGCTGGAGGGCGCTAATCTCAGCGGCATTACTGCTCCGAGCTGAGTGAGCTGACATGCGCGGCGCTCGTGCATTCAAGTCCCGAAGGCGCTTTCGGCGTGGCGCGGCGCGGCGCGGCGGCCCGCAACACCTAACCTATTTGTGCTGGCGGCCTGCAGGGCTGCAGGGCTGCAGGGCCGCACAGTGGTCGAATAGCAAATCCTCGACGATCACAGCGCGGAGCACGAAGCACGCGGCACGGTCGGGTACCGGGGGCGTGGGTACGGGGCCTGCCTTCCGGATAGAATGATAATTGCTGCCTCTTCTCCCTCGCTCCGCCCCGCTCCGCCCCGCCCCGCCCCCGCGCCGCCTCCAGTAATGTGTGCCACTCATGACTTTTGGAAGGCGTCGTCGTGCTCGTCGATCGGGCTGCCCCCGCCGCGCCCCGCCCCGCCCCAAGCCCATTGACTCGGAAGTGCTGGCCACATAGCGGTGCCGCTGTCCGGCTTGGCCTCGGCCAGCGTCGGCGGCCAGGGTGGCGGGGCGGGGCGGGGCGGGGGCGGCGGCCCGGGCCTGCTGCGGCCAATCGGAAATATCATCGTTCCTAATTGAGAGCATAGCGGTGGCGGCCCGGCCCGCCCGGCCTGGTCCAGTCCAGTGTCGTGGCAGTGCCGCGCCGTGCCGCGGGACTGCCGGACGGGAGTCGCCATGTGTCCAACCACCGCTACTACGGGCCGGGCGGGGCGGCGCGGGGGCGTCGTGGCGGGGGGGGGGGGGGGAGCGTCCGGCACAGCCACACGCATGCACACCTTGGAGAGGATCTTGATCAGATCGGGTTCCCTATCCGCGCCAAGGTGCACACGATATCTGGCCGGCTGCGGGTCTGCGGCGCTGCGGCTCTGCTTGCTCTGCACCACGGCGTCGGCGGCGGACCGTCGGGGCCGTCGGCCGGTAGGTTAGGCCGGGTCAGGTTCCGTTGTGAGCAACCGAGAGGCGGCGGCGTCGCGGCGGCCCAGCACCAGCCCCGAAGGCCCCAGGGCCCGGAGCGCGGAAAAATAGAAGTGTCGGGACTCGAACCCGTGACCGTTACGCCTGGCCGATTATTCAGAGTGTGTCGGTTGCACCGGGGTGCCGGGGTCAGTGCGTGGCGGCGCGGCGTGCGGAGGGAGAGCGAACCGAGCAGACGCCTCTGCGTTTCGCCGCGTTCCGAGTAAGTCCCTGCAGATAGGCAGCAGTTTGCACCCCCTCCCCGCCCCGCGGAGCCCCGCGGAGCCCCGCGCCTTTTGGCTAGCGGTGATCGCCGTCGGGGCCAAGGCGGCCAAGGCGGCCAAGGCGGCCGGGCCGAGGATTCCGCGGTCGCGCTCGCCTCTCTTTCAGACCTTTCTTTTTTCCCTCCTTTTTTTGTCTCTTCTCGGACAGGGATGGGAGCCTCGCCTTGCTCGCTCAAGTGTAAAGGCCCGCGGCGCCACGCCCGCCCCGCCCCGCCCCGCCCTGTCTGTGTGCTATTTGTAAATTGGCGGGCAACAGGCGCGACGCAACAGGCAACAGGACTGGTGCCGTTCGGGCCTCGCAATCGCCTGGCGCGTAGGCAGTCCCGCCACACAGCGGAGCGTGGGTTGCCTACCGTGCTGTCGGCAGGCGCCCGGCGAACTCATTTTCGTTTTCTTCTGCTCTGCCTCGAGGAGGCTTTAGTATGTGTGACGGGGTGACATGCCCGCGCTCTGCTCCCATTTGTTGTTGTTGTTGTTGTTGTTGCTTTTTTTCGGCTCGAAAAACGACGACGACGACGAGGGCGTGAAAACGACGATGCGCGTCAAACAAGAAAGGTTTTTCTCGAGCATGCGCGGCTCGCGAGAGAGGTGACAGCGTGATGGGCGGTGCGAGAGAGAGAGAGAGAGAGAGAGAGAGAGGGAGAGGGGGGGGGAGGGAGAGTGCAGGTGACGGGCGAGACGAGGGGGCCCGGGTATCGCATCACAGCGTTATGGGGATGACGACGAACAAAACGAGTCCCTCCTGACGGAGTCCTGACGGACCTGACCCACTTGAGCGCGTACACTGTACACGGGCCTATCAGGCACCATCAGGCCATCAGGCTACTCCTGGACCCCACTGACTGACTGACTGCGGCAGCGTGCACGCCGTGCTCCGTCTCTCTCGCACTCACGGGGCGTCGCGGCAGTGTGCGAGAGAGACGGAGGCACTGTGCGGAATCGGCCTGCTGGCCAAACAGGCCCACCGGGACGGGCTGTCTGCCGAGCGATTCAGAGGAGCCCTTTGTCGCTCCGTCTCTCTCGCACCCTCACGGGGAGCCGCACGAGTGCGACAGAGACGGAGCGACGGGACGACTCGGCGCTCCGTGCGCCACGATCCCTGTCGTGCCGAACGAGAGTCGAAACGTGAAGGTTGATGCTGTACGCCGTGGCGGGCCGTGCTGCTCTCATACATCGCTACCGCCAATGGGACTGCAGCGCGGCCCGGCCCGGCGGGCTGACGGACGGACGGGAACGTGAAATTCGACCGGCGTTTACTCTCGGCGACCGCGTCCCCGGAAAGAGAAAGCACTACACTGTACACGGAGCATCGGCCGGCAGCGCGCCGCAGCATCAGCGCGACGGTGATGGTATCACTTTCAGCGATTCCGACATGAGAACCGGCGGCCGCGACACGCCGGCACGGACGCACGTCGCGGCCAGACTTATTGGAAACGCGGCGTGCCTCGCCTTACAGTGGGCCAGAAGACCGGTGGAGGGGGACGAAATCGCGGACGCGTTTTGAGCTCCTAAGTCGCTAAATGGGACTCGAACCGAACGTGTGACCCCACCAATGGATTGCTCTCGGAACGAGGAATCCATTGGTGGGGTCACACGTTCGGTTCGAAGTAAAAGCGTCACTTCGTCTCCTGGACGAGAGCCCCGGGCCGCCCGCGCGAGGTAACACCGCCTCACCCCGTTTGGCCGTTCGGCCGTTGGGTTGGCTGGCGTGGTTGGCTCGGTGGCTCGGTTTCCGGCCGAAAGGACAATGACCGTCTCCCCATAGCCGTGCCGCGCCGTGCCGAGCCCATGGCCATTGCTAGGCGACTGCCAATTTTCCATCGTTGAGTATGCCATGGCTGCCCTGCCGGCCGCCGGCTGGCCGGGCCCACCGAAACAGTTAGGGAACTCTGCAAACCGTTTTGGAAAGGCGAAAGGCTCATACGCCACCCCACAGTGGACTTGCCAGAAGGGACCTCAACGCGGGACGGAGACGGTGGCGCCAGCACTGCCAGGGCCAAGCCGACGCCGACGCCGACGCCGCCTGCCTCGGCGAACGCACGGCGCTTTGGCACGTCATTGTTACTGACCACTTTTGAATGCGAACTAGCGCGCCAGGCGAGCTGAGCTGAGCTGCGGTGTGGCCGGGGCAGGGTGCGATCCAGAAGCCGCAGAGAGGGGGGAAGGCGCGTGGCTCGCATCGCCACTCGGGCACCGCCGCACCGCGGCACCGCAACGCGACGACGGCGCCTCGGGGAGCAGGAGAAGAAGAAGAACCTTAGCGGGTACGTCACTCCTCGCGGACACAGATTCAGATTGAACCCGCAATGCAATAATTAACTCATAGTCCCACGTGCTCTGGGGAAGGCGGACAAGACAAGCTGGCTGACGACGAGGCTACGCTGGAAGCGTCGCCGCGGGTCGAGAGAGAGAGAGAGAGAGAGAGAGAGAGAGAGAGAGAGAGGAGAGAGAGAGAGAGAGAGGGAGAGAGACCCGAAGGGCTTTACGTATGCATCAGGCGCGCCAAGTATCGTCCCACGGCACGCGGCGGTCGTCACGCCGAGTCACGCCAAGTCACGCCGAGACACGCACTTGGCCGGGCACGCCACAGTGTAACGCTTACCGCGCTGAGAAGTAAGACGACGACACTGTAAGTGGGTAACACGTGAGGAAAAGGCGACGTGGAGGCTTAAAGTGAGGACTTTAGGACTCTAGTTTGAATTACTTTGGTACTGGGTGGCTTTGTCGAACTCAGGGAGGCCCGCCTGGTGCGGTGCCACACTGTATCGGGTGTCGTGGATCTGGCCCGGCACGCCGTCCCGGAGTTCCAGCCTTCCAGTGCCTCGGATTATGAACGGGCGTCTAATGGCGACGACATAGAGCGCGGGGTTCAACTCGCCCGGTTGCATTTTTTTGTAAAGCGTTTTTGAACGCTTTTTCCTGGTTTTTGACCCCAGGGAACATCCAACAAAACCGGCGCCGTAACAAAGAAGCCCTCTTAAGGTCTCACAACGAGGAATCGTTATCAGGGTGTGATCAAATATCCTTGGGATCAATCTCCCTAATTACTGGTATTTCTTTTCTCCCTTTTTGCCGAATGCTCCTCTTTTTTTGCCGTGTTTCGCGGTGAACATTGGTCGGTGTGCGCTTCGCTTTTCAAATTCTGTGAAGAAGAGGTCGAGCACCAAGCAGGCGGAGCAGGCGAAGCAAGGTATCACGACCCAGACCGAAGCCAGCACCTCGCCGCGCGCCCAAGAGTAACCTATGCACAGCAACGCCGGAATTAAGACGATTAGGGGCCGTGTGGGGATGTATTACATCTGGAACAGACACAGGCACACACACACACACACACGGCCGGTCGACTGCACGCCGAACACGTTCAAACAACACGTAACGGATCAGCTAATTAATACAATGGCATCGTCCTAGGCGCCATTAGGAGCCGTGGCACGTTGCAGACTGAGGCCCCGTAATCCATGGGGCCCACTGGGAGGGGGAGGGGCTTAGAGTGTGATGACCAGGGGGTGGCTAGCGTGTACTTTCCTGAGGCTTTCCGGCGGAATCCTGCCGGTTTTAAGGGTGGCGGTTATGACACGCGGTAGTCTATCCCAGCAGTGCAACAAAAGGTGCACCACTGCCACTTCTCTGGTCGTCCGGCAGACCACGCCACTGCGAGTCCAAAGGCCGTAAAACAAACGCCCGGCCGGCATTCCGCAGTGATCACACCCTCAGGTCGAGCTAGCTACCGCGGGTGCGAAATCGGGCCCCGGACATGTGGACCGTTAGGGTGGACCTGGAAAAGAGTCCGTTTTGCTGGCAGAGTCCAAAAAGGTCCCTTTTGGAGTAATGTGTAAATTTTATTTTAAAGTTTGTTTTTTTTGGCCTTAACCGTTTATTTTTTAAACAGTCTGGACGATTTCAAAACCAGAAAAACTGTGCAATACGTTTAGAACTTAGAATTTTTTTTCACTCGTTAAATAATTTTTTCCCCCTGATGTACCTTACTGCCGATAGGAATCCCGTGGCGAGCATTCATTTCGCTCCGCAGGTCCAGACCGCCGCGTGCCACGCGCGTCCGGATCACGGAGTGCCTCGTAAGGTTGGCGCTCGCCCGGCGGAGGCCCGGCGGAGGGCGTAAGACCGAAGGCGTGTTCGCACACTGTAAGCCCGCTGTTAGCCGCGGGCACCGCCAAGGCACTGCAAGGCACCAGCGAGTAAACACGGGCCGGGCCCCTGTCAACGCCGTCAGGCGCGTAAAAGTTAGTAGTTCGCGTCGCCACGCCTCGCATATCGAAGATCGAAGGCGGCGTCGAGATATCGATCGAGTAACAGCTAGTGGCGGCGCGCTGCAGGCAGTGCAGGCGCCTAGGGGATGCTGTTAGTTGTTGCTGCTCGCTGCGCCTGATGATCAAATGCACATGCCTAAATATAGCAGCCGAACGTTTAATCTCGCGGAGATAAAGAATCACGGTGCACGAAGTATGTGTGCTTGTGCCAGCAGGGCCGGCAGGCCCGGCAGCCGGAACGGCGTCTAGTCAAACGACCCCATCTAAAGCGCCCCCCCCCCCTCCAGGTCCTCATTTGTGTCCATCTTTTTGGCGTCAAGTCCACAGCCCCGGGGAATGCGAGAATTGAATGGTGCGGTCAGAAAGTAGCGCGGGAGCCTTTCGAGCTATCGAACTCGCCTTTCGAGCTATCGATCTTGCCTTTCGAGCTTATCAAGTTAGCCTTCAGATATCAAACTCACCTTTCGAGATATCGAACTTGAATTTCGAGATGGTCAAGTTAGCCTTTCGAGATATCAAACTCGCCTTTCGATATATCGAACTCGCCTTTCGAGCTATCGAACTCGGCCGCGTGCCGCGGCGGCAACGAGGCGACGTTATGGGAGTCGTTAAGTAATGAAGTAACGAGCCCCGCCGGGACAATAACTGGCAATTTATTAATGTATTGCCGGCCTGCATCCACCCTGGCAGCGACGCCGTGACCCGCAAGTCATCGACATATTGAACAATAATTTCTGCATACAATGGCGGACTAGTGCAGTGCGTGTGCGGGGCGTGGCGTGGCGGGGCCGCGCCAGCGAATCCCCATGCAAATCTGAATCTGCGGCCAGCCCACTGCAAAGTGCGGTACGTACACACACGCCGATGAATCAATCGCCGTGGCGGAAAACTGACCTACATTCCCGAGAACGCCGATACGCGTGGCGCCGCGCGCAAAGCAAAACGAAGCAAAAAAAAAGTCAGACTCGAAAAATTGAGCGGCAATCATCATCGTCATTATCTGTCTCTCTCCCCGCTCTCTGTGTCTGTCGCTCGAATTCTTGGGGAAAACTCTGTTGCACGGGGACCGCGCCGGCTTTATGATGCGATGAGTCGCGAGTTTATGACTCGTAACTTTCAGGGGCGCAAGTGCGCTATAAATTTACAACTGTTATTTTGTAACGAAATAAAAAAAGGGAGGGAAAGACGGGAGTAAGAGGTAAGAAGAAAAAGAGGGAGTCTCCGGGAAGCGGGAGTTTCGTTCTTTTCTGCTCCATTGATGAATGACGTTTGCTCCCGTTACTCTGTCTGTGTGTGTGACTGTGTGTGTGCGTATATCGCCCAGCTGTAATCTGAATGGACGTGTAACGACCTTAAGCTGTGAATGGTCCATCGGAGAGCACATTCCATCTAACGTTAACTCTTTGAATGTGAGGCGCATACGCTCGTAGAAAGCGTGCAGCAGGTCAAGAAGTCGCCGCACAGTGGGCCAGAAGACCGGTGGAGGTGGCCAAAGTTCTAGAGACGTTTCGAGCTCCAGAGTCGCTTCGGTATTTTGGCAAAAATTCCCATTACGCGCCGGTATTGAAAGGGTGCCAACCTCAACGTGAACCTCAGCGCGCTGGCATGGCAGACCTGCTGACCAACTGCCCCAGCGCGCAGTGTGATGACCATGAAATGAAGCCCGCTGTGGCGCTGTCACCACGGCCGCCCGATTTGGTAGTTTAACGCGGACGAACCGGAAGCCGGGAAGTCTGGTGTAAACGGCGGGGCCAGGCGCGGGGCGGGGCGGACGAACCGTATCACGGAAATGCTCCCGTTCGGACGACACCTGCAAAGGCAACGACCAACCGGCGGGGCCATCAGGCCATCAGGCCTTGAAGCGGGGCTTGATGCCCGAATAATGAGATCCGACTGGAGGGGGGCCCCTGGACCCCCCGTCTGATCTCGCTGCAAGGCATTTACTTTTTCCTTTTTTTTTGCCCTTGCAGGTGTGATGCATCAATGTCGAACACGCGTGTGCATGTTCCGGATTACAGCCTTCGGAAAGGGGTGGACAAAAAAAGAAAAACTCGCTGCTCAAAATGACATTGATGCTTCTTAAGTGAATCCAGGGCACAACAACAACAAGAATAACAACAATAACATGAACAACGTGGAACGCGCGCGGCGCTACACGCGCGCCCGCAGGGTGGCCAGCGCTGCAGTGCTCCAGTACAGGTGCAGCCGCAAGGTCCTGAAAAAGAATGTCAGTCTGTGACCCTGCAGCCCTAGAGGTGGCCCTACGGGGGGCCCTGCGGAGCCCTGCGGAGGGTCCCGCGGGGGGCCCAACGGGGGGCCCGAAAGGAGGCTCCCAAACAGTGACTCGTTGTGACTTTCTCTCTCTCTCTCTCCCTCGGAGCAATGAGGCAAACGTCACCGGAAAATCGGTCGGGCTAATACGTTCCGAGGACGGGGCCCGGGAAGGACGTTCGGGTTACTCGCTCGTTGGGCGAAGACGCGGAGACGGGAAGCAGGGGGACGACGAAATGACTCATTCCGAGACTGAAACAAGCAAACTCTCATTGCCAGACGGTAAATACCGCAAGTGCACGTTCGCTGCGCCGCGCCGGGGCGACGGGACGCAGGCTGTCGAAAATCCCTCTGGGCTGCGCGGGGCGGGGGCGGGGCGGGGCAGACTCAGTCTGTCGCGTCGAGTCGGCGGGACCGGCGCGGCGCAGTGCGCTGTTCCGTGACGCTCTTCCCGCTTGCAAATTGTGGCCATTTATTACGAACTAGCGCCACACCGCGCCCCGCCCCGCCCCCCCCGCCCGCCCCGCCCCTCGAGGCGTCCCGTTCCGAGCGGGCAGACCATGATGCAGCCCTGCAGGCCGAGGGCAGGTAGGTCCAGCTGCAGCCCGCCGAGCCACTACAATGCTGCAGGCAGGACCGCCCGGAAACGCGAGCGGGTCACTGGGTCCATGTCCCTGGTGTCGCCGCGGAGTCGCCTCGGTGTCGGTATTCGCGGGGGAAGTCCCAGAGCAGGTGTCGCAGGCCGCGGCGTCGGCGCGCCGAGCTGGCCGGGTCAGTGTCTCGAGCCGCGGTCAGCAGACTCATTCCGAGAGTCGGTATCGTCGCTCTGTCTCTCTCGCACCTACACGCGACGCTCCATGAGCGCGAGAGAGACAGTGTATGAGTCGCGCCGCCGCCCACCGTCGCCGCCCGCACTGCCTGCATTCGCGTCGCGATTCGCGTGCATCCAGGTCACGTGCGCGGCCGACTCACACAGTGTGGCGGTCTGGGTGGGCAGCGCGCCAAATTCCACGCAGCAGATTAAAAGGGAGAAACGCTTGTGTTGCAGGTGGCCTGGCCAAGTCGCAGTTCCCCGTGTTCACCCTGTTCGCGCAGAAGACGTGTCTGCGCGGCGCCAAGGCCGGCGCGGCGGGCGGCGCGGCCAAGACGGGGGCGCCGGCCAGGAACTGGGCCTTCGAGACGGTGCGGGGGCACGTCCTCAGGACCTCCGTGCGCCGCCACCACCGCGTCGCCTCGCGCAGGGACTGCATGCAGCTGTGCCTGGACCAGCGGGACTTCGTCTGCAGGTGAGTGGAATGTCGCGTGGACCCCCGCCGCGGTGGCTAAATTAATTCTTTTCTCCCGTCCGCCGAGATGGACGAGAAGTGCCCCGGCGTGGACGCGAGGATGGCCCGGTAGGCGCCGATGGGCGCCAACGCCTTGTCGAGTCAGTTCCCCGGCCACCCGCTGCTGCTAGCAAAAGTGTCTCCGCGGCTTGTTGTTGTTGTTGTCGGGGCGTAAAACTGTTGTTGTTGTTGCTGCCGCTGCACCTGATATCATCAATCCGCTCCGTTTATCTCGCTGAAAAAAATAAAACACAATAAAAACGAATGGAAAAGACGTCTTGACGAGCTGATGTTCTCGACACGATAGGCGAGCAGCTAATCCAACCCGGCAGCAAAGTGCAATCCGCACTCAGCGCGCCTGGCTGCCTGGCCACTGGCAGACTGCGCCGTGCCCCCCCCCCCTCTCCGCCACGCCAGGTTCGATTTGGCTTTTGGCCCAGCCTTCTATTATCTCTTTAAATTGTCGTTGACAGGCGACGACGGTCATCGGTCGCGTCGGTCGTCGCCGCCGCGCGGTCGCAGCTGGTCGGTCTGTTGGTCGCAGGTTCCGTTCTTTGTCTCTCTGGAGAGTCCATTGCCTTCTTTTCTATCACCAGCATGCCCTCCTCTGCGGCCGCACCGCGCCTGTTGCCGGTTCCCTCGGCCTGGCTCGGCCCTACAGTCTAGAGAGTCGCTAGTCGCTGGCTAGATAGGGAGACAAGGTGGGGTTGTCGGGGCGCGCGTCAACCAACACTCCGCCGCCCTAGTACCGGCATGTGTGTGTGTGCGTGTGTGTGCTTTCGCACTTTACTTGGCACGTCGGTAGGCGAGGCATGAAAACGGCTGGAACCGCCGCCAGATCCGAATCGGCGTCACGCCGCTCCGCGCTGCTCCGCGCACTGCACTGTAGGACTGCAGGTGCGAACGCAACTAAATTGGAAACGTCCTTTTAGGAGGCTTTTTGATGCCGGCGGTGCTGCTCCTCGTGCCGACCGCTTGCTGCCTGCTCGCCGCGCCGACGGCGGTGTGAATGGACCTAGGCAAACGGGGCGGGGCGGGGCGTGGCGACAGGGCATTAACGTCATCTAGTTATCGCCAGGCTTAATCGCCGAGCGGACCTGACTCGGATCGCTGGGCTGGGCTGCGTCGCCGCCACGCCGCGCCGCTCCGTGGGGGTCCTCCAGGCACGGCACACCGAGAGTCTGTCTCTCTCCCACTCATGGGGCGTGTCTTGTGGCTGCGAGAAGGACAGTGTGCTGGACCGCGTGCCGGAGGTTCGAAGCGCATGGTACTGCCGATGCAGAACAAGCGCTTCCGTCGCTCTGTCTCGCTCGCACGCTGCGGCCCCGCGGGGCGCCGCGTGGTGTGAGAGAGAGACAGTGCGAAATCGGTGTGAGCGCCATGCCATCGCGAGGCGCGGCGTGAGGCTTGAGACGCGGGGGCTCCACACGCGGAGGTTGTTCCGTTCAATTACCCATGCGATGCGAGTAGAGCGTTCGCGCTGCGTTCCGCGTTGGCCTGCATGGCCTCCATGGCCTGCATAGCCTGCATCCGACACGCAGGGAAACCCAAGACATCCCTTGTCGTGGTCCAGGCTCGACATTATCAGTGTGCGTATAGTTCAGTGAAATCACTTCAATCACTTTTTGACCATTTTTGCGAGGTCACTGCTCCCAAACTAGCTGCGGTCAAAGCCTTCCCGAGGCGGGGCATGAAAGACTAGGGTCTTAAGAATACTAGGGCGTTGAGGGAGACCTTTGACCGCAAATAGATTGGACGCAGTGGCCGCCCAAAGTCAGCAAAAACGGTTACTTTCGGAGATTTATTTACATTTTGACCATTTTTGCGAGGTCACTGCTCCCAAACTAGCTGCGGTCAAAGCCTTCCCGAGGCGGGGCATGAAAGACTAGGGTCTTAAGAATACTAGGGCGTTGAGGGAGACCTTTGACCGCAAATAGATTGGACGCAGTGGCCGCCCAAAGTCAGCAAAAACGGTTACTTTCGGAGATTTATTTACATTTTGACCATTTTTGCGAGGTCACTGCTCCCAAACTAGCTGCGGTCAAAGCCTTCCCGAGGCGGCGCATGAAAGACTAGGGTCTTAAGAATACTAGGGCGTTGAGGGAGACCTTTGACCGCAAATAGATTGGACGCAGTGGCCGCCCAAAGTCAGCAAAAACGGTTACTTTCGGAGATTTATTTACTTTTTGACCATTTTTGCGAGGTCACTGCTCCCAAACTAGCTGCGGTCAAAGCCTTCCCGAGGCGGGGCATGAAAGACTAGGGTCTTAAGAATACTAGGGCGTTGAGGGAGACCTTTGACCACAAATAGATTGGACGCAGTAGCCGCCCAAAGTCAGCAAAAACGGTTACTTTCGGAGATATATTTACATTTTGACCATTTTTGCGAGGTCACTGCTCCCAAACTAGCTGCGGTCAAAGCCTTCCCGAGGCGGGGCATGAAAGACTAGGGTCTTAAGAATACTAGAGCGTTGAGGGAGACCTTTGACCGCAAATAGATTGGACGCAGTGGCCGCCCAAAGTCAGCAAAAACGGCTGCTTTCGAAGATTCGATCACGTGCACAATTTTTGTCGTAAAAGCAGCACTTCTGATCGCCTAAAATTTAACAGAGTGCGATCCCTTCGTGGAAAACTATAATTCGAAACGGAGCTGTCCGAGTCTGCAGCACGCGAGCTTCGCACTGGTACACTGGTATACCTCGGACGGCTAACACCTCAGAAATGTGACACCTCTGCATATCTCTCTCGCCCGGCGCGCGTTTGGCCGCCCTGCTCGACTTTTGCTGCGGGTCTCGCGTCTCTCTCGCACGCCGGCTTGACGCCCCGTGAGTGCGAGAGAGATGGAGAGAGAGAACGTGCTACACACTGAACGGGAAGGCGCGCGGCGTGGCGTGATTTCCTTGACCCTGATACGGGCTTTGTTTCAAGGGCCGCGGTGCCGCCACGCACGCCGCCAGCACGTCGCTCCGTCTCTCTCGCACCCGCGGGGCGCGCCGCAGGGGTGCGAGAGCGACGGAGCGATTGTTCGGCGCTGCCGGCGTGGACGGCGTCGTCACTGATCCGCGAATCACGACACGACAGGGGCGTGGTGGTCCAGTAGACCGAGAGCCGTCTCTCTCGCTCCGATACGGGGCGCCCCGTGAGTGCGAGAGAGACAGCGCGACTCTCGGAATCGGTCTGCCTCGGCCCGGGCCAAGAGAAGGAGAATGTGTTGATTAGTCCGATGCGCCCCTCGACCGGCGGAGAGGAGAGGGCCTTCCTCCGCGCTTTCCAGCACGACGCCGTCCTCGCCGCCACGCCGCCGCGCCGCCTCGCCAAGTAGTGCTGGCAGCCTGCTAACCAGGCCACGCCGGGCCACGCCGGCCCTGCAGTGTAAGTTAGTTCCGTCCGGGCGTCGAGTGGAGAGGACATTCCGGCGTGAATCACTCTTCGGACTTCGGGAACCTTCGGGCACCGTCGGAGCGCCTGCGAAGTGCGGGGTAGGCTGGCCCGCCGAACACCCGCGTCGCGCAGCGCGGCCCATCTCCCGCTTGGCAGGCGCTTCGGCGCCCGTCTGTCTGTCTGTCTGTCTGTCTGTCTGTCCGTCTGCCCTGTCGCCGGCCTGCCTGTGACTGGCGGCGTGTATCTCCGTCTGTCCATCGGTCTGTCCGGTGGTGAGGATCTAGCGTGCTCTGTCCGCGGACCGCGAAGCACCCTGGTCGCTAATTTATATACCCCTCCCTCAAACGGCGCGGCACGGCACGGCTCGGCACGGCACGGCGCGGCACGGCATCTGACGAGGCGGGGCGGTATCTCCATCTTCCCACCATTCATCGCCACGGTGGGGGTGGGCGGCGCGAAAAAAAAAGATAAACAACAATAATAACAATGACAAGGCCGGGGTGTTCCGCGGCGTTCCGCGGCGGTGCTACGGTGTAATGGATGGCGACCGAGATGGTCCGGCGGACGACTCGATGAGTTACGGCGCCGCTCGAACATTACTCGATTACGGATCGATCCCCGCGACCGCGCCTCTGTCTCTCTCGCACCCCGACGGCGAGCCCCGCGAGAGCGACGGAGCGAGAATCGCCGCTCCGTCCGTGCCGATCGCTGATTGGCTGGTTAGCGAAATACCGCGCGGCCGGACTTGCAGTGGAGGCGCCGGGCCCTCGGCCGGACCACCCGGAGTCCCGCTAAGGGGTCACTGGCGGTGCCACGATTTTAATAAGCTCCACGCAGCGGCGGGGCGCGCCGGCCGCGGCTGCTTTTGGCGGGAAAATGATCCGGGCTGCGGAAGAAAAGTACGAAAGTCTCAATAACCGCAGCTTTGAGTGTAGAGTTAAAATACTTGGAAATCGGATTTTGAAACCAAGTCTTGCCTGAAATTTGAATTCGACGTGGTTTGGCGGGCCGGCTGGCTGGTCCGTTCGCCGCGGAAGTTCGTAAGAACGCGGCGCGGTTTGACGGTGGGCTGCGCTGCCGCGCGGCTCCGCGCGGCCTGGGACAATGGCGGGGCGCGGAGAGCCCAGTGATGAAAAATGTTTTTGACGTGGTGGCCGACGACCACCCTATCGCCGGCTGGCCCCTCCCCTCCCCTCCCCGTAGGCTTGGCGTCGTCGGTGCTCGCGGAATCAACGGAGTCGCTCAAGTGTTTCGATGTCGTCGTCGCCGTCAAGTCGGACCGCCCTGTGATAGCCAGGGCCGTTACCCGGGCCGGGGCGATCCCTGGCCGTGGCCGAGGCCGTGGTCGAGGCCGTGGTCGAGGCCGTGGTCGAGGCCGTGGCCGAGGCCGTGGTCGAGGCCGAGGCCGTGGTCGAGGCCGTGGTCGACGCTAGGCTACTCGCTACGCCGCGTCGCCGCGCTAGGACAGTGGCTTGCCTGCCTCTCTTCGTCCACTTGACGCATTCCTGGCTCCACAAATAACACCACTTACCGCCGGCTGCCTGTCCGCCGGCCGAAAAAAGGGCCGGCTGACGCGCGGAGTCGCTGAGTAAAAATGACATCTATATCGCCCGCCGTCGGGCTGTCGTCGTGACGTCATCGACGTCATCGACTGGAGAGTCGAGAACTCGAAGCAGACGGTCGCCGCCGTCCCGAACTCGCTGCCTCTTCTTCTTTTTTCGGTTGCCGTTTCCTCGTTACGCGCAATCAGCGTGCGATGTCCCAGCCTCCGGACTGCAGTTGCAAACACAAGTCGGACGGTGTAACGGAGGCGAGGGTTTTTCGTTTTTCGATTACTCGAACTCGTACTCGTTTTTGCGTGCCCGGCCCGCGTGTCCGCGTTTGCGGTGTGGTGGTGCCTGCCGGATTCCTGCAGGAGCAGGCTGTGTAAATCTCGCCGCATTTTCGGCCCACCAACACGTTCCTTTCTTTTTTTAAAAAAAAATTAAGCTTTGCGGTTTGTGCAGCTTCGCGCTGCTTCCCGGTGAAATTGGCTGCAATATGTCATCGCGGTGCCTCCGGACTCCTCCCCGGACTCCTCACGGTGGGCGTGCAGGCATTTCCAGTGGAGTGGACGCGGCCCGGCAGAGAGCTGCGGCTGCTGCTGCAGAGGGCCGTACCTCAGATTGCACGTCAAAGTGTCAAAGCAGGCGTGTTTAGTAAATTGAAAAGGCGGTATCGAGGACGTGGCATTTTCACACACCGCGTGCGGGGAGAATTCGAGAGTTCATGCTGTGGCGCTGTTGGCCATGTTTGCTCCCAGCAGCTGTGTTGGCCGAGAGCACAGAGGCACCGGATTCCATCAGTAAGGTCCGGCGATCGACTCCCGACAGTTCAAATTTTTTTTTTGAGTGGCCGAGAGTGGCAGTTTCTGTACACTCCAATTTTTTACTTCTTTATTTTATTTTTTACAGTGGTTCCGGGTTGTGACACAATGCGGCGAAATTCCCCGCGAGGTTTTACAGCGCACTGGAATTGGCATTCCTCCATTCCAAGGCGAGGCAAGGCCGAGGGGGCGCGCGGGCCAGCCTCCAGCTCTAGCCTCGCGGCGTGCCGCTTCAGCCCGCGTGCCTCTCTATAAAGGTCCCGGTGACTTGCATCTAATTTTTGCGTGAGCCTTGCCCTGCCCCGCGCGCGTCATGCGTAAAGTCCGTTCTCGTAAAGTTACCGTTGAATGCGTTAAATGCTCAGTCCGCTGCGGCGTTCCAATTTTTCGCTGCTCCGCGGAGCGCCGCTCTCGACCATGACAAAGTCGGCCCGCCGTAAGAAGCCAAACAACAAGCTGGTTGTTGTTGTTGTTGTTCACAGTGCGTCGCGGTGGATAGGAACCGTCTCATCCTGAACAAGTCCTTCGTCGCTCTGTCTCTCTCGCACCCCTACGGGACGCGCCGTGAGTGCGAGAGAGACAGAGCGACAGCACCGTGCGGCTCCTCTCGTAATGCCCCGCGTTTTACGCGTTAATCCTGCTTGATCCTGCCGCCACGCCCCCGGGACTCATTTACGCCCGGCGAGGCCGTCGTCGCCGTCGTCCAGGTCGTCGTCGGCGTGCTCGAGTCCGGCGGAGCGTCTCCGTTTCCGCCTCGCCAAATGTCACGCAGACCTTTTGGTTTCCAGTGCAGGGCACAGTGCAAGGAGAGCGACACGCGAGGGGCGGAGAGGCGCCGCCTTGTAAAAAAAGAGGATTCGAATGATTGGAATGGAGCGCGCCATTGCCATTTGAGGGGAGCATCCACTGCGAGTGCCTTGACAGGAAGCGCCCCATTGACAGCACTTGGCACCGCTCTGTTCCGCGCCACTTTTTCTTCCTCTCTCTTTTTTCTTTCTCTCTCTCTCTCTCTCTCTCTCTCTCTCTCTCTCTCTCTCTCCTCTCCTCACTGGCGCCTTACTCAATTAAAAGCCATTTGTTGCGAGGCGCGGGGCAGTGCATACCGCACGCGGTCGCGGCCAGCACACCTTCAAAAGCGCGCGGCCTGTCTGTCTGTCTGTCTGCCTGTCTGCCTGTCTGTCGGTCTGTCTGTCTGTCTGTCTGTCTGTCTGTCTGTCTGTCTGTCTGTCCGTCCGCGCGTCTGCAGGCCCAGCACGCGCCCGCCTCCATTTCGGATGCAGCCTGCGACTTCAAAGGGCTACCGGGAACGGCACCGCTTATATGCCCCGACGTGCGCGCCGCCTGTGTATAGCACGCGGCGACCGCGGCGCGCGAAAAAAATAAATAAAAAGAGAGAGAGGGAGAAAGAAAACAAAAAGGAAAAGGAGAGGGAAAAAGAAAGTAACTGAACGACTTTCGTCGGAAGAACTTGGCAGGTGGTTCGATTAAACGGAATCAGTGCAGGGCCGTGCAGGGCACTGCTGGACGGCGGGGCGAGGACGTTAGTGGAATTGCTCTAGTGCGACTTTTTTTTTCAGCGCGCTCGCTTTGTAGGGAGCAACTTGTCAGCACGTGTCCGGGCATTTCATTTCATTCGCCTTGTGTGATTTCGCTCTGCGCAGGTCCGCCAACTTCCACCACGACTCGGGCGACTGCTCCATGAGCGACATGGACCGCTTCACCGTGTCCGGCATGAGCAGCCTCACAGCCGAGGAGCGCGTCGACTACCTCGAGTCCAACTGCGTGAGCGACCCCATCAAGATGTGTGACTTCACGGAGCAGCCGGGCCGCATCCTCAAGACGGTGGACTCGGTGCACCAGGACGTGGCCTCGCTGGCCGACTGCAGGAAGCTGTGCCTGCAGAGCACCGAGTTCCGTTGTCACAGTTTCGACTACGAAGACACCGGCCCCAAGGTAGGCGGCGCTCCGTCTCTCTCGCACTCGCGGCGCGTCTCGCAGGGCCGCGGGGGTGCGAGGGAGACGGCGCGACAAAGCGGTGTCCGGAATCGCCGCCCGGATACTGCCCATTACGCACCGGGGCTTAACGTAATTTTTCTTGTGGGAGACTGAGTGACTGACTGGCGACTTCGCCGGGCGCGTCTGGCGTTTGGGAATCCCGGAATCCCGCTGGATAGAATAAATAGAAATAGCCCAGTTCCCGAGGGAATGCCGCGCGTCTGGGTTCCGCGCATTCCGGGGCGTGTTACGTGGTTTATGGACGGCTCTGCGTGTTTCAGGTGTGCCGGCTGTCGCACCACGCGGCGCCCAGCCTGCAGCACATCGAGGAGCCGTACCTGGAGCTGGACAAGGCCATCACCTACCAGCTGACGGCGTGCTACAACGTCACCATCGACTGCAGGGGCACGGACATGGTGGCGCGCGTGCAGACCAACAAGGTGCGCGACAGACCGTGTCGGCCAAAACTCCAGACGCGTTTTGAGCTCCAGAGTCGCTAAATGGGGCTCGAAGCGAGCGTGTGACCCCCACCGATGGGTTCCTCGTTCGGAGAGCAATCCATTGGTGGGGTCAGACGTTCGGTTCGAGGCCCATTTAGTGACTGGAGCTCAAAGCGCGTCCAGAATTTTGGCCACCTCCACCGGTCTTCTGGCCCACCGTGCGTGGCCATTTCACTTCACTTTCGGAGCCGCAAATTTGGGTTGTCCTACGTGCTGTTCCGTGTCGCCAGGTGTTCAACGGCAAGGTGTACGCCAAGAGCAGGCCCAACTCGTGCGTGTCGGACGTGGTGAACAGCCTCGACTTCCAGCTCAAGCTGGGCTATCACGATCTCAACTGCGACGTGAAGCAGGACGCGCCGGGCAAGTTCTCGGCCGATATCATCATTCAAGTGAGTATGAGAAATGGAATCGAACGCACGTCCCGCCCGTTTTCACACCAGGCGGCGCGGCGGCGGCGGCGCCACTGGAAGACAAACAAAAACAAAACAAGAAACTGGGCCGAAATTGCGGTGGCTTTCCGTAATCCGGGCGTTTGGGGCGACCGAGCCGAGCCGCCTGATGCTGGATGCCTGGAGGACAGTGACGGCATGACAGCGCAGGGCTCGCGGGACTCGCTATCTATGCGCTCCGCAGTCCGTACCAGTGTACCAGTCGTTGCTTCAATTAGGGTGGATACCGGACAGTGACCAACGAAACGGCGCTTGTCTGTCTCCCTCCCTCTCCCCCTCTCTCTTTCGCCGCAAACAATAACGGAGGCTTATGAAGTCATTAGAGGCGCTGCGCTCGCTGCGCTGGTCTGGGACTCGCCCCGCCCTCCTCGCCGTCGAGGACCTGAGAACGCCGTCGCCGTGATGTCACCACCACCACGCCGCCTGCCCGGGATTAGGACTGGCTGCATCTCTCCCTCTCTCTCCCTCTCGCTCGAGTATTTTTCACTTTAATTCTATTCTAATTTGTAAAGGCGCGCACCGTTACGGGCCGGGCTGGCCTGTTCATGACCGACGCAATGCGATCCCGTGCCCTCCGCCGAACAGTGACTTGGAATACCTGAGGGCCGCGCTCCGGGCTGAGCTAAGCGCTGGGCGCGGTGTTTCGGTTACGCCGCCACGCCCCGCACTTACAGTGGGCTGATTCCGAGCGGTGCTCTCGTCACTCTGTCTCTGTCGCACTCGGCGGGCGTCCCGCTGCGGTGCGACGAAGACAGAGAGTGCGCCGTCACGGAATTAGTGTCCCTTCTCATTGAAATGAGTCGCCTAAAGCGTGTTTGACTCGACTGTTGCAGCACCACGACCAGATTGTGACGGGCCAGGACGTGGGGCTGTCGGCGCGCTGCTCGTACTCCCTGGAGAACAGCACGGTGGGCCACGGCGTGCGCCTCGAGGTGGCCGGCGAGCCCGGCGGCGGCGGCGCGGGGGCCAACGCGGGGGCGGCGGGCAGCGGGGGCGCGGTGCAGTCCCAGGAGACCACGTACGTCGTCTCGCCCACCGTCACCATGCGCATCACGGACCGGCGTGGCGAGGACATCCACACGGCGCAGGTCAGGGTTCGAATACCGGTGTTGATTTACGAGTTTTTGCCGTCGGTTCGTTTGTTGTTCGCGCTCACCCATCGATTCTCACTGCGCAGGTCGGCGACGCGCTCAGCCTCCGCTTCTACATCCTGGACCAGCACACGCCCTACCAGATCTTCGTGCGCGAGCTGATCGCGCTGGACGGCGTGGACTCGTCCGAGATCCTGCTCATCGACAGCCTGGGCTGCCCGACGGACCCCACCATCATGGGGGCCATCTCGACCGTGGACACGGTGGACGGCTCGCAGGTGCTGCAGGCGCCGTTCGACGCCTTCAAGTTCCCCACGTCGGACGTGGTGCAGTTCAAGGCGCTCGTCACGCCGTGCCTGCCCAAGTGCGAGCCCGTGGTGTGCGACGTGGAGGACTACTACGGCATGGTGCGGCGCGTCGACTCGTACGGCCGGCGGCGGCGGCGCGAGGTGTCCTCCAAGGGCAAGGACGACGACGTCATCCTCATGCAGAGCATCCGCATCGCCGACAAGTTCCAGTTCGAGGCGCAGCCCCGCGGCAGCCTGGCTGGCGGCGGCCTCAGCGCGGCCAGCGCGGCCAGCACCAGCCCCAGCGGCCGGCGGCAGAACGCGCTGCGAGGCGACGACGCGCACCCCCAGGTGCGGGCCGGGCCCAGCGTGCACCGGTCGTGTGTGACGGCGTCCTCGCTGCTGCTGTCCGCCGCCGTGTTCCTGGGGCTGCAGGTTCTGCTGGCCGCGGGCTGGGTGTACCTGTGGCGGCCGCGGGACCACGGCGGGGGCATGGGGGGCGGCATGAGCACGGTGGCGGTGGGCCACACCGGCGTGGGGCGCCGGACTTCCAGGACGTCCTCCCTCGCCAGCAGCAGGTCGAGCTGCCGGTCCGTGCTCGCCTACCACTCGCACCCGCCCGGACAGCACTGGCAGAGGTTCTACCACGCGCCCTGAGCCTCCCGCCTCCAACGTGGTGAACAACTAGGCGGCCGGCGGCAGCGGACACGATCGGGCGGTGCGGGCCGGCGCGCCGATATCAACGTGTTTTCATCTCAAACTGCCACCGTGCTCCGTCCATTTACGGTGGCGTGGCACTGGGCCGCGCATCGGCCCTCCCCCTCCCCTCGCGTCACCCGGGACAGCAGCCCGCTATGGTGAGCCCTTCCAGGCCACGCGAGGGACTGCCGCCACCGCCACTGCCTCCGGCCCGTCGGCGAGGTGCTTGAAGCTCCCCCCGCCGCCTCCTCCCGGATGTCGCCGATGCGATGCGTCGCTCCGATACAATCGGTGCCCCGGTGCGCCCCGGCCCTGCTATGGCCCTGCTAGGCACTGCCTGGTTGACACTAGAGTCCTAGTTGACGCCGGCGGCACGGCGGCCGTGGGGACGGCAGGGAGCGCGGTGCCCCGCAGTGCCGCGGTGCGGCCTGGAACGGGGGCCTCATGGGCACGGCGCGGAACGCCAGCGTGCGCCACGCGGGCAGCATGCAGGCATCCAGGAAACATGTCCCGTGCTTGTATGTCTCTTTCTGCCCCCTCCCTTGCCCCTCCCTTGCCCCGCCTGCTCCGCAACCATTAGCAAGCCAAATGAGAGGCAGGGCCCCACTGGGCACCACGGAGACGGCGGGGCGGACGGGATGGGACGGAGCGCGAACCTTATTGTCACCGAACTCAACCCTTCCCGCGGCCGCGAGTTCCACCACGCTGCGACGCCGTGGTGCCGCCGTGGTGCCGCCGCCGCTGCCCACGATTTGGCGGCGCGCTTCCGGCCTCCGCGCGGCGCCTCCACGCCGATCCCATCAATGATAAATGAGATTTGCGCAATTAAGCGCGAGGAAAGTGAATGCAGGCGGCGGCGCTGACGCGGGCCTCGGCGCGGCGGCGCGGCGCTACTCCGCGACGGTGGGGACGCTACGCCGCGCGCTGCGCTGTGCTGCACTGTGCTGCGCTGTGCTGCGCCACTACACCGGCAGCGCCCGGTATTCGACCGTGGGAATGCTGAGAGAAGGCCATCCCCGCGCTCGGACACCGGGCCGCCCCCTTTTGTACAGCCCTCCTCTTCATTTCCATTGTTTATTTATTTATTTATTCCTTAATTTATTAAAAACAAATCCTTTATTTATTGTTTTCTTAATGTACTGTAGATTTTGTTAATGAATGTTGTGTCGTTGTTTTTAATGTTATTGTTTCGTGGGCGCGAAGTAATATGTATGTGTGATAAATTGGAAGCACGTGCAGTAAGTGTGTGAGTGTGTGAAGTGAACGTGGCACGCGCCTCGGTCCCTCGATGCCGGGGCTTCCCCAAGTGATTCATATGACTGACCGTCGTGCATTGCACCGAGTGTATGTCGATCGAAGCGATAGCGATAAGGCTGCAGGATTTCTTCGCACTCCTTTACTTCATTCAGATTCCGGTAAACTATTGTAGTGGCATTGATTGAACTGACCAATTTTGTTAAAATTTGTCAACATGGAAATTATAAACATGTACTGTTTGAAGTCACGTAAAGAGCTCTCATGTCCGACTTGCAATAAATGGCACTGGCCATATAACAGAAAAAGATAAAACTTTTTGATTGAGTTTGTCCCTAAACGGAAACCATTTGAACAGGCACCGGAAAGGTAGGCAACCCATCATCCACAGCTACTTCACCGTACCAGAGTTCAACTGAGGTCACGGGAAATGTCATTTTCACACTCAATAGAATACTTCTCCATACTTCTGTGTACTCAGGTGAGAGAAATCACCGATTCTCTTGGGGAAAGAACTACAACTCATTAATCTTAGTATAAATTATATATTTTTATTTTAAACTCTATTTACAATAACTTGTTAGCATATTTCTCAAAACCCAGTCATATGAAAATGAATGATTGATCAAAACCATGCGTTGTTCAGGTGAACAGATAACAAAACACAAGAGAGTACAGTAATACACAAGATTAGCATATCTTCCAAATTTAAGATGCTAAACGTACATGCATTTACCATAGCAATGGGAAATTTATAAAAAAATATAGAAGGATTAAGTTAAGTTGGATTCTAAAATACAATGAATAGAATTACAAAATCTTTATCACAGTTAGCTTGTAACAGTGAAACCATAAAACAATACCCTTTCGCAATTTGCAAGATGTGCATTTGGTAATTTTGTAAAATCATCAGTCAGAAAAAAATATTTGTAAAGAGGAAAGGTAAAAATAAATGTTTATGGAAGCAGCCACATTTTAAAAGTGCCCTGCCAGCAGAACAGCAACCCTTCCATCCCATATTGGCATATTTGTGCTCATAAGTCAGTTCTTTGCAATCCAGAAATGCCAAGAAAGTGGCATGGTAAATTAACGGTAAAACAAAAAAAAATACTAATTTTCTTTTACACAAAAATTAAAAATTTAAACCATGATGGTCACACCCCACAGGGTGGCAGAAACTGAGGAAGCAAATAAGCACTAACACTATAACAACTATAGGAATACAAAAATTGTTTTCTAAATGACAATGACGTGGGCAATCATGGACTTCTAATGTGTCTTTACAGTCTCAAATCATTCACTAAGAGTTAAAAAGCTACTCTACTTGAAATACCTTCAGCAAAATTTTGATTTGAGCAACAAAAACTCATACAATAAATCAAAGTTCCAGTATTGTATCATGATTAAGTAGTTTTAAAATAATAAAACATGAACTATATGCAGGAAGAAAAACATGAGGCAATTCAAATGCATAAGCAAACAAGAAGCCAATAAAAGAAAACTTACATAAAACACCGCTGCAATACCAGAAGTATTTGATCTTCAACTGAAGGACTCATTATTTACAGTAATGTGGTTCATTAGGACCTAATAAAGTTTCGATGTTTGCAATTGGCAAGTATTTCAACAGTCAATGTTTATATAGCTACACCTTAACCTAAAATGAATTTATCACTATGTCACATATTCAAAAGGACAACAGAAAGAAAACATTAAATTTCTCTTTCTTAGTTTGAAGTCATATGCAGGAACAAGAAAGAGTTACCTTGTTTCATTCGTTACGTTTTTGGTCACACAAAAAACTTTAACAACAAATCTTTAAGACATAAAAAAATGCAATGTTAAGCATCTTTCCGTTTGAGTAAAAAGGTCACATTTGTGAGCTTTAAAAACAGACGGTAAGATCGACCGCCCTTCAACAAGTCTTCAATTCTTTGAATTTTGTACTCATTAATAACAATAATAATAATGATAATACGTAGTAATAATGTTTCTTAAAACCGGATCTTTCCAGCAACAATCTCTTGATAGGCAGCATCAGTGAGGAGTTGGTATTCCCCTTTGGAAGTGAAGTAGTAAATCTTGTCCTTCACTGAAGAGGGATTGAAGCCCTCTGCCTGAAGATCCTTTTTCTTCAACTTGAAAGTTCCTAAAAAAATAAAAATTAAAATTAACAATGAGAGCAAAGCCTTGCATCAAAAGTTTCTTGTTCATTGGAATGTATTCATCGGCAACATTGTACCTGTCATTTCAACTTGTCGCAACGCACGGATAAACTGGGGTCTTGCGTACGCTGGTAGAGCTCTTCGAACTCCCTCTGCAATCGCCTGGAGATCCAAATTATCTTCCTGGTCAAGAATTGCTGCCATGCCAGCGCGCCCTTCATTTCCAAAGACCTGCAGATTATAAATACAGATTATGAAAACTGTCCAATGTCTAAACAAAGAGCATTGTTTCCAAAAAAAAAAAAAAAGAGGATATACCTCAACTCCATACACCACTGCATCACGATAACCAGCTGCATTGCTCACGACTGCTTCAACTTCTGAGGTAGATACATTTTCACCTTTCCATCTGTAATTTTAAAAGTAAGTCAATCACTCACAAAATAAAAGGGTTCAAACACTCAAATTCTGCATGGAGTTTATTTAAAATACCTGAAAGTGTCTCCAGTTCTATCTTTGAAATAAAGATATCCAAATTCATCAGCAACCAGTAAATCGCCTGGAGGACAAAGGTTACCATGAAACACAGCACATCCCCACTAATTGAAAATCTTAGTCAAAATAGTCATGAATAATTTCATTACCTGATAAAAATGCCATGTCTCCTTTGGTGAAAACATCATGCACCACTTTCTTTTCCGAATCTTTTTTGTTCACATATCCAAGGAAGGCTCTTGATGGATTGCTTGTTATCTTTCCAATAAAAACCCCAGGTTCATCTGGAAAGTTGAAAATATAAAAGACCAATGAGAAATGAAGAAACATAGAAATGAAGAGCAAAAAGATACACGAGAAAAGTGCGATAAATAATTACCTGGTGCACAGGGGATACACAAGCCATTTTTGTCACGAATAGGCTCCCCAGAAAAGGGATCTACTTTTATAATTGAGATAGGATAAACAGCTGGAATAATCCGAGAGACAAATCCAATAGCACCCACTGTATTGTCAATGTTAACTGGAAATAAGAGCATATAATTAAGAAATTTCAAATTTAGGTTAAAACAAAATCTTAAGCTTTACAGAATAATCTTACCAATATTGGCATTGCCTTCAGTTGCACCATAAAATTCAGCTACGGCAGGGATGTTGAAACGATCTACAAATTCTTTCCAGATTTGAGGACGAAGACCATTTCCAAACATAAGTCGTATCTTATGTTGAGTATCTTCAGGCTTTGCCGGTGTTGAAAGAATGTAGCGGCACATTTCGCCAATGTATTGGGCCACCTATGAGGTAAAGCAATCTTTTAATCAAATTGTATTTTGATCAGACAAAAATACAGAGAAGAGAATATTTTAACACAACAGGACAGGTTTTCAAATGGTTTCACATACCGTACACTCAAATTTGAGGCAGTCGGAAAAATAGGCAGATGCAGAGAACTTCTTACGAATAACCAAAGTCGATCCAAATAATAAGGCCTGACCTACACTCATGCAACCGCCTGCAGTGTGATACAGAGGTAGCGGGCAGTAAAACCTGTCACTGTTTCGGAATCCCGAGAGTCTCCTGATTGCAGCAGTGATGAATATGAACCTAAGAAATTATAAATTAGTACACTTCAAAATCAAGTATTTACCTTCTATGAGCAGGAAGATTGAAGAACTTACTTAGCATTTGTAATAACAGCTGCCTTTGGTAAGCCAGTGGTTCCAGATGTGTATATGTACACCAAACGGTCATTGAATGACGGTTTCTCGGGCACACTGGGCTCAGTGCTCGGAGCATTGTGAAGAAGGGCAGTCAGATTTTTTTCTGCCAACCCATGAGAGAAATTGTTTGGTGTGCTGCTCCAGCTGTAGAGAGCTACTTTAGAGGGCAGTTGTTTGGAAATGTCTTTCATGGCTGCAACAGTAAATAAAAAAGAATTTTAAATCAATATTTTGCCGACAAACTGTGCGAGTGCTTGGGAGATGCCTCTTGTTTCCCGCTCTTACCGTCCGACAGCTCACTGGAGTAGATGAGGGCCTGCGAGTCCGCCACGGTGACCGAGTGCAGCAGGGAGTTGAGCCTCAGGTTGTAGTTGATGAGGGGCACCACGACGCCCAGCTTGGCCAGGCCCAGCCACAGGCACACGAACTCGGGCCGGTTGTCCATGAACAGCGCCACCACGTCGCCCTTGCGGTAGCCGTGCTCCAGGAACACGTTGGCCACCTTGTTGGAGTAGGCGTCCACCTGCAAGCACGTCGCGGATGAAAATCCGTGCCCTGAGGCCGAACAACCCCCGCTGCTGTGCTGGCTGCCTCACAGTGGGCTAGAGGGCCGGTGGAGGCGGTCGGAATACCGGACGCGTTTTAAGCTCCAGAGTCGCTAAATGGGACTCGAACCGAACGTGTGACCCCACCAATGGATTGCTCTCCGCACGAGGAATCGATTGGTGGGGTCACACGTTCGATTCGCGTCCTGGTAAGCGACTCTGGAGCTCAAAACGCGTCTTGGCCGCCGCCTCCACCAGTCTTCTGGCCCACGGTGCGCCTGCTGCTGCTGCTTACCTCGGCGAACGTCATCTGCGACTCCTCGCACATGAGGCACACCTTGTCCGGGTACTTGGCGGCCATGTCGCGGAACATGTCCGGGACGGAGGCATTGCGCTTGGCGAGGCCGTGGATCATCCACTGGACGCGCAGGAAGCGCGTGAAGGCCCTGCAACAAGCACACAGTTCATCAGGCTTGTTTTTGGGTGGAGCTTCCGGACCGGGATTCGAACCGGGGCCGGCCAATGAATGGATAGGCAAGCCCGGTAAACGAACGGCTTCCGTCCGCAGTCCGCGACACTGCGAGGGACAGGGACGTGACGTCCGCGATGTGCATGGCACGGCGTGCTGCGTGCGAAGGCAGGGCGGCCAGAGGCCACGGCACGCACACGCGACGCGCCGCGGACGCAGCCGGCACCGCCAATGCAGAATGCAGGCCAGTGGGCCTCCGCCAGCCTCCGCCAGCCTCCGCGCCGTGGGGAAGGACCAAGGACGCGCGGCTCCACCCACCGCGTGCGGCGCGTCCTCGCGGCCCTGACAGCCTCGCGGTGCACGCCGCCACGCCGCACGCGGCGTGTCACCCTTGTGCCCCACTTCCCCCACCTCCCCCTCCCACTGGCCGTTTACAATTACCAACCTCCTCACACGCCACGCCGCGCCGCGCCGCGGCCAGAGGCTGCGGACGGCGGCATGGCCATCCCAAGTGCCACCGCCATGTCACCGCACGTCCTGGCCGTTGCCCGTTTCGCGCGTGTGCCAGCAGCCTGATTCCGAACAGACCTTTCGCCACTGTCGTTACCGGCCAGGTGATCGCGGCGGCAGGCGAAGAGCAACTCGGAGATCTGGTGCAGGTGGGCGGGGCGAGGCCATGTCATCCTACGTCGGGATCCAAACCCGAGACCCGGCGATGCGACGACGTCGACGAGGACGTCCTAGAGGAGGGACCGGACCGGACCGGACCGCGTGCCGTGCTGGAGGTCATTAGGAGGCACGAGCTCTGGGCCGCCGCCGAGGACCGGCCGAACCACGTGCGCACTAAGTGGTGGTACACCAGTGTACACAACGTGGAACAACGGCGGCACTGTCGCGGTTTCGGGGCGAGATGGATCGGCCGGGTGGCGCGCCATGGCGGCAAATAGAAAGCCAAAGTGCAGCAGTCCAGTGGCGTGTCCAGAAATTTCGCAAAAGGGGGAGCGCCAGGCTTTTCGCCTGCATTCAGGCGGAGCACATCGCGATTTGCCTTCCCAGCAGGCGCTTGTCAAGAGCGAAAAGAGTCCCATTTTTTTTACGGCACGCCACTGGTACAGCCAGAGTGCAGGCAAACGCCGCCCAAAGCGACTAAAGACGGAGACGGCCACGGGCTCGTCAGTCAATCAGCGGCGTGCTGCAGCTGCCGCAGCGCCGTGCCCAGCATTGATTGCTTTCGGGGGCAGAATTGCACTGCAGAGGGTTCGGGGGCACTCGGGCAGCGCTGCGCCTCGAATTAGCGGAGGCTAGCGAAGGCCGGGGGGGGGGGGGGGGCAGGAGAGGGGCCTTGGGAACCGCGGCGCCAGCACGGGCCGTAGTGCACGACGGACGCTGGATGCTGGATGCACGCTGAGCCTTACCCGCCCCGCCCCGCCTGCCCCGCCCCTCGCCGTTGCCACATTTGACATCGATCTGGCGGGGGCCCCCCTAGCCCCCCACGCGCGCCACGCGCAGGGCGCCCCCGCAGCCCCACAGAGCACAGCCCGCCTGGCGCCCACTCGTTTCGAATCGCGACGGTTTTCGCCGTCGCCGTATGGAGAGGAAAAGGAAAGCACTCTGTGTCACCGTGTAGGCTTCCGGTACTCCTCTGGCTCAAAGTCCGTTCACACCCCGCCCCGCCCCGCCCCGCCCCGCCACGTCACTGTTGCTCTCGCTGTTGACGCACCGGGAATGCGCGACGTGGCCCGCTGCGCACTGCGCCGCCGCGCCCGTCTTCGCCGTCGCGGTGGTCGCGGTCTTGGAGGCGCCCGGGCCGGGCCGTTTGACAAAGCCGCCTGGTGACAGTGCTGACACGTGTCGGCCTCCATCTCGTCCAGGAGGGCCTCCGCCAGCAGCAGCGTGGCGCGCGCAGCTTTCGCACCCCGCCACTCGAAACTCGAGCCCGGCCCGCCCCACCCCGCCCTGGCCTTGGCGCGTGCCCGTGGCTGCGCTAGCAGTGTGCTATGCGCCGATGGCGCCTACCCGGTCAGGCCGGGCGACCTGGCCCCCGTCTCTGTCCCTCCCCAGCGGGGCCGCGGGGCGCGAGAGAGACAGACGTCGCGTCCAACCCTCGCCCAGCCCGTCACCCGAACTACGTAACAGTTAAACACTACCTCCGCTCCGGTGGGTATATGGTCTTCCCCAGCTGACCAGCGTTTTGTCGCTCTCTCTCACAACCGGGGCGGGACGCCCAACAAGTGCGAGAGAGACAGAGCGCCGAATCGGCGTGCTATTGCGCAACATGTGGGCGACCCCCCGCGTAGCCCCGCCACTTTCATCCCTGTTCAATTTCAGCGACAGCAAACGGCGCTTCATTTTTCACCTTTGAACCAACCTGGTGGCCTCGCAGTGCCCCCCCCCCCTCCTCTCGCCAACGCTTTGCGGTCGGGCGTCAACGAGTAAGGCAAACTCGCCAAGTAAATAGCGCGCTGCGGACCAGCAGAGGGAAGTTTTTCGAGTGTACAGTGTACACGCCAAACGATAGGGAGCCCCCGAAAAAGGGGAGGGGAAGGGGGGGGGGGCGTCTGAAGTTTGGACAAAGTTACTTTACGTAGATAACCGCGTTTTGGGACAGTTTTGTCCACAAGCTGCTTTGCAAAAATAATTTTTTAAAACCCTTGATATTTGTCGTTTTTATTAAATTTTGCACTGAAATAATTTTTTTGCGTGGATGGGTGGGAATACGAATGGTTCATGGTTCATTCTGCTGGCAATGTCGCGGCTTTATGGCACTTTGAGGGTTGCGCTTAATGTGTGCTTAAGGCACCGAGGCGGAAGGACTGGGGGGTGGGGGGAGGGGCAAAGCCCAGAGAGTAGTTTTCATATGATCCAACAGAAACAAACTCTCCATTGTAACGGCGACTTGTCCTGAAGTAGTCCTAGAACCCGAATAAGGGACTGTCAAGACCTGAGCAGCGGGGTGGACGATGACACCGCTGATACACTGCGAGCAGACGTCTGCTTAACCTCACTCCCCGCAGTGCAGGGCCGAGGGCTAAGGACTCCCCGGGTCAAATTCGTGAATTGAACCCGTCGGCATGGCCAGGGCAGCCGATGCAGCGGCGAGTCCCAGTGCCGCCACGATCAGCTGATCGGCCCTGCGCGCGGCGTCTGCTGGGCAGCACGCCTCCAGGGGCAGGGCCTGGCCAGCAGACGCCAGCAGACGACGCGCGCGGCCGCCCTAACCTCACTCTTTGACAGCGCGCTCGCTTGCACCCCGTCGCCCCGCCAGCCCGCCAGCGCGCTGCACCCCGGCCCTGGGTTCGGCGACCGCGAGCGTGACTCACATCGCCGTCGCGGAGAGTCAGTCACGCCACCGGGACCGCGGACGACAACAACAAGGTGCTCACCTGAGGTCTCGGGGCGCTGTCTTGGCCGCGACGTAGAACCAGCGGTAGCGCCGCCCCGTGCACAGGTACACGGCCGCGGCCACCACCACCACCTGCACGAGCGACGCCCAGCCCAGGAAGTAGGCGAACACGGCCGCGAGGACGGCGACCACCACCAGCATGGTGATGAACAGCGCCACGCGGCGACACAGCTCCAGGGAGGGCCTCCGACTCGGGTTGGCGCTGGCCGCGCACTGCAGGGGCTGCGGCTGGGGCTGGCCAAGCAGACCGCCTTCGACGTCATCGCTCTAGAGGGGGAAACACAAACCAAAACAACGGCCTTTAGACAATGGCGCCGGGTGACATCTAGCGGCCGCGGACGCAACGAGAGCGCCTCGCGCGCGGACAGTGGCGCCCCCCTGGCGGCCGCGGTCGCACCACGCCGCGGAGCGCGGAGAGCGCGGTCACTCCCCCCGTCCCGCGTAGCGCGCCAACTTCGAACCGGGCCGCGCGCGTGGCATAAAGAAGCCGGCCAAGACTAACGCGAAAATGTGGATAGAACGGGCCGGTGATCGCGAGGCCGGAACGACACCATGCCGCCTAGACCTGGAGAGTACACTTCCAAAAGGGTCCCGTTGTCCACAAGTGGTAAAATTTAAAAAAAAAATGCTTTTTTGCAATTTTTGTTTGCAATTCGCCCTCTGGCGCCTGGCGGCACGGCGCTGGCAACCCGACCGCGGCGCGGACTAACTGCCCGCAATCCGCGGTTTGGGGCCAGCGCGACGGATTTGCCGCGGTGTGCCTCTGCTCGCTTTGCTCCCGACAGTCTCAGTTCGATGTAAGTTCGGAATGCCTGCCTGCCTGCCTGTCCGCCCCACTTGAACGCAAGAGAAAGTGGATCCAGCCTAGCACTGCACAGCCGCGCACAGCACCGCTGTACTGTACTTGACAGCTAGCTATGATTTCATGCGCCGAATGGATGGGGTCTGCTGGATATTTGCAAGGCGGCTGGCGCGTTACAGCATGTATTGCACGCCGCTGCATTTGCATAGCCGGCCCACAGAAGGACGTGCAGCACGTGGAGCAGAGCCAACGCCGTCGCTCCGTCTCTCTCGCACTCACGGGGCGCCTCATACACGTGCGAGAGAGACAGAGCGACGACGACGGCGGCGTTCGGATAATCAGCCAAACTGGCCGGCAATTGGCTGAGCACACTGGTAAATTGAGGCGGTGGCTGCGATTGCAGTGTGCACCCAAGGGCGCGGTGGATGCACAGGAAAACGCGACGTTTGCCGGAGCAGTAGCGAAAATATGGACGAGCTAACCGGCTGCGTCAATACGAGGCGAGAATACACCAAAATAAATAACCGTGAGCGTGTGGGTGCGTGTGGGAGCGCGCTTGTGTGTGTGTGAGTGAGTGTGAGAAGGTTCATGCACCCCAGCAGCACCGTGATGGATGAATGAACGACGCGCGGAGACTTTGGACAGGCGGTCAAACGCGTGTTGGGTTCAGAGGCCGGGCGGTCAAAAGATTTCCGTTTGTCAGATCCACACGCGCAGTATCGCCTCACATACTGATTTCCCCCTTCGTTAATACTTTTTGGGTTGGTCGAGGTTGAGGTGGAGCGCGCGGAGCCCTGGTGCACTGGGTGATACACGTAATCGGGCGTTCTGTGGAATGGCGTCGACCTGATTTCCGAGTGCAGCTCCGGGCTGCTCTACGACTACGATGTCAGGGCTGTAATGTCCATATGCATAGCCAGGCCGCCCAGCCCGGCTGGCCGCTTTCCCGCGTTTTATGCATAGATACGACTCCCCGTTCGCCTGCCATATTACTCTGCACACGGATACCCAGCAAAAAAAAAAAAAAAATTGTACAGATTTAGCGCCGGCTCGCAGCTCTCGGGGTGATTGAAGCCATTAGCACATCGGACTATCACACGGCCGTGAACCCAACTTTGAAACCTGATCAATAAAAACGGCGAGGCAAGTCTGGGAAGTCGGTGCATGGGGCAAAGAACAATCTCCGCAATACAAAGCAATTGCGGAAGCGCTTTTAATTCGCCAGCGGACACGCGATTATTCGCATTCCTGACAGATTATTCGGCCCGAAGAAGTTTATTTGCAATGCAAAACCGAATGCGCTGCTCCCGCGAAGTTGATTTTATTTTTTTAACGGTGTAACAAAGTCGTCTTTTCATTGGAGGAGGGCCACTGTTCTGCTCTTGTTGGCGTGCCCGACAGCAACAGGCGGCACATTAGCCGACAAAATGGTCCATTTATAGCGAGCGCTACTCCACTCAGAGCACCGCAAGAACGCTCCCATGATACTCAGGAGGCCCCCGGGGCGCGGCGGGCCTCGGGTCTCGAGCGGTGCTCCAGCAAGACAGCCCATCGGGGGAAAAAATATAAGAGAGCTCAAAATTATGTCCGGCTAGTTGGCCAGGTACTTTTCCTAGCCGGCCACGCTCCGGCGAGTCTCAGTTCCGCGCGGGGTGCTCCAGGAGAAGAAGTGGGTTATGGCTATATGGTCGGCTGGGGCGCGGCAAGGCAAGCTGCCTATCATTTTTTAAATATTTTTTTTTCGTGCCGATTGCACGGCGCTGGGAGTTCAGCCGGTAGGTCTCCACGCCCGCGACGGACGGACGGCCCCGCCGAAGATGGTCCACGGCCGGATCTTTCCATGCCTTCCAGGCCCCCCACCACCGCCGCTCGTGACGTCAAAGGAAGACCAAGTGCATCGTCTCCCGCCGCCTCCAAGGACGACCTGTATGCACGGCCCGCGACTCCGTGACGTCGACGTCGGCAGCCCGAACTCCCAGACTCGCACGGGCACTAACACACACAGCCACTCACACCGACACACACCCTAATGAGTTCTGCTTTCTGCTCGCGGTGCGGGATGCGTCTCGCCTTCGTTGGGGCCGCGGGCTGCCGAAGTGGCGAAGCTGGTCTAGTCGCGTCAACCTGTCCGGAAGCCCCTCGCCGCGAGCGAGACGCGTTCGCGTTATCAAAGCGGCCGCGCTCGTCCGGAAGAAAGAATGTCCACGAAACGCGGCTGGAAATAAAAGGTCATTAGTGTGCCACTTTGCGGGTCGCGGCGGCCGAGTCAAACGAGTCGATTCTGGCGGGCCGCGGTCGCGCCCACCAGCGCTCTGTCTCTGTCGCACTCACGGGGCGTCCCGTCGGGGTGCGGGAGAGACAGAGCGACGAGCCACTGTCCTCCGCTGTGCCCGCCAAAGGACGACTCCCAGGACGTCGCGGAAGTGCCCCATTTCGATGAGCGCCCCCACGCCCTCCATCAGCAACACGCCCCCGCAGCAGCAAGGCTGATTCGACCAGGGTCGCTCCGTCCCTCTCGCACTCATGGGGCGTCCCCTGTGGGTGCGAGAGAGACAGCGTTGATTCAGGTTTAAAAAGCGCCTGCGGAGGCGAGGGTAGGCCGTCCCGCAGCACAGCCGTGTCCGCCGGGCCGGCCCGCCGCGCAGGGGCTGTAGCGCCTGCGGACGTCGGGGTAGGCAGACCCGCCGCACTCGCGCGCAGCCGGGCGGCCCAACGCGCAGGGGCTCCAAGTGCTTCACTGCAGGGACGAGCGGACCGGGGAGGTTTAACGGTGGCGAGTCAAAGGGCGGAGGCGACGCCGACGACGCGGCCCGAAGTGTAGCCGAAGTGCAGCCGAGTGCACGGGAGGCTGACGCGGCTGACGCGCTGGCGGGGCAGCCACAATGACAACAATGGCAGAGTCCTCATTGCCTGACAAAGAACGAAAGTCGCTTTCCGGCCTTTCCGGTCCCAAGCGGCCAACAATGAAATTGCGTTCCGGCGTTCCGGCGCCCCGGGCCGCGTGTAGAGTCACCGCGGCGCCTGCCTCGCAGTGCAGGACGGCACGGCACTGTAGGATGAGCGTCGCTGTCTCTCTCGCACTCACGGGGCGTCGCGCAGAGGACAGAGAGAGACTGCTCGGAATCAGCTGGCTGACGGTGACGGCACGGCGCCTCGGGGTGGCGCCCGCTGACTACAGCTCGCGCGCTCTCTCTCTCTCTCTCTCAGCCCACTCGTGGGTTGGAGTGGAACCGCGCCACAAATACACGCACCTACTATTACCCCGGTTGCGGAGTGGTTCTGATTTTTCTCCCCAATTACCCAGCCAGCATCCAGCCAGGCAGTGACGGGCCCGCCCGATCGGGAGCCGACGGCGGTGGCGAGCAGGCTTCGGGGATCACGTTGGCGACGACGAGACTGCTTCCTGTTTCTACCGAGCTCTCCACTTCCGCTTTTAGGGCCCTTCCGTCACCGCCCGATCGGCCTGACCCCACCAGGCAGGGATTAGTTCGCGTCTCCCATGCCGCCTTTATGGCGGGGCCTAGCCTCACACCGGGAGAGCCCCCTCGGGGTTCATCCCGGTTCATCATCGCCCAGTGCATGATGGTGGTGGCGCAACCAGCACCGCGCGCGCTGTGTGTGTGTGTGTGTGTGCGGAGGACGGCGGAGGTAGGTGCTGACCCGAGGCGTCAATCCGACGCGCGGTGAACTTTCTATGCGCGCGTTGGTTGTTGCTCGTCTTGCGTCACAGAGCACCGTATTGTTGTGGTCGTCTCTCTCTCTGTCTCTGTCACACACACAAACAAACACATCACGCCTCTGCCGCTCTCTCTCTCTCTCTCTCTCTCTCTCTCTCTCTCTCTCTCTCTCTCTCTCTCTCTCTCTCTCTCTCTCACGCACACACACACACACACACACACACACACACACACACCACAAAGCGCTCGCCCAGAGGCATCACGCGAAGACGGGACGGTGTCACTGGAGGTGAGAGGATTGCTTGATTCTGCTGTCGCGTTCATTACTGCACCCCACACACACACTCACACACTTACACACATACACACACACAAATACACCCACACTTGAGAAAAATGGCCGCGTCACGTGCATCACGTGAAGTGCACGTGGGTGTGCATTTCCTCCGCACTTGCAAGGTCGGCACGCAGAGCGGACGCAAAGGGTCGTCTCTTCGCACCGCGGCGGCGAGCCCCTGGGGCGACAGAGACAGAGCGACTCGTCGGAGTCGGCCCGCGAGGGGCGCGCGCACAAACCGCCAAGCCTCCCGGTCGGGTCTCCGCGGGCTCAGCGCGCGGGGCGCTCGGAAAGTGGGGACTAATTTCGGCCGCGCTATTGCGAGAGGTCGATCTTCGATCTTCGATGTGGACACCTCTCTATCTCAAAGCGCCAGCCCACTGCAAGAACACGAGTTTTTCTGGGGTTTACGAAGGGGATTTCAGAACGGCCCCGCACGGCACGCCTGCTAATACCTGCAATAACAATCCGCGGCGATTGCAGGCAGACACCGAGATTCTCTCTTTCCTCGTCACACACGCACGGAGCGTCCCGCATGGGTGCGAGAGAGACAGAGCGACGTTGTGTCAGGCAGAGCGCCCGCGGGAGGCGGGGTAGGCAGCCACGTCGCACAGCGGCGCGCGGCGGGACCGCGGCCAGCTTGGCCCCGCGGACTGGTTCCGCCGGGTGCGAGAGAGACAGAGCGACGAAGTGGTTCATCGGAATCGTTGGCCAGGCAGGCCAGGTGCAGTGACAGGTCAAAAATGCCCGTCGGTCCGGACTTTCCTTTCGCTGGCAAGGCTGCACTAGGCTGCACTAGGTTTCCCCCCCCCTTCCAATCGTCCGGGCGTCCGGGCCGCGAGGCAGGGCCAGGCGGGGCCCATAACGAGGACCCGCTCTGATTCCCGGCAAAAGGGATCAATTTGATCCGCGGTCTCCAAGTGGCACAGTGCGCTGCGCGCTGCGCCCGGGCTGCCAGCTCGGCTGCCCGCCTGGCACACGCACCGCGCACCGCGCACCGCGCTCCCTAATAGCTAAGTATCCGCTGCGCCCAGCCTGCCAGCGGCTGCGAGCCTCGCTAGCCTCGCTCGCGTACTTTCGCCGATTCCCGGACGATAGCGACGCCCGCGTGGTGGAGTCCAGGTCCACGGCGAACATGGCGAACACCGCGTCCAGGACGCAGCCCTCGACGCGCTGCAGGCCGAGTGCGAACGGCGGCTGTGCCTTCGCACTCGCCGTACGAGTGCGAGGGAGACGGCACTGCATACGGAATCAGCCCGCCGCCTCCCAGCCCAGCCCAGCCCAGCCACCGGCCGAACGCGCGATCGCTCCCCGCAGTCCGCTTCGCAGTGGATCGGACTCAGTCATCGCGCGGCCGACCTAACCTCAAAGCAGCGGCCGATCGACGCGGCCACCTCGGCGGCCTGGCGCGGCGCGGGCTGCCAGGCAGGCAGCGATCGGAATGGAAACCAATGGAAACAGCCTGGGCCGCAGGCCTGGACGCGCAGGCAGCGCCGACGCCACACTCACCTGGTCGTCGATCGGATCGCTCATGGTGGCGACTCTCACTGGCTTTTAATTAGCTGCGTCGTGCATCGGTTCGAAGTGCGTCGCGGCCCCGGGCACTGGGGCGCAAGGGTCAAGGCTCGGCGTTGGCGACGCGAGGCGACGCGAGGCGAAGCGACGCGCGCAGTGCTCGGCTCGGCTGCTTCGGCTTTGGGTCTTTGGGTGTTCCCTCGGTTCCCTCACGCAACGGCGGTGCCCGGCCCGGCCCGACCCGGCCGCGAGCAGGCAGGACGAGTTTTGCCGGTCCCCCACCGCCAGGACGCCAAGACCGGCACGCCGGGTAACCCGTCCCCGAAGCCCGAAGCGCGCCAAACATTCAAATCAGAGGCCGTGCAGGCCGTGCACATGCACCGGCCGACGACGCGAGGGCTCGCAGACAGTGCAGGCGCACTCCGCCGCCAGGGGCGCCACCGGGACTCACCTTGGCGCGGTTGCCGTTGACCTCCGGCGGGGGCGGCGGCAGCGCGACGTCCTTCATCTTGTCGTCGGCGGGCGCCGCGTTCTCGATGAGCATGGCGATCCTGGAGGGTCCTGGCGCCAGGCCGTGGCGCCGCACGTCGCACCGACTCACAGAATGACTCTCTCCGCGGCGTCTCTCCGGACGGCGCCGCCTAGAGTCACCGTCCCCGTCCCCGCCACGCGCCGCCGGCTAGGGCCGCACCGCGACGCCCGCGACGCCCGCGACGCCCACCCTGGACGCCCGCGCCGCGCCGCGCACCGCGGGGGAGGCTTCCTGCGAGCAAACAAAGACAGTACAGCGACGGGCAGCGGACGGGAACCCGTCGGGATTCCGATTTCGGGTGCATCTCGCCGCCGCGGCGCACCGCGCGTGATGTTCGGCGTGTACTCCCTGCCGCGTGATTGCCACGATGACGTACTCCAACCGGTTTCCCCACCCGAAAAACCTACTGCAGAGCGATCCCGAACAATGCTTCCGTCGCTCTGTCTCTCTCGCACCGCCGCGAGGCGCCCCGCGAGTGCGAGAGAGGCACAGTTCAGAATCCCCCTGCAGCAGTCCCCGTACACGCGTGGTGACGATGATTAATCACAACGAGTGATTAGACCTCATGTTTTCGTCGCGCCGTCTCACAGTGGGCCAGACGACCGGTGGAGGCGGACAAAACTCTTGACGCGTTTCGAGCTCCAGAGTCGCTGAATGGGACTCGAACCGAACGTGTGACCCCACCAATGGATTGCTCTCCGAACGAGGAATCCATTGATGGGGTCACACGTTCGGTTCGAGGCCTGTTTAGCGACTCTGGAGCTCAAAACGCGTCTAGAGTTTTGTCCGCCTCCACCTGTCGTCTGGCCCACTGTGCGTCTCTCTCTCGCACCCGTACCAAACGCCCCGCGAGTGCGAGAGAGACACTGTCCGGAATGAGCGTGCACACTCCACACGCAAAACGAACCGACTGGCCGCTGGTCTAGTGTTCCGGTCGCTACACTGCTAATTAGAGAAAAGTCTCCGGATGGTGGTTGGTGGAGTGCGAGGCCGCCCCACTTACGCCTTCCGCCCCCCGGGTTCGAACTGCGCAAGGCCTTGCAGTGTGGTGGCATAGTAAAAGGCCGTAAAACCGAGGGGCCGACGCGCAACACGCGATGGCGCCGCGAGCCGGTCCGTGGCACCCGCAGAAGAATGGACCCCACAGCCCTGGCACCGTTCTGAGGTGACCGTCGTGTCCCGTCCTGCCGCGTCGTCTGCCTCCGTCTGTCGGCGGCGTCGGCCTGACGCGACGGCCGACACACTGATGGAGGGCTGTGGGAACGTGCACTGTACACTGCGCACTGTACAGCACGCGCGCCCAGCCGCATCCCCACCACGCAGCAGCAGTAGAAAAACACTCGAAATTCTTACTTTTACCGTCGTGTTTCCGTCCCGTTTGAAACGAAATGGAAAGGCCGTCGCCGCGGTCGGCAGCGCCTTGGTCTCCGTGTCGTCCCGACCACAATCACATTTGCAACGAGGAGCCGGTGGTCAGCCGTGCTCTGTCTCTCTCGCACCCCCGCGGCACCGCGGCGCGCCCCGTGAGTGCGAGGGAGACAGAGCGACATCACCCTGCTGCGCGGCGCGGCCGCCAAGGACTGCGAGAGACTCAAATGCGCGGCCCTGGAGCGCGCGGCTGCCGCCATGGCGTGGCGCAGGGAAGGACCAGGCCCCCTCGCGGGCAGTGCCAGAGAGATAGAGCGTCGTCTGCGAGCAAGGCCCGTCCTGACGTCGCAGTCGATATCCGCACCTCGAAGTTAAAATATCCGTCTCTCTTTTTAGCGTGTCGCGTCGCATTGACAATGGCGGCCGTTTGACCGCGACCGCGGCGCGACGCGGAAAGGCGGGGGAAACGCGGACGAGCGGACGCCACTCATGACCTGCTTCTCGGCACCGCTTTCGTCTGTCTCGCTCTGTCACTCCCGCGGTCAAGGCGCGCGTCCGAGCGAGAGAGACAGCAAATGAGCCTGCTGGAGTGGCGGGTACGCGGTGCTACGCGGTGCTACGCGGTGCGCGTGCGTGCCCTAGCGGCCGTACATAGCCGGCGACCTTGTGGCGGCTCTGGTAGTCGATCCCAGTGGATCGGCGGCCGGGGCGGGGCGGGGCGGCCGGGCAGGCGATGCCGGAATGGAGGATAGCGCAGCGCCGGCGAGCTAGGCGACGGGACCACGGCGGGGCTTGACGCTTGCCTGGCGAGGCGGCTAGAAAGCGCTCGGCGAGCCCCACGAGGGGCAGGGCCCTGCCGGCGAGGCTAGAGGCTCTCTAGGCGAGGCTAGGACCGGACGCTTAGAGACCCAGCAGCCTGGCGCCGACAGCGCCGTCCACCTAGCGCGCGGAGGCACACTGGAAAGGCCCTCCCGCGCGTCCCTCCCGCAGTCACACACGAGCGCGGGAGCGGTGCCCCCCTTCCCCCGCGATGCCAGGACCAGGGAGACTTTCCAGGATTCCAGGATTCCAGCGCCGGGAATGGACGCCCGGTCCAGCGTCCAGCCGCGCTGATTGCCTGATTCGGCCGATAACGTCCGGGCGTTACGTCAAGGGCCTCCTAGCCACACCTAGCCTGCCTGGCCTGCCTAGCCCCATTCCGAACGACCGTTTCGTCGCTCTGTCTCCGTGCGGCGTCCTGTGCGAGTGCGACAGAGACAGAGCGGCGAAACCATCCTTCGCAATTAGTCTAAACTGCTCTCTCTCTCGCACTCACGAGGCGAGCCGAAGAGGTGCGAGAGAGAAGCACTGCGGCCTGGTGACGCACCTGTAAACCGCCCTGCAGCAGGGCCCCCTCCCGACGGGCCGCGCCAGTTCACCATTCATGGATTCCCAACAGGTTTCGTTTCCGCGTCCCGTCCGGAACAAACCTCCCGTCCGTCCGTCCGGTTTGTTGTTGTTTTGGTCCTGCAGTGGCGGTGCGTGGCGCGCTGCAGGCTGCGGCCGAGCAGGGCCTGCAGGGCCGAGGGAAGGACCAGAGGACCAGCCTAGCCGCCCCGCACGCCCCGCGCGCCCCGCCGTCTCTACTCCTCCGCTCCACAACTTTCACGGGGCTCGTCGACTCGTCGCTCCCGAGACCTGGAGGACCTCCCCGGGGAGTGTAGGGAGTCCCGGGGACCCCGCACAGTGGGCCAGAAGACCGGTGGAGGCGGCCAAAACTCTCAACGCGTTTTGAGCTCCAGAGTCGCTTAATGAGACTCGAATCGAACGTGTGACCCCATCAATGGATTGCTCTTCGAACGAGGAATCCATCGGTGGGGTCACACGTTCGGTTCGAGTCCCATTTAGCAACGCTAGAGCGCAAAACGCGTCTTGTGGCCACCTCCACCGGTCTTCTGGCCCACTGTGCCCCGGCCTGCCCAGCCTGCGCGGCCGCGCCCGGCGGGCACTAACAGCTCGGCGGAGCGAAAGGTGCTAAAGGAAGGGATCGAGTGCCAGTTCCGCTGATCGCCGGGATGTTGTTACGATCGCATGAAAAGAGACACTCGCCGCGACGCTCCGTCGCTCCGTCTCTCTCGCACGCGTACGGGACGCCCCGCGAGTGGGAGAGAGACAGAGCGACGAAAGCACTGTTGTCCGCCGCGTGCCGCGTGCCGTATCGCGTCGCGCTCCCTTTTCTCCTAGCCGCACGGCGGCGTCCCACCACACCGCGCACCGCAAGGTGCACCAGCCTCTCAAACGAGGAACGAGGACATGACTGGGAGAAATTGAGAAATTGCGGCGGGCCAAGTCAAACACGTGCGTCGTTTGCCTCGGCGACGGCCAGCGGCACTCAGCCGGCGACATGCCGAAGGACGTCGTAGGCCGCGGCGAGGCCGTGCCGGCCGCGCTAAGACGAGGCATTGCCAACCTGCCCTGGTTTCCCTGGTTCGCGGTTGGCCGGCCTGCCCCCTCCACCGGCCTGCAGTGTGCCAGTCTGCCAGTGCGCCCGTAGTGCCCTACCTCGGTCAATGCACTGCACTGAGTGAAAGGCAAAGGCACCTCGCCGTCATCCTCCGTCCTCCCCGCACCCATTAGAGTCCAGGCGCCGCGCCAGCGCGCCAGCCAGCGCTAGACCAAGCCAGGACCAAGCCCGGCGCAGGGCCTGAGCAGGTTGTTGAAGGCGGCACTAAACTAATCCATCTACACTCCGAAAAAAAAAAAAGATATGCACCCGTTTTGGTCGGTTCAAATTTTCCCGCATTTCGATGAGAACTCAGCCCCGCCCCTATCGGGCTTCCCTCTGGACTTCCCTCCGGTATTCACTCCCAGAATTCCCGTCTTGTCGGGAAATTTCCCCCGCTTTTCTCCTGAACGGTTAAGCCCCTGGATCCGAAGGCAATGGAAAACTGTTTCCCCTGCCTGGATTATTCGGACGAAAAGTTCAGTGCCGCCACTGGAGACTGATTCCACACGGAGCGCTTTCGTCGCTCTGTCTCTCTCGCGCCTGCACGGGACGCCCCATGAGTGCGAGAGAGACAGAGCGGCGACAGCGATGCGCGGAATCAGCGAACGTGAGCTGCCGCCGCGGCAGACTCGCGGAAGGATTCTTCTTCTCAAGTACCCATCGCACCGCGGACGCTGTGGTGGCCATCGCTCGTGCGTCCTTGTCCTTGGCCCGGCTCTGCCTTTCTGTCTCTGTCCAACTAATGCCTCCCCGACTTACCGTTCGGCTTCTGGCGTGCAGGACGCACTACTCCTCGGCGTGCAGGACGCGCCGTCCTGGTGCTGCGGTCCTCACGGTCTTTGGCGCTGTTAGTGTCGGTGTTTCCTCGGAGGCTCCAGCCAAGCTCCAGCGCGGCTCCAGTCGGCACTGTCACTGAGGCCGGCACCTCCACTGCGTGGAACAACGCGGAGCAAGGTGCAAGCGACACCGGTGCCGCCACTGCCGCGCGTTGAGTCCGAGTCCGCCAGTCCGGTACGGTGCGCTGTGCGCGCTGTGCGTCTCGGCGGCTCTGATGGGCTACTGGCACTGCTGGTCCATCTCCCCGGTCCCCGCTCTCGGCACTCAGTCAGTGCGCCGCTCAAGCCACTCTCCGTCGAGCCGCTAGGGTTTCCCTCCACTCCGCAGCTCCACTCCGAAGCGCGCCGCCCGCGCTAGCCCGCGCTGCCCGCGTCCAGAGCGGTGGCGGTACCAAGCGCTGCGGTGCGGCCAGCTGCGGCCTCGCCTGGCCGACCTGCGCGCCGCGCGCTGTGCGCCCTCTGGCGGCCGGCACCCCCACCAGTGGTCTTCCCTCGGGCCATGCCGGGCGGGGCGTGAGACTCACCGACTAGGAGGTCGTCAGTAGTGTGGTGTGTGGGTGGTTGGGCAAGGTTTTATTAATCATAATTAAAACACAGATGTCCATTTCATCTCTTTTTTTGCATTGTTTATTATCTACTTTACTCAGGAAAAAAAAAGAAGGGAGGTTTTGCAAAAGTTTTGCTTTTTGCAATCCCATTACATCACTTCTATCTTGTTATTATATTCTCATTCAACACGAATAGAAACACAGTGGGTGTGCCAGGAGGCAGTAGGCACCCCCCTCTCAGAGGGTTTTCTGAAATTTAACATGGAGCTTAACACTTCTCTAAGGAATCAACATCAGAAAAAGAAAAAATAGGGGAAGAAAGAGACCTAATTTAAAAGACACAAGGATAAAGAAAAACGACTGACAGGCCTCTCCTAACTGGCTCTACTCACTGTGTCCTGGTATGACATAAGTCACACACTTACTAAAATGTAGTTTCTTGTGATAAGTTATTCAACAACAAGGAGAAAACCGACCAAACACACATAACTTCCTCACACATATGTACTCATAGTATATTTTCTTATAGCAATATTATTTCATAATATAGATACTATAATATGTTTAATTATTTCAAAAATAAAACAGTCTCACACCCACCATTCTGGCTTCTCCTCGTTCCTGAATAATCAAATCTTTAATATTGTAAAAGTAAATCCCTAACAATAACATAACAAGGTACAAGTATTGGTTATTTTAGTGAGACTTAAATAACAATCATCCATTACTAAAAATATCACAAAATTGATAAAATGAGAAAATACTGAGCCACTGTCATGTTAACTGCAGGATCACGGGCGTGGCGTGCTTTGGCTCACGTCACACATCTGGTCTTTCAAAAATATATTCAACTAGTTTTACTGGCACTGGGCCAGAGCACTGGGCCAGGGCCAGCCTACGGCAGAGAGTCCAGGGTTTGTTACTGTGCGGTTCTGCACAGCAAAAGGAGCGACCCACACTAGTAGCCGCTTCAGATCACTTCCTGCAAACAGTCTCCTGAACGGTATTCTTGGGACGGGGAAGGGGCTGGGAAAGGCACATTTAAACTTTCGCACCACACAACCATTAAAGTTTAAGGAAAAGTTTTAGACAGTTCAATTTAGTTAGTTAATAAACAAAGGGTTTGTACGTAAAATCAAAAACCATTTGTAATGCTTAGCATGGCTTTTTGGCATGGCTATGCACTTTCAAGAAATAAGCAAGAAGTGTGAAGCAAGCCAGCCCCAACACACCCTAGCAGCCCAACCATTAAGGAGACAAACAGATGCTTACATGAAGTGAATGTAAGTTGGAATGCAAGGCATTCAAGTTGGAGGGGCATAAGCATCGCATTTTATGTGCATGACCTATGCAGCTTTCTGCGCTTAGCACACGCCGGCAGCACCAGATGACAACACAGTCCATGGGTAAGAATCAAAGCTAATTGCATCAACACTTTCTGGCAAAATTAGTTTAACATTATTAGAAGGCGTAAGGAAGTTTCCCAAGCCATAACAAAACAAAAGTCAACACAAGCAATCACTAAAAGTTTATACAAATTTCTAAATGGAACAATGACAATATTGAAAACACTAATTTTACCCATGGAAAGTTACGCTGATGTCATACAGTAAGCCAGAAATATTGACAATAGAGGTTGTAGATGACCATTGACATGGGCAGAGAAGCTAAAAGCAAGATTCCAGAGAAAATTTTAGGGAGACGAAAGTCTAATTATTTCAAATAATTGAAGATAACGTCTCTAAAAAGATTGCTAGCTAAGCTATAACTGCAGATCAAGCAAAGCATGACTTTTTCCATTACTATGAATTGAAGAAAGACATGATTGAAAATGCACAACCAAAGAAACTCTAAATACTTTCCTCAACAGTATTTACAAACACTTTTAAAAATGTGATATTTCTGTACCTGAACAGCTCAAAGCAACAGAAGCAACGGGAGCAGCAGCAGTTCAGCAAATACACCAGTTGGAAGCAGAGCTTAGACTGGCAAATGCGCTGTTAGGGGATCTTGTATGAAGCAGGCAACCATAAATCAGGTTCGCCATTATTATTAAAATGACATGGCTAGTGAAGATCTCGCGTAAAGTGATGTTAGTAAATATCTTATGATCCCCAGGAAAACAGTCAATAAAAGACTGGCATTAAATGTTTTGTCCTAACTGCTTGCTGTCCGTCCAGCCCACAACAGTGAGATTCAACTAACATCAAAATATGGACCTAATGTACCAGCTACAATGGGAGTATGCGTATACTAATAGAAACATGCAGGATAAGCTATCATAATGTAAGAGTACAAGCTAAGCACATTCTCAGTTAGATACAATAGAAATGGACAGGGTAGAATCCATATATTTTGTTAACCATGGGAATAAGCATCCAAGCTAAACCTATTTCTTTCTTGTTGCCTGCATGACCCAGCGCGCAGGGTGTCCAGTCAAGCTTTTTGCTAGAGTAATGGCTCAGCAATGGCCCACTAGAAGCTCCCTGGTTGCAGTGAGCCCTTCATGCACCATGCACACATTCACTCACAACCACAGATAGTATTTTAGGCCATAACATTCGGAATCCCATATTATTGTAGGAATGCTAGATTGCCTGAGCATTCGACTTGAGAACTGTGTTTAGTCACTTCTAGGGCCAGATTACTTTGTTACTGATTACATATAATGTAATTATAATATTAACAATATTCATAAAAACCATATTATTTATGGGCCATTGTCACATTCCAAGAGGATTGCAGTTGAATGTGAGAGCAGATGGATAGAAGTAACACACAACGTGTGAATGTAATGGGGTGATGACAACAAGCAGTTATGAAGAAACAGCAGTGTCAAACTTTAATACTAACAGTTCACCAGATGAGGGTTAAACGTCCTGATAATGGGTGAGGTGGTAATGGCAAAGGACAGTGAGTCTAAACTAACCAGGGAAGGAGGGAAGGCATAAAGCTAGGTCACTGTTGTATTGCCTGCCACCTCTTGACTCGCATCCCTAACATGTCGTCATGGCGATCAATTGTTTAGTCTCTGCACCCAACATATAGTTTGACTCCAAACCCAGCAATTTCAAAGAGAAATACATACATACAAACATAAAATGACTTCATTATTAGGTTTGTAATAGGCTAAGTAGCTTTATACAAATTTAATAAGGATGAAAGAAATAGTGTTTTACATTGGATGTTTGACAAAGAAGAAAACAAAAAGGATTAACTTTTTCTCATACACTTATCTTGAAACAGTATAGATAAAAATACATACCTCAATGTCCAGTACAGGATATCACATTCACATCAACAACAAACCTTTATTGTGTATAAGTGTTACTATTTATCACTGTCGGTGCCTTTTCATAGGGCAAATACATGGCTTATCACTTTGGGAAAAGATGCGTAGATGTACGCATACTAAGTTCTGGAAGGATACAATGAAATGAAATCAAAAGGTATGTGAGAAATCACATACAGAATGTTTTGGTAAATAGTGCTTTGTTGCACATCAGCGCAAACCACTTAAATTTTCAACGACCACTCGTAAATCAGAAACAAAATGAGACATATAAAAGACACTTTGTTCTCCTTAAAATAAAGCAAAAGGGGAAATAATGTGGCACTTTTTTTTGTGACGTCTGAGAGGTAAAATCTGCAAGGAAGGTGCAGGCAGTCAACAGGTTGATACCACATTAAGAGAGCTACCTATAGTCTTCAATTTACAAGTTGGTCAGTACCATGGTTTGTTTGTTTGTTTGTTCTTTAGTTCTTAATGTCTACTCTGTACAGCCTGCCCTCACACTTTCAATTGACTAGAACCAAGATCACTTTCTGGCGACGCTTGACAGAAACTCCACTGTTGCAACATCATAAATATGAGAAAAAGTTTTCCTTCCTAAGAAATAAAAACATTTTCATTTTTCTCTTAAAATTCGTTTCTTTAAGGACATACTTTAAGACGGCAAAAATCAACACCTAACAGTAACAATTTGGATGTAATGATGTAGTGAGCAGAAAAAGATTCTGCCAAATCGTTGCACAGTGAGATGTATCCAAACCGATGGTTTCATCTCCATCGGTCTTGGTTCCTTCCCAGACAAAGAACCACATAAGATATAACAGATTGATGGTCAAATAAACTCCTTAATACCTAAAGTGCTGTATTTTTTTTAAACTTCCACAAGCCCAAATGAAAGATATTTTTAAAACAAAACATATATATTTATATATATAAAAAGAAGAGAACACAACTCTCTATTTTCATTATGATACAAATATCAAGATAACATGGCAAAAACAATTAGAAACCTCTCATTTTCTGTGAATGGCAGTTTGATCCATTCTTTCACTCACTAAATATTTCACGACACATTTTCACTGAATAGAGAACTAACCCCTCAACGGTTAAGTAATGCAATGAGAACTAGGCTTGGCATCTGCCCTTGTGTGCATGTTAAGAGTAAAAATCTTAATCAGTTCAGAACTTTCCATCAAGCTTGATTATACCTAAGGCAAACATATCGAAGTAAGTAATGTAATAATATATGACTTTCCAGTTGTGATACAGATACTTCAAGATACAATATACCATCATTGTCTTTTACGAGATTTGAGTGAATGGATACAGAGAAGAGATTACAACCTGCCAGCTGGCAACTGCTTAGTGACAAAGAAACAGGAAAAAAAAGACCTTCTCTTTAAATATGATAAAATACAAAACTAGATCAATAGTTTTTCTAGATGTGCTACAATAAATAACATGCACAAGTCTCAAACAAACTAGGGGTAATATCATTCACATTTATGTTCTCATTGCATATAGAGAGATACTTTTCTTTCTTAAAAATCAATCATAACTAAAACATAAAACAAAAAAATATATATATTCATATATATATTTATATATAATATAGTGAGTCATTGCATGACCAGTTTAGGTAGGATAATAATAGTAATAATTGTAATAACCATAATAATAATAATAATAGTAAAGAACATACCCTTGGAACAAAAATCTTGTTTTATAAACAACAAAACAAACAATTATCATGAACAAAACAAAACAGTTTGGTGGTCAGTAGGATGGGTGGGAAGGCAGGCAAAAACACATGAACTAGTTTAAACTTATCATTCATGAGGCTTTGAGTGTTAGGGATTCACACATGTCTGCATGTGGCTCGCTGGAGGCAATGCAATGGGTATATGGTAAAACTTGCATTGCCGACGGCTGCACTGACCCCTGGCTGCGTCACGACACACTGTGACCCTCATTTCCCGCACCTCCACACCACAGCCTGTGCAACAGATAAACAATACCATGAGCACCATAGGCTGTCAGAAATATCAAACTTGGGCGAAACATGAGAAACCTACCTTCCTGAAGATGAACAAATTTGCAAGTCATTCGATTGCAAAGCTGCCGATTAAAATCTTGGCACACCGGGAGGGTGTCCAGTAACTGCAAACAAACACAGAAATAATTTTATATTATTAATTGAGCGACACTTTCTTGGAGGAAAAATATTAGCCTTAAACCAACCACATAACATTAGACACTATATTTGTAATATCTTAGTTTTCCTCACATTCATATGTAACCCCCCCCATCATATATACTTTAATATCTCAGAGTGCCAATAACAGACTTCTAATTTGAATATTGGTTCAAATTTGATTTTAGATTAAATGCAACAACAAAAGTTAACAATTGACAGAATTTTATTGAGGCAGACTTAGCGTAACACATGCAAGATTGAATATCCAGACAAAATTCAAATGAACAACAACAACAAAAAAAAGAATTTAAGAGTAAAAAAATAAATTTTGAGGCAGTTAAAAAACAAACAAAATAGCTACAGTAGAAGATCATGAGGATTCTCATGTAGACATGCATCAAAAGAAGTGGTGGGTGCACATGCACACTAAATGGCTGCTGGAAAAAATAACTGCATGCAACGGAACAAAGGCGAAAACCGCAAGAGCACTAAATCTCACTGACTCAAACTATATAAAGTGAGCAGCAAGCCCAATGAACTTTTGTTCATTCAATAGGAAACTTATCTTAAAACCATATTAAAAATATATAGTAAAAAAAATATTACTGCAAGAGCAAAACTTGGAGGTTTCTCTTTACTTAAAAGAAAAAAAAAAGAAAAAGAAAAAAGAAAGGCACAACTGTTGACCCCACAAGATTAAAAAAGTTTGAGAATATTTCTTATCTGACGTCTCGTTACTGTGCTGGAAGAAGAGAATCAGTGTGTGTTTGCACAGCACACGTGATTAGCTGTTTAACATACAATTAAGTTCATTGTAATTGCAAAATGACATGAGGTTACTCATTCAAAATTTATGAACCTCCAGTGAACCTTAGTAAACAATTTGCATAAGAAATTATTTTATGAAATATTCATTAAGTAAAATATGTAGACGGAATTGAATACTACAAGTCGAAGAATACCTGTCCTTGGTCGTCAGTGTAGATCACATAGGGAGCGTTTGCAGGACTGCAAGCTGGAGCCGGCCCCACCATGCAGCAGCAGCAGCAGCAGCAGCGGCATACAAAGCATTCGAGCGAGCGTTCCATTCAGCATTGGTGTGTGCAGAGTCGCACAGTAAGATGTGGCAAGTAAACAAACAGACAGGCAGCTGGCAAGCTTGAAATAATACAACTTCTGGAATAAGCTGCCGCCCGGTGTGGCCACAGGCTCATCCGTTAAATTAGAGAAATAAACACAAGAGAAAAGAAAAGGGCAAAATTAATTTGAGCATGCATTAAAGCAACCAGATCCCACTCAGTAACATGCCGCTCAAGAGTGAAAGAAATTTCAATGCATTGTATCCATCATCAAACAGGTCTGTTTGGATTCCCCGTAAGCATTTTAAAATAAGATTGTCTTTCAACAAGAGCCATCAGTTTTAGTAGGGCCGATCACTGAAATGGTAAGGTACAACACTGAAAGGGATAAAAGCCATGGAAGTTTTAAGTTACAATCACAATGCTACCAATCATAGATACTTGAAAATAATACCTTTGATCCACTTCTGACGGTAAAGCAACCATTTAATGACTACTTGGAAGTCACAGCATTGAAAGGAAATAAGTATATTCACACCAGAAAAAATACGGCTTTTCAAAATCCAAAATACTATTAATCCATTTAGGAGAAATTTATTTTCCCCACAATTCTGAAGCTATGTTCATTTGCTAGGTTTTGAAGCCATTGATATATGAACTCTCGGCAAAGAGCTCAACTTTGTTCGCATCGACAGCTAGCATTAACTGGATGTATCTCTTCATTTCAAAACTACACACGGCAACAATCAGCAAATGCTCAGCTTGCGCGATGGTTGATCAAGCTTTTTGAAAAGACTAGTGCATACACCTGGATCCAACAAAGCATGCTTTATGAAATAGATGTGCCAGGCTAGGGATTAATAGTTCCACAACCTTAGACAGAACAACTGATTGAGAAGAATAGTGTGCATAATGTCTACTTCTGCAAAATCAAAGTGGTAGACGATGAGAGGCAAACATAATGCCTTCTCTTAGATTTAATGTGACTTAATGTCACGACTTGTTTATTCCTTACACATATTAAAGCAGGCTTACTGATGAACCTGCTGTAATCCAAATGAAATGATTGCAGACAAATGGTTAAAAAAAGCTACACTGGTAGCACAGCACATTAATAACAAAATAAAGGTAATGTGAAAACTTTTTTTTTTGCCTGATCCAGAACAAAGATAACTGACATGTTAATTATTTATTGTAATTTTATTATGGGCCAAGAGAAACGTTCATTTCCAGAGGCATTGACTCAAATTTCGAGCTGAAGCTGAAGACACCTAAAATCATAAAATGGAGGCCAACGTTAAGAGAGGGAAGACAGTAGCTTAAGGGCAGCATGCGCTTGCGCACACTCACTCACACACACTCACACAAACCAAACAAGCGAATAACACGCTAAACATATTCATGTGAAATATACGCAGGGAAGCTTAGGAGTAACTTACTCTGCTCCAAAGCACCAAGTGTAAAATTGTTCCTTGTTTTAATGTGTTTTAATGTCCAATAATTAACTTTAAATTCTGTTTGTAATGACCAAATGACCAAACATTCAAAGAATTTGATAACAAACTCAAATAAAACTTTTGAAATGTAACATCAGTAATCCCCTTAAATGGAGTCTGACAGTATTCAATAAGAATGAAATTCTGGATTCTGCTCTGGAATCCAACCATGGAAAGAAAAGAAACTGTGGCAAACAAAGTTATATAAAATCTACGCATACATGCTTTGCTAGCATGCTGATGTTCTTTCACATGATGCAGCTCAAGCGATATGTATCCCAAGAATCAAGTATAAAATGCTGATATATACGTAAACCAGCACCCGTTATTACCCGGCAGACTGTTCCATGTTCCATGGGTCTGGCATCTGGCTGTGTGGTACAGGGTGTCAGGTTCGAGTACAAGTGGCTCAAGGTAGCCAAGGTGATTGTGAAGTGGGTAGTGGGTTGCGGTGGGCTGCAGAGTGGGCGGGCGGGTGGTTAGTTCTAGACCTTACCTCCACGTGCACCATGGCCAGCGAAGCGAACGCTAAGCTTCACAGCAGCGCAAAGAAGGGACACAACACGGGGAACTGAAAAATAAAAACTCTCTTCCATGGGCCAGATTAGAGGTGTACCGATGGCCGGAGTGATGCTGCCCGTGCAGTTGCACTGCTCATGTAGCCCACTCAAGAGAGTACGGAAACTGTGGAACAAATTAGTTCCATTCACTGTTAAATCTGGTCAGATATTTTCATACTGTGTTTGTAGTACGTTAAGGGACGAGTTATTGTGAATATCTGCGCCAAGTCTCGCCGAATGTGTGATCCTCGCTTGGCCAAATGGAGGCTTGTGAAACTGAGTAAGTAGGATATTTTCGAAGCAAGTGTTTTCCAACTCCACCGCACCCAGCTCAGGTCTCAGCATACAGCTACAAACACCGCATTCAAGAACATGGCAAAAAACAAAGCAAAGAGGCATCTTACAGTAGCAGGAATGTCTACTCCTTTCACACACAAATTCAGTAGTCATCAATAACAACAAACCCGCTAGGGCTGTTAAAGACAGAAAGAATATGCACAGTGTTCACAGCAAACAGACTCCTGGTTGCATCTATATTTAGCAGAGCTGTAGCATAGCCACTGAAACATGAGCTGTGTCTTTTCCTAGGCATCATGAGGCAAGACCTCCTAATAATTAAAACTCAGTTGCATAGCTTATAAAAAGACATTCATTTTTAATTCATAGAAAAAAAAAATCTGAAAAATGGTACATATTGCTTGGAAAGATAGTGCACTTAGCTGAAAATCGCTCACATAAGCAAGAATGAGAAGCATCTAACAAGTCATAGTTATTAAGAGGTTTGCCAAAGGTGTGCATGTGTTCGCTATAAAGCACACAATACGCTCCAAGAAAGGTGTGTTCTTCAGTTTTATACCATCAAGTGCAAGTATATTTGACTTTGTTTCTTTTTTTTTTTGCTATTGGAAAGAAAGAACGATGCATAAGGGATGGAATGTGTTAGCAAAAAAAGCATATGTACTGGAACCTTTAAAAATACATCACTATCAGGGCTGGGGTCTTTATATTCATTTTTGCACTGTATAAGCAATTTCTCCAGTCCCTAAATTTGCTTTCTTATGTAACAGCTTGTAGGAAGTATCTTGTCTTCGCAGTTGAAATAACTTGAAAATTCTGTACAAAACCCAGCTCACAAACGAAAAACAGAATCTACCACATATTACATTAAGGATACTAAAATAAAGAATGTAATGGAAGACAAATTTGACAAATATGAATAAATGGGAACTCCACAGAGAATGCAGAGTTCAGTCAGTTTCATTATGCAATAAACAGAATTTCAGAAAAGAGCTCTAACATAGACAGTTCACTCACGTGAAAGCCAGTTAGAAAGTGAGCTGGGCATGTGGATAGAGTCCACATGATACAGATAAAGCGTTAATAAGGTACTTCAAAAAGCTCAAGCATTGAGGTAAGTCAGTTAAAAAAAAGCATGAGGAATGGCCTTATCATTGTCAAGAATGATGAAGCGGATCTGGAGAGAGCGAGCAAAATGTAATTACTACAGAATAGGCAATGCACAGTGTGGGTCGCGTGTCTTGGCTGGCTGGCGTGATCTGGCATGTGGTTCAGCAGCTTAAGATGTCTACGCTCAGTTCCACAATCCATCCAACCTTTATTCTGTTTAACACCCAAGACAAATCTGGTACCGCTTGTCAATTAATTAGGATGCTAGTGTAACTGCCCACCCAAGCTCAGAATTGAACAAGAGCAGAAGCTTTCTTAAGTTATGAATACAATTCCAAGCCTTGCTTAGTCTCCTTCGGCCCAGCCACTGAAAGCAGAATGATTCAAACATAATGTGTTTCAACTGAATAGTGAAGGCAAAAAGCATCCTTACTACAAAATCATCGGTACCTCACTAGTCTGGAATGAGCGGGAAGGAGAGGATTTTCAGCTAGGGATTACTAACAGGGATGGACAGAAGTTTTCAGAGAGTGAGAAAAATAGAAGCATTAATAAAACAAATAAACATGCATTTTTCAAGCATTATTATTACAAATACTGTTTGGTGTTTATAAGTAACTTGCTCCTCATATATGATCTTCATTTTTTACAAGACATCAGAATGAGCAGTATGTAAGGAGAGTACAGTACAGCATAGAACACAATCAATGTGGGAGTACAGATCCAGTATGCAAGTACATACAGAGGAGTATACATGTGAATGGCAAATAAGCGTGACACATCAGGCAGCCACATCATCAGACCATAATTTTATCGTCGAGAAATTAAAAACAACCCAAAACCAAGATGTACATTCTTTTTGCCCTTTAAGTAATGATAATAATGTAATGTCTCAATAAAAAAAGTCATTAAAAAAAGTAGAACAAAACATTAAGACCAGGACAGCGCAATGCAGAAGGCACTTTGGTTGTGAATGCTACCCAATGCCAAACCAACTACTCATTGAGCGCACTCAGGGCATGAAGCAGTGTTCACACAGGGATATTTTTCATTGAATGCAAACTTAAAAGCAGTCGAGTGTTTGTGGGCTTGCAGGGTCAACAGGACTCGCAGTGGGAGTGTCAATGCACTCATTGCAGGCAAGGGCGTCTACGCTCCCAAACACTCCTCACTAAAAATTTCAGGCCACTCCAGATGAAGCAAAAATCAAAAGAATATTTATACTTGAAATAAAAAGTAAACATTTACTTTCCTAAAATTTCTTTTTTTGCGGCACACATTCTCACAAATGCCTGGCATGGCAAAAGCCGTCATTCCCTCCAGTGTACTACGGAACCTGAGAACTAGCTAAGTCAGCACGCACTTAGTGCAACATCATTGCATATGATGATGGATATACCAAACAATTAAAAGGGACTAAAGCCAGTCATCCTAACTGCCTGAAAGTAAAGGAGGTGCTGCACGGAAAGGAACTATTGGGAGTGTGGGCAGAAAAGCATTGACAAAGGGACCCGGTAATGACAACAAAAATTAAGAGCTGGAACAGAAGGGGGAGAGAGAGGAGTAGGTGAAGCTGTGCTCTATAAAATTTAATGGTCTGAGACAGAACTTAGCTCTCTCTGTCCAAGAAATGCCAAGCACAGAGTCTCATGTTTGGAAACTTCAATCACATGTCATACCACAATTCTATTGCTGCATATGCCACACTCAACATTTCACCATGCGATGCTAAAGATTCATTTTTTGTGTCATACTACATCACACTTTGACACATAGAAAAGCCACCTAGTTGAATGTGAAATAAACCAGACTATTTATCTAATTAGGGAAAATATGTAGAAGTTAAAAAAAAGAAGGCAGCATTGGTGTCTTTGTAGCGGACAATAATAATTGACTACGAGCAAATGTAAAATGCCAGCTGTATAGAAAAAGCACTCGTTCGTGAAGAACTGTAACAGCAGAGAAAGGAAGAGCAACCACCACAACTTGAAGGAAAGACATTTTCATATTGCATCGAGGGAATGTAAGAGTGACAACCATTGTCAATCAATGAAGTGTATTACGGCATATGACAGAAGCAGCCCAAAGTAAAAATATTCACAAACATATAATGTAAAAAAAAATTTTCAACAAAATCAGAATAGAGCAGCTTGAGGTGTGCCAGTTTAATGATCACTGAAAGGGCCACTAAATGTTAAATATGATTGGTTTAAGTGCGTCTTGGTTCAAAATTTCCAACATTGTTTATGTAGTAAAAGAATACGGTGAGGGATGCTGTTATTGATACTCAGAGAATGAAGCTAGACAAAAAAAAAAGTTGATATTCTTTGTTGCATTCAATTGAAATCCTCCCCTAATGTGAACTATCCCTTGCTGGAACATTCTGACATCACACAATGTACAACACAGCACAACACCCGCATTCCGCTTTGTTTTCAGTACAAAAGCCATGCAACAGTTTCATAAAGCGTTGTTCGATAAATATACGAAGGAGTTTGAATCAATCAAACCTTCATCTTGTCGAAAATGTTAAAAGCACATGACAAGCACTGCTAAAAATGCGAGAATAGAAAACATCAAGTATTTGAAACTAAATGATCTGTTTTGCGATTGCTGCCTAAGTGCTGCGGTGGGAACATTCAGGAAACAAAGAAGATATAGCAACGGACAGAGTGTGATTAGTCAGAGTGCTCCAACCGAACAAATTCAAGTCCAAAGCAGTTTTGCTACCTCCTGACAGTACAACGTTCCTACTCCTCCTACTCTGTACTCCTTAGTCACAACAACATACTTTGAAAAACGCAAATATCCATTCATTGAACAAATAAAACAAGAAGGTTGGAAAATTAAATTAACATCAATAAACAAAAATAATGTGCCTACACACTACTTAAAAATTCATTTACTTTCAACAAATTTAAAATGAAACATGGCATTATCTTTTAAAACTAAATTTTATATATAATATTTCAAACAACATTTAATGTGTGAATCATAATATTCAATGGTACCTCTCATTAAGATCTGGGATCTTAAGAACCAAGAACAGTTAATTTTAAAAGTATTCTTTTTTCCCAATTAAACATTATTCAGGGGTTAAATATGTTTACTATAATAGGAACACTAATCAAATGAACTGCACACTATCAGTAAGACTGGTCTGTTGGAGTGAGTCAGGTCTGGGCTCCAGGCACACACATACAGTTCGTCACTACAGAGTGGAAAAAAGCAGCTACACGAACAAAGTACTAGACTCAATGGAGAAGCCCAGACAACAGCCAATATCCCTTGTTGAAATACCGTAAACCTAGCCTATTACTCCCATCGCCCATTAAACTAACTGTAATTCAAGGATATAAGCTGAATCTAACACAGATATAGGCCTTAAATATCACATACATGCACTGGTTTTCAAGAATCGTTAAAAATTAAAAGCTAAAAATCATTTATCAAGTCAACTGGATGGTGGATATTGTCTGAGCGTAACAATGGTTTTAGTCCCTGCACCCGGGACATTCCAGCAAAGGTGATAAGATGCAGAGGAGAGCCAGGGGGGAAAAGGACCAGGGAAGGAAGCCACAACATTGCAGGAGGAACCAAGTCTACTGATGGTCAGGGCGTACAGCATACAATGATTGTTTTAACAAATACACACTTTAGATAGAGGCCAATGCTGCTTAACCCAGGAGCGCAAAATCAACAAAGACACTCTGAACAGTATGGCAACAGGGCACACCTCTAGTCATAGCAAATAAAAATCAGCATAAAACAATAATGTAAGGTGGCCATTAAAAGATAGAAACAAGAACAAAAAGGATAAAGCTCACTGCAAATCTAATTCCTTTCCTATCAAACAAACACTGCGGTAACTTAGAGATTTTAAGACTGGAAATGTTGTGTGCTCATGGGTAAAAATAAAGAAAAAGAAAGATGGACAGAGAGACAGATTGAAAGACAGACAGATGGAGACAGATTCACAGAAAAGGAGACAAATAGCAGGGAGAAAGATAGAGGAGAAAAATCAACAACACAGAAATATAAACTAATACAATCTACAAGTTTGATAGTATAATGTTGTACCATGCTTCTACTTAATGCATATCAGTGATCCCCCATTTCCTGGCATGCGCAGAATTCAAGTCAAATTAATTGACTTATGGATGATCAAGCAGCATTATAAAACACCTAGATCATACAGTGGGAGCAGAACAGGTACTTAAAAAGTATGGTACACCACACTTGTCCACACTGCACGCTCTTGAGCTATCACACTATCACAGTCCAGTCACCTATCAAACTAGCACTAACATCTACCAGCTGTCTGTCACTGGTGTTCACTCATTCACACATTATTTCTTTAGAATGCCTACATATTTGGTAATGAGAACACTAATAGTGTCGGAAAAGAAATTCTCAACGGAGAAAATTTATCTTATGTCCCTCACATGTACAATTACTAACATCAAAAGAATTTCCCACTTGCTTTGATTTTACCACAATCAGCATTACACTATGTTAATTAATAAGAATTTATATATTACTTTGCATATATATATAATATATATATTTGTATATATTTATAGTTGAAAAATCTTGTAAAGTGGTAAAATTGGTACACATCATTTCTCTTTGAAATATTTACAGTAAAGTCAGCGACAGTCTGTTTGTACAACCTTGTGTGTGTCACCACACAGAGGCACATGCCTGACACGCGGTTCATCAAGAACGCACAATATCAAGCCCTTCTTACATATCATAAAGTTTGTCAAATTTTCAGTTTGTTTAGCCCTTTGCCAAAAAAAAAAAAAAATACTGATTCCATTTTTCTTAAAATTTTTTTGCTTTCTCATATTTAAAAGTTGGGGAATTTTGACTAGAAATGAATCCAAACTCATTAATTAATTAAGGCTAGTTTGTAAGTGGGCATGCTGGTCAGGCACATTAAATTGTTTTCATCTTTTTGTAAGGTTGGACCACCACACTATTACTGTTGTACTGAGCAGCTGCACTGGCGGCTAAAAGCCCCTGCGTAGACGCTGCGTTCTGAGCTGCACCAGTGGCTGAGGGGAAGGGAAAGGAGACAGGGGAAACTTGGGCTTGGCCTGCCGCCGCAGACGGGAACATTTGTGGGCGCAGCATTCCGAAGGGGGAGAAAAATTGGGGATGTTGCGGCCTGAAGGTCAGGAAGGGATTTGATGCCGCCGCTCCCAGCTGACCCATTTGCGACATCTGAGACATCTGAGACATTTGTTGGGACATCTGAGACATCTGAGACATCTGTTGCGACATTTGGCTCATCTGAGATAGTTGAGACATCTGAGACATTTGGCTCATCTGAGACATGGGTGACATCTGGCCGAGCTGGCTCATGGTCGACATCTGAGGCAGCTGGGAGAGGGTGGACATTTGGGTGAGGTTGGCGGGGTAGCGGGGTACAGCTGCCACCACGGCTTGCGATGCCCCGGGGGTCTGGGAGGGGTTGTGGTTGGACTGGTGTGCGGCTTGCTTGTTAAGCGCCACACCTGTGTAGGAGAGGGCGGTCAGCGGATTAGCTACGCTCACACTGCAAGCACTCACACTGCTTGCACTAGTGCTTGCACTGCTCGGCACTGGGCCCGTCGTGGCGGCGGATACAGGCATGGAGGAGGTAGGTGAGGGCTTTGCAGTAGAGCTTTGGGCGGTGGAGGTCGTGGTGGTGGCCGTGTTGGTGGACGGCTGAGAGGAGGTGCCCCCGCCTCCGCCTCCACTACTCTCCTGGTAGTCGTCTTTGCTCCCAGCCTCGTTGCTGGCCGTCGAGGAGGTGCTGGAGGAGCTTGGGGGGCCGGAGGGGGGCAGGGGAGGCAGCTGGGGGAGCGAAGGCAGCGCAGGCAGTGGAGCCAGACCGGCCGAGTACTCACATGATACGGGCACGAACGGCTGCTGCAGCTGCATCAGCTGCTGATACGTCGTGTTGGGCTGGTACATGGGGAGGCCAGACTTGTCCGCCGCCGGCCGCTTGTAAGGCACCATTCCGGGGAAGGCCTGCAAAAGCACCAACAGGGGATGAGCACGGGGGGGTCGGGTCTGCGGGAGCGCGGGGCCACGGGCCTTAGCCGCAGGCCATGGGCCGTGGCGCGAGGCGCAAGCACTCGGCCGACAAGCACGGGCACCGCACAGCGCACAGGCACCGCGCGGGCACCGCACGGGTAGCTGGAAAGAGGCGACGCGAGGCGACGCACAGAGCATTCTCAAGCAACTTGCATGCCATTCAGCACTGAGTACGAAAAAACTGGTCATTTCACAGAGTAGCTGCCATTTCTGTTTCCCTCAACTCTTGAAAAAAAAAAATTAATCAAAATAATTGAAAGTGTGGTTTACAATGTCATAATGAACTGCCCCCTTCCCGTTTCCATTCGAAGAAAAATGTTTTTGATTCACAGAAAATTGATTCACACTTTCCTCTTTTTCCTCACGAATACCAATGAAAAACACACCAATACTTCCCAAGTGGTACATACAATGATAAAACCTCAAAACAGCAAAAAGTCACTGTAAGCTGAGCTCTGATGTAGAGTTTTCTCAAAAAAATTGGTAGCTTGCAAGGTGACAAAATTACAGCATCAGCTACATCTGCTGCTATTAGCTGCTCAAGCTGTACATCCGATCACGCAATATAAAATGTTTCTACCACTCCCTCGAAGCTTTCAATATACATCAATTTTATAGCTGAAGCAGTCGTCAGTAAAAAAAAATTTAATGGAACAGTACAATTTATAAATGACATGTGATGACTTTTAAGCATGTCTTTTATACCTTTCTTTTAAGGAAAAAAATGGGGGAAATCTTTGCAATTTAAGGCATGCTTACAAGCCAGCACAAAACCATGTTTGTCATGTTTTACAGTTTTGACATTAAAGGAGAATTAAATTCAGACAACACAGCATTCAGCAGGACAAGGCCAGCATAGCTGGTAGGCCAGCAGGCAACAAAGCATCTTCACTTACAAAGTTTTCATAGTAGAATGATCCCACTGACTTCATATCCATCTGTAAAACAAAAAACAATAACATCTGATGTCAGTTTCGTTGATTTCTCATCATTTAGATGCACCTTGCTCTCACAGCAAAGCTCGCTTACAGAACTCAATGCCACCAAATCTACACGGTCAAAGTGATTGCTGTTATCTCGGATTCCTAATGCAGTGCTAATGAAAGTTGTATTCTAGGCAATTACTATCTATTGTGACTGGTATTATTTTGCAACAGGATTTGTGTCCTGATACATATAGTAACTAAATACTCAATTCCCATGACACACAAGTAATTGAATAATATCCTTAATGCATTCACTGTTCACATGGTCATTTTTCGACTATTTTGTAACAGAGTTGAAACTCAAGTTAATATTAAAATGTTGTTACATTGCTGGATTGTGAACATGGCCTAGCAAAATTTGACAGAATTATTCCAACAAATATATTTTATTGAAACTTAAACTATAAAATGCAGCTACTTGCGTACTAACTCAATCAAAAACAGAAAAAGAAAAAAAACAACCAAATCACGATGCCTCACATTCTTCCCCTTCCAGAGAAATTCCAGATTTGATTTACAAAATTGTCATTTCATAATATGTACCAGTCACCTAAGCAAGCCTAACACAAATTTCATACAGCAGTGGAATGGCATGCATACAGAACACACTTCTCAGGAGCGTTTCTTTAAATTGTAACAAAGATTTGAAAGATTGCAGTTAAAGCACTGCAACATAATGACACATTTTAAATATGATTAGTTCCCTTGAAGTGTGTACTTTGTAACTAAAAACTAATTTAACCAAATTGACTGCGGTAAGTCCTCACATGTGGACCCATAAGCACCATATAAGAAAACCATTCGCAGTAAATTTGGTGAAAATGAAAATAAATAAAGATAGCACGCAAAGCATAAATGTACCATTATCATGTCATCGCTTGGGTCACGAGAGCGCTTCTTGCCCACATCCTGTGGAGCGCCTACATTTGACATGGCGACTCCAGGCTATTAGTGGCGTCATCGAATGGCATGGCATCACATTCAGGCAGGGCAGGGCAGGCAGCGGCACACAAGCAGAGCGGAACAGGGTGACCAATGGATGATGAGCCAACGGGCGCAGCAGGCGTGGACAGACATAAAGCAATAGCAAACCAAATGTAGAAGTTGTCATGAATACATACAACAGTGAAAAATAAGCTGCACATAAGATGTGGCACAAAATAAACATAACAGTTGGCAAAATTAAAACAAGAAAAAGCTGAAACGTTGCAGTTGCAAAGCATAAGTCAGTTATTTTCTGAATTGACTAGGATAAATGTTCCTCTTCAATGACTTTAAATTTGGTTGAAGTGCACATGCATATTAAGCTATGGATGAAATCGCTGGTGCACATGAAGCATGTACAAAAACTAAGCTTTGGTGGCATTTTTTTTCTTCCTTTAATCATTGTGGTACCATCAGAAATGACAAAACAATTATTTCTTTTCAAAATTAACTGGAATTCAAAAAGTAAAATAAAATGCACTCTTTTCTACAAAAAGCTGCAAAGACAACATGCAAGTATCGACTCATAATGTGAAACATCGGGCTATATAAAATATCTCTCTTAGAGTGAAGGGGAAGGATGCACTGAAGTGGAGACTCATTCACCATCTACAATACAGGTTATTCACTAAAGTTATAGATAAAAAGAACTTTTCAAATGAGGTCTCCGAAACTCGAACTCTGAAAAAGGAAGGTTAAACAGAAGCACAACCCTTTGGTGTGTGTGTGTTCATTCCACTTCTGAGCTGACACAAGAGAACCAGTTTGACCATCTTCAGAGCTTGCTCCAGCACATTTTCTTCAGTTAGGGACAACCATAACATCAGTCTCTCTCTATCCTCTCAAGAACCCACACTTTCTCCTTTCACATGAAAATATTTTCAAGTACAGTTCGCACTTGACATTTGTCTCCAATTAAACTGAACTGGCAGCCTTACAGAAAATACATCAGTGCTAAATGTCACAAAGTTGCTCTTTTTCTTCACCATCAATTCATATATCTACTGACTAAGAATGCAAATGCTTAGTTCTGCATGCTTGAAGTTAGCATACTCATGGTAAAAGGCTAAAATAAATTCATAAATTTGTAGAACATATTCTACAACATGGAACAGGTGCATATGAATTAAGATTAATTCAATGTTCAGAGATGCAATAAACAATGTGCTAACATTCATTAATAAAAATAATCACTAAGTTAAACAATGAAAGAAGGACAATCTCTTTTCCTCAAATTTACTTCAAGATTGAAAAGAGAAAAGAGAAGCAACAGATAAAAATAAAGGTACCAAGCATGCATGGTGGATGTAGAATATTTAGCATAAGGGAGATCTACTGAAATGGTTTGAAAGTAAATACTGTCTAACAAAATTGTGTTGAACATAAAACAGGTGGCATCTACTAAAGTTTTACAAAAATGGGAAAAATATAAGACAAAGTATGTTTACTTTAGTTCTCCCTTTAAAATTAGAAGACTGATCTACTCCTCCTTTAATTTGAAGTTCTAAAAAAATCCACCTGAATTTGTTCAATCAGAAACTTGAGAAAAAAAGGAGGAAAAGAAACTGGAAGACGAAAGTAAAGACGGCCATGCATGCCTCCATGTTGTATGAGGGAACACCTTCATGTAGCCAATTATTAGGGGTAAGTTATTCAAGTGCAACTTGTTAAAGAAGTACCACTTCTGTTGTATGCACCACCAGAAGAAACCAAATCATCATATTGAAATAATGTGAGTTTCTGCAGATAACCACTTAACACAATTTAGAACAAAGATAGCCAAATTCAAACCCCTATTTACCGGTGACTGCTATATGTAATTAATGTTATAATTGTTGAATTAGTGTAAACAGAAAATATATTAAATAAGTTTATAGTTGTCAGTGTCTGTGGAAGCAAAGTGCAAAATGATGGTGGGGAAGTCAGAGAGAGAGACAGACAGAGCAGACAGCGAGAGGAGACACAGAACAGAGTAGCAGAACACAGGTATAGGATTCTGGAAAGGATCATGGTTTGCAAAACGGCAACATAATATCAGAAGCAAGGCAAAACATTATGGCACATGAGGCGACATTTTATAAAATTCAGAGCAATAAGAATTATATTTTGAAAGATATCCCAGCACGGAAAAAAATCTTGCTTGCTCTGGAGCGCATAGCAACAAAAATGAAGCAGCAGGGTGGGCAGCATCTGGGATAGTTGAAGTGTCACTTAAGATATCAGAAGATTATACAAAATTATTAATTACTGTAGCAAGAACTTCAAAAGGTACAGGGAGATTATTCCCTTTACTTTATGTCCTGGCCTAGAAGAATTGATTATTTTCCACAAATGAGACTATTAATGGAACTAAATAATCAGGTCTAAAGATTGCAAAAGAACATACACTACAAAAGATTGGCAAAACTAACCAGTAAGCAAAATAATGGAATGAAGGACATTAGAAAAGAAATTGAAAGAAACAGCAAAAGAAAATAGACAAATAAACGGGCAGAAAGACTGAGCAAAATGTAAGAAGTAAAGAAAATAGACTAGATAGACAGAAAGACAGTAAGACTGATAGACAGGCGGATAGATACAGATAAATGGATGCAGATGGCTTCTGCTGAAGACAGTCCACATCTTCAGAACTATTGACCATTACTACTTTTCCCTCTCATGAGCCCCTGAAGTGACATGGTTTCTTTACCTTCGTAATTGAATGAAACTACTTCAAAATAACACACTTCAATCAACATTAAGGAAATGTTGAAGCCAAACATAGGGGCTGCTGTTTATCTATTAGACGAGAGAGTTCGCAACAAAACAAAAATGATGTTTGGGAAAATGATGCACAGAAACAGAGATTGCAAGCTTTCCGTCAAAACATAAAGAGCAGAACAAAATGACAAAATGCTAACATGAACTATAGGAGCGTCATTGAAATGGAAACTGTTTCGTACAGAAGTACTGAATCAACAAATGAAAAAAATAATAGCGCTCAAAACAAACTTAGTTGAGATTTACATTTTGACAAATTTTATTATGCTATTTGTTATGTAAAGCTAGAAATCTCTGAGCAGAACACAGAAAGCCGAGGAGTTTAGAGGGATAGACAGAGGCAATGACGCATGGACATGAGTTTGTTCGCAAACCCAGGCCCACTTTCAAAAGCAGCAGAGCCGTGAAACTTAAAGGCAAGGAAATTTGGTGCTCCGAGAGGGAGAGGTAGTAACAAGCCAGGCAAGACGAGAGGACTGTGGAGTCTCCAATAGCAGTAGTCATCATCAACTAAAAGACAAAGAGCAGAGAGGAGAAAAGAGAGGCGAGAATGCCTACCGCGGTGGGGCGCGCTTGTGCAGCCTTGATATAGGCTTGGAGGTGCAGAGGGGGGTGGAAATAGCGGCAAGGGTCGCGGCTGCAGCGCCCCTTCACGGCATCCATGCAGACCGTGACTGTTCCGTCCTCGGAGGCCGTCACGGCTTCTGGCGGGTGCGCGAAACGGCACTCGCACTCAGCACGCTTGCACGCGCCGCGCTGGAATTCTCGACAGACCTAGGGCACGGGGATACCACAAGCACGCTACAGCTGCGGCCAAGGACCATGACGATGACGATGACCATGATATGGATGAATGGGCGGATGGAAGGGGGTGGGGGTGGGACAGGGTGGCGGTGGTGGTGGACGTGATGGTGGTGGGCGTGGAATGTGGCAGGGGATAAATGAATAAATGAATGAATGAATGAACAATGAAGATGAGGCAGAATGATTATGAGGGAACACTTTTAGCAAAAATACTGTCTCCTCTTCAAATAACATAAATGTCCCTATCTACCTATCAGGAAGCCAATCTAATGCCCAGCCTAAACCTATAAATTATACACTATCATTATTTAAATGAAGAAAACAAAGTTGAAAAACTATTCTTGAACCGCTTAAATTTTTGAAAAAGTTTTGCTTCTACTTTTTTTCCAGAGGAGTTTGAAACATTAAAATATAAATTGCAATGCATTAATATCATCAAGATGTTAACTGACTGGGTCAGAAGAGATGGGCATTGCGTTGCATCCCTCAGCTTCTTGCACCCGATGCAGACTCTCTCCACATGAACATGACGCCTTGCTCCCATGAGGAGAAGCACACAAAACTCTCCATAATTAAGGTTATTCATCAATTAAGTAAGGTTTCAAGACATAATATCAATGATAATTTTAGACAAGTAAAACATCAAACCATGATATGCATACTATTTAATGAAACACTCGTGTTAATTATGGCTCACACAATTCTGATTCACGATAAGGAGCATTTAAATATAAAGCCATTAAAATTTTCAATAAAGCATTATTACAAAGTAGCTTGTCATTATGTTTAAAGCATTGAATTGAAATTTTGCTCATTCGTCCTATGGCAATGATTTTCTATAAGTATTGAAAACAAAGGAAGAAAAACACATCGCCTTTGAAGGAGTAAAGCTAATAGCCACAATTTATGCCCATATCAAACGTTTAAATTACTTCAGCTGCAGAAATTAAATCAGCCCCGATCCTCAGTTCTTTAAACAAGACAACGTCACATTCCGTTGGAGGTTGAACACAAGGAATGACAATAGCTGAAGGGAAAGCAAGGGGGAGCAAGTGCACTGCAACACAGCGGGAGACAGTGGCAGAAGAAAGACAGAGAAGCTAGACAGTGTGGTATGGCAGCAGTGAGCTGGCTATCAACCCGCAAGGCCATAGCAGGGCCAGGCCAGGCCGCAGGAATATCGTCTTCTCATTTTGTTCCATTTGGGAAAGCGTGATATGGCAAATGTGTTTGCAGTGTATTTCCCTTCCTAAATGTATTGATCAAGAGAAATGGTCTTGTAATTTTACAGATGACTTGGCACTCAATACAATTGTTGGTGGTTCAAGTTTTTGCTCTTGATCACATAATTTATGGGATTGACTCAATACAAGCTCCCAGGAAGCTGATTGCACATTGTTTAAACTGCTTCACAACACCAGTAGTTCCCAATCAACTTAAGATACAAATAAAAATAATCCTAAAATAAAATAAAGCAACAAATGGAGACAAATGGCATTAACACAATGTGGTGCGTAGAATGCTCTCAACTGAATTTAATCTAGCAAAAAGCTTCCTGAACTTTTTGCATTACTGCTGCTTGGCTGCACGCAGTACAGGATAAGAAAACTACCATTCTACTAAAATGCCAATGACCAAAGGATTGAGAGAATTAATTGTAAAATCATTAATTTTTTTAAATCAAAGGCTAGTTGTAGTAGATGGGAGCACAAAGCTTATCCATTCAAGCATAAATTAATATCAGCCTGAGGGGCTGCACCTGTAAACTGAATTAAACTGAAATAAAATGAAAGGAGGAAAGCTTAAGTATTAGAGGGAAATCAGAGTTAAACAACAGATAAATTAAAAGTATAAAGAAATAATAGGGTTAATCATGAATAAATGACACACCAATTAACAGGTAAAAACAACACAAAAAAACATATATAAACATCTAAATAAAAGTATATGGGAAGAGTTTTGTGTACTTGTGGAGTGGGAGAGGGAGGGGCCATAACAGAGAGCTTGCTGGTAGATTGCAGATGAGTCAACCAACATTCAGGGAGGCATAAGGGTCTTCATATAGGAAGCCCTGAAATACCCCTATGCTAAACAGGTTAACTGTTGCAAACTAACATCCCTATTTTTAAATCAATGAGATTTCCTCTTCCTGTCCTACAGGTTTATGAATCTAAATAATGATGGGATGAAATTGTTTGAGATAAGAGCTACTTTCATTTAAAAGGAACATAGTGTCAGTCAGTGGACAGCTATGGTCCAATAGTATGATGGATATTTACAGTCTACAAGACAAGCACGAACATTTGCTCGCAAAAAAAAAGAAAGAAATGGACTTGAAAGTAGTTAGATTATTTTCTTTCCTTTTCTTTGAAAGTAGATCTTATGACAAAGTGAGAATATCAAATGAGAATTCAAATGGTGTTGACTTTTCACTGTTACAATATAAAATTACAAAGTGAGCCTCCTGATAAGATCACTTTTAAAATAGATTTTACACACTGAATGCTTGTAAGTTACAGCAAAGTTCTATGCTCAAAATAACCATATTAGAACAATCACTCTCAAATATTTTGAGTGCTGCTTTTGTTTAAAGTAACACGTACAACATTTCCAAATGGGTGAAATCTTCGATTCATCAAGGTCAAAACAGAACCAAGGCACCAAGGCAAATATGACGACATTGTTAATACTTAAATAAAATTTACAAACAAGGATATGGGCTCACCTCAAGGCGGTCTGACCGTGGCATTTTCTGTTGTGTCACAACAGTCTGTTGCACCATGCCAAGAGGTGACGTTACTCCAGCAGGGTCTGGACCCATGATGGCCGTTGGCATGATAGGTCCTGCGTGTGTGAAGTATGGACTGAATGTGCCGCCAACCTGGGGCATGCTCGTCAAATAAGGATTCGTTGCCTGCAAACATATTGAGAGGGTAAGCAACTCCTCGGTGCGACACAGGATCGTCATAAAGATAACAAAACGGATCGCCACAAGTGTTACAAACAGCACTAGTTTTGATCAGTTTATGGCTCAAAATGACAACACTGGGCTAATTTTCAAAATAATGTGGTTGCTTGTTACAAGCTATTCTTTACAGACAGATCGGCTCAATTAAAAACCGAACCCTGGAAACTAACAACAGCTGAGCCATGACACAAAAATTAGTGCCTTCCACAGAGAGAAACGATGATTTTAAAAAACGTCGACTCTTAGAAATGGGTGCTGACGCGTCCCCTAGACGGACTACTCACGACTGTTGGCACTTGACCGGCAACCATGGGCTGCCCAGGCGAGAGGCCCATCTGCTGCATTAAGGCGTTCTTGAGGGCGAGGTGGTTGCGGCCGTTTATGAGGAGCTGGTCCTTGAGGTGCTGGGGAGGGTGGAAGTACTTGCACGGCGGCTTCTCGCGGTTACACCGGCCCTGCACACACACCAAACAACTCGGTGACACCATCCCGAAAAACGAACAGGAAAAGGCAGTGTTGTTGTTGAGAGGACCCTTGATTCGGGATTTTCCAAACTCGCCCGACAAGTTCACTGCCAGAGGGGCAGTGGAGAGAAGGCCGGCGGGGCGGACGGGCCGACGTCGGGCAACAACAACAAAGATTAAACATCAAGGCAAATCGGGCCACGCCTGGCCACGCCACTGGCGCCTCCCCCCTCCCCCCTCTCTTTCCAATTTGCCGGTCGGCGCTTCCACGTGCACCGAGCGGGCCGCCCGGCCGCCCCAGTGACAGCCGGGGGGAGGACACCGGCCGAGGCCAAGGATGCCGGAGGGTCGCTTCGGCGCCGTCTCTCTCGCTCGCGCCCCTGGGCGACGCTGGGACTCTACGGGATCAGTGGGCCGCAGGAGGCAGTACGCCACCCCTCGGGCAGCGGCGGCCACCTCCAGATTCTACAAACCGACTCGCGGACCGCGTCGCCACTGCAACAACCGCCGCACCAAAGTTACCTGCAACAGACAGAAAAGAAGAAACCGATGAGAAACCGGGTTGCTTTCAAACGCCGAGCCAGAGGGCGTGGCGGCACGGCGGCGCCTTTTCGAAACTCGGTGATGCGAATGTGTCAAAACGCCATCATCAATCACACGGCCAAACCGAGGACGAGGGGGGGGGGGTGATGTCGAACAACGGCGCGCCAAATCGATGGCGACGTGTTTTCGGCGCGCGGCGGATGGAAATCACAACCGGAGTCCGGGAGGCTCGAGGGAAGGTCATCCTTTGTGTCAGGCAATTATTATTTTCTAAACACGGCGCGGCGCGGCCGGCCGCCCTGCGTTGATGACATTTTCAGCCCCTACTCGCCCCGGCTGACCGACATTTTCGGAACGAAATGTCAGAGAGAGAGAGAGAGAGGCGGAAGGGGAGGGCGTCAGGGAGGAGGAAAAGAGGGGGGCGGTGGTGGTTTGGGACACCAAGGAGAACGGGCCGCCTTCTAAGCACGCTACCCACGGACACACACACCAACACACCCGCCGCGGCAGTAGGCTGCAAACAAAAGTAACTACGCCGCCGGGGGAAGTCCCCCCTCCCCCTCCGACCGTCGATCGCGGACGGTTGGCAGCCCGTCAAAGCGTCCACTTGTTCCAGGACAGAAGAAGGGCGAAAAGTCGGAACGGAACGGAACAGCCCGAGGGCCCCGGGGAGCCCCCTCACTTGCTTCTCCGAGGACACTAATGAAGCCAGCACTGCCAGCAGGCGGGACTGGAGTCCAGTCGCTGGACGGGGCGACATCCTAACTCGCCTGCAGCCTTGTCCGCCGGTCAGTCCGTCCGTCTGTCTGTCTGTCTGTCCGCCGGACGTATTGGCGGGGGTCCGCGACCCGATTGCCATTGCCAACTCGCAAACAGCAAATAACCAAATCACGAAACCCATTCGCAACTGCACGTGACGCCGGGCTGGGACGGGACGGGACGCCCGGGAAACTCGGAACGGCGAAAATGGACGCATGGGAGTCGAGTTGAGCCTCGGCGCGTCCTGCCCCCAATCTGGAGACGGGGCGACGCGGCGTGGCGCACCAGTTGCCCCGGTCCCTGCAGTAGCAGGAGAGAACTAAGTTTGCTGCTTATCAGTAGGCAAGGAGTTGCAGCCCTGCCGCCGCCGCCAGGCCGCCACGCCGCGCCACGCCCTGCACTGCGGCCAGCTTTCGGGGTACGAAACACGACCCGCGCCCGCCCCGCCAGCAGCGAGCACGGGCAAGGGTTATGAGGGAAAAGGGGGAGGGGGAGGTTGTCTCGGGTTAATCTCGTGCGGGTACAACTGACTCCCTTTGCGCTCGGCGGGGCCAAATCCGCCGCCAGAAGGCTCACTCCCTCGCGCACACACTGCACGTGGCCGTCGTCGTCGACGCGGAGGTGCTCCGCGGCACCGAGGCCGTCGCGGCAATCACACGGCATTCACGTTGAAGAGCGCCGCGCAATCAGGCCCTCCGAGTGCGCTGCAGCCAGCGGCAGCCCCAGACTCCAACATCGACCGCGTGGGTGTGGTGGCGCTAGCGGCGTCAGCGATTGTCAGCGACTGTCAGCGATTGTCAGCGACTGTCAGGGATTGTCCTGCCAAGGGGCTCACGGCAGCGGCCGCTCGCATGTTCGAGGGCCTTGGTGGCGGCGGCGCCAGCGGCTCCTAAACTAGTGTCTCGCCGAGGCTCACGCCACGTCCCATTCCAGCAACGGACAGCCCGCTGGAGCTCGCCGTCCTCGCGACGGACCCCCCCGGAAGAGACTCCAGGCACTCCATCCGACAGCGAAAAGAAAAACTTGCAGAGCCATCAACAAATCCCCGTCCCGCCCCTCTCTCCCTCCCTCTCCGAGGCCCTCCCCGTTCCAGACGGTTTGAGCGCGGCGAGTCCCAGCCTGCTGGAGGCTCCAGTGACAGCGCCGGGCCAACACGAGGCGCCCGGATTACCCCCTCCCCTCCCCTCCGTCGACGACAGCAAACAGGACAGGGAGGGTCAATCAACACCATTTCATCTTTCGTTTCTTTCAGCGGACAAGACAGGAAAAGCCTAAGCGTCCGCCCCGTCCCCGGTCGGCCGAAGGGAGAGCGGCCGGCAGGCTGTCTCCCTCGCACCCCCCGCGGGGCCGCGGGGCTACGGGACGCCCCGCGAGGGCGACAGAGACAGACTCTTCGGAACCAGCAGCCTGCAGGCGGACCGAGATGAGGTGGAGCAACGTCAAAGTTGATGGGGGCGGGGCCACGGCTCTGCGCGTGTGTGGGCTGTTTGTCTCACTCGCACCCACGGCTCGCCCCGAGAGAGAGAGCGAGAGCGAGACGTCCCGCTCGGGATCAGTCTGCTGGTGGGCCGGCCTCCTCATGCTTCCTCGGGGGCCCACAGCGGGGCTGGAGCCCTTGGCGGGGACTCAAAGGGGTGCCCAGGGCGGCCAGGGAGTCCAAATACCTCCACCGCCTCCCCTTCGGGGCCACGCATTCCGCACGGCAGCGTCAGCAGGAAGGGGACGCCGTCGCGGTGCTTGCGGGTGTCATCAAGGGAGCGAAAAAAATAGAGGGAGAGGGAGAAAGGAATCGAACCCTCGCAAAGCCCGTTATTCAATGCCCGCATAAAGTCACTGCGACGTCACTGGGATTAAATCGCGTTTTGAGAGGCATCCGCGCGCGGCTGTGATGGTCGCGGCGACGGACACCTCAGGGCGTCGCTCCCGGAGGGTTGAGGTCCGACCCGACAGGCCGACAGGGCAGCACGCAGCGGCTGGCAGGTGGAATGCGGGTCCCTGGCGAGGCGTGGCGAGGCGAGGCAAGCCAAGACAGTGAATGCCTCCTGCACCACGACGACCATCGCCACATCGCCGCACGTACTCGCACCCGCATCGCTCTGCCTCTCTCTCCCCGCGCGACGCACCGCGAGTGCGACAGAGACAGAGCGATGGGGGCGCGAGCCGCATTCCGCGGGGCTGCACCCCGACGCTCCTCACTGACCGCGGCGGCCGTTCGTCGAGGTGATCGTGCGCGCGACCCGAAGGGCGAGGGGATCCGAACAACGCGCCCAGTCGGAAGGCACGGTGGGCACGGCGGTGCAGAATGAAATACACGCTGGAATGCGTCGGCGTCGACTCACAGCCTCGCAGGTACGGCCCTGGCGAATGGGCGCGTCGGGGCGCGTCGGGGCGCGTCCAGGCCCTTTCCGCCAAGAATGCCCTTTCGCTCTGCAAACCGAAGAGTGTACATAGTACGCTCTTATTGGAGCATACCTGTAAGTACGCTTCAACTTGAAGCGTACTTGTTAGGTACGCAACAAGTTACAGCATACATAACAAGTACGCTCAAAACTAAAGCGTACCTTAGAGGTAGATTACAAGTTAAAGCGTTCATGGTAAAGCCGCAGCAATTTGCAGCTTGCGTGCCAAGCATGGTGCGATTAAAAATATCACACAAGCAGGTTCGCAATAATGTCGCAGATGATGATTGAAAACTGTATTTAAATTTAAAGTATAAGAAAAGAAATCTCAAAAGATGATGTGTTTTGAACCTAAGGCCTTGCCCCTTGCTGACTTAATTGACACGGAATCCAAGGAGCGCAGACAAAGCAAGGCATGAAAGAAGTGTGTTGTCCACTGTATTTCAGAGCTCACATGATGGGTGAAAGGGGCCACAGTTATTCAGTCATCATCCCCGGCAGTGCCCTCTCACCTGTTGAATGGGTTAATCCAACACAAGGTTCCTGAAGTGAAGATTGGAGTCCATCAGCCTATGCCGGCTAACCTCAGCACAGAGTTGCACAAACACGAGTGAAATACCAGTCCTGAACACACTCCTAACCATGGTGCAGGCATTTCAGAAAAGAAAATCCATTAACTTTGATCACAGTTCACTCCCTCTCACGTGTCCTGTCCGATTTATGACTTAAACGAAGAAAAATAGTCACACAAAACGAAAGTTTGAACTTCACACTCAACTGTTTTCTGTTTTCGTTTTTTAAAAACAAAAACAATAGCCGCCTGCGAATACAGCACGAAGCAGACGAAATTTGTGTTGTTTTTGAAAAGTGAAAACAGAAAACAGTTGAATGTGAAGTTCAAACTTTCGTTTTGTGTGACTATTTTTCTTCGTTTAAGTCATAAATCGGACAGGACACGTGAGAGGGAGTGAACTGTGATCAAAGTTAATGGATTTTCTTTTCTGAAATGCCTGCACCATGGTTAGGAGTGTGTTCAGGACTGGTATTTCACTCGTGTTTGTGCAACTCTGTGCTGAGGTTAGCCGGCATAGGCTGATGGACTCCAATCTTCACTTCAGGAACCTTGTGTTGGATTAACCCATTCAACAGGTGAGAGGGCACTGCCGGGGATGATGACTGAATAACTGTGGCCCTTACACCCATCATGTGAGCTCTGAAATACAGTGGACAACACACTTCTTTCATGCCTTGCTTTGTCTGCGCTCCTTGGATTCCGTGTCAATTAAGTCAGCAAGGGAGCAAGGCCTTAGGTTCAAAACACATCATCTTTTGAGATTTCTTTTCTTATACTTTAAATTTAAATACAGTTTTCAATCATCATCTGCGACATTATTGCGAACCTGCTTGTGTGATATTTTTAATCGCACCATGCTTGGCACGCAAGCTGCAAATTGCTGCGGCTTTACCATGAACGCTTTAACTTGTAATCTACCTCTAAGGTACGCTTTAGTTTTGAGCGTACTTGTTATGTATGCTGTAACTTGTTGCGTACCTAACAAGTACGCTTCAAGTTGAAGCGTACTTACAGGTATGCTCCAATAAGAGCGTACTATGTACACTCTTCGGTTTGCAGAGCGGCCCCCCCTCCCCTCCCCTCCCCTCGCCCTGGCCGGTCGGCCAAGGCCGGGTAAACGCGCGCGCTTTTAATCCCGCCGCATTCCAGATATAATTAAGCGGGGCGTCATCGCGCGCCGTCGCAGGCAAGCACAAAAAAAAATAAGTGGAAAAGGAAAGGAAAATTAAATTGGGTGACAGTCGAGTCGACGGGAGGCTTTGCGCAGTGCAGACCAACCTCGGAGGGAATCAAACATTCCGGCCGGCCTGACCCCATCGGACCGTCGGACCCGGGGCGGCCTGGCTGCCCGCCTGAATGCCTGCCGCTCGACCTTAGACGGACACGTAGCCCGGGGCGGGGCGGGGCGGGGCGGGGCGGGGCTCCCAGCGCAGCGCCGGGGGTGGCGGGGTGGCGGGCGGTGGAGGGGGTATGAATTACTGGCGATCGCCCGGTGGAACGGGCGACAAGGGACCCGTTTGAAAACGAGAGGCGGCAAGGCCGGCAAGGCAGACAAATGGGGCCCCAGAGCTTCCGCCGCCGCCAGCCCCGCCCCGCCCCGCCCCGCGCACTCTCGTTACGGCTGCGGCCGGCCAATCACGGCGCGCCGTTTCAAATCTCCCGCCAAAGGCCGAGATTAGTCGGCGGTCGGCGTGGCGGCTGACCGCACGCCGCACAGTGGGCCAGAGGCCGGAAAAAATTCCAAACGCGTTTCGAGCTCCAGAGTCGCTAAATGGGATTCGAACCAAACGTGTGACCCCACCAATGGGTTCCTCGTTCGAAGAGCAATCCATTGGTGGGGTCACACGTTCGGTTCGAGTCCCATTTAGCGACTCTGGAGCTCAAAACGCGTTCTGGAGTTTCGGCCGCCGCCGCCAGCCCGCCGGGTCAGCCTGCGAGGTAGGCAACCCTGCGGCGGGCAGCGCACGGGTGTCGGCGTGTTGCCTACCGCGCAGGCTGCGCCGCTCGAGCCGCGCCAGCCACGCCACTGTAGGCGGCGCAGACGCACCCCGTGGGCGGGCCACGTTATTGAATTAGGCTGGTGGTGGCTCCGTGACATCCCGCGACACCGGCTGATGAATGATGCCGCGTTGCCGCCAGTGCGGGGGCCGCGGGGAGCACGGGGGTGGGGGCGAGCACCGCGTCCAAATCAACCCATCGCCAGCTGCAGGCGCCGCTTTCGGCCCGGAGCTTTCAAGCCGAGAAAGCCGCAAGGCCTTGTTTGCATTCCACTGTGTGCGTGTGTGAGAGAGAGAGAGAGTGTGTAGCGCATCGGACAGCGCACGATAATGGCAGAACACTGGCGTCGACAACAGCCTCCGTCAACCCGACCCCCCTCTCTCTCTTTTCCCCACGCCACACAGTGTAGAGGCGCCTCCTCTACCCGTCATGCTGGCATGCCGGCCGCACAAACAATGCCCCCTCCACTGTGGGGGCTCCACCCCGGCAAGAGGCGATATCCGACAGGGCGGCCATGCCAGGCCACGGCGTGCGGGGAAAGGGGTGCTGCAGGCCGGGGGGGGGGGGGGGGGCAAACGCCACGGAAAAACGAGGGCAGGGTCGTTAGGAGAGTGTGTGCGAGAGAGACAGAGAAGGAGCGGGCCGTGTGTGTGTGTGTGTCTCCTCTCGGACACTATGCATACCCGCCGCGCCCGTCCACGCCGTGGCCATCGCGAAAATCGCCTGGCCGTCGGCGCCAAACGAGTTTTTGGGACAAGCCGTGCGGGGGAAGACGGGGCACAGTGGGCCAGAAGGCGGTCGGAATCCCAGACGCGTTTCGAGCTCCAGAGTCGCTAAATGGGACTCGAACCGAACGTGTGACCCCACCAATGAATTGCTCTCCGCACGAGGAATCCATTGGTGGGGTCACGCGCTCGGTTCGAGTCCTGTTTAGCGCTTCTGAAGCTCAAAACGCGTCTAGAGTTTTGGCCGCCTCCACCGGTCTGCTGGCCCACTGTGCGGGGCCCAACAGACAAAGCCGAAGGGAAGGCAGGACGGCCGCTGGCATTTAAAACACAAAGTGTGACGGCCGCCGCGGGGGGCGGGGCGGAGTGCGGGGCGGAGGCAGGCAGGCGTGTAAAACGGCGCAGAAAAAAAAAGCATCATCACAACCGCCAACAACAACAACAAGTCAATAAAAGGAAAACAAGCGGCCAGGATTGAGGAAGCCTCAGCACGGAGCGCCAGCGAGCGCCAGGACGGGCGACGGCTCCTGCCTATACATATTAATGCTGTCAACGTCATTCGCATGCAAATCCGGTGTGTATGCAGCGTTATTAAAAGCAATAATGGGCGGGTTTACCTCGCGGCTAACGCCGTGCTAACGCGGTGCTAACGCGGTGTGACCACAGCGATCACCGCGCGGCACACATCGCACCGTGATGACACCAAGGGGTCGTCGCGTCGGGTCCACTGTCCGACGGTCGGCAGCCCTTTTTTGAAAAACTGCCCGCGATGAAGCCAGCAGCTCGATAGGTCCGCGCAAGCAAGCCCAGCGGGGGGTAGGGGTGGGGGGTGCACCCGCAGCTTCGCGCCCATCGCTTCTCCTCTTTGTTTCAACACCCCCTCCCCCGGCCGCCCCCACGGCCGCGCCAGTCCATGAGAGGGTTCACATGCTCGGACAAGACCGATCCAAACCGTCCACAGCGCCCAAAAAGAAACGCAAAAAAAAAGGGAGAGAATCGCGCCCCGAGGCTGCAAAAAACACAGAGGGCGGGTTAAACGCGTCATCGGCGCGGGAGGCCGAGGCGAGGCGGGGCGCCCCGAGCTGCCCAGCCCTGCGGCACTAATTACCCAAACAGTCTTTACCCGGGGCGGGGCGGGGCGGGGCGGGGCTGAGTGGACAGGGCGGGGCGGCGCGGGGCGAGCAGCCTGGTGTCAAATGGTCTTTCCATGTTGTGCAACCGCTGCGCCGCGCCGCCGCCAGTCGGCCGCGCACCACCAGGCGTCACAGCCCCGCGCCCCCGCAGGGCCGCCCTGCCACCACGGGGGAGCCGAGCCGCTCAGGCCCCACGAGAGAGCGAGAGAAAGAGAGAGAGCGTGTCCCGAGCCCCAAAAGCGTTCCGGGCCTACTTAATCGGGGCCGTGCTTCCCCCACCCCCACCCCTCTCGTGCAGGGGGCCGTGCCGTGCCGTGCCGGGCCGTTCCACCGCGTTCCACCGACGTGCCACTGATTATGCGGCCGCCGAGTCAGCAGTCACAGCGGAATAACCTCAACTTTAACCTGGTAGCGTTCCAGCCAGGCAGCGCTCCAAATCGAGCGCCCCTCCCCCTCCACCGCAACATTCTGCCCAATTCCTCCACCCCCACCCCCCACTGCGGAGGAGTGCAGACCATGTATACCATGAACGGAAATAAAGGGGATTAGGCGGGAAAAAACATGAGGGGGGACCTCGGGAAAAATAAATAAAAACAGGAGAAAAGGCCACAGAGCCGCCGCCCCCCTTCCTCTCCCCAGGGGCGGCCCGCGCGCACACCACCGCACGGGGCGGACCGCCATATTGTGGCGAACGGACGCGACATCTGCTGATGTCGCGTCCCGGTGCGAGCTCCCTGCCCCCAGCAGCCCCCAGTCGCCCTCATCAAAATATGGATATGAATGTGACTGATGCGCGCCTCGAACTACACAGGCAGCGTCAGCGCGGCCTCGGGGGACCCCGGGGACGACGGGCGACGGACCGACGACCCGGCCGAGAGGGCACGGCGGCACGGCGGCACGGCCAAAGGGCCAGCACCGCGCCAGCGCCGAACAGAGACACATGAAAGAAGCGGGCCCGCCTCCCTGCCCACGGCCTGCCCGCCCCGCCCGCCTCCCCATTCCGGCAAAGTCTCCCGCGGCCGAAAAACAAGTTTTCGGCAACAAATGTTTGCGAGCGCCGGGGCGGGAGCAGGCGGGAGTGAGTGAGGGTTACTGCGGGGACTTGTTAAATGAAGGGGGATGCAGGAACTTCATAAATAATTCAACCTCGCCCTGCCCGGCCTGCCTGGCCTGCCTGGCCGCGCCGCCTGCCCCCGGTGCGGCGCCATGGTCTCGGCCGCGCCAGCGGTGGGCCGTGGGGTCGAGTGTAAGGGCACTGTAAGGGCCGGCCAGGACAAGACGCCGCCAATACTGCCGCCGCCGTTCCCCCGCGACGCCCCCGCACCTTCCTCCCAGAAATAACAACTCGGAGAACGAAACGCAAAAAAAAAATGGATACGCGGACCCGTTGGAGATTGGACGCGCGCAGATATTCATAACGGCTACCTCCTCATCGGCGAGGCCGCCGCCGCTGCAGGCCAGGAGCACCAGGGCGACATATTAACCTAATCTTCTTACCGAGACAGAGCCCCGAAAAAGGAACCCCAAAAAAAGGGCCTGTTATTGCTAATCCTACCGCCACCATCCCCGCCACCGGGGAGCCTCCGCCGGTGCACCCCTAATGCCTCGGCCACGCCCACGCTCTAGACGGGGGCGCAACGTGAGCCGCGGTGGTGGTGGAGGTGGTGGCGGCCAAAGTGCATAGTGTGTGCGGGGCTGGCGGCGAGTGGCGCGTCGAGGGTGTAGTGCCCTTGGGCCCCAGGGCCGCCAGCGGATGTCAACACCCCGCGTGTGTGTGTGCGCGTGCCAGTGTGTGTGTGCACACCCATTGCGCCGTGCGACGCCCTGCCCGCCCACTCCGCACACCGGCCAAGTCAACAGATGCACCTTTAGCGGCGGCCCGGGCACTACATCGGGAAACAGACGTGACTTTCCCAGTGTCCGCCCCGCCGGTCGCCACTGGAGGCTGTCGGGTCCGCTAGGACGTCGCCGACGTCGCCCGGGGCATCCCCTATTCATGCCGACTAGACCGGGTGAGCCGGGGCCGACCGGAGGCGGCCGGGGCTAACGGGGACCGACCAGTGCGGTGGGACAGGTCGGGGAGGGGAGGGGGCGGGGGTGCGGCGGCGGGACACACCTGCAGCCCGCTGCACCAACGCCCCCACCCCCAAGCCCGCCTGGCAATAATTAACTCTGTTCCGGGACGCGGGGACCCGCCCGAGGCGGCCGAGAGAGAGAGGCAAAAGGAGAGAGGGAGGAGCCGGGCCGGAGGCAGCACAGCGGCGGCGCCTCGACTTTCCCGGGGGAGATTTTAACAAGACTGGCCTACGCTACGCCCTCGCCTCGCCCCGCCGAGAAACGAGCCCTAAAAAGGGTCCGCGAGAGCGCTACGGCGGCACGGCGGCAGCGCGACACACTGGGCCACTCCCGGGACAAGTGGAGGACGGGCCGCTTGTTGCTGGCGCCTCACTTTGTCGCCGACGAGAAGACGACAACGCCACGGCCCTATGGCGGCAGCGCGGCGCGCTCTCCCACGGCCGGGACGCGGCTCGGGCACGCAGGCAGCCAGGTCGGCCTGGCCAGGTCGGCGGCCACCCCGACCGCCAGTGTGCACCGCGACTACGGACTACGGGCGAACACGCAAGGCGCAAGGCCGCGTCGGGCATCACGCGCACGCGAGGCCCGTTGCCGGCCCGTTGCCCGGGCAACCGGGTACGAAAAATAAGCCACATCAGATGGCATGGCGCTCGCGGGGGCGGCCGCGTACCCGGCTAAAGTTTCGCGCTGGGGCGGGCTAACGAACAGTGTATCTCTCTTTCTCTCTCACACTCGAGGGGCTGCCGCCACCACGTGTGGCTAACGCCGCCAACGGCGCCAACGGCCTGCACGTGGGCGAACGGCAACACGCCGCCAAATTATGCCTCCTTCATCCGCGCGTCGCGTCGCCGAGCCTACCGGGGCGTCCCCCTCGCCGACATGATCCTCCCCCGCCTCTACAATTACCCCCACCACCCCGGAGGGCCCGGAGCTTGGCGCTCCGCGCTCCGCGGCGCCCTGCAGCACCCCGACAAGCCATTGGCGTGACTCAACCCGGATCAAGCGTCACAGCGCCGACCGCAGTACACCCGAAAAAAAAGGTATAAATAAGTAAAAACAGCGCGGCCCGTATAGTCGACTCACGCACACCGTAAGGCAGCGACACGACATGGCGTCCTCCCTCACCTGCAACAAAAAAAGAGACACGCACGTCAGTGAATGCAGCAGCAGCCTGCGACGGAACCGAAGTTCCAGCCGACTCAGCAGAGCCTCGCAGAGCCCGACAACAAACAACCGCAAGCTGCAGAGCTGCAGACCCCCATAATGACAGCTTCCACCGCTCGAGGACGGGGCCAAGTCAGCCGGGGGCGGGGCCGGGGGCGGGCAAGGGGTTGGCGGGCCCGGCCCAGCCCAGCGCTGCCATGCACTGCACGATCTCCCTGTTTACCTTGCTCTGCAATCTCCTCGGAACAAAACGCGGATTGCCGGGGCCTTTGGCTGCCTTTGGCTGGGCCTTTTGGTTAGTCCACCCCACTCGCCTCATTTGTCCCTTCTTTCTCTCCGAGTCTCCGGGTCTGGGGTCGTCCCGAGTGGGACTGCTCTCAACCAATTCCAGCAGGATGCGCCCCTTGCCCGCCCCCGCCAGCCATGTCCCCAGACGAGCAGGACCACACTCGACAGCACTGCACGGCGCACAGGAGGCGGCTAAAACTCTAGACGCGTTTTGAGCTCCAGAGTCGCTTAACAGGACTCGAACCGGAGTCCAGAGCGGCCATGTTTGTTACAACCGCCCACTTTCCAAAGCCACCCCCTGCCCGCCCGTTCCTCTGATATGCCAATGAGACACAGTTTTTCATCACCAGTCCACTTTCCCGAAAGCTTCCCTTTACCCATTTAATATTCCCATTCCGCATCTCTTTTCGCCTTCATCTTTCGATCGCCGGAGTGTCCCTCTCTCTTTCTCTCTCTCGTTTTTTTGGGCCGCTTCTTCAAGCTATTCTTTTTTTTTTTTCGGTAAAAGCATTTGCGATTCCGTCGATTGTGCGCAGGGCCCGCGCCGCGCGCGCGGTTGCTGAAAAACTTCACAGAGGTCCGAAATGAAATGAAAGTCAAACGATTCAGAGAGGCCGTGGACCTTGAACCGCGGGTGGAGCGACGCGACGCGCACCACGTCGCGTACCTGGCCGACGACAAAACCCTCTCGACATCCATTCTGGCGCCCTTTCGACAGCCCTTTGGCAGCCGCGGGCCGATTCCGAAGGGGTCGCTCCGTCTCTCTCGCACTGCAGGGCGCGTCTCGCGGAAGCGCGAGAGAGACAGAGCGACGCCCTTCGAAGTCGCTCGGGCGCCTTGGCAGCGCCTCGGAAACTTTGGCCAAAGCGAGTCGCACTGGCGGAGGCACCGCGATCGGCGAGCCCCGCCAGCCCCGCAGGCCGTGCCGCTCGAATTTGCATCCGCCATACCACCAGGCTTCACCTCCTCCGGGCCGGGGTCGGAGGGGTGGGGGCAGATGATGCCACATAAATCAGCCCTTTGAGCCAGCCGCGTTCGGGGACGGTCCCTTCGCGCCCTCCAGGACGGCGCCGAGCGGAGCCGAGCGGAGCCCCTTCCGAGATAATGCCCTTCTTGGCATGATTTGCGCGCCGCACCGGCACGGCCAAGGCACGGCATGCGAACCCAGTGCAATTTTCGTCTGTCGGGCGCTACGCCGCGCCACCCCCTCGCCGGCTAAAAGGCGCGCGCGGCGGCGGTGGCCCAAACGGCGGAACGATGGCTGGGAGGGGAAGGGGGGGGGGGGGAGGGCCAAATGGGGGAGAAAAGGAGCCCCGGTGCGGGCTGCGGGGCGCAGATACGCGCCAAGACGACGTGCGCGGCCCCGCCGAGGCCCCGCCGAGGCCCCAGCGAGGCCTGACCCCGTTCGGGGCGCCGCGTGCGACAAACCCGACACGATAGGGCCACGCCCAGGACGGACCACGCCCTGGCGCGCCACGCCACGCTTTCAGGCAAATTGCCGCGGGGTCCTCGGGGGGGCCCTCCGCCCCGCCCCGCCCCGCCCCGCCCGGGCCGGGCCGTAGTTAGTGGAGCGTCCACTCCACTGGCGCGGCCAGTCCGTCAGGCTCGCGTCGCTCTGTCTCCGTCGCACCCCTTCGGACCGCTCGAAAAGTGCGAGAGAGACAGCCCGGCGTGCCGGCAGGCGCGAAGAAGGTGTCGACGAGCACACGGCTGGTCATTACAGGGGGCTCACACGTCCGAGGGGCGGGCGGGGCCCCACTGGCCGAGGCCCGGCCGGCGAGGGCCGCCAGGGCACACGCACACGCAGCGCAAAATGGACAAACTTGTTAGAAACAAACTCGGGCTGGGCGGGGCGGGACGCCGCACACTGCGCCAGAAGTTGGCGCAAATTCGATAAGCCCCCCCCCTCCCCCTGCCTTTGGACCGGCCAAGATGGCCAGCCAGCCCAGGCCGCACACACACCTGCGCTGCGGGGGTCCGTGACTTCGAGCAACAAAAAAGCAAACAGGGGAGCGAGCGAGGCTCGGCGAGCGGCGCGCTTCCAGAGGACCGAAACTCGACGCGCCGAATTTCCAGCGCCTGCTCTCCGTCACTCCAGCGGCCGTCCAGGACTCGGTCCAGGACCAGGCCGTAATTCTCCGCGTCGCACGGAGCGGGGCGAGCCGGGCCGCAACCGCAGGGCCTGACCGCGGTCAGAGCCGCGGTCGGCGACCCGCTGCACTCCGAGCGACTCGTGCCGTTTGTCTCTTAATCCCGCGCCGTCTCTCTCTCTCTCTCTCTCTCTCTCTCTCTCTCTCTCTCTCTCACTCGCGGGCCGAGTCCGGTGGGTGCGAGAGAGACAGACCGCTTGTTCGGCACCCCGGCCAAGACTAAGCAGACCCGGCCGGTCGAACGGTCACGCCCGTGCTGCAGCAGCGGCGGCAACGCGATAAATCAACAGCGGCAAAGCCTCCGCCTGGCCTCCGGCAGGCCGAGGGGCTCGCCCAGGGCTGCCCGCCACCAGATCCGACCAAGCCGTGGCCGAGCCGTGGCCGAACACACCCAGCGGATCCCGCTCACGGGGGTCAGCAATTTTTCATCCCACCCCTTATCCCCTCCAGCGAGGCTAGCCAGGGCTGGCGAGGTTCTTTCCGTCGTCCGGGCCGCCCGAGCCGTCCGCGCGATAGGTTCGTGCCATTCTTCTGGACGCAAAGCCTCTCCTGGAGCCTCTCCTGGAGCCTAGCCTCCTCGTCCTGCCGCACGAGGTTCACAAGGTGCGCGATATGCGTCGCGGCCTGGCGAGCGGACACACCAGAAAAAAGTTGGCCCCTTTCGAACTTAAAAATTCTGCCCCACACGCCGGAAGGCTCTAAAAGCCAGGGTCAAAATACAGCCGAGCGGCGGGCAGAAAGCAGAACGAAAGGGGTGCTTGATGGCGGGCTCGTGACAACCGCCTGCATCGGATTAGTTTATTGAGCGCGGGGCGTGGCGGCGAGCGGCGCGGCCCGCGTGACCGGATGGCGCGGCACGGCATGGCACGGCACGCGGCGTGGCACACCTCTAATAACCGCAGTCCACTTCGCAGCCCGCCGCGCGCACCACCCTCAGCCAGCCCGCCCGCGCGGGTACACTGCCAGCAACTCACTCTTTCCCACACCTCCATTTCAGTTTTGTCCGCCTCCACCGGTCTTCTGGCCCACTGTGCGGCGCGGTGCGGCGCCTTGCCCGAGACCCATTCCGCCGCCACTAGGGCGCCAGTGGCGCCACTACGACTGCAGGGCGTTAATTAAAAGCAAGGAGTGCGGAGCAGCCGGCCGCGGCCACTCGGCGCAGAGAGCCCCGCTGCCTCGGTCAGGCAGCACACTGTGGGCGGCTCGCCACGGCGCGGCCTCGCTCGCGGAACGACCCGGCGTTTATTTCTTTCGAACAATTGAACCGGCCGGCGGCGGAGGACGCCCCGGTAATCGGATGCAGTTGATCCCGAACAGAGCGGGGCGGGGAGGGGAGGCGGGGCACACCCACAGCCCGGCCGAGTGCTTCGAAAATCAGAGCAAAACGGCGCAACCTGCAAAGCCACCCGACGCCGAAATATATTCAACAGGTTTCGGCCGCAGCGGCAGGCGGGGCTCCACGGCGGGGCTCCACGGCGGGGCCCGGGTCACCCCAGGGAGGCACACTGATAGGCCAGGAGCCGCCGGACCGCCGCCGCCGACGCGGGGCACGGCGGCACGGCGGGATGGGGAACAGATGACTGACGTTTCATTAAGGAAGCAATTTCCATGAGACACCCGCACAGACGCGCGGCAGAACCTCTCCGGGAGAAAGACCGAAAAGGGGAGGGGTGGGGGGGAGGGTTGGCGCGGCCTCGACCGCCGCCAGCGCCGCCAGCGCCCCGACGGTGGCAGCGAAAGGGTGCGGACGACGAGGACGAGCGAAGCCTGGCCCGGCCCGGCCCAGGCCCCCCGCGTGACCCGCAGATACCAATCGTCGAGGAGACGGCTCGGAATGAGGACAGGGGGCGCTGTTTGACCAGACGGAGGGGCCGCGCTCTGCGGCGCTCTGCCGCCCCGCCGCGCTGACGGCGACAAGATTGATAGAAGAAGGTCCCGCCGCGGCAGCGCAGCCGAGTAGTGATTAATTGAAGAAAGCCGCGAACCACGTCTCGAACGTCACACACACACACGAACACACACAGACACACACAACGTAGCACACGTCAGTAGTGAGTGTCCTTCCTTTCCTCCCAACGCGGATCGACGCGTCCACTGCAAACCTCCCCTCCAAGCGCTTCGAAACGAGGCAAAAATCATCCATCGAAAAATAAAAACACCACCACAGAACAAACAGCCGGCCGAAAAGCAAAGCAAACAAAATGCCGGCCGGCCGGCCTGCCTGTCAGTCCGCCTCCCTTCCAGCAGCAGAGCAGTGGGTCGCGCGCTCGCAGTGTGGCGGCCGCCCAGTGCGCCCGCCGAAGGCAGGGTAGGCAACACGGCCTGCACGGAGGCGGAGCGCGCTGCCGAGGCCGCGCCGTGGCGGCTGCTGCTGCTGCTGCACTGTGGGGGGAGCGGTCGAAATCCCGGACGCGTTTTGAACTCCGACACTAAATAGGACTCGAACCGAACGTGTGACCCCACCAATGGACTGCTCTCGGAACGAGGAATCCATTGGTGGGGTCACACGCTCGGTTCGAGCCCTGTTTAGCGACTCTGGAGTTCAAAGCGCCTCCAGAGTTTTTGGCGCTGGCCCACAGTGTGCTGCCTGCCTGGCTGACCTCCGCTGCCTACGAGCTCCACGGCACAAGGCCCACGGCACAGGCCGCATCTACATCAGGCATTTCACGAGCGATTCCCCAGAGCGATCCCAGCAGCGAGTCCATTTTCGACGGGCGGCCAGACAGGCGGCGGGCCTTTCGAAAAAGAAAAGGGGAGATAGGGCGGGAAAATAGGAATGGACGAGGGGCTCTCTGGGCCCCCTTTCCCCACTCCCCCTTCACTCACACACGTACGCACACATACGAGCCCCGCGGCACATGCATATGGAAGAGAGCGCTCTACGGCCTCACACGACATTACTTCTACCACCCGGGCCCCCTTTTTCCTTCACACACACACAGACATAGACGTGCACACGCACACACACGGCCCCAGCTGCGACGCTTCTCAGCATACATCGAGTACTTAGAGGCCGCCTTGGAGGCGCGCGGCGTCGCCCGGCGGGTCCACGCGGCACGGGACGCAGCGAGGCGGCACAAAACGCCACCAACACCAAACAAGTGCGTGTGTGCGTGCGTGCGTGGGCGTGTCAAGCACTCCGCCGCGTGGAAATCGCGAATTGGGCGGCGAGGCGCGGCGCCCTCAAGTACAGCGGCAGCGAGGCCGACCGACACTCGTCCAAATTGACTCGGCCCCCACGACGTCGACGGCGGCCTTTGCCTGTGAGGGGCGCTCTCCACGTCGTCGTCGTGGGGCCCCCGCAGAGCCCCCGCAGAGCGACCGAGAGAGAAAGACGACGGAAAAATAGAGGGGGCCGACGCTGGTGGCCACCCGGCTATGCTTTGCTGTGGTGCTGTTAGAGCGGAGGGGGCGGGGGCGGCCTGACCACCGTGCGGGGGGGGGGGGGGGGGCAGAGGCATCCGGGCCGTGGACGTGGCCGCGCTGCCTTGTTCTCCGCGGCCAGAAAGTTAGAGCCATTCTGGCCGCAACGAGCGGGGTGGGGCGGGGCGGGCACACTGCCGCACGGCCCCGTGGACGGACAGAGGACCAGCGCCATCGAGCCATCACCGGAAAAGAGGACTTGGCCGGCTGCAGTGGGCCCGTTCCGAACCCTCTGTCCCTCTCGCGCCCCGGCGGGACGCGCCGCGAGTGCGAGGGAGACAGCCGAGGCCCCGACGTCGGCGGCGCGAAAGACAAAAGCAGCAGCGGGGTGATTCCGACCAGCGCTGTGTCTCTCTCGCACTCCGGAGTGCGGCCGAGACAGATCGCGATGGAACAACGTTCGGCGCTTCGAATCGGGCCAACCTACCCGACGTCAAGGAGGGCCACGGCAAAAACAGCGAGGGTAGCGGCCATCGCCGATAAGAAGGCTCACCCCATCCACCAGCGGCCCTGACGGCTACTATCGCGGGCAAACAAATGCCCGGCCGCCACTCCCCGGCCACGCCGTGTAGTGCGTCACGTCACCTGCCCAGTGCCCACGCCGCGGAGGGCAGCGCAGCGCCGCGCAGCGCGGGGCCCCTCCCGGGGACGCATCATTAAAACTTGCCCCCCGAGGAACCCGAAAGGCACCAGACAACGCAGGGCGAACCGGGGGCCATCCGCACACACACACACACACACAGCGCGTACACTGGATAATGGGGCCAGTTACAGCCTTCGCTAGACCCCCTTCGCCCTACGCCGCCAGGCAGCCAGGCAGCCAGCATCCTTGGCACAGGTAAGGCCTCGGCTCCGCAACGCGAACGCCAAACGCATCTGGAGAGATTTGTGACCGCAATAAGTTGGCGGCGCAGTCCGCCGCCCCTCTCTGCTTGGAGTCTCACGGCGGCGCGAAAACTGTTTAATTTCAGTTGAGGCGTTTCGAGGACCTCGGTAAATTCACCTCCCGATTTTTTTTTTTTTGCAGCGCTGTCTCCAGCCGAGAGTTTTTCCGACGCTCTGTCTCTCTCGCACTCATGGGGCACTCCATTAGTGTGCGAGAGAGACAGAGCACGGCGACAACACACGCCACACGCGCGGCGCATGAGGCAACTTCATTTCCAAACCGACGGTGCTGTTTGCCCGCGCAATCTGGAACAGCGCTCCGTCTCTCTCGCACCCGCACCCCGAGGGAACGCCCCGCGAGTGCGACAGAGACGCGTGCAGAGCCGCCCCGCCCCGCCCCGCCCCGCCCCGCCGCGGGACGACGGCGAACTTGCGCGCGATGCGAAACCTCGATAGCGCCATAGCGGCAGTGTTTGCCTCGGGAATGGAATAAGAATCCAGAGTCCCGGACGAGTCGGCTCGGCTCGGCCGCCCCGAGCGCCACAAGTCATTACCAGGCCAATTACTGCCAGCCCGATGCCAAGTGTCCGAGGACGCCGACGAAGCGAAGGCCGTCGGCCCATCCCCGAAGCAGATAAACCACCGCCGCCGAGATCAAAACTTCCTCCTTGGCGGACGGGCAGCGCGACCCGCCGCCAAGACGGCCTTCTCCGAGGAGGGGAGGAGCGAGGAAGCGCCCCGCCAGCAGTGCCAGCACACTGCCAGCACACTGCCAGCACACTGCAGCATCCGCGCCACGATCGACCAATTTTCCGCGCGTCGCCTAGAGCGGACCGTCGCGTCCCCACTACACTAGTCGCACTCTCTCTCACTCACTCTCACCCTCGCCACTCCCGCGAGAAGAAAAAAGCGAGAAAGGAATGACAAAAAAAAGCGAACAAAAAAAGAAAAGTATTGGAAAAATGTGAAGACCGCGACCACCATGCTGGTGGGCTTGTGAGGTGGGAAACGCTTCACGTTTCACGGAAAACGACCCAGAAGCCGCCTAAAAACACGAAAATATAAAAAAAAGGCCGAGAAAGTGGGGCCTCCCTCCTTGAGCGTGCAGGTCCCCGTGCCGCCGTTAATACAGACGGTCGTTTGAATTTACGATGACAAAGGGCCGAGCGGGGCTGTCTGTCTCTCTCGCACTCGCGGCGCGTCCCGTAGGGGTGCGAGAGAGACAGAGCACGCCGCGCGCCTCCTCGCCGCCCGCGAACAAGCACCGGGGGGGGGGGGGGGGGATCGCGAACGCATTCCTCGGGCAGACCGGGCAAAGCGTGCTTTACGGGGCTGGAGCCGCTGGAGCGGAGGGGAGGGAGAGACTGTTGTATTTCGCGCGCCGCTCCCTGTAGGCCGCGGGGAACCTGGCTTGACGGCGGGGAAGCCGGTGGGGGCCGATCCGAAAAACAACAAGGCCGAGCCAGACAACAACAACAACAGCCGCCTTAGCCAGCCATTTACCGCCCCGCCGACAGCAAGAGAGAATATTTCTTAAAAAGCTCGGGCTCGGCCGTCGGGTGGCCGCGACAGAATGACACGCAAACCAAACAGGGACTAATCCACTTAGCGGCCAGAATCGGATAAGGGGTAGCTGGGGAGGGGGCGCCCAGGGGGTGGCCGCCGCTCCCCGCCGCGCCCCGCGGTACCCCATCTGGGGCCGCGCAGCTCGGCGCGGCTCGGCTGCCCGTCCTTCAGGCGAGGCCCAGCGACAAATGACCACCGTCCGACGTGGTCGGCATCGGCCATGTGTGGCCTGGCCGTGGAACGCCCCGCCCCGCCCCGCCCCGCCCCCATTTGGCACTCGGGCCCCTAGAACACGGCGCTTGCTCATCGCTGGCCCCGCCAAGGCCCCCCGGAGCTCGTAATAAGACGACTCGGCCAAATTTTCTAGACGGCGCTGCCTCGTCTATCACTCGCTCCACCACCGCCGCTTCCCCACTCACTACCCCGCCGACAGGGGGAGGGGGGGGGGCTGCGGAAGTTCCAGAGCAGCAAATCACCGCCCCGCCTTTGCCGTCGCCAAAGGTCTCTAAAGGTCGGCGGACCGCCCCCGCGCCGCCCCCGCCACCACTCACTCAGTCATTCACTCTGGCTCCGGCCGGCCACAAGCCCGCCGCGGCCCACCGCATTCCGGGTCATACGGCCGCCAAGAGAGCGAGAGAGAGAGAAATAAAAAGAGCGAGGGCGAGAAAAACAAGGCACGCAGCTAACGAGGGGGAGGCTGGGGGAAAGGTCCGGCCACCAGGGAAAACACGGCCAGCTTGGCGTCGAGGTGCGAATGTGTCGGCCGGCACCAGGCCGGCACCGCAACGCGAGCAACACCACCCGCAGCGCGCAAGCGGCAAGTGTAGACAGGGCGGCAAAATGCCGCGTAAAGAAAGAAAAAGAGAGAAAGAAAAGGGGGAACACGGGGCGCTCTCTGACCCGGACGGGGCGGCCATTCTGGCGAGCCCCCCCTCCCCCCCCTCCCCCGGGTCCGGGAACATCGCGCAGGACATTGACTGCCGTATCAGCGCAGAAACGCAGCGCAGCCTTCCCCAGCCAGCCAGAAACGTTGCCAATGTTTCGAGAAATCGAATCCAATTGGCCCTAATTCGATTGCAAACAGGAAAACCCGCTTCAATACCGAAACTTTCAAAAATTTCGATGCTCAATTTTTTTTGTTTTCTATTTTAATTTTGGGCCGGATACAATATGGCAAATTTTTGATTCGACCGGAAAATACTCGATTCGCACATCTCTGCAGACCGTCTTCCAGCAGCGCCCATCCTCGGGCGCCCCCTTCCCTCCAGGTCGATTTCCAGGACGGCACCGCGCCACGCCGCGCCACGCCGGCCTGCCAGCTAGACAGCCCGCTGGGGCGTAACATTAGCAGGCCAAACGGGCCGGAGACTCCCACCCCCACCCCGGCCATCGCCCCGAACCGCCAAGTCGTATGAAACAAAGTCCCTTCGCATGCGGAAGATATCTCACCGTTCTCTCTTTCCGCCCGCCGCCCGACCACGCACACGTTTTACTTTCTCTCTTTTTTTTTCATTTCGTGCGTGTTGTAGTTCGTATATTATTTTTTTGGTGGGGCCCCGGTCGCCGAGCGAGCGACCGGGAGGGCGGCGGGGGCGCAACAAACACCCTCCTCGCCGTACCGCGCCGCGCGCTGCAATGAGACTTTATAACCGCAGTGGCTGCTTCGCGCCGCTACGCCACTACGCTGCTAGGCGCGTAGCGTAGCCTTATCGCTACTACAGTGGGGGCACCCGGCAAGGCAAACCCACGGCCAAGCCACGGCCTGAAAGGCGCTTTGTGTGGGCCGAGCGGAGGCGAGGATTTGCCGCCTTCAAATTCGCGGTTTTCGTGGTGGCACACCCACACACTGACACACCCACACACTGAAACACTCACCCCGCCACCACACCCACACAACAACGGGCGTTCGTTCGGGAGCGGTAGTTACCTGCAACAGACAAACAGACACGTTAGCCCTTCTCCTCGTACAAAGGGAAAGCCGCAGACGAAATCAAAACCCGAAAGACGATTAAGTTTAACCGGCTTTCAAGAGGGAGAGAGAGGAGAGAAAAATAAAAAGAAGAGAGAAAGAGGAAGAATACACAGCTGGGGACGGAATTAAAGGATCCCTCCGAGCGGCACCGCGCAGCCGAGCCGGGGCGTTGAGGGTTGAGCCGGCCACTGCGACAAGTGGACCTCGCGAGCCCCGCGCTACAGAATCGAGTCCCTGCTGGCTGGCTGGCTAGCTGGGAATTATAAAGAGAGCCCTCCGAATGATTTGGAGCCACGCCATCGTTAGCCAACTCATTAGACAAAGCTGCTTTCGCCGGGCCAGGCAGGCGGCCAGCCAGGCCACCCCGAAGGGCGAAGGCCGTCCCCGGGCCGCAGGGCTCACGCCGCCCCCGTGGGCCCCCGGGGCCCCAAGGGGTTACTGGGCGGGACCATCCCCCCGGCGCTCCAGAAACAAAAGATAAAGGAGATACACAGCATTAAAAGAAAAGGGAGTTTACTCTCAGACCCAATTAAAACAATCTTATCTCCCCACACCATTTCCCGTCCGTCCACGCATTTTTCTCCCGTCCCAGTTCCAGGAGGAGGCAGGAGGAAAGGGGCGGACCAACGGACGGGCAGTCGGAAAGGGAAAGGGAGCGCCGACGCTCTCATCAAACGGCCGATCCGTTCGGGGCGAGTGGGTGAGAGAGCGCGCATGTGTAAGTGAGCACGAGTGGGCGAAGCAGTGTACCGGAGTGAGTGGGCCGCAGTGGGCGGTACTCTCTCCTCCTCGCCCCCACTCGTGCACGCACCTTGACACCCATTTCGGCGTCCAATTCCCTTTTGCTTCCGGCCGCGATCGCTCCATTCCGGCGCGGCGTTCGCCGAGGACGCCGTCGAGGAGGCCGCCGAGGCCCTGGCCGTGCTCACGCACGCGACAAACCGCTCCATCACGGCGTCCAGGGCGCCGCCGCCAACAACGAGGCCGCCAGGCATTAGTCGGCCCTTTACGTGCCTCTCTCCCTCTTTCATTCTCAAGCCTTTTTCGCCCTCGCCTTCACAAATTGAAGGCCTCTGTGGGTCAAAGCGTCCCCGAGACGGCCGACGAGGCCGTGGCCGTGGCGCGGCCCTGGCCGGGGTCGGCGTCGAAGTGGAAGCGAGGAGTGCGGGCTTGGCCTCGCCGCCCCGCGCCGCCAAAATGGAAGTCCCGGCGCGGCAGAGCAGCAGGGCAGCGGCAGGTCCACGAGAAAATGGAAGTGGCGGCGTGCACACTGTACGAGGAGAAACGGTCACGGGGGACGGCGAGGAAGGACGAAAAGGCACGGCGCCGCACCGCTCTCGCCAACGACCAGACGCTTCGACGGCCACCCCGCCGCGCGTATGAGGTTGCCGCGCCAAAAAACGGCCCGAAAAGGAAATACTACCCTCCGCCTCCGCCTCGGGAAAGTAGAGAGGCAAGCCCCCCTTTTGAGCGCGAGAACTAGTGGCCGCCGCGGGGCGCGAGCGGTGTGAGCGCAGGGCAGCAAGACAAACTGCGGGGTGGGGGTAAGTCATACGGACAAACCCGCGGGGCGGGGCGGGGCGCACAGAGAGCCACACACCGGCCGCGAGATTTAGCGCGCCGCGTAAACAAAACGCAATCTGATCCGCTAAAAGTAGAGGAGGCGGCAACGCCAACAAAAGGCAAAGGGCGGCAACATCGCCACGCCACTGGAAGGCCGGAGCGGGCTGGAGCCACCCCAGCCTCCAGCTCCAGCCCGCTCCAGCACGGCCTCCCCCTCGCCATAAATATGTCACTGGATTGCAGGGCGGCCAGGGCACTGCCAAGGCAGCGAGCCGACGCAAGCCGAGGCGCAGAGGGCCCCGAGCGGCGCGGCGGCGAAGCAGCGCACCTTCTCCAGGCCCGCTTCGCCTTCGCCCTGCTTGCCGTCGGCGGCGTCGGCTCGCCGGCGCCCCCGGGGGACGCTGCTGCTGCCGCCGCTTAGCTACAGTCCAAAAAGCAGCGCCCCGCGCAGCACGCAGGTCGCTGTCAGAAGCACGCCGCGCGGCTCTGTTTAATTCCTACCCGGCGAGAAAAAAAAACAAAAAAACAAAATCTGACAGAAAAATGGTCCGCACCAAAGTCCCGCACCGCACCGCAGTGGCGGGCGGAACCGCCGACTCGTCGCACTCGCGGCGAAATCCGTTTTGGCCGGAGCGCGAGCGCGCAGCGCGTTGCTCCAAAATTGAATTCACACGACTGTGTTAAACTAATAATTCGGCGCGCCCCCTCCCCTCCCCTCCCCGCGGCCGGGCTGACAGTCGTGACATTCCGACACGGCGATATTCGCGCGGCGCGTCACGCCGCGGCAGGCTTGTCTCCGTTGCAGTGGCGGTGCCGCGCCGCGGCGCTTGCGGTGTAGTGGTGGAAGTGATGTAGGCCGCAAACCTCACCCCCCGACGCCCCGCCGCTAACGCGTCTGCCTGCACCAGCCTCGCACTGCCTCGGGCTCCGTCTCTCTCGCACTCGCGTCGCGCGTCCCGCAGGGGCGCTCGCGAGAGACAGAGCGACGAAAGCACTGTTCGGAATAGCGCGCCGGCTCCCAGCGGGGCCCAACGGGGCCCAGCAGTGTGACTAGCGACTATCGACCAAACGCAGCCCCGCGGCCCCGGGCCCCCAGGCCTTGCCCCAGGCCGTCGTGGTGCAGGGTGGCGGGTACTCCGGGGCCCCGGCCGCCTGTCCGTCGACTCACCAACCCCCACGTCCATCTGGTGGAGCCCCCTTCCGGCCGGGAGCACGCCGACGACGCGCACGCACCTCGCCGAGAGGATCAGCGACGCCGATGACCTAGTGGCCGGGACGCGAAGGGGTGGCGGCGCAGGGCCAGGTCGCCGACGCCGGCACGGCCTCCCCGGGGAGCGGCCCGGCTCCGCTCCTCCCGGGTTGATAAGGCAATACCTCGGCGCACGCAATAACCCGGCCGGCCGACCCTCCCCGACGGCGGAACCCCCCGACCCCGTCGACAAGCCGCCACGACTCCGCGTCGCCGTGCTCGGAGGTCGCGGAGGTCGTCGTCGTGGAGGGCGGCTAATCGGCCCCGCGTCCACGGCATCCGCGGCGCGCGACGCCCCAGCTGGCGGGGCGCCAGCGGCCTGGCCGGCGGGGAGGTGCGACACTCCGACGGCGGAAAACACAACGCGAATGTGGGTCGCGGGAAGCAAGCCGCGCGCGGCGCGCAGCCAGTTCGGGGGCCATTACCATAATACGACCGAGCGAGAGGGTAAGGCCGTCGGCGGGCTCATTCCCGATCCTCCGTCTCGCTCGCACGGCCGCGCGACGCGGCGCGAGTGCGAGTGAGAGAGAGGAATCATGCCGCACCGCCGCGGCAGCCAGAGGGAGCAATAGGTTACATCGGCGACGTTCCCCCGACCAAATACCGTGCGCGCCACGCCGTGCCCCGCGACGACCTGAGCCCCTTGCCTGCCGCCGTGGCGCCGCGTTGCGGGGCCCCTGCAGGGTCGGCGCGCAACCCTGGCCGCACACGAAGGCAATCCCGCGGACGAAAAACAGTCTCAAAACAGAATAAAACGCCAGAGGCTTCGCAGCCGCGGCACTGTTTGGTCGCGTCCGTATTCCTCGACACGGATAAGTGCGCCCTGCGCTGCCTGCGCCCTGGCCGAGGCTGCCGCCGTGCATAATCAGTCCGTTCCATTTCCGGAAGTGAGCGAGAGAGAGAGAGACGGACACTATCCCCGCTGCAGGGCCCTCCGTCACGCCAGAGGACACCGACTGCCGGATATACGCGCCTCACCTCCCATGTCGCGCGGCGGAGGACCACCGGACCACGGCGAGCGAACCACTGACGGACGAGTGCGAGAGAGACAGAGCGGCTGACAGTGCACCGGCCAGTTAGGCCGGCAACGCGCTGCGCTCGGCTCCCCTTCCTCACCGAATCGCGTCGCACATGCCGCAGAGCCGGGGCGGCGGGGACCACTCCGACCGACCGGCTGGAGGGGGTCATTTGGCACCACGCCACCAGAAGGGGACTCCCTGCAGATTCCCCCTCCCCGCCCCGCGCGGGGCCGCGTGCCCTCAAGAATGCAAGGGGTACGACGGGCCGTGTGAGGAACGCCGGGCCAGCCGCGCAGCGCCTCCCCTCAGTTTGCTACACTCCTTGCGAACAAGTGTCACCGCGGTGCACGCATTCCGCCACGACCGCCGATTCGTCACAAACTTTTCACCGCGTCGCCGTCGGACCGCGCTACGCCCCAGCCGGCCCGCGCGAGGGTGCGAGAGAGACAGGCGTGTCGAAAAGCCGTAGAAGCTCGCGCCCCGCTTGTTGTTCCACGGGGCCGGGGGCGCCGCGCGCACGCCGCCACACGTGTTAACAGCATTTCGCCGAGGAGGAAATTCCTCGCGAGCGGCGCCCTACGCGCTGCGGGGGAGGGAATCACAGAGCCGCTGAGACTCGCCGCGGGGCACAGTGGCGCGGCCGCGAAGACGGCGGGGACCGCCATCCCGGCACACTATGACAACAACAACAACAACAACAACAAAAACAAAAGCCGCAGCGACCGGCTGGAGCCCCTTCAGCCTGCGAGGTAGGCATCCGTCAGGCAGCCCTGCCAGAGGGTTGCCTACCCTCACGGGGCGCTGGCCGACGCCACGCCAAGACAGGCGGACAGACAGACAGACAGACGGACAGACAGACAGACAGACAGACAGACAGACAGACAGACAGACAGACTGACAGACAGGCAGAAGGACAGGCCGACAGACAGGCGCCACCCTCCTTCTTGCCTCCCATCCTCTCACTTGCCAGTCTTGCCTTCGCACTCCGCACCAAAACTCATCGACTCCCCGAGCACGTCCACAACGCAAACCCTCCCACCGGGAGCAAGGACCCACCACTTTCACACACACACGCACCGCACACTCACACACATACACACACGACGTATCGTCTTCGCCCCTTCCTTTAGTTGTGTGATGACAAGATCTGCCACCGGAAATTCCTAACTGGATGGACGGCTAGACAGCTGCGCGTATGTGTGTGTGTGCTGTGCGTGCGCTCGAGCACGAAAGAGGGAGAGATAGAGAGAGAGACAGGACGGGGCGATTGCGAGAGATCCCGGGCGAAAGGAACCGCGACCTCACGGCTCTCCTTTAGAGCGCGCATCTCTCACACAGACACACACACACTCACACAGCCGCGCCGTGCCACGCGTAGCATATGTGCGCCGCGCAATATTTTATAACTCGCTGCCCGTCCCGCGCCCCGGTCCCCGCCCCCGGGCACATGTGCTGCTACACCGGGAAAGGCCGGCCCGACCGGCGGCAGCAGAGCGAGATGTCGCCGCTGAATTTCTCAGCACCTGTACGCCGCCCAAGGACGAAGGACGAGGACGGCTCACGCGACCTCCGCCAACTCCCAGCCGCGCCCTTTCGTGCCCTCCGACCTTCGGGTCGCCTTCGGGTCGCCTTCGGGTCGCCTTCGGGTAACGCTTCGGGCGGCTAAAACTTGGCCGCATTGTTCGCGCCATATTTCTTTCGGCGACATGAATCTCCAGGACGACACCGAGGTCCTACCCCGCCCCGCCCCGCGCCCATTCCTGCAACGTGCGGCGCCTGCACTGTCGGAACGACCCGAACGACCACTGCGAGTGTCGACGCGGACATGGCGAGGCGGGCGAACCCTTTTCCGCCGCGACGCAGCTGCCGCTCGCCGCCGCCGCCGTCGTCGTCGTCGTCGCGGGGCTAAATTTTTCCTCCCCCGCGCGGCACAGCGCAGCGCAAGCCCTTTCGAAAAATACGACGACAGCTGGCGGGCGGACCCGAGCCCCGCCCCGCCCCGCCCCGCCCCGCCCCGCCACGGCAACTCGAGACGGGCCGCGACTCGGCAAGGGGCTCCTCTTCCTTGTTATCTGCTGAAAAACTTGGTGAACTACAGTTGTGAAGTATTGGATATCAGTCAAAGTTCAGCCGGCCGTGGGCCGCCCCGCCCCGCCGCGCCGCGCCCCGCCATTGTCGGACCGAGTCTAATACGGGCCGCCGTCAGGGACGCGGCCGACGGGGCCGACGGGGTTCGCGAGGGGAGGCAGGCAGTCCGACCCACACCACGATAAGACGACGCAATTCGGACAGGATCCAGAGAGAACCACCGCGCCGCCGGCGACTTGGCGGCATTCCCAAAAATTTTCCCGCGCTCATATCATCCGGCAGACGGACGATGGGGGGAAAGAAAAAGAAAAAGCCCAACGCGGAAGAAGCGAAATCACAAATTGAATCCGTAAGCGCGGCTCGTAACTCCGGGCCGTTTACGATAACCCTTTCGGCTCGCGGAGTCCCGGCCGACGCCGACGCCAAGCAAGCCACCCCTTTGCCAGAGTCCGTCGGACCGCCGCGCCGCCGCGGATGGACGCGTTAGCTAATGCCGTCACGAGCGAAAAACGCAAAAAAAATTTGAAAAGATAAAAAAGGGAAAAAAAGTCAGCAACCTTGTCCGCATCCCGTCGAGGCGGGGCGTAGCGCGATATCTGATTCCAATACCGCCCCCTTCCCCCTCCCCCTCGCCACTCTCTTTGGCGCGGCAGAGTTTCGAGTGGAGCGACATGTATCGGCCGTTAAGTAGGACCGAGTATGGGACAAGCCGGGACCAACTTGGGGGCGCTCCGGCATCGCGAGCCTAACAGTGTGACGTCCTTCTTTCTTCCTTCTTCCTCGGCGACGCACCGCGAGCGGGGGAAGCAAGGCCTCCATCAGGGCGAAGCCAGCAACACACACACACACACACACACAGCCATACATTCGCATTTTCCAATCAAACTGCGCCCGTCGTCCGACGCACGAGGCCGCCGCACCCTTCTCCAAGTTCCTCGTTGCCCTCCCCCTCCCCCCCCCTCCCTGCCTCGCTGCCTAGCTCTGCCTCGTGGCTCATTCCAGATTCTCGATCGCACCGCCAATCAGAAGCCCCGGCCTGGCTGGCCTGGGCCGGGCCTGGGCCGGGCAGGCCGCGGGGTCCCTCGCCAAATTCAAAGTCAACACAACTCGGCGCAGCCAGTCAGCCAGCCACGCAGCCAGCGCAGGTATTGGCACCACTGGCACCGCGCGCTTCGGATATACACGACGACCGACCAAAGAGCGCCGCCAAAAGCGAGCGAGCCGAGCGACGCGCGAAGCCACGCGAGAGTATCGATCACTGATAACTATCGCCTCCGGAAGGGAGTGGCGGCGAGGCCTCCTCACCCCACGGCGAGTGAGGCAGCAGAATCCGATGCATCCACGGTGCGTGTGTGTGCGTGGTGTGTGTGTCTGTGTGTGTGAACGCCATGCGTCAGGAGCCGCCAAGGCAAATCCCAGATGAAAAGCAAGGCAAACACACACAGACGCAGCAGCAGCACAGAGTGGATATGGGCGCTGGGAAGAGGCAACTACTTGTGCACGAGGAAAAGAGGAGGCCGGGTCGAGGAAAGAGAGAGAGAGAAGGACAGACAGACAGACGACGCAGGACGACGCCTCGCGCGGAAAAATTCCGACGCTGCTCGCTGCGCCTCTTCCTTCCACAAAACACACACAAACACACGCCGGGCGCAGTGTACCGCAGTGTCCGCGGGGAGGGGGAGGGGGAGGGGAGGGGGTTGTGTCCATAGCGTGCAGTGAGCCTGCCCGCCTGCCTGCCGCGCCTCGCCCTGCCAAGAGAAACGGCAAAATAATGCTCTGAAAATGAATGCCGTGGCCGAGGCAGCGCGGGCAGAGCGTTATCGCCATGCCACCCACACGGCCTCCACCGCCACCACCACCACACTGCCACCGCCCCGCACTCATTCATCAAACGGCCGCGCGGAGGTACTACCGCCGCACACTCCTCTCCGAATATCGCACTCGATTTCGTTTCGTTTCTTTCGGTTTGGTTGGTCCTCATTGTTCCGTCAAACCGGTGTGGCTGGCTTGGCTAACCAACTGCCTTAGCGCCGCATCCTCCGCCATTCAAACACACGGCACACAAGCACCTCGGCCACGCGCGCTGAAAGGCCTGTGTGGTCAGGGTGGCCACGCACACACACACACACGCTCTGTCTCTCTCCGACGCGCTCGCAGGGACACACACGCACAACGCCCCTTTCTGCGATTACGGTCAACACTCGAACCCCTTCCGGGTAAATAGAACACACAGGGAACCGAAGCCAAGAGGGGAAGGAAGGGCCGTCTCTCTCTCTCTCACTCGCTGGGGGCCTTCCAAGAGCGGGTGAGCGAGCGAGCGAGAGAGAGAGAGAGACAGCCAGAAGGGAGTGTACGACAAAGGGCTGACATGCAAAAAGGAACGCGCTCCAGGGGAAGGGGCGAGAGCGAGAGAGAGAGAGAGAGAGAGAGAGAGGAACAGGCGCCCGAGGCAAAGCACCCCCGACCGTGCTGCGGGTGGGACAAAGACAGAAGACATGTTTCCGTTGTCGGAGGAACAGTCTGCGGGGCGGCAGGGGCGGCAGGGAAAAGGGGGGGGGGAATGGACGGACGGACTGCCGGATTGTTACACTGCCAAGGGGGCGGGGGAGGGGGGACGGGGCCGGGCAGGCTAGGACAAAGACCGTCACTCAGCATATCGCGTCCCGGCCCCACTCGGCCCCACCGCACCCCCTTCAGGCCTTGGGGCCTTGGGGCCTTGGGGGCTCCGCCAACCCCCGGGAGTGTTTGGGCACCCAGCGCCGCACCCACAGCGGGGGGCAGCCTCCCCCTCCCCCCACCCCCAGCCCGCCGACTCGCCCGGCAATAACGGGACTCGCGAACAGGTGGAGGGGCCCGGAGACAAACCCGGGCCCCGGCATGACGGGCCTGGACGAGATGAAGAGGTCCCGGCCCGAGGAGGGCAGGGCGCCGTCCCGCGGAAAAGAAAACCGAGAAAACGAGGGGAAGGGGCAAAAAAAGGGAGGGAAGAATGAAAAGTGGAGTGACAATGCACACCGGGTGGGCTAATCAAGTAGTTCTAATTCGATTCCCTTTCGAAGCGAAAGGCCGGGGAAAAGGGCGACGTCCCTCCATGCCATCCGGATTTAATCAAATTCAAGCCGGCGGAGGGGAGTCGGGGTGGAGGCAGGGCGGGACGCTCCTTCACGGCGACGGCGCCCCAGACCCGGCCAGCCAGCAAGGTGGGCAGAGCGCCGCAGAGCCAGAGCCAGCAGCCAACATCGCCAACGAGGAAGTGCTCCTGCGGCCAAGTCTTTCGCACACACAAACAGATCCCCCGAAAAGCACGGCGAAATAGCGAGCATGCCGGGCGGGGCCGCACAGCAGAAGCACTCGGCCCAAGAATAGCGACGCGCGGCGCCGCCCCCGCGAGGCTGCCTCCAAAGGCCCGCCCCGCCCCGCCCCGCCCGGGACATTTCACGGGGCCCAGAGCACTTGACACCAGGGCAGGCCACGGACTGAAACAAAGCAACCCCGTGAAAAATAACTTCTCATCGCGCGCGCGCGCACACACACAGGCCCACTTACACACACGCGCGCGCACACACAGCGGCCCTTCCTGTCCGGACAGGAAGCCGGAAATTACAAAGCCGCGCCGCAACCAGAGGACCACGTCGTTTCCGCATTTGCCGCGTTCATTTACACGATCCACTCCGTCGCCCCGCCCACCGCGCCGCCAAGGCCGCCAAGGCCGCGCGTCCCGATCACCGGGACCACGACGACGACGACGACGACGAACAACGGTCTCGGCCGCGCCACGGCACTGGCTAACGCCGACCCAAGGCAGGGCCCGAGGCCCAGGGGGCTCTGGGGGCCATTTCCGCCGTCACCTACATCTCCATAACGGCCTTCGCCTCGCCGCGGGCCACGGCGCTGTCCCGGCCTCGCCTCGGCCCGCGCCTCGGCCCCAGGGATGCACCGCCGGTCCGCCAGTCCGTCTAATGCCCCCTAAAAGGCCCACTTGTATAATTTTCAAATAATATATTTATTTTATTGCCGTCTCGGCCGCGCGCCAGCGGCGGTAGCAGCAGGGGCCGCGCAGGCCGCGCGAACCAGTGTAGGGGTGGGTATCGCATCGCACTGGCCGCGCGCGCACATGCCACACACACACGCACGGGCCGCACGCATTCCGCTCCACTGGGCCCCGGGGCGCCCTAACGCCCCGCCAATGCATTCCGGCCAGACACTACATGCATCCGACAACGGCCGGGCGCACGCGGGGCGGCGGGGGCGGCCCAGAGGAGCAACGCGCCAACCGCCCCCCGCCATAATGGCGAACGCGTCCCACACACGCACACACACACGCGGCCAGCAGGCCAGCACCACATAAAACAAGCCTCCAGGGCGCCAGCAACGGCCGGCACAGCCAGCGCCAGCGGCGCCCAGAAAAAGGCAGGCCTCGGCGATACTCCCCGCGCAAGGCCTCCGGCGCGCGGGGTAGAGTAGAGATAGACTCGCACCCTTCCTCGCTCGCCGCACGCCGCGCCGCGGCCTCGCAGCTGTTTGCACACGTCCGCTAAACGCGACGCCGGCCCGCTTCCCCGCGGCCAGGGCGGGGCGGGGTGGGGCGGGGTGGGGCAGGGCAGGGCCCTGAGGGGGCACCTTGGGGCATCCACCGCACCCAGCGGGGCGTCAGGAAGGAGGTTTGGAGGTTCCATAAAGCCACCATGCGAGGTTTTCGAACCATGCAACCATTAAAGGTAGTAGTGAGGTACCACCCACCACACTGCGAGCTTGACAACCACGTGAGGTCCTCCGCCACGAGGTCCCACACCCGACGCGAGAGGCTTGAGACCCCGCGGGGCCCCGTCCGTCCCGTCCGCCCCACTTCTCCGGTCCGCTTCCCAAAAGTTGGATTGGCTCCGGAGAACTACTGCGGGGGAGGGGGAAAGGGGAGGCGGCAGCCGCTGGAAAGCGAAGGGCGAAATGAAACACGTGAGCAGAATGCGACGGACACCGCGTGAATGGCAAAGCGCGGAAGGCGGTGGAGGAAGGACGACGCGACGGGGCGACGGCACCGCGCTGCGCGGAGGAGCGCCGGCAAAAAACGGGCAGGAGCAGAGGCCCGGTGGCAGCCTCGCCCGGCCTCGCCTGCAGGAGAGGGCGAGGAGGCCGTCAAGTTAAACTTGCAACCACCCCCTGGGGGCCGCGCCGAGCCGGGCCGCGCGCCGCGCCGCAGGGCCGCTCCACGACCACCTAATTGTGAAATAGTGCAGCGCAAGCTAACGCGAGGCTACGCGAAGCTCCGCCGTGCAGCGCCCACGACGAGAACAAGGGGCCCGCCAAATCCGAACCAAATTCAAACATTTCACCCAGGCGGCGCACGGCGCGCAGCAGCGAGGTGCCACAAATCACCCGCGCGACGTCGCTGCCTCTCTCTCTCGCACCCTGGCGGCACCCGCCGCGAGTGCGAGAGAGACAGAGCGACCAGCTTCGCGAGAACGAGAGGGAGGAGGGCCCCTCGAGAGGAAAGGAGTTGCAAGCGGTGGCAGTCGGGCGGCAGCAAAACGGAACATTCTTCTCTAAGGCCCATTTTTTCCTGCACCTCGCCGACGTGCCTGCCTGCCCGCCTTGCAGTGCTGATCTGCATATAAATCTGGCCATTTCATCCGATCAGATACCCCAGGCAGGCAGCCAGGTCGTCCCTTCCTCGCCACGCACCCGCACGCCCTGCCGGTGAAAGGCAAAGGATAGCCAGCCGGTGCAGCGCCGCCACGCGGTTCACACGCATCGCTCCGTCTCTCTCGCACTCGCAGGGCGTTCCGCGTGGGTGCGAGAGAGACAGAATCAGTCTGCCACCGCCTTTGCGTCCGACGCTGCAGGCAGTTCTTTTCCCTTTCACCGAACGAAGCCGGGCGCGTGGACTCCGCTAAGGCCATGGAGACGGCTATCCGACGGCCAATCAGCCCTTTGAAGACTCACCTCCGCGAACGACTCCACCATCACCACCATCAGAACGGGACACTCACCTGCAACAAGAAAAACAGACAAAGTTAGAGACGTCCGTCGGCCTCGACAACACCGGCGGTATTTTCGCGGCGACCTCGGGGTGTTCAGTTACGCGGCCGGCGAGGCTCGGATTCTCGAAAAGGGGCGGGGAAGGCGGCGCCCTAGGAACGCGAGGAACAGTTTTCCTGTTCCAGCTACCCGTCGCCTCACTCTCACAGCCAACAGGCTGCGGGTTCGGAGCGGTCAGGACTCGCTGTCACCTCTCAGGGTGCGTGCCGTAGGGGTGCGAGAGAGACAGAGCGCGTCCTGGGACGGCCGCCCCCGCCGCTGTCAGCAGGAGAGCGACGGGGAATCCCCAGCCCAGAACCAACCCCCGGCAGGGGGCGCCTCGACCGCGCGACGGGGGGCGGCGGCAGGAGCGAAAGCATCCCCGCGGCAGCACGCACGACGTGGCCGCCACTGCCGCATACCTCCATCGACAGGAGAAAAAGGGCACCCTGACAAAACGAAACGCCCCGAACCTTCTCTTCTTCCCTTTAGCCAGCTGGGTGGTCAGTTATCAAGGCAGGCTTGCTCACCCCGGGGGCCACGCCGGGGAACCTTTAAAACGAAACGTTGCTGCGTGCAAAAACGCTTTCCGCGCGCGATATTGGGGCCCCGAACGCAAACAGCCACTGAAAGAGGAATGCCGGCCGAACTCCCCGGAATTCGAGCCGAGCGACGCGGAGCGCCAAGCCGCGCGGAGTGCCTCCCCCTCCCCCGCCGATCCGCCGCTTTTGTGAACCGCGGTATTTACTGGCACACCATAAACCAGGAAGCGGAAGTCGAGTCCCACCCCCACCCTCTCTTCCGCTAAACACACACCTTGCCGCCCCGCCCCGCCCCGCCGTGAGCCACGTACGCAAATCTGCTGGCGCAGCCCGTCTTTTTACAACCCTCGAGCCTCAAGGCGTAAACCTCGGGCAATGACTCCCACCACGGCCAGCCGGCTGGTCGGCCAACCCCCGGCCGACCGCCCGGCGCAGCAAACCCACCGCCCTCTCTTTGAGTAACATTGACCAAACATTATCCGCACGTGCACTGTTTGCGCCGAGCCAGCAGGCAGCCAGGCGGCAGCCCAAGCAGCCATTCCGGACAGAGCAACTACGCCCGTCTCTCTCTCTCTCTCTCTCTCTCTCGCACACCACCGCGCGGTGCTTCATGAGCGCCGCGGGAGTGACAAAGAGCAATCGGCCGGCAGCCAGGATAGCCGCAGCAATAATTAAATCGCCCAATCAATAATGCGATTCCGACGCCAAACAGCCTTCACTTCAATCAAGTGACGAACACGGCCACGACACGCGCGTCTCGGCCGCGGTTTTCGCCGTGTGTGTGTGTGCTTGCGTGTGTGTGTTGCGTGTGTGTTTGCTCGCGCCGTCGAGACCGCCCTTTCCGCCACGCGCCTCCTCACCTTCGAACTTGGCGCCATTTGGGCAACTCCTCCCCCTCCCCCTCACCACCGCGAACCTTGTAATTACAGATCGAAGGCGCGGCGTCGAACGCGCATCCGGGGCGGGCAGGGGGAAGAGGAGGGGAGGGGGGAGGGAAAGGGGTCAGTTTGCACAGGGATGTACAACCTACAGTGTGCTCCCCCTCCCCTCCCCCGCTGCTCTGCCCGGCTCGGCCCCCCAGCGGGGTACTTCCCCGCTGGATTACCTACACCGTAAGGCCGACGGCTGGCAAAAATACCCCGAGCACGTCCTCAAAACGCAGTCCAAACCGCAAGTCGGCACGCGCCGGGCAGCACCGCGCAGTAGATCGCCTTCTCCAGGGGCGCCGCCGGCCGCCGACGTAACCAACTAAACATAGACGGATCCCAGCCAGACGGTGTCGTCTGGGTCGCGCTGGTTGGAAAAGGTGGCCAAGGTAAAAACTCGCCAAAGTTATGGCGTACATTTTCCCGAGTTTCAAACATGTGTGGTTTCTCGTCTCGCGAATGGATCGAGTTGCGCCGACCGAACCTCTCTCCTTCTCTCTCTTACCCTCCTGACGGCCGGCGATGGCACCGCAGGCCGGCGGGTCAGAAAGAGTCGTCCCGTCGCTCCGTCTCTGTCGCACTCCCGGGGCTCTCCGTGAGGGTGCGAGAGAGACAGAGCGACGAGGCCGACGAGGGCCATAGGTCGCCGCAACAGCGCGCCTCACGGAATGCCGCGAGCGACTCGCGGTGACCGCAAAACAACGCCGGAGCGGCCAAGCCCGGCCGAGCCACTCCTGTGGAGGCGCCACGGGCATTGCATGTTGTCACACACACACACACACACACTGACACACACACACGGGCGCGCAGCGAGCGCAGAGTTTGGCGTCTGCATTACACACCTCGCATCACCTCGCCAGCGGCGGACCAAGGTCAAGACAAGTTAGATTGGCTCCAGCCTCACCCACACCGACACACACACACACACACACACACACACGAAGTGACACGCGCGGGGCGTTACGTAACACCGACGCAGCCCCGGGGGCGGCTTATCAAAGTGTTAGCCTCATTATGAGCACGCAGTATTGTGTCGGCGACACAATGTCCCCTTATCGGGTCACAGCGCCAAAATGTGGCGCCGCGGTGCTCCAGCAGCAGCGGCCCCGCTCGCACGCCATACGCACGCTTTTTGTGAGCCCGGCCCGGCGCGGCGCGGCCGGACACGGACACTATCGCGGGGGCGGCCGCCAGGGCCGCGAGGCAGGCGGAGGACATGCAGATTAACCGCGGCACCAGCACAATGGGCGTGTCGTCGTGGCCCCGGGGCCGTCCCGGGGGTGGAGAGGCACGCCGTCGTCGCGGTGGCGGACTCCGCGGCGGCGGAGGCGGCCAGACGCGTTTTGAGCTCCAGAGTCGCTAAACAGGCCTCGAACCGAACGTGTGACCCCACCAATGGATTCCTCGTTCGGAGAGCAGTCCATTGGTGGGGTCACACGTCCGGTTCGTGTCCCATTTAGCGACTCTGGAGCTCAAAACGCGTCCGCGATTTTGACCGCGGTCCTCTGACCCACTGTGCGACGACGCCGCCGCCCCTCGGCGAGCCCCGCCAACGCAACGCGAAGCCCTCCCTCTCCTCCTTGGCCGTCCTAAACCAACCCCGGCGACTTGCAACAATAAACAATGCACAGCGAGCGCAGCCGAGCGCGCGGCCTTGCCTCGGTGATGGAGCACGGCGGCGGCAGCACCGCGCCGAAATCTTATTACGGGCCCCGAAGTGCAGCGCGAGCACGCCACTCCCCTTCGGACAATTGCGGCAACAATTACGCCTCCAAATCAAGCGGCCCTCCACACATTTCAAGCCCTTCAGCAAAGCAAAGCCACCCCTTGCATTACGGCACGGAGAAATAAACGGGCCGAATTAAGGTGGAGGGGAAGAAAAAGAAGAGAAAGAAAAAAGGGGAAAAATCTGTGCGCGGGAAATTAAAGAAGCCGGCGGCACCGCAGCGAGAATGTCCTCCGAGCTTGCGGAGGGGGAGGGGAACGCAACCTAGGCGACAGGCGCCCGAGGCGGGGGGAGAGACAACCGACTCGAAAACGGCCGGAAAACTTGGAAACCAGTCAAAATTCCCGATATTAAGGAGCGTGGCGGCGTGGTGGCAGGGGCGGTGCGGCATTCCGGCAGCACACTGGAAGAGAGGGGCGGAAGAGACGGGGCATTTCAGGAGCTGGAGGGGGGGTGGGTGGCGTGCGGGCTATCATAAAAAGGTTGCGAGCAAGAGTTTGCGCGCAGCGAGGACCGCCCGACCCGGTGGAGGGAAGGGCTTGATTTATGCCGTACCCTCTCTCTCTCTCTCTCTCTCTTGCTCTCTCTCTCTCCCGAGCACCTCGAGAACCGTGCCGAGGCGTAACTTTTCCGGGTTCTTGAATCGATAAAATGCGGCCTCGACATCCCGACTCGGCGGCAGCGGCGCGCGCGGCGCGCAGGCGGACAAACAACGACAAGGGAGCAAGCGTTTCCAATTTCTTAGCGGCGGCGCAGTTTCAAACTTCCGAAACTTCCCAAAAATGTCTCGCCGTTGTGGTGAAGACTTTCGGCCTGGCAAAAATTTAGGCGGGGCCTTTTGTCACACCGCTTGAGTGGTGAGAAGTCCGACCTTTGGGGAATTTCAGACGCACGCACGAGTGCGAGCGAGAAAGGGAGACCTCACTCGGGCAGGAGGACCAGCCCGCGGCCCATCCCGGGCCATGGCGGGCAATCAAAGCGATGCGAGCACCGCCACGCCCCGCCCACGCGAGAAGGGCCTAATGACGCAGCCAGGCGGCCAGCCGGCCAGCCAGCCAGCCAGCCAGCCCCACTCAATGACTGGACCCAGCCGCTCGCGCAGCAGCGAGCCAGCGCCACTCCAAATTGGGACCCTAAATCTCTCCGTCCACTTTCCTCCGCATCCAAGCAGCGCAAGCGCGCCAGCGCACAGTGGGCCGGAAGACCGGTGGAGGCGGCCAAAACTCTAGACGCGTTTTGGGCTCCAGAGTCGCTAAACAGGACTCGAACCGAACGTGTGACCCCACCAATGAATTCCTCGTTCGGAGAGCAATCCATTGGTGGGGTCACACGTATGGTTCGAGTCCCATTCAGCGACTCTGGAGCTCAAACCACGCCCTGTCGGGGATGCTGCAGTGCAGGAGCACCACCGCCGCGGTAAAGATAGCCATCCGCATCGCCAAACGGCCGCGGCATATTCCGGCGCGCACCTACAGTGCGGGGGCGCTGCCTTGGCGCTGCCAACAGCGGCAGCTAGATAACCAAGGCCTGGGATCCCGAAATCCGCACGTCGCCGAGAACGGCCGGGCGGGATAAAAGAATTCCCCTGTTTCGCCCCTCCCCTTCCCCCTCACCCTCACCTCCAGCGGGGGGTCTGCTTATACTTAAAAGCGAGCGGAGCGGCGGAGCGCCGCGTCGTCGTTTTCCCCATTTCATCGCAATGGAGATAAGCGAAAATTAACAACTTTCTGGTCGGGAAATAGCCTGGCCGGGGAAAGGGGGGGGGGGGTAGCGCTCCAGGCGGAGGCTCCTCACCTGAAACGGCTTTGCCCTTTGGAGGAGGCGACCTCCCTCTCCGCGCGTCCTCTCCAGCCGGCCCACCCCCACCCCCTTAGCCTCCTCCTCCATCTGACCAAAGTGTTGTCGTGCGGTTTGACACCCCTCGGGCGCATTTTTTCCTCCGCGACGACGCGGCAGACGACGCAGCGGGCGACGCCGCGGACCATAACGATAACCATAACGGTGCGATGGCCGTTGTCGCCGAGTCGGCCACGCAGCGGCCGACCCGAGCGAGCCTCGCCCACGCCGCGACCCAGCCGCCGAATCCAATACCCTCCAGAAATCGCCGGCTCTATTTTTATCGTATTTTTCCCAGTGCAGGCGTCCGCGTGACGCAACCGCCGGAATTAGCGCGGCGACGCCAACAGGGCCCCGCCCGCTCACAGTGTGCCGAGCGGTCGCGAAGCGTCCGTCTCCGTCGCACCTCAGCGGGGCGCACCGCGAGTGCGACGGAGACAGGCGATCGGGCGGCCGCCTCTTCGACACGCGACGCCCTAAGTGTGTCACGACGGGCACGTCCTCCCGGACCGTGTCCCGGACGGCACGACGGCGTCCTGGCCGCGCCATCGTCTCCGCCGCGGCGGCCACCTCCAGCGCGACACAGTTGTTGTCCGCGACGCTCGCGTCACCGCCAATTCCCCCTCTTAAGCGGGGACTCGGTGGCGGCCTTGACGGCCAGCCCGGCGGCCCGTCCCACAGTGGGCCGGAAGACCAGTGGAGGCGGCCGAAACTCCAGACGCGTTTGAGCTCCAGAGTCGCTAAATGGGACTCGAACCGAACGTGTGACCCCACCAATGGATTGCTCTCCGAACGAGGAATCCATTGGTGGGGTCACACGTTCGGTTCGAGTCCTGTTTAGCAACTCTGGAGCTCGAAACGCGTTTAGAGTTTCGGTCGCCTCCACCGGACTTCTGGCCCACTGTGCGTCCCGGCGGCCGGACGCGCGGCCAGAGCCACAAAAGACGGGCCGAACGGCGGCGGGACTCGGGCAAGAAGTGCAAGCGAGGCCGCCGAGAGTCTACCCAAAATACACTGCAAGGATTGTACCGCCACGCCGCGCCACGACGCGCTCGCTGCACGCGCCCGTCGACGCCAAGGTCGCTGAAGTTGGCGCCGCGGCCGCACTGCGCCGCCGGGCCCGGGCCGCGCACCCACACTGGAGAGGCCCCGCCGCCCGGCCGGCTGACTGGCTCGCGTCTACGACGGCATTCCGACGCCAGAGGCACCAAAACACCGTCGGGTACACTGTCCAGGAGGCCGCCGAGACGCCTGGCAGGTAGGCAGTCCCGCAAGGCAGCCGCGTCGCCGGGACTGCCTACCCGCCAGGCGCTCGGAAGTTGCTGTCTCTCTCGCACCCCGCGAGTGCAGAGGCCTCCGCCTCACGCACGGCGCGGCCAGTGCCCCGCGCCCCGCCCAGAGCGTGCTGCTACACTGCGAGGGCCGCTAGGGCCGCTAGGGCGGGCTGGAGCACTGACCAGCCCAGCCGGCAGCGCGTCGCGTTCTAAATGGCCGGCCAAGCAGAATGTGTTCGTGCCGTACCGGCCGACCGGCATCGCCCGCCGCCTCGATGGGCTGGCTGGCTGGCTACGTTACCAAGGATAGCCGAGTCCGGCCGCCCGGCTTGGATTGCCGTCTCCTTTCCAGTGACACAAAGCACCCACCTGCGACAAAAGAGAAACCAAAGTCAGGCACACGACACTCGAGACAGCACGCCCGGCACGGCCTCCTTGGCCACAGGCGCGTTCATCGCGGTGTCCACCACGACCACGGCGTGCACGCGGAAGCGCAGCGAGCGCACGGCGGCTGGCCCTGACACATTTCCCCAATTCGCAACAGCACCGCGCCCGCCAGCCCGGCCGGCCAGAATGTGGGAGAAACAGCCGCTGCGGATGGCGCGGTCCACTGCGCGGACGGGCCTTGACGGCGGGGCGGGGCGGGGCGCGATGCTCCTGCAGCTGTTGGACCAGCTGAGCCAGGTGGGCCACACCTGCAAATCGGCCGCACTGCAGCGACACGCTGCACCGCGGTGACGTCACCACGTCGACGGCAACCTTGCCCGTTCGAATCACGGCCGCGAGGCGCGCACGCCCGCGGCATGTATGTTCAATCCGACTGATCCCCCCGCGGCGCTTCCCGTCTCCCTCGCTCTGCCGCGCCACGCCCCGCGAGTGCGAGAGAGACAGCGCATTGAATGATGGCCGACAGGCTGCTCGCGATCCGCTTGAAATGTTTCCCGTGTCGCTGCCGCCCTGCAGACTGATGCCGAGAGTCGATCTCGTCGCGCCGTCTCTCTCGCACTCGCACGGCGTCCCATATAGGTGCGAGAGAGACGAAACATCTCGGAAGCAGTGCGCCGGCAGGCACTCTCCGCCTCGCGGTACTATACACGCCCAGCAGCGCGGCCGCGGAGAGTCAAAGCTCCGTCTCTCTCGCACCCACACGGGCCGCGCCGCGAGTGCGACGAAGACAGCTAGAGTCAGCCCCAGGCAGCGGCGTAGCCGTCGCACGACAGCGAGGATCGGCCCCACTTCCCACTTCGTCAAGGTGTAGCAGTGTATAGCCGGGGCGGCACCGCGGCACCTCGCGTTCACGTTCGCAGGGAGCGAACTCTAAGAATAGCGGGCACGCGTGCCCGGCCCAGCCGAGGGCCCGGCCCAGCTGCCGCGGCGTGTCGCCACTGGCCGCCGGCCGCCCCGCCCCGCCCCGCCCCGCCGGGGGAGGGCGGGAGGGGGCGTTCCTACGCCTCATTCAGAGCGGCACCGGCCGCGCCGACGGAGCGTCACTTCGATTTTGGCGCCCTTGCCGCCACCGTGCAGTCTGTTTTCGTCGCCGCGTCGCCCCGCTGCACCGCCCTGCCCGCCACAGGCCGCACCGCGCTGACGTCAGGCGAGGCGGCAGCAAAACTGCAGACTGCAGCCAACGCACTGGCGGGCCGCCGCCGGGCCTACCCGCCTCTGTCGCTGCATCTCCCTCGCGCCAACGGGGCGGCCCGTAGGGGTGGAGTGAGACAGACCCGTGCGGCACCGCTCGGCATCAGCCTACGGCCTGGCCGGCACATAAAACACGGCAGCAGTCGGGTAGAAAATAGGTTGCTATTACTACCGCGACTACCTACTGCCGGGCGCTGGGCGCGGCTGGGCTGGGCTGGGCTCGGCGTGGCGGCAGCGTGTATCGGGCGAGCGACAGTGGCGCCGCCAATGGACCGGAACAGACTCGGACCGCCCAGCGGGCCGAACAGCGCTTTCGTATCGCTGTCTCTCTCGCACTCGCGGAGCGTTCCGTCAGGGTGCGAGAGGGACAACCGCCAGCCTGCAGTGCAGTGGCGGCACGGCGGCACGGCGGCGCCCATCCAGTGGCGTGGCGTCCTCGCGCTCGCCGCGCTCCAGCGAGCCCAGTGGAAGTAAAGCACCCTCTGCGGGCTGCGGCACAAATCACAGTGCAGGCGTCCACCCCAGCAGGACGCCCCCGGGGCGTTCCATTCCACTCCAGTCGCCCCCACAATGCAGGGCACGACGCCAGGCGGACTTTCTCTCTCTCTCTCTCTCGCACTCGCGGGGCCTTCCGAAGGGGCGCGAGAGAGACAGTGCGGGAGCGAACCGTTCGCCCTTTGAGCAAACACCATCTTCCCTTCATTAGCCTGATGCCCGGCCATCGACAATCCGTTCGCCGATCAGGGGCGGGGCGGGGCGGGGCGGGGCGGGGCGGGGAGAGGACGGCCCGGCTCACCACGGCCTAGCCGCCCTGCAGGGCCGATTAGCCATGCACCAGTCCGGTTTGCTTTCGGCAATGGGGCGGCAGCAGGCTCGCTCTCTCTCTCTCTCTCTCTCGCACTCACGGGGCGCCCCGCAGATGTGCGACAGAGACAGCGCGGCCAACCCCGAGCCGCCCCCGGAGGCCGTGCCGGCATGCCACTCCGTGAAGGCCCTCCGATAGCAGACTAGCCGAGGCAAGCCGCCACCCTTCGCAATGGCGGTTGCGCGGTCAGCAGCGGATTCTATTTGAGGCGCCCCCCCCCCCTTTCCCGGCGTACACGCGTTCGTGCGCAGGGGCGATCCAATCAAAGTCGGCCAATCTAAACAGTGCAGACGTTGTGCAGGCCGTCAAGGCTGGCAAGACAGGCCGAGCTCGCGCTTCAAAGGCTTTCACACCCGCCAGGCCAAGTCCCCCCCACCACCACCACAACTCCCGGCAAACCATTCCCTTTTTCCGCGAACCTGACAGACGGAGTTCCTATCGCCAGGAAGATCACGCGTCATACGGCGGAAGGGTCCAATTAAATAGACCGGAAAATGAAATCGGAATTTTTGAAACCCTCCCCGCCGACGGCGGCAGTGGAGTCCGCCGATGGAGGGAGGAGGGGCTTTTCGCTGAGTGGCTCGTCGGCGTCCTGGAGGGGGCGGTGGGTCCATCGCAGAGGGCCGACGAATTTATCGCTACAAGGATGAGCGAGCCAGCCCGGCACGGGCGAGTCTCGAGTCGGGAACAGGTGCGATCATCGCGCAGATGAATGTGCACAGTGTGGCGGCGGCGCCCGGGCAGCCCGTCTCTCTCGCACTCCACGCAGCGCCCCGCGAGTGCGAGGAGGACGGAGCGCCCTGCTGCCACCACGCCACTGCCACGGGCCGCCTCGACGCGTAAATCACGCTTCAAGTCGCGCCACTCGCCGTGCTGGCCGACGCGGACCGTCGCGGGTTCGACTCCCGCCACCGCCGCCTCTTTACGACGACGGCCAGCAGCGCGCCCCGTCAATATGCACTCATTGAGTCCAATGGACCGCCGGCGGGACGCTTCCGAAACAGCGATCGCGCCGTCTCTCTCGCACTCACGGGGCGTTCCGGACCGGGTGCGAGAGAGACAGAGCGACGGGAGCAGTGTGTTAGTTCGGTCTCGGCCGGCAGCGCCTGGACAGGGCACATGTTACACATTCAGCCGCGATCGCGACGACGACGACGACGCGCGGCGCTGCGGCGGGGGGGGGGGGGGGGGGGGGGGGGGGGGGGCGTCACGCGTGGCGCCGTGATGTAAGCCACACACCTGCGTCGCCGCGCCCAAACACAAGCCGCACTGTCCCGAAAACAGGAAAACCGCGCCAAAACCGCCCCGAGCGAGTGACACGGGACGCTGAGCCGATCCCGAGAGGACGGGGTCTCTCTCGCACTCATGGGGCGCGTCCCTTTGGGCGTGCGAGAGAGACAGACCGGAAACAGCATAGAGGTAACTGTGTCGCGCCGCGCCGCACGCACTCATTCACGCGGGCCTCGGCGACGCCAAGAACCCCGTCAGGAAGAACGATGATGCGGACCACGCCGCGGACGCAGTGGCACCTCCAAAATACGACGCGTTACGTCACCGCCGTCAGCTGCTGCTGCACTGCGCGCTGCAAGCACGCGAGGGGCCCAACACAAGCAGACGCGACCGTGAGCCGGTCTGTCCGCCTGTCTGTCCGTCCGTCCGTCCGCCCGTCCGAGCCTGCCCGCACTTCTGCCTGGACACGACGGATGCGCGGTGTGACGTCATCGCGGCGTGGACCACCGCGTTGCAAAACGCCACCACACTGTGGCATATTCTTTTTCGCCACTAGACCCCCATGCGCGCGCGATGATGTGCGTGCCAGCGCGCCGCGCCCGCGGCGGTCAGAAGAAAAGAGAGGGAAAAACTTTTTTTGCCGCGATAAAACTGGGGAAAACTCACCACCGCGGGCACACGCGACAGGGGTGGGCAGGGCGGCAACAAAAGAATTAAAAAGTAAAGAAAAGGAAGCTTGGAGCTAGCGGTATTCGAACCCGCGTCCCGATCTACTCGCGCGCAGCTCCGGCATAGGCAACTCCAGACAAGAGTAACCCGGTCCGGAGCAGCTACGCCCTTCAGGCCGAGCCCGAACAGTGTGCCGTCTCTCTCGCTCGCGCGGCGCCGCGCGTGGGGGTGCGAGAGAGACGGAGCGGCGAAAGCTCGCGGTTCGGACAGGCTGCGATGCCTTGCCACGCTTTGCTAGGCCCTGCTGCGCGGCGCCCATGCCGGCCAGCCAGCACACTGTGGCATGGCAGCACACTGGCAGCACGGCGCGCATAGGAACGCGCCGGAACGAGACCGGTTATGCGGGGCTTTCCTTCGGCGGGGGGCCGTCCCTGAGCGCCCAGGGGGCGGCCCGGGGGCGGGGTGGGGGCGGGCGAAAAAGCACCTGATTAATGGCCACCCCCAGCCCGCCCCCGGGCCGCCGCCCCCACACGCAACCCTTTTATTTCACTCAGGTGGAGCGGTATAAACCGGACGGGCTTTGGCGCGGCGGGGCTTGGCTTGCTGCCGACCCGAAAAAGGTTTTATTAACCGTGTCTTTTATTTTGTTTATTCGGTGGTGCATCGAGACGAGCGCTTCGACCGGGGATTCCGTTCGGCATTCCGTTCGGGCGCTCCGCTCACGCCGCCGGCGGCAGCAGCAGGGCGAACTTGGCGTCGAACTTTGGTCCAAAAGGACGGGGAAGACCGCGGCGACGCGGCCCGGCTGGCTGCTGGCTGGCCGCTGGCCGCGCGGTACGCGTCGGGAAAGAGCGCGGCGGCCAGCCAAGCAGCCAGCCAGCGCGCGGGGGCTCCTCGTTAGCAGACATTCACACTCATTGCGCTTGATGCGGGCGTGGCGGGGCGGGCGGGCGGGGCGTGGCGGGGCGTGGCGGGGCGTGGACCGCATCAGCGCGGCACGGCATCAATAGTAGGCCCCGCCCCGCGTCGCAGCATCCGCTCGCATCACAGCGTTTAATGAATCGAGCACATTACCACATGGCGGCGGGGCGGGGCGGGGCGGGGCCCTGCGCGACCAAGCATCACCGCCCCATATGAACCCCACGCAAAAAGCAGCGAACCCCGCGACCGGCCACGCGAGGGGGAAAAAAAGGAAGACCCCGGAAACATTTCGCAAAACAAAAACAAAAATACCAACAACACATGAACGCACCGGTACGTACACGATTTGATTCCCCCACAACACAAACAAGAGAGAGAAAGACAGAGTGAGTATCGGTCCCAGAAAATAAGGTAACCGTAGAGTACCGGCAGGGATAAAGGAGCGGGGCGGGCCGCAAACTCCACTCTCTCTCTTTCTCTCTCTCTTTCTTTCGCGGACTGCCTCTCTCTCTTTGGGGCGCCACTGGGGCTTGCTGCGCTGCTCGCTCGGGTTCACGACCGCAATAAAACGCGACAAATTGGTTTTTACATGTCTCCCCGGCAGGCGACTTCGCCGCGCAGCAAGGCCTTGCAAGGGGTGCCTCGCCCCGCCCCGCCTCGCGGCCTCCACGCCACTGCCAAGGCACTGCCACGCCACTGCCAAGGCACACGGCGCAGGGGGTGCGTGGGTGGCAGAGTGGCTCACCCGCACGCGAGGCGGCCGTGCCGCACCGCGCCGTGCCGACACACTCGCAAAAAAAAAAGTTGGAAGAAAAGAGAGGAGGGGGTGAATCAATCTAGCCGACTCCTTTCTCCGGCGTTGAAGATATTGTCAATAATGCATCGCCGCAACACGCACACGCGCGCACACACACGGCCAAATAGAGAAGTAACCGACCCCAGCGTGCCGAATCGCCCACCCAGCCCGCGGGCCCTGGGGCGCATTCAAAAGCCTCCATGCACTCGCCTGCCGACGTTAGCCTTTTTCACCCCCCGCATCTCTCTCTTTCTCCGTCCCTCCCTCTCCCCCAGCCTTGGCCTCGCGTCCGATGCAATTCCGCCAACCAGTGCCCGAGCCAGGACCTCCGCCAGGACGCCCCGGCCCGGCCCGCCCGGCCCTCCGTCATCAATTATTGGTCGGGGTCCACCGCTGCGGAGGCGCTATGAAAAATTCAGCGCGCCGAGTCCGGCTGACCACTTGCAAAAGCCACCTGCGGCCCGCCCCGCCAATGAGGTGCCGGCCCGGACTCTCCGCAACAAGACCCTCCCGTTCCTCGACAACACACACACACACACACACACACACACACACAGTGTGTGTTCGCGGAACTGCCGCGCATTGCTGCATCCGCCAACACGTTCGCGGGGCGTCACGGAGTCAGGCTGGACTTCCCCGGCGAGGTGCCTATGGCGCAGCCAAGCGCTATGTACCGCCAGTGCGATCGCAGTGTGGGGCGGTGGGGCGGTGTGCCACTGGGCGAGACAAATGAACCAACCAACCACCCAGAGCGGTGCTACGCGCTACACTCTCTGTACACTGTAGTGTGGGGGGGGGGGGGGGTGAACGTGCTCCAGCGTTTCTCCCGGCCGCCCAGAGAACCACCCCGATGCAGAACCAAGCCAGTTGGCAACCTCTTAAAATATTCAGCATCTCCCCCCACCCCCTCCCTTTTCTTTTCTGCGCGCGTGCGGATATCGACGTAACTTTACTGCCGCGATCAGGACAAACACGCACGCACGCACCAACACACAGACAGACACGCACACAGACACACACGTCGTCCCAAATGACACCGCGCGCAAAGGATGCGCCAATAACTCGTCGTCGTCCTTTTCGGACCCTGACCCTCCGGCCATGTGCGTGTGTGTGTGTGTGTGTGGCTCCCGATTCGCTCCCATAGCCAGGGCCCAATACAGTATCAGCGATACGCTTCCGCTGGGGTGGGCTCCTTGCGATAGTTGACACGAAATACAAGCCGCCCCCAGAAACCCTCCCCCAAAACCTCATCGAAACACCAAAAAAAACAAATGCCCGAAGGAAAATTCCACGCGGAAAAAAAGTAAAAGAGAGAGAGAAAGAGAGAGAGAACCACACAACTCACGAACGGACCATTACTAATCGAAACAGACAGCCGGAAAGTTCCGACGAGGAACTATCCTAGCAATTGGAAACGATCCATCCCCAACACACAGACACACACACACACACACACACACACACACAGACGCATCCGTGAAGCATGGCTCACGGCTGCAGCACCCCCTTGGCCCGAGGCGCACATTAGAGGCACTAGGCCACGAGGGAAAGAGGGGGTGGGGGAGGGGGTGGGGGCGACTTCCACCTCACTACCCATTTTCCTACCACTGACTGCAGCCGAAGCAAAGCCGAAGCAAACCGACGTCGTCGTCGTCGTCGGGGTTGCTGGTGCGCACGGACTGCGCCCCCCCCCGCCCGGGGGGGGGGGGGGGGGGGGTCCGCGAGTCGGGGGCGGGCAAGGGGGAGTACAGTGTGGTATCGGCAGAGAGTGCATCGGCTTTCGACGGCAAGCGGCGCGGAGACAGCCGGGGCACGGCGCCGCCTTTCGCCCCGCCACCGAGCGAGCACTGCACTTTTCCAGATTTCCCGCGAACGCCCGCCCCCTCTTCCCTCCCTCTCTCTCTCCCCACATTCACACAGCCATTAATCTCAACGGCGCGCTGCGCTGTCATTTCTCCCACGTGGAGAATTCAATTTGTCCGCGCGCGGCGCCGAGCAACGCCCACACGCCCCGCCCCGCGCGCAAAACGCCAGTACCTCCATTTTTCTCCATTCCATCGCGATTAGTCCCGATGGACGGCATAGCTCGAGCGGCGCCAGTCGACGTCGAGAAGCTACCCCTCCTGCACTGCACACACGCAGCCCGATTCCGAGAGCCCTTCCTGTCTCTCTCGCACTCACGCGGCGCCGCGTGTAGGTCCGAGAGAGACGAATCAGTTCGCTGGCCACGCATGCACAGGCCGCTGCAATCTCCAACGAGACAAGGCCTCAATTTTTCATCCCCGTCCGGTCCGCTGCCGCTGTCGGTGAACCGGACCGAGAGCGGAGCCTGCGTCGGCCTCGCCTGGGTGGGCCTGGGTGGGCTGTGGGCTGCCAGTGTAGTGTCGCCTAGGGCCAGAGCCCCTCACACACGCAGGCACGCAGGCCTAGGGGGCTCTAGGGCTGCCGAGGGCCACACACAATCGATACGATTTGCCATGCTAATGTTGCCAGCCCTGCCAGAGCCCCGCCAGCCCTGCCGCGTGGCGGCGGGACGCGACATGTGTTGCCAACGCCGCATGGCCCCCCTTCCCCCTGCCCGCCCCTGGCAGGGCCTAGGCCGAGTCCGAATAGTGCTGGCGTCCCTCGGCCTCTATCGCACGCACCCCTTCGGGCCTGCGGGACGCCCCACAAGTGCGGGAGAGACAGCCTGCCTTGCTTGCCGGGCCCTTCCAGCCAGATTGGCCGCCCCATTTGCCCTGGGTGCCCGCGTCCCCCGGCCGGGCTGCGGTGGTGCTGCGGCGGACACATCTACTCGAAACCTGCCCCACGCTCCCTCCGCACACCCCGCCAATCGGGCCGAACCATTTAGCACAAACGCCCCCCGCACTACTCTCGGAGGGGTGGTGCCGGGGCTGGGGGCTGAGGGGGGCGCCCAAGAAAAAGCACCCCCGCCCCGCCACCCCCCGGCCGGGTCGTTTTCCGTTCCGAGGGTGGGGCGGGGTGGCGGCGAGGCCGAGGTGGGGCGGGGCGGGGCGGGGCGGGGCGGGGCGGGGGCGGCGTAGCGGAGCTCGAACGGCTCTGTGGCCGCGGCCTTATCTCAGGCCAGCAGCGGCACGGGGGCGGCGGGGGCGGCGGGGCCCACGCCTGGCATCGCGTGGCGCGGCAGCACGGCGAGGCGGCTTCATGGCGCGCGGTGCACCCCCACCAACTCATCGGCAACTAAAGCTCCCCGGCAAACACAGGGGCTGGTGGCAATTACAGTGGAGTAGCGCGCAGCGCGCCACCGCCGTCGCCGTCGTGCCCCCGCCCCCACCCCGTTCGGAAAGGCACCCGCCAATTGCTACGCTAGCAGCTTGGCCACCGAGCCGGCCTCAGACAATGCGAGGGCGCGTCCCGTCGTCGGCGTGCCCAGCGCCCCGTGGCGGCACTAGATCAATAGAGCGGCCCGCGCCTCCAAACTAAAATCGCCAGAAAGCAAAACGCCGCACGCCAGGGCGCGTTGCGTGCGCGCGGAGCGTTGGCGCCACTGCCTCGCGCTGCCTCGCCTTGCTCGCAGTGCCGCAGTCGGATCGGCCTCGCCCGGGACGGGGTGCTGGCAGTGCTGGCGGCGACGCGACAACGTCAACACGGCACGCTCAAGTTTGATTCGGCCGCCCCTGCTACCCCCGGGCTGGTTCCGAAGTCTCTCTCCCTCCCTCTCGCACCCACGGCGCCGTCCCCAAGACAGACAGAGCGCGAAGGCAGCGGCGTTCTGAAGCAGCCTGCAGGTGCCCCGCGGCCCCTGCATAATGCACACGTTCCTTGAATCCTTCTCACGCAGGGACAACTTCAAGCCCCACTACACTACAAGCCGCAGCCACGGCCGCAGCCGGCCGGTTCCCAGCCAGAGAGAGAGAGAGACCGGCCTCTTGCAGTTCAAACTTCCTTCCCGCGCCTCGCGGCGCCAAGCCCGCCATTACCGCGGACGGGGCCCTCTGGCGGCCACGGCGTTTTCATATTTTGCCGCCCCGGGACGACAAACCACCGCGCAAAAGATAAGCCCCAACCCCTTCCCTTCCGAGGCGAGCCGGGCGACCCCATTGAGGGGTCCTTTGCCTTCACGCCCAGGAAGGCCCAGGAAGGACCGAGGGTCCTGGCAGGGTCCTGGCAGGGTCCTGGAAGGGGGAACCGGCCGGGAGCGCCGGGCCAGCGTCTCCGTAGATAAGACCGAGGAGGCAAGGCGACGCAAGGCGTTATCGAGGAGGCCGTCACCTCCAGGGTTCGGTGCCTCGCTACCCTCCGACAACACGCACTCGACGACGTGCGCGCGGACTACTCACGAGTGTCGCTGCGGGAGGACGCTCAGTCAGCCTCGCTTACCTGGAACAAAACGAAAGTCAAGGTCAGTCCAATGGCACAGTACCAGTACACCGCCGGGTCCGGTCCGGTCCGGTTCCGAACACGCGCGCCGCCTCTCTCACACAACCGCGCGAGAGAGCGACAGAGAGCTACGCCCTTCGGAGGTCGGCCCCGCCTGGCCCCGCCGGACCGAACGCAAACGGCGCGGATTCGGAGCGACAATGAATCCATTTGCGAGCGCGCCGGGCGGAACCCACCGCGCCACTGCGAAGTGGGGCGAAGTGCGACGGAGAGGGCCCCGAGTGGGACGGAGAGGGCCCGAGTGGGAGCCGATACCAATTTGCATCGGGAAGACGGACGGGACGCGCACAAGTGATTGGGGATTGCGTCACCAGCCCGGCCCAGCCCGGCCCGGCCCAGCAGCGAAGCGTATTCAAACTTTCGTCGCTGCGTCTCTCTCGCACCCCTTCGGGGCGCCGCGCGAGTGCGACAGAGACAGAGCGACGAAAGGAAGGACTCTTCAGGAGCAGCCCGCCTGCCTCTCACCTGCCAACAAGCACCCTTTTCGCTCCCTTTCTTCTCGGCAAAGCTCGAGGCTCGAGCCGCGAGTCTCAGGGTCGATGGCGGCCGCCCGACCCAAGGCGCCACGCACGCACACACACAAACACACACACACACACACACACACACCAACACGCGAAAAAGCTTTGCGAAACGCAGCGTGGTGCAGCCGCGTGCAAGTGGGTTCACCGACCCGAGCGAGCAGTCATGCGGGGAGGACAACATGACCCACTAGTGGGGGCGTTAGTGCAGCGACCGGCAGGGAGGGAGGGGAGGGAGCACGGACTGGGGCGGGGCGGACCCGAGACGAGTGTATACGCACGGATGAGTAGCTCCTTTCACAGAAAATGACCCACATCCTCGTCGCGCGTTAAAACCCGCGCACACTCAACCAAACACAAAATAATAATTTTTTTCGCGTTTCTCTCTTTTAGGGATTACATATGAGCGGTCGTCAGGCCGCCAAACCTCGGCCACCAAAACGACGCCGCCATTTGGCGGGCGGAAGCGCGCGCCCACCGCGCCGAAGACCGTCGAGCGCGAGCCGAGCGCTCGGAATCACTCACTCACTCTGGCGGCCGCCGCGCCGCCGCCACCCACACCCTCGAGCCTCGTTACTGCGGGCTTCCCGCTCCTCTCCTTTCCGCTCCTCGACAGCACCGCCTTCTTTATCACGCGCGAATTTATTTTTCAGTCGGGCAGAAATACAAGGCCAAGCGCGGCGCATACGCGACATTGACAAACGACGCCTCGACGCCGTGCCGTGCCACGCCACGCCACGCCACGCCACGCCACCCGACGGACGGCTCATTACACAAATTCACAGCGTGGCGCCACCGCCAGGCTTTGCTTGTCGTCGCAACACCGCGCCGCGGAAAGAGTTCAGTGCGCAAAAAAAATATAAAATAAACTGCGCACTGAGCGCGCGCGCGCGCCAAAAAAAAGGAGGACAGTTGAAAACACACCAAGTTGGGGGTCTCCACTGTGTCCACGACGCGAATGGAGTCCTTCGGCCAGATTTCGAGTGTCGCGGGTTTCTCTGCAGGTCCACTGCAAAACAGCAGCGCTCCCGGCGATCTCCCGTCGCCCTCGCACTCGCGGGGGCGTCCCGTCGTGGGGTGCGAGAGAGACAGAGCGACGAGGATCGCGCTGCTAATAAGCAAAATGGAGACCGAATGGAGACAAGGAAAGGCGCGTTTGGTCTGGGAAAACGCACGCAGCGCGTCGGGTCGATGGCGCACTCTGTCTCTCTCTCTCTCACACACACAGGGGTGTCAAGTGCGCCACGCCCCGCCACGCCCCGCCTCGCTGGGGCAGTGGAGCGGCCGGATCATGACAAAAGGGGCGCGTGTTGTCTGGGACGCAACAACGCCCCACCGAGGGCTGAGGGCCTCCGAAGGGGGCGCCCCCGCAGCCCCCGCAGCCCCGCCTCCAGGTTCACAACCAGGGAAGCCGCACAACGTGCAGCGCCAGGGGGTGGCCATGGCGCCTCTCGTGGTGGCCCCGAGGTGGCCGCCGAGGCAGGTCGCGCAGATATCACACTTTCGCAACTATGACGTCAGTATTTTTGATGAACGGGCTAGAGATTGCCATGCACCCCGTCCAGCGCTAAATTTAGGACAGTCATCTCCATGCCTAGCCGTTCACGCGATACAGTGTAGGAGTGTAATGTTTGCGCGCCGTGCCGCGGCCGGCCGGCCAGGCCGTGGTGGTGCCGCACCAACAACTGGGCCAGGATCATGTTCCCCAGGCCGAGCCCACGGCGGCGACCGCTCGCCGCGTGACCCAGTTCCTAGCAAGCAGCGCCCGGCGCGAGAAAAAAAAGGGAACCCCACCCGGGCGGGATTCGAACCCGGTCCTTTCGGATAGGTTGAACCGGGCGAGCGGCGCGGCGGACCGTCCTTGGCGGGGCCTGCCGGGGGGCGGGACGCGACTAGGCGGCGACGTCGGGGGCCTGGACGACCGTCCGCCTGTAGACGGCAACGGCAGGGCACCATTCGCAACGCAGAAAACATTAATTTCGTCTCCAATTTCGTCGCTCCGCGGTGCGTTCCAAGGGGCCCGAGGCGCGAGGTTTGTGCGTGCGCCTCAAATTAAAAGGTCCCCCGATGCCAAGCAGGCTGTCTCTCTCGCACCCGCGGCGCGTCCCGACCAGGTGCGAGAGAGAAAGAGCAGCGGAGGGCGCAGCGCCGCCGGGGCGGAAACAAGAGGCTTTGCCGCGCTGCGCCGCGCTCCAAAACTGTTATCACCAAGCTATGCGTTACAGGGCGCCCCACAATGACAAACTTCACCATGCAAGCCGCGACCCGCCCCGCCCCGCCAAGCTCTCCAAAGTCCGCTCCCTGCGGACCGTGCACCGCGCACCGCGAGTGCGAGAGAGAGCGAGACAGTGACGAGGGCGCTTCCCGTCACGGTGGCGTACTCCATGCCGGCGCCGCGGACAAGGCCAGGAAGTGACCGTCGCCACTTCCGTCGATCGAATGGAAGCCGGACGAGCCGCCGGGCTCATTCCGAACCGCTGTCTGTCAGTCTCTCTCTCTCTCTCTCGCACCGCCACGCGACAGCCGGCGAGAACGAGAGAGACAGCGCGCTGTTCGGCAGCAGGGCGCCCGCCCCACGAGACGAGTCCCATTTCGGAGCGTTCTGCGTGCAACTGAGCGGGAGTACCTTTGCGACGGACTGACAGAGGGACGGCCATGACGTCCTCTCCCGCCGGGCCGACTCACAGTGGGCCAGAAGACCGGCGCAGGCGGCCTAAACTCCAGACGCGTTTTGAGCTCCAGAGTCGCTAAAAAGACTCGAACCGAGCGTGTGACCCCACCAATGGATTCCTCGCTAGGAGAGCAATCCATTGGTGGGGTTACGCGACCGGTTCGAGTCCCATTTAGCGACTCTGTGGCTCTAAACGCGCCTAGAGTTTCGGCCGCCTCCACCGGTCTTCTGGCCCACTGTGCGCCGGCCCCCAAGGCCCCGCCAAAGGGGTAGCCGCGCGGCCGGCCTGGCCGTCGAGGGAAAACTACCGAAACGAAACGAGGAACGGGGCCGCGCTCAAAATCAATACATCGACTGCGTCTATTTGCACACGGCCGACGCATTTTTAATGGCCGCGCCCCGTGTAGTCCGATCGCGAAGAACAGCGCAACCGTCTCTCTCTCTCTCGCACTCAGCATACAGGCGCGAGAGAGACAGAGCGTCAGTTTTCGGAATCAGCCTGCCGGCCGGGGCAGGGGGCACAGCACAAGCCGCCGCCGCGGGGCCCGTCTCGCCTAGAGCGTCTCCCAGGAATCCAGCCTCGCCTTAGAGACGCGCCTAGAGACGCGATGCACGCCGCGACCGCCGCGACCTTCGACTTACGCAACGCGACCGCACGCCAAGTGCACCGCCTTGCACCGCCTTGCACCGCGCATGCGCACTGCTGGCTCAGCCATTCAAGCGCGCGTACACGTCGCCTTCAAATCCGCTTTTATCAGAGTCGCCGCGCGTCGCGTCCGCTTTTGCGTAACCCCTCCAACACTCGTGTACCCCTCGGAGTAGCCTCGATACATGCGCCCCCCCCCCTCGACCGCGGTGGTAAATCCTCAAGGACGCCGTCCTCCCCTCGAGCGTCTACCCCCTTCCCCCCACCCCCGGCCCGTTGGCCAAGTGCACCATTCGGGGGTAAAAAGAAGCGAGGGTCCGCATGCCTGCCGCGCGCCTCGTTGCGATATCTCTGCATTTCCCGCGATCTCGCGACGCGTTTCGAGACTTCGGGACGGCAGAAGGCGCCGCAGCGCCAGGGGGGGGGGGGGCACTCCTACTACTGACCCACAGATCAAGCGAGAGGGGGGAGGGGCCCGCGTGGACCGGCGTGGCGCGGCGGGGTCAGAGGAGAGAGAGGATGGGGCGCATGCCAACCGAAATAGTTCGCTCAAGAATTTCCAAGCCTCTCACGGGTGGAAGGGAAAACGAGGAAGCGGACCAAAAAAAAAAAGAAAAATGAAAAAAGAAAACTCCCGCACCAAAACAAAAGAGAAACAGAGCCCCATAACAAAGCATAGCGGCTGCCCAAGGCAGTCCAGCAAAAATGTCTGCCCGCAGAGTGAAGGGTGGTGGGGGGTCGGGGGTCCGCGACGCGCCATGCAGCACCACCAACAGACACAAGACTATGAACCACAAATCACAGTGGACACGACGTCCCCAAACGGCGGGCCGAGCGGCGCCAAGCGATGATACTCGCCGCGCTGCTACACTCGTACATACAATGTACGGAACAAACGCATGGCAGCGCGGTGGCGGTGCTATTTGTGCAGCACACTTTCTCCGCCCCGCCCCGCCCCGCCCCGCCCCGGTCTGCCACGCCCCCTCGCGGCGTGCTGGCCCTGCAGGCCGTCGTGCAGGACTCGGCCGTCCGCGGCCGGCGTGGCGTAGCATGGCGCACCCACTCGCTTTAGCAGTGTCGCACCGTCGCGTCGTTCGCCTGCACCACGTGCCTGGCCCCCAGTATCGCCAGGCACACCTGCAATTTGCTGCCCGGTCACGTGACGTACCGGGCCAATTATACCTTCCCGCCGGCCGCGGCCCCTCCCCTGCACACACACACACACACACACACACACACACACACACACACGGGCACCAAGGCGACGATGACATAGGCCGTCGCAGCCTCCGCAACAGCCAGCCGGCAGGTGCGGCCAAATTCAGTCATCGCCGCGGCACGTGCTGCACACTGCACGCGCCGCCAAGCCCCGGACGCCCACCACACCGTAAGCGTGGCGGCAACGATTAGCAGGCGCGGATCGGACGCTGCGGCCGCCCAGAGTCGGTTGTCACCGTTCGCGAGACCAGCTCGGCGGCGACGCCGCTCCCGGAGCAAAGCCACCTAATCGCCCAGCCAGGGCCAGGCTCGGCGCTAGGCGGCGCTAGGCCCCAGCGGCGGCAGCGAGCGCACAGCACCGCCACAGGTCGCAAGTACCTGGCCTACATTTCATCCAACCACACACTCGAGTACTCGACGCTCAGGCAGCAATCCTGCATGCGGCGAGCCGAGGCCTGCCGGCCTGCCTACCCGCCCACAATCAATCCTCCTCCTCGCTTCGTTTTTTTCGAGCGAAAATAGACGACGACGGGCCGGGGCCGGGCAGCGTGTCTAAACCGAGTGAGTCTGTTTAGCTGCGCGGGTTTCGAACCGCGCTAGCCGTCTCTCTCGCACTCACGGCGGGGCGGCCATAGCGCGGGGAGACCGACGCCGCGCTACACGCGCCGCCGCCCGAACGACGCCGTTTGGCATAAGAGAAAACCAGAAAAGCGCGCCATAAAGTGCAAAACTTATCGCGACGAGTAAGAAACGCAGCAGACTGATGATTCCGAGCGTCGCGTCCTCGTCGCGCTGTCTCTCTCGCACCCAGACGGGTCGCCCCGCGAGAGCGAGAGAGACGGAGCGACCAGTCTGCAGCGACGGCCCGATTAATTGAGAGCCTCCGCGGAGTAATCCCGCCACCGCATGCACCGCTGGCCCGCCGCCAGCAGCGCTAGCAGTGTGCCGTCTCGCTCGCACTCGCGGGGCCGCGAGAGAGACGCCGCGGTCAGACCGCTGTTCGGAATCGGCCTGCAGTGTGCCTGCAGCGGGGCATCGCCGGCGTCATTACGAGACGAGAAAATAAACACAAAGCGACAACAATGGCGATGCCTCGGCCGTGCCGAACTCCCAAATAATAAACAAGCCGCGCAAGCCGAGCCGCGGCCGGGGCCGTGTTTGCAAAATGGACTCGCCGGCGTAAAGTTTTACAGCTTTCATTTCCTGTTCGGGGAGGCCCCGGGCTCAGCCTTTGGGGCCCTCTAGCGCCGCGCCGCGCGCTCTAGGCCCGGCCCGCGCCAGGGGAGAGAGGAGAGAGAGGTGTGCATCTCGCCCTCCGACGGCGACGCACAGTGGGCCAGAAGACCGGTGTAGGCGGCCAAAACTCTAGACGCGCTTCGAGCTCCAGAGTCGCTAAAAGAAGCTCGACCTGAACGTGTGACCCCACCAACAGATTCCTCGTTCGAAGAGCAATCCATTGGTGGGGTCACACGTTCGGTTCGAGTCCCATTCAGCGACTCTGGAGCTCAAAACGCGTCCGGGGCTTCGGCCGCCTCCACCGGTCTTCTGGCCCACTGTGCGACGAGGAGCAGGGATGCCGCGTCTCCTCTCCAGCAGTGCCTCGCCGCCTCGCTGGACCGCACCATCGCGCCGTTCAAACCGGTTGGGGAAGGTCAAGCTGAGAGGCAGGCGGAGGACCGCAAGGGGGGGAGGGAGAGGGGCAGAGAGGCGGCATTAGCATGGCATCAGCATGTGAGGGAGAGGAGTGGGAGGAGGATGGGGCACGGCCGGCGGGGACCTCCCTTAAAGCGGCAGAGGAAACGGTAGCGCGGGGTTCGAGGTTCGACTCCCGGCGGCGGCGGCGTCCTTGGCCTTGGGGGTCGCCGCTTCCCCACGCGCATCACCGCATTTGCTCACGCAACTAACTAAGAGGCGCGCGGGAAAAAGGACGCCACCTCTTAGCGCACGCCACGGCCACGCTCCAGCCTTCCTCCTCGGCGGCGGCGAGCGGACCGCGCCGCAGCCAGGGATACGTCCGGGGACGTCCGGGGACCCGGCATCACGCATGTACATAAGAAATGCGCCCAACTCAAAACGACAGCGGTGCTCTCGGCAAAAAGAGGAACATCCCCGTCCGTCCGGACTCATCCCCGGACCGCATGCAAGTTTCATGGACGGTTTCATCCCGGGCCCGGCCCAGGCCAGGCCGCCAGGCCCGCGCCCAAGCCGCCTACCATGCTCTCTCTCGCACCCCCGCGAAACACCGCCAACGCGAGAGAGACAGGCCGCTGTTAGAAATCAGCTCGGCTGCCCTGCCTGAGGACCAAACTTTAACCCCGAGGGTCCTTTGGCCTTCGGGCCGGCCCTCCAGGTCCCAGCGCGGGGCCGCTCTCAAATCGAAAAGAGCCACCAAGTTGGAAATCGAGTAGCCCGTCGACGGGCACGGCCACGCCACTGGGCAAACACCGGCGGCCTCCATGTATTTCCGGCGCGGCGGGCCGCGGGCCGCAGAGCAAACCGAGTCAAGGAGTCCAAGCCGGACGCCGCGCAAGCAACACCCGGCGTTTTACGAAACGCCACTAGCGGTGCAGGCGCCGCATGGGGTCGGCCGTCTCCGCGGACGCCGCCGTCAAGTTTGCCCTAGGCGCGGCCCTCTCTCTCGCACTCGTGCACCGATACCCGCGCGCGCGAGAGAGAGAGAAACACGGCCAAGTGACGCAACGCCATTCCATTTTCCCACCGCCGGGGAAGGGGCCGACGGGGCAATGTGGGAAGGTCGGGCGAAAGTGAAGACGGTCTGACGGACTGGGCCAAAGGCGCCAACGGCGGCCAAAGCGTCTCCGCTCACCTGTGCAGCCTTCTGGTGCACTGCCGACTAGGACGCTCCGAAAACTCACCTGCGACAGAGAAAAACGCACAGACGTCAGTACGGCTCGCAATGGAAAAAGCGAGTATAACCAACTGCTAGGATTCCAACAAAAACCAAAATTTGTCTTTTTCGTTTTTTTTTAATTTCCAGTAATTTTTAGGTTATTTTTTCCTTGAATCTTTAATTTTAAACAGAGTTTGAGTGGCGTCTAGGTGCTTTCCAACGGGGCGAATCTAGTCTCCGCGAGCGACTGGCTGGTCGTCGGTCCGCCGGCAAGCTCGGGCAAGCTTCACCGGTGCGCCAATTAAAAAGTGCCCGCCACATTCCGCCATGCACTCATACACTGCCCCGTTGCCTCGCGTTGCCTGGCAACCGCCGCGCCACTCATTAATTAGTCTGCTGCTTCGTTTCAAGCGTGCACCAAAGAGTGCAGATCGCAACACTGTTGCGGCCCAGCCGTTCCGCCGGGCGACGTCGACGTCGGCGGCCGTGCAGCGCGGCACAAGCGCGCCGCGCTTTTCAAAAACGAGAAACGACAAAAAACGAGATGAAGCAGCGCCGTGACGTCATCATCGTGACATCACCGCAGTCGTGTCACGGACTTCATGGACCGAGCGGCACGACGGCGCGCCCCGCCCCGCCACGCCATGACCCCTCTGGGGCTCTGCAGCGTCCCACGACGCCCCCACCACGGCCCCATGGCAGGCCCCTAGCCCACGGCCCAGGCCGAGGCCCAGGCCTCATGGCAGGCCAAGCTCACCGACATGACACCTATACACGGTTCGAGCCGAGCCGGGGCCGCGCCGCGTCGGGGCCAGGCCGAGCCGAGCCGAGCCGAGCCGAGCCGAGCCGAGCCGGGGCAGAGGGCACCGGTAAATCACTTCAACTCGCCGCCGCGCCGCCTCTCTCCTCTGAGCTATTTTCGCCGATATCTCGCGCAGGGCAGCCAACTCCCTCGCTCCGACTTCAGGATCGAGCCTGGCCTGCCCGTCTGGCCGCCTGCCTGGCCGGCCGGCCGCGCCACGACAGAGTCGGATGAGGTCCCCGTCCACGCCGCGCCACTGCTAACCCGCTTACAGCCTTCGCCTCCCGCCCCGCCAGTGGCGTGCCCGTCCGCACGGCCCCGAAAGGCCCAGCGTCCCGCAGTGTGTCCCACACCCCCCTGTTATGAGCGAGCATAATTTAGCGGCGGCGAAATGTGACCGGCTCCTGAGAGACGGACGGCCGATAACCCTTCGCCCCCCCCCCCCCTTCAGGACGAGGGCGGCGTCGAGGGGGGGGGGGGGCGACGCCGAAGGGACAGGCGGACAGATAAAGGGGAGACTGACCACATGTCGGCGGCCAGGCCTCGGCCAGGCCGGGCCGCGCTGCGCACGACGTTATCGGCCAGGGAGACACGAACAGGCCAGGCCTCGGCCAGGCCGACCGCCGCAGAAAGCCCTACAAAAATCCGCGCGCGGCAGCTGACAGCGGCCCGCGGGGGGGGGGAGGGGAAGCCGAAGTACTTCCGGAGTCTAAACGGCGGCGCGGCGTGAGCCGGCGGTGAGCCTGCAGCGGAAGAGGTAGCGTCGCCCCGGACAGCAACCTGGAGCACCACAACGCCATCACGAACGATGACGGCGACGTCCATCGCTCTGTCTCTCTCTCAGTGGGCGTCGCGGACTGGTGCGAGAGAGACAGACGCAGGGCTAGGCCGCCATGGCCTGGCCATAGCGCACCGCGGCTCCTCGGCCGATCCGCTCGGCTGGCCGCGGACTTCCGGTCTTCCGGCGCGGCGGCGGCAGGCCCGACTCCGCGGCCACGCCGGCCACGCACCCACCGCCGCGGGCGGCATTTAAAAATTATGCCATCGACTGAGCTGCCGGGCCTCGCTCGCGAGAGCGAGAGAGAGAGGGAGAGAGGGTCGCCGCCCAGGGTGGGTGGGGTGCGAGCGGCCGGCCAGGAGGAGGATTCGCAAGGCCGCCAAACAGAACCCCCATTCACGCCGAACAGCGCTCCCTCTCTCTCTCGCACCCTCACGGCGCCCCCCGCGAGTGCGAGAGAGACTGCCCGGAAACAAGGCGAGGCAGCGGCAGCACGCCCTCAAGGGGGGAATCAGCACAAGCATGTGCTTCCACTGCGTTCCACCCCGCGTTCCACTGGCCCACGCGCAAGCTAAATATAATTCGGACCGAGCAAGCGCCCTCTGGCCGCGCGCAACGCGCACCGCGCACGCGGAATGCGCCCCGACACGCACACACGGCCGTGTCGTGTATTCACACGCACGGTGTCCAGCTGCGAGGCACTCGCCAGCGGAGGGTGGCACACACACACACACACACACGCAGGCCCAGCCCGAATGGGCCTACTTGGAGCGACGCTTCACCTGCGCCATCTCGGCACACGCGCCTTGGGACCGGTCTCTAGGCCATCATCTCGGCCTGTTTTTTTCGGCGTCCCCCGCCGGGCGAGCCACGGCGTTGCCGGCACCCCTCGCCACTGGGCATGCCAAGCAACTGCCAGCGACCCAAACGTTTCGTGCGCTACCCTTTTTGCCACATTTGCATGCAGGGCGGCCACGAGCTAACAATATCGTAAAGCTTAAGCTCTGCAAAGTGGGGCGGGGCGGCGCGGGCGGTGGGAAGAGTGAGATGGTGGAGCGACGGGGGCGGTTGGAAGAGTGAGAGGGGCAGGCGGGGAGGTTGGAAGAAAGAGAGAGGGTGCTGGCGGCGGGGGTAGTTGGAAGACTGAGGAGTGAGAGAGTGGCTGCGGGGGCAGTTGGAGAAGTGAGGGGGTGGCGACGTGGGCGGTTGGAGAAGAGAGAGAGAAAGAGAGGCGCGATCGGAAGAGCGGCGCACGGAAAACAGTGGTTGCAAGTGGCTGTTGCCCGGCGTCTGCAGCGCCGCCGTCCGAGCCAGGCCGGCGGAGCGGACGAGCGCGCGAGTGAGTAAGCGCTCGTTTAGAGCACGCCGTTCACGTTTATTTGCGAGCGAGGCGTGGCGAGGCGTGCAGGCGAGGCGGCCGGGGCAAAAATTGCTCGCGCACACACTGGCCCGTCCCTCAGCCTGCCGGCCCGCCTGGATGCCTGCTTGGCCGCCGCCCACGTCGGCCAGACAACAAGCCTCCCTGGCCGGCATTTATCTTTACAGCCAAGACAGCCCACTAGACGGACTGCAGGCGAGCCGCGGGCCCGCCGCCGCGCATCGGAAGCAAACTCACGCGGCGCGCGCCGCACGTTCCCGCAGTCCGTCACTTCGACCTGACTGCAAGTCAAACGTCTACCCTCTGCCGGCAGGTTTCAATGCTCCGTCTCTGTCGCACTCGCGGGCTGGGTGCGAGAGAGACAGACAGTTCGGAATCGGTCGGTCGGTCGTTCGGCCGGATGGACTTCCCCGTCGGACAACGACGGCCAGGGTCCGTCCGCCCAGTGGGGCACCCACAGTGGGGCACCCACACCAGGCCCCCGCGGTGGACACTGTCCTCGGCCAGGACCTAATTACAACGGCCGGGACCAGCGGGGAGGGGAAGGGGGTGAAGCGTTCCGCCGGCCGTCGGAGCGCGCCGTCCAGCACGGCGGCCAAGGCACCGGCAGACCACCCAGCAGCCAGACACCCCCCACCCTCCCTCCACTCGAGGCGCAACTTGACCAACAAGATGCACGTCCCGGTCCTGGTCTCCGTCTTCGCTCCCGTGTCCGCGGCGCAAAGCGGGCCAGAAGTCACTCGACTCGAACCAAAACACAAACCAGTGTCATAGAATATTCAATCCGTAGACAGTACATCTGGCAACGCGGCCACGGCCGGTCATGTCCACCTTAACGGCCGCCCGATTCCGATTTCCGTCTCTCTCGCACTCACACGGGACGCGCCATGAGTGCGACAAAGACAGAGCGGGTCGCCTACACTGTGCGCTCGGCCGGGTCCGTGATAAGACAACCTCGCCGCGAATTCGCGGAAGCCGAAAGGAAAAGGCACCTCACGTCGAGTATCGAGTGGGGGGGGGGGGGGGACTGTGGACACGCCACTGCAACACGCGACGCACTGGCCGAGGTCCCCGAAGGTCCCTGCCCCTGCGGTGGACGCAGTACGCAGTACGCCTGTTCGCGGTGCACCGCGGTCGGGCAGACGGACAGACAGACAGGCAGTCTGGCGCTTATCGCCGGGGAAGGGGCAACACCTGGCCAGTTAACATATGGGCCTGGGCGCATTATGCAACACACACACACACACCTGCACGCGAGGGACACGCGAGGGGGGGACTCGAACCCGCGACCTTTCGGTCCGCAGTGCGCCACGCAGACCGCACGGCTAACCCGCCGGTCTAGTCTGGCTCTGGCGCGGTGGAGCAGGGCTCTCGGTTCCGGCAAGACGCGCACCACAAACACACACACACGCACTCACACACACGCGCGCGCGTTCGCCAGGACCGGGACCCCTTCGCAGCTATTGCGAGACGCGTCACGTTGGGCAAACACGACGGCTTTATTTGTCCTGCCGCCGGGCTAGCCAGGCTGTCCCCGAACGCAGCGTCAGTCGCTCCGTCTCTCTCGCACTCGCGGTGCGCCCCGCAGCGGCGCGAGGGAGACAGACAGCGGTTCGGAAACGACCCGCCGCGCCGAGGAGGATGGAAAGGAGGAGGGGGAGGTGGGTGCGGCCCGGAGCGATGCGCACTACGCGTGCACACCGCGTGCTCAAAACCGCCCAAAATGACCAATTTGCGAAAATCGCGCTGCGACATCGACGTTCGTTTTGCGTTGACCACGGCGTCGGGGGGCTTGGTGGCGTGCAGGAGGGGTCCGCGGGTGTTGCATGGCGGTGCTCGTGTGGTGCTCGCCGCGCCACCCCGGGCAGACAGGCAGGCCAAGCGACGCCAGGCGAGCTTATAGTAATGAAGTGGGCCAAGTGTTGACAAGGAGAGGGTGGCCGCCGCCACGCCCGCGGCCCTGGCGGCCCCGCCCCGGTGCACGCCATGCAGGCCGTGCGGCAGACGAGTCCCGCTCATTATTGCATCACAGCAGCCAGGCGGGCAGCCAGGCAGCCAGGCAGGCACCCCCGCCCCGCCAACTTCCTTTCGACCCGCCCTGAATCTTGCATGAGGTCGTCATCGTCGTCATACACTACCTTTCCCAGCCCTAATTGCTAGCAAACTCGCCGTTGCTGGCCTCCCTTCCGTATGGTGGCTCAAACCCAGCCGAGCGTGCCGGCCCCGGGTTCGACTCCCGGCCGCGGCGGCCGCTCCGAAAAGGGCGGGGCGTGGGTGGCGGCTCCATGCCGACGGGGCGCGTAGCGGCGCGGCCCCAACCCTTGCCGACCGCACCGGCGCTCCGCGCGCACACCATTCGAGAGCCACGGCGCACCACACTCAAAGTTAGTGCCACTGCCTGCCGTGGGCCGCGGGCTGCTTCCGGACGCGGTCGCCCCGTCTCGCTCGCACTCGCGGCGCGGGCCGCGGGGCCGCGGCGGAGCGACAGAGACGGGCCGAGTAATTATGCGGCCGGCACAGTGGAATGAGCGCGATAAATCAAGGCCTGGCCGGGGCAACCCTCACCGGGCGCTCCGTCTCTCTCACGCCCCTACCGGAGGCCCGGGCCGGCCCCAGCCCCCGCGAGTGCGAGAGAGACAGGCCGACCGAGGCCCTGCTAGGGATCAGCCCGCACGGCACCGCCGCCAGCGCAGCGCGCGCCTTTAAATTGTTTAACGTTGAATTATTTGGCGCGTCTTGGCCAGACTTGTTACGGAATTGCCCCAAATTAACATTTAATGCGCTCCTCTCGCCTGGCACTGAGGGGGGGGGGGGGCTTTAAAAATTCCCGGGCCATCTTGAATGAAATAATAAAATGGCTCCGGTCGGGCGGCGCCGCGGCGCCTCGGCCGCGCGAGCAGAGCGGCCCGGTAATCCGATTTGGGCCGAATGCGGCGGCAGCCTTGCATTCGCCATCCCACCGGCAGTCAAGAAGACCGCCTCGCATCACTTCGGCCCAAAGAAACGAGTCAGGCCGCGGTGGGGAGAGGGGGCCCCTTAGGGGTTGGCTGGCCGAGCGAGGACAGCCAATGGCTGCGACCGCAGTGGGGCCACCGGCCAGCCCTGCTTCTCATTAAGGGCGCATTGAGCCAGTGGCCGCCCGCAGGCACACTGTCTCTCTCGCACTCGCGGGGCACCCCAGCGAGGCGCGGGGGAGAGAAAGAGAGACTCCCCCGCGAAGCTGTAACCCCCAGTGCGGCCTCGGCCTCGGCCCCGGCCAGCGCCAAGAGGGTCGCTTTGATCTCGGCCACCCACTCCCCTCGCAATTTGATACCCTATTTACAAGTTGGTCCGCGCGGCGACCAAGTCAACCGCGCATCACCAATCAGCACCGAGACTCACCTTGATGCTGTCGTAGCAGGCGGTGACTCGGCCGTTCTGCACCTCCACGTTGGCGGGCGGGTGCGCGAACTTGCACTCGGTGTCCGGGCGCGAGCACTTGTTGCGCTGGAACTCTCGGCACACCTCCAGCTGCAGCCAGCGCGAGTCCTTGCCGTTCAGGAGGCTGTTCATGTTGACCATGGCCATCGCGGGCGGCGCCGAGATTGCAGACGGCCCTCCTGGAGGTCCTGGAGGTCCTGGAGAGGGCGCGGCGGGCTGCGGGGGCGGGGGCAGCGGGGGCTCCGCAAACTCGCTCAGCGCGCCGCTGCTCGCCAGCTTTTCAGTTTGGCTGGGAAGCGATGGTGGAATGCCACACCCCCGTCGCGTGTGTGCTCACCGAGCGAGACCTCTGCGGGGACAACAACAGACTGGGTCAAAGGTCAGCCCAGGCAAGGCCCAAGGGACCCAAGGGACCGAAGGGGCGCGACGCGTGGAGCCAATTTAACTCGCGAGTCATCAATTTGGAAAGAACATTCTCAACATGGAGACAACTCTGTTTAGCCTACGAACTGAACGGGGCGTTCTGGAAGAGCAACGCCCGACCCCGGGTTCGCGCTCCTTCGGGTCACTGTAAAAACAATCACAGCCAGGATTGGGACGAAGCAACCGAACTAAAATGGATTGCGATTATTTTTACTCTCGACCGAGCCCAGTGGTACAGTGTAGGTACACACAGGCCTAAGGGACCAAGGGACCCCTTCCGCGATCACACCTCGCCAGCAACAGTAAGGCAGCTACACCGTAAGTCAGACCGCGTCGCTCAAAGCCCAAAAGGAAAGCTTCCACAGTCCACAAGCACAGCCGTGAAGGAGAGTGCAGCAGCTCCAAAAAGTTAAAACTTAAGACAAGCGCGACGCTTTACTTGAGCCCCCTCGGTGAGAAGCTTCAAGGCAGGAAAAGCAACTTGGTGCTGCAAATCAAGCCGGACCGTCCAGGTCCGCGTGGCCGTCAACGCGCTGCCAACCCCAGAGGGGTTCGGGGGCCGGAGGGGCCACGGGGGCCGCGGGGGCCGCGGGGGCGGGGGTGCGAGAGAGAGCAAGCCGGGAGTAGGGCGCACTGCGGCGAACCAAGCAAGCTGGTGGAGACCCGCCTCAGCATTCTGCAAACAAACAAAAACGAGACCTGATGTAGTAGAAGTCCTGGAGACCCGCAACATGGCCTGGAACACGCGCCGGAGAAAAACACGCATCAGTCAAAGGGAAAGCCAATTTTCAAACAAACTTTCCAGAGTGGTGGATATTGCCAGTGCAGAGTGACGGAGCACTTCGGGTCGCCGGAGCGCCGGCGTGGGATTTTAAACAGCGTCCCAGGCTGTCGCTCCGCCGCAAGAAGCACCCCCACACTCCAGCGAAAAATGTTCCACGAGAGAGGATATTTGTAAAAATTCAGAGAGAAAGTCGCAATGTATAAATGTTATATAACCTTCTGAATGTGCCAGTGCTCTCCGCCAGCTCATCACCTCGGCGATTTACACAATGTTGACCCCCCCGAAAAGCTACGAAATTGCGCCACGGCGAGACATCGTCAGTCAAGGCTGCGCTCTGCGCGCTGTGCGTTCCCTTCCCGTGCTCATTTTAATCCCGTCTTTCAAATACTACGCCCCGCGCCGTGCCGCTTTCATAAAGGAGCGAATAAATAACATGCAGCCGCCGCGGCGCAGCGCAGTCTGTCTCTCTCGCACCCCCGCTCGACGCCCGGCAGCGCGAGAGAGATGAGTCACTGTTCGGAATCGGTCCGCGCAGCGCGTAGCGGCTGGCTCGCACCCTTGAGTGCGAGAGAGACGGTGCCCACACCCCTTCGAGTGCGAGAGAGACGGCAGAGCAAGCAAACGGAGCGCGGGGAGGGCTGGAGGGCGCGCCGCCCCTGGCCGCCCCTGGCCGCCCCCAACCAACGCCCCGCCGCGTGCATTTGTTGGCGCAAGTTGCCGCGAGCGCGCTGCAGTGTGCCATGAGATACCGCAACGCGGAGGCCATTCCGAATCCGGCGAGAAGTTTGCGGCGGCGGCGTGGCGGCGGTGTGGCGCCCCCAGGGACGCCACCGAGCCCAGGCCGCCGACGGGGACCAAAGTCGCGCCGGCCGGATCCAATATCGAGCCGGCGGACAAATCGGCTCCGGTTACTACACCGTACCTGTAATTACATTGATTATCCCGGGCGACGTTACATTGATTGCACCCACGGCGAGACCTCGGCCGGCCAGGCCCCGCGAGGGTGTGGCCGCTGGGGACACATCGCGCGCGCGCACGCCACGGACAAGATGACCCCCACGGCCGCGCACGGGGTCCCCTCCCCCATCAGGTAATGAAAACGACGGTGCATCCCGCCGAATTGGGACCCCACACCATAAATACGACCGAAGGGGGAGGCAGGGCGGCCGCGGTGCGCGCGGCGCGCTCCCAGGAGAGACATGGCCAAGGAGCGGGGCGGGGCGGGGCGCAAGACGCGCGCAAAACAGCAGATGGAATGGAGATGGAACCCAAACACACACACACGCACGAGCGCAGGGGAGCTTTGCACCGAGAAAAGGCCCTAAACGCGGGGCGGGCGCGGCGTGTGTGGAGAAGGGATATTGGCCCCTGAAACCGCGGGGCCGCGAGGAAACTGAGGCAAATTTGATGAAGGAACACGGCGGCGGGGTAAATGGAGGCAAAGAAACACATATCAAAGGCCTCCCCTTCCCCCGCCTCCCCTCTTCCCCCGCCAGGCCCTGCACTTCATGAAATGTGCACACACATCCAGCCGGCCGGCCGTGCGCCCGCATACACTGCCGACTACACCGTCTACAGCGCCGTGCCGTCCGCACATCGCGGCCCCTCGGTCCCCCGCGCCCGGCCAGGTCAAGCCCCCCGAGCTGCACCACCGACTTGGCTATCGATTTCGACAGCGCTACTCAAACACGCGGGCCGAGGACGTAAAAATCAGCCCGGCGCGCGGAGCCCCGGCAGGCAGGGGTGGGGGCGACGACCCGCGGACCATCGGCCACCGCGAGGCCGCCGCCGAAGACCATCCACCACGCCCGCGACCCACATCGCCACCACCGGCGACCCTATCGGCCACCCTATCGGCCACCCCGGGAGTCCCACGCCCACGCACGCGCCGCGCGGCCACGCCCGGATGTCGGGCGGAGAACCTAGCAGCTGAACACACACGCGCGCACACACACACACACACACGCACACGGACGAACGCAATCACCGGCCGGGCCAGCAATCCCAGGCAAGGGCAGCAAAGGACACGCCACGGCCTCCCCTTCCAGCCGATCAGCCCCGATCACACGGTTGGTCCCTACCGCCCCGCCCCGCCCCACCCCGCCCCCACCCCCCCCACCCCACCCCGCCCCGCCCCGCCCCGCCAAAACAAACACGCAGCGCGGCGCGGCGCCACGGCCGTTATCACTGGGCCAGCTGACTGGCCGGCCGGCTTGGCGGCGCGTTCGAAAAGGCGCGCCGCGGCGAGCACCGCGCCTGAGTCGCTGCGTCGCTCCGTCACTGTCGCACTCGGGGGGCGGGGCGGGGCGTCCCGAGAGAGACAGCGTCTCCTCGGGATCGCTCGGCTGCCAACAGCGCCGCCGAGACACCGCCAAGGCCACCACCGCCGCTGCGGCATCGACGCGACACCGACAGACGCAACCGCGCCGCCGCCGCCGCGGATCCCCCTTTGCCATCGCCGCCGCGTCGCCCCCCCCCCTCTCCGCCGCCGCCACGCCCTGCACGTCGCCGAGCGCCACCACACCACCACGTGCTCGCGGGCCGCCACGCCCCGCGCCTCACCGCCATCAAGAGCGTCAAGACGACCGCCAATTCGCAGGCAGGCGCGCGCTTGGCGCGCTTGGCGGCACCGTGATGACGTTATCGCCGTGCCGATCCGGCACGCAAGTCGCATTGTGCTCGCGGGGGTCACGCCGCCGCGCCGTCCGTCAGGCCGCCGCACTGCAAGACGAGAAAGAGAAAAACCCCGCGGACAAAGGGCTGCGCTTGCGGCTGAGCGCGGCCGATGGTCCTGCCGCGCCGTGGCGGGCCAGCCCTCCAGTGTCGCAACGGGCCGGTCTTACAACAGCCAGCACAAGCCGCACGCAAAAAAGCACTTCATCAGGCGCCGCGCAGCACATCTACGGCCCACCAGGTACCCAACAGCGCGAAAAAAAACAAAAACAGCAAAAACGAAAAAAGTAAGCGACCGTGCATTTGAAACCCGCTCCGCCGCGCTCCGCCCGGTGAGATCACCACCCGCGCCAACGAGCAGGAAGCGGATTGGCTGGGCGGCGAATTCGAGTCGGTGCGGAGATTAGGCGGGTCGCTCTGTCTCTCTCGCACGCATGGCGAGTCCCGTGTGGGTGCGAGAGAGACAGAGCGGCGAAAACGACTCTCGGAATCAGTCTGCAGAGGACGGCGGTCCAGCGGGAGGCGGTGGCGGTGCGCGACCTCGGTCCTTTCAAGCTCGCTCTGGCCTCCTCCATGCTGCTCCTCTCCACGCCAAAAAGCCGCCAAGCCGCGCAATCTGCCGAGCGGAGCGGCCGAGCGCAAAGATAAGCCAAGGCTGTTCAAACACTACATCCTTTATACATGGCGGGCTGCCTGGCTGCCGGGCTGGCCGCCTGCCTGGCTGGCTGCCTCGCGCGCCCATTCAAGCCAGATATTAGCCACATGTCAGCCGCGCAATTATGACCTCGGCAAACACTCGGGGCGCCCCGACGACGGCGACCCCTCGCTTTTTCGCGCCGCTCCCCCGCCGCCGACAAGACGGCCGCTTTGCAGTGGGCACACACAAGCTCAGCCCGCCTTGTCGCCGACCCGGAGGCCGGCACCTCGCCGTCGACGACGCCGTGAGCCGCGGCGCACTTACGAGTCGCGCCTGGAATATTCCCCGCCGCCATTCACATTCATTTTCCGCTGCCGTTTGTTTATTTTCCGTCGCCTTCATCTTGCGACTCGCAGGCATCTGCGCGTACCTGGCGCGCCACGGCGGCCTGGCACCATGCCCGGCACCCTGCCCGCGCCTCTACTCACTCCTTGCCATCCTCGGCACATCCGCCAATCCGTCCCGGCCATGCTGTCGGCCGTCGGCTGACAACGCACATCCTCGCGACGAGACGAGTACGGCCGCGAAAAATCATGGGGCTGCTGGCGGCTTCCGAACAAGGCCTGCCACGCCGTCTCTCTCGCACTCGCGGGCCCTTCCTCAGAGGTGCGAGAGAGAGCGACGGCACCGACGCGCCGCCCATTAGCGATAACTACACACGGTAGGTCTCCCAGTGGGCACACAGCGCGGCCGCGGCGCCTTCAAGACCCTCCTGCGCCTGACAGCCAAGTCATAATGACCACACAACGCGAAAAAAAACAGTGTAGCGCTCCAGCCCAGCAGAGCGAGCTTCGCTCGCGCGGTTCGATGTCGGAAACAAAAATAAATATTCCGAATCGAGTCACGATGCACCGCGAGCACGACGTACACACGCCGTTAGCAACAGAGCAAGACGTCGGCCGGAGCAGCTTCTTGTCAAGTCGCCAGCCAGCCAGCCGCATCCATCCAGGACTCGTCCGGGAGCGGTGTGACGTCACCGCCCGCATCACGCAGCCGCCACGCCCCGCCTCGCGATCTTGACCTTGCCGGTGCACTTTGCACGCAGTCCGGCGCGCGGACTCCGGCCAGCTGATCTGTGCGGACTGCCCGCCGAGGCAGGTGGACGAGCCGCACCCCCCACGGCCCCACGCACAGTGGGCCAGAAGACCGGTGGAGGCGGACAAAACTCAAGACGCGTTTTGACCTCCAGAGTCGCCAAATGGGACTCGAACCGAACGTGTGACCCCACCAATGGATTGCTCTCCGAACGAGGAATCCATTAGAGGGGTCACACGTTCGGTTCGAGGCCTGTTTAGCGACTCTGGAGCTCAAAACGCGAGTTTTGGCCGCCTCCACCGGTCTTCTGGCCCACTGTGCCAAGGCCCGAGCGATGCGCCCTGCTGCAGGCAGATGCCGACCGAACACTGCGTTTGTAGTGCTGTCTCTCTCACGCTCGCGGGACGGCCAGAAGGGGTGCGAGAGAGACAGAGCGACGGAGCGCCGCCCCGCTGCAGCGCTAGTTGAGCCCCCCGACGGCGCACCCGTCACGCGTCAAGCACGCGTAATCCAAATCACACATTCGCCTGGACGTGCCGCTGTACTAGACTGACTCCGAGGGGCGCTTTCGTCGCTCTGTCTCTCTCGCACTCATGGGGCGTCCCGCAAAGGTGCGACAGAGACAGAGCGAACGACTCTCGGAATCGGGCCGCTGTCACGCGGCCGTGGTGCACGGACACGGGGTGGTCGAGGGGGAGCGAGCACGGCGACGACGCCGCCCCGCGAGGAGGGCGCCGCGACAAAGACGCCCGGGATTTGCTTTCGATTAAAACCATCAACAACCGAGGGCCGAGATGATAGCGTGATTCAATTTCGAATTTTGCCGCCGCCGCCGCCACGGCCGCGGCCGCCGACCCCTCAGCCAATCAGAGCGGGCCGCCTGAGCGCGGCGCAGCCTGGCGTCGTTAGCGCCGCGTCCTCGAGGACAAGTGGGGCAGGGCGGAGCAGGGCCGGCAGGGCGGAGCGGAGCCAAAATTGATTTTCACAAAGGGAAATGGCGAGCGTTTTCAGCGACGGCATCGCCGCGCCACGACCACCACGGCGCCGTCAGCGCCCTGCAGGGCCCAGCGAGGGCCCCGCGAGGCCCCGCCGCCCTTCCGAACCAATCCCAGCCTTGTAAGCAATCCCCCTGCTCCGCGGCCCTGGCCGCCAAGCTACCCGGCAATCTCCATCGCCCCGAAAAAAAAATAGGGAAAAATAAAGGCGGGAAAAATGAAGGGGAAATGGAAGATAGCGAGGGGGCGGAAACGGGAGGGGGACAGGGCAGTCGCAGAACGAGGGGGGGGGGGGGGCGATTCGCGGTGCCATGTCATTCCAGTCCCACCCAATGCCCACTGGCCGAATCGCCGAATCGAACACAGCGCCCGCACTGATAACCCAGCTGTACAAGCGGACGACAATATCGGAAGGGGTGGGGGAAGCGGGAGCGGGGGTGGGGGGCAGGTGTGTAAGGAACGACATGTCGGCGGCAGGTCACCTGCGCCACGGTCCCCGCGGCCCCCGCGGCCCCCCGGGGCAGGCCGCGGCAGGAGGGGAGGGGGAACAGACAACACATTCAAATCAAATGGCATTCGGATTCACACGCGCGGGTGCCCCCTCCCTTTTTCCAAATGACATCACCCGGGGAGCAGCAGAGGTCGTCCGTAGCAGCAGTCTCATTCCCAACAGTGCCTCCGTCGCTGTCTTCCCCTCTCACACTCGCGCTGCGGTTTGAAAGGTGCGAGAGAGACAGCGGCGCGCCACTGTTCGAAATCCGCCAAGCAGCGCGCCGGGCCTACACTGCGATAGCAGGGCGCCTGACACGGTAACGGGCGGCCTCGACGCGTTAGCACCCCGCCGCCGACGAGGCGCTCACGCTCCCACACTGTCAGTCTCGTGACCGCCACTGCCGTCGCCGCGCCGTGACGAGCCGAACGCGCCAAAACCCGCGTGTCCACAGTGCCCTGGCGACTCAGGTGTCGCCAACGCCCCGCGATACATTTCGCCGTAATCGGGACTCGTTCCGTCTCTCTCGCACGCGCGCGGAACGCGCCGCGAGAGCGAGAGAGACAGACAGCGTGGTTCTGAACCGCTCCGCGCAGGGAGGCACATCCAGGGAGATAAGATAGAGCCTTTCGGGCGACGAAACGTGCGAACGCGGCAGGCGGGGCTTCGCCTTTGACACCGCGAGACGACCAGGCAGCCCGACCGCCAGTCTGGCAGGCATCCGGACTGAGCAGGCACTTCGACGAGGAACTCGCCGACTGCAGCGGCGCGAAGCAGCGCGCAGCACGGCCAACGACGTCAACATCACGCCTCCTCGTCTGCGACTCGTCTGCCTCGGCGGCCTCCAGATTCGGAGACGACCGCGTCGGCGGCCCGAGCCGAGGTTCGCACCATTCAAGCAATCATGTTTGTAATTGTGCACTTCGCTGGCAAGCTGCTGGCAAGCGACGCCGAGCGACGCCGAGCGACGCCGAGCGACGCGGTGCAGCACGTCGAGCTCGCTCGCAGACTAATTGCGGAGTGACGTCACTCCAACTGCGCGCCGTCCGAGCCGCCGATTCAAACCCGGCAAATTGACAGCGCTGTCCGGCACGGCCTGCAGGCACGTCGCTCTGTCTCTCTCGCACTCTGACAGAGCTGTGCGGCATCAGACAGCAGTGCAGGGCCCGCTGGCAGGGCACAGTGGATCCAAAACTCTAAACGCGTTTAGAGCTCCAGAGTCGCTAAATGGAGCTCGAACCGAACGTGTGACCCCACCAATGGATTGCTCTCCGGACGAGGAATCCATTGGTGGGGTTACACGATCGGTTCGAGGCCTTTTTAGCGACTCTGGAGCTCAAAACGCGTCTAGAGTTTTGTCCGCCTCCACCGGCCTTCTGACTGTGCAGGGCCTATCGGGACCTCTATCGCGCTGCCCGGCCGGGGAAACTCCCGCGGGTCGCCGTCAAGGTCGCGAGCAGCACGTTGGCCGCGTTTCCTTGACAATTTCCACCCCAGAGTGCTCTGGCCCCGCCATGCCACGCCACTGCGGGGCCCCTCGCCCCTTTGGCGGGCAGGTCGCCCTGCGAGCTCATTTAAAAGTTTGGGAGCCGCGCGGCGCAGGGCACAGCCAGGGGATGTTTTCGTCGCGCCCCGCACGCAACGCCCCGTGAGTGCGAGAGAGACAGCGCGCTGGTGCGCCGGCCACTCAGCCATCGCGCCAAATTACGATTTAATGCTCACAGTGGAGCGGCGCCGCCGCCGGGCGAGCACGGCGTGAGTCTTCCGCCGGGCCGCGGTTCGATTCCCGGTAAAGCCTTTCGACTCTGAGTGTGGTGTACGCCCCCCGGTCGACCGCCAGTCGGGCAGGCCGGGCCGGGCCGCGCAGGGCAGCACACCGATTAGAAGATATCGATAGCTCTCCGGTCCCCTCCGGTCGGCGGGCGGCGCAGCGTGGCGCGGCAGGGGCAGAGAAACACGAACAGCCCCTATCAATCCAACCGGGCTGCCCCCCCCCCCCACGTTGTTGCCACAACATTTGGACGAGTAACTGAATAATGCAATCAGCTTCCTAATCAAACAAAAATACCGCCGGGATGATGCACACGACGACGACCGCCGTTTTCATTATTTGATACTCGGTTCGTCGGCGCGAGTCGCGTCCTGGCGGCCCGATGCCGACCAATGGCGCGCCGAGCCGAAACACGACACTGTACGTCCATTAGCCAGCCAGGCACCCTCAGTCTGCCTCAGCCCGCCTCAGCGGGGCGCGGTGGGGTGCGGTGGGGTGCGGTGGCGGCCTGGGGCGGCGGGTGTCGTCGGTGTCGTCACCCAGATTGCTCCATTCGCGTCCTCCTCGCCGTCCTCCCTCATCGCCATCGCCACGACGCGGCGTGTCATCGGCAAAAAATGGCTCGGCGGACGTGCCGCCTCCCGCCCGACACCTTCCCGAACGACACCGCAGCGCTGCGACGCGGCGTGGGCGGCGGCACCCCGCGTGCCCGCGTCCTCCAAACCCTTTATGGGTCCCGGTGCCCGGCGGTGACCCGGCCGTGACTTCCACCACACGTAAAGCACATCCTCCGCCAGCCCACCTGGCCCACTGTGCGGCCCGCGCACTCCGAACCATCTCCCTCGCACTCGCGGGCGTGCCGTCAAGGCGCGAGAGAGACAGAGCGCCGTTCGGCATCGGCCTGCTGGCCCCGGCTGGCCCACCCACCCGCTGAACCGATGGCCCGCGTCTTCCGCGGCCGCCCGGCCGACCGCGCCGCCAAGGTCGAGGCCTCCTTTGTCCTGGGCGGACTCGGCGACGACCAGCTCGCGGCAGCGGGGCCCTTCGACGGCCAGCTTGTGAGGAACCCGTCCGCCACCTCCACATGCTTGGGCCCCACGCCGAAGCAGAATTCGGCACTGCACTGCTGGCCTTTCGCCGAGGAGGGGCCGGAGAGGGGAGGGGGGGGACTCCAGGCTCCGGGTGCGCAACACCGCGGAGGGGGCAGAAAAAGGGTGGCCGACGAAATGCAGAGAGAAGGGAGGCGAGAGGAGCAAGAAGGGACAAGAGGAGAGCCACAGCCAGGCAGGCAGCCAGGCAGGCAGCCAGGCAGGCAGCCGGCGGTCCGCATCGCCTCACCCGGGCCAGCGCCGGACCGCCAGGGACCGCCAGGGACTCCCCGCCCCGCCGCGCCGCGCCCCGCGGGGTCTGACGCGAGGAGAGGCGAGCTGTGCGATGGCTGAGGCGAGGCGAGCCCGGCCCGGCAGTGCGGCGTTGCCACTCTGTGCGTTGCCTGCGCCCAGAGAGTGGGAGGGGAGGGGAAGGGAGGCGAGGGGAGGGGCCCGAGGGGGCCATGCGGCGCGGCACGGCGCGGCGGAACTCAACGCTGGCGGCCTCCGTCTCTCTCTCGCTCGCCGCGGCCGCGACTTGCCGTCTTGGCGCATCGCGTCCTCGACGCCGTGCTTGCCGCCGTGCCGGCTGCCTCGATGGTCGGCCTATCCGCCAACGCCCCCGCTCACACATCGCGGCCAATTGTAACAATTCCACCCCCCTGACCGCGGAGCCGCGCCGCCCTGCGAGGCGAGGCGCTACGAGACACCCCGCCGGCGTTGCCAAGTGTACAGTGTAGGCCAGGCCCAGGGCTTCGCATGCTTCGGCGAGAACCAAAGCAGCCGGCCCGGCCGGCTCCACGACGGCCAGGTGTTGCGGCACGGGGACCAGGCCGGACCCGACCCCTACGTGGCCGGCGTGGCCGACGGGATCCTGGGCAACCATTTCCAACAGGGTATGCCACGCCGCGCCGCCGCGAGCGTCCGCCGCCAGTGTGCCAGTCAGCCAGCACTGTGCCATGGCTGTGCCATGCCGGCCGAGGCGACGGCAACCGCGCCGACCAGCCACGACCGCGCCCGCCGCCGCCATCCCCCGCCGCGCCGCGACGCGCCGGAGTCCACGCCGCCGAGCCTCGACGAGCCTAACCCGTCCGTCCTGGGTCCCCGCAGGTCCCCGGGACTCGCCACGCCGCCACGCCCACGCGCTGCTTCCTTCCGCCACACGGCGTGCCAGCCACACGCGGTCCAGGACGTCCAGGACCGCTTACGCGCCGCGCCAATCCACTCCACCGGGACACAAAGGCCCGCGTCACGCTCGGACGGCCGCGGGTTCGAGTCCCGGCGCCGCCGTCCGCCATTGTCACTCGCACAACCCACTCGGGCTAAATTGCGTGCGCCGTGCGCCGCCTTTAATTCACTCCGGAGGGCCTGAGCCAGCTCAAGCACTCGGCAGGCCGACGCAGGCGACGCCCCTCCGTCCGGACTCCGTCGCATTCCCTCCGATTTCCGCGATATCACTCTCAATTACAGCCCTTCCCTCGGTGCCCCTCGGCCCTGCGGACGCCCTGCCGACGCCCTGCCGACGCCCCACGGCCCCACGGGGTTCGCGGCCCTCCCACCCTCGCAAACACGCCCCGCCACGCCACGCCACGCCGGCCAGGAAGGAAACACAAAAAAGTCACCGGCATTTCGATTCTCCGCCGCCGCTCCACTCATTACGGGCAAAATAAATTAGGGCGAAAAAGAGTGAGCACGCGCGCGCCCTTCACTGAAGTTGCTGCAGTGGGGTTGCGGGGGGACATACAGTGCCGTGCCGGCCGTGCCCCCAGGTGCGGGGGACGGGTTGGCCGACGGCCTCCAAGTTCAGTCCCCCCAGGGCGCCGCCCCCACCCCCGGCACCCCCGGCCGTAGACCTAGCGCCACGCCGTAGCCACCGCCCGGGGCACAGCCAGCACAGCCAGCCCGGGGCCGCAAGGTAGGGACAGTAGCCGGCAGAATCAATGTCGGTGCGGCCCAGGGCAGCACAGGGCGTCATCGGGGAGGGGCGGGCCGGGGTCACCCAGGTCGGCGCTAACAAGCAGGGCCTACGCCACTTGGGCCACGAGGCCGGCAGGTTGCGCCCGCCGGCCGCTGCGTCGCCGGCCGCCACGGCGTCCTGGAGACTGGAGAGCCTCGCCGACGAGGAGATTGCGCGAGCCGCGAGCCCCGCGGCCGTCAGGTGGGACGCGCGTGCTGCTGGCAGACTCCAAGCCGTGGCCCTCTCTCTCTCGCACCCCTCCGGAGCGCACCTGCAGTGCGAGAGAGACCGCGCGCTGTTCGGATGGAGCCTCCCGGCGGAGGAAAGGTCAGAGAGCAGAAGGAAAGTAGTGAGCTAACGAAGGCCCGTGTGGGTGCCCGTCGTGCGCAGGCATCTAGCCGAGAGAAAACGCCAAAACGGGGGACCGTGCCCAAGTGTCGTGGGCTCTGTCGCACTCAAGGCGCACTCCGCAAGGGCGCGAGAGAGAACGGTCGACTACTTTGAGCAGCGCGTCGCTCCGCCACCCACGAGCTGGACCACACCTTCACCCGGGGCGTATGTCCGTGTCTCCCCGGCGGGCTTACGGCCGGCCCCCGTTCCTCCACGTCCTTACGAGGCACTCAGATGGAGTCCTCCGTGACCGGAAGCGGGGCCTTTGGGCTCCGCGAGTCCTGCGAGCACGACGAGCCAGCCAGCATCCAGCAGGTACGCAACCAACGTGTTGGCGACGGCCGCGACGCGGCGCTGCAGCAGAATGCTGATTTCTCGTCTCTCTCTCTCTCTCTCGCGCGCGCCGCCGAGGCCCTGGAGTGCGAGGAGAGAGAGAGAGATGCCGGCCGGGCGCGCCGCGGTGCAGGACTGCAGGGCTGCCAGATTGGGCGCCGGGAAATACCGCGGCAATGCGATGCGCCTCGCGCGGCTCGCGTAGCGCCCCGCGTGCATGCCCAATGGAACAGTGTAGCGGCGGCCACGGCCAGGGCCCCAATTCGTTTCAGGGCCGCCACTGGGGCCGCGCGGCCGTGGGTTCGAACACCTGTAGGCCCATTTCGAACAGCCTCCACGAGTGCGAGAGAGACAGCGGCGGAAGCCCTTCCCTGCACCACGCCGCTGCACTGCAGCACCGCGACAACACGCGCACGTTAGCGCGGTCACGGGACGCAGCGCCAGCGCGCCAGCGCCTCGCCGACGTCGCGTCACTGTAATAAACGTGGGCGTACGGAGGCGGCGCCGTGCGCGGTCCCACCGCTGTCAAAGCCGCCTCGCCTCGCCTCGCCTCGGCCCGGACGAGGCGACAGAGGAGCTCCCCAACAATACAATACCACTCAGGGCTGCTCGGGGCCCCGAGTGTCATTGTCGCCGTTGTTTCGGCCGGGGCGCGGCGTGCAATCAGACTTGGCGGCAGCGTTACCGATAAGCCCGACGCGGTGCGCGCGGCGGTGCAAGTGTCAACCCGCCCACGCCCCCGACGCGACCAACACGTGGACGCGGGCCGCGGAGACACTTTTATTTTAGACGGCGGCAACGCGCTGGCCCCGCGGCCTACCCGCGGCCCGCGGCGCGCCCACTGCCGCCGGCAATCAGAACGACCAAGACACTTTATTTTTAGTGGGAAACGGAACGAGGGCGGCGGCGACGACGGACATCGACGCCCTGCTGCCCGACCCGCTGCGCTGCCACGCCGTGCCGTGTTGCCCGGCCCGCCCGGCCCTTGATCACTCTTATGGATTGACGGAGCCGAAACGCATCGCGGCCGGCAGACGCCAGAGCTAACACCGCCAAGTACACGCGCATGGCGCAGCGTGGCGCGGCGTGGCCGGGCCCACTGAGGCCCCTGTCTGGCCGGTGCGATAAGCGGGCTCTTGATAAGGATATCGGCACGCTGATGGTGATAGCACGTTACATTACGACCCCCAGGGCCCAGGCCGCCCAGGCCAGGCGGCGGTACCTTTGCTCGCTTTTATATAATAATTGGAACAGGCCTCACAAGCATGGAAAGGGTTACGCAGGGGACGGATCAAATTGGGCCTGAGTTGTCGATGATGCCACTCACCTCGCAGAATATTTAGAACTCCGTATTAGGACTGGTAACTTAACACTGAAGTTTGTCGCACAAAACCACTGAGCTTGAGAGCACTGGACACTTTTCATAGAAATACTGGCATGGTATCCACTCACTTTTAAGAAAATTTAACTATTTCACAAGGTTACGAGGAACAAGAACTACGATGCGTTTCATTCAGGAGAGGAAACACTAATAAAATTACGTTGATGCAACTGAACTCACCTCAATTTAACAACGCTGCACACACTTTGGATCAGTTATTTATCTAAAACTCTGACGTATTCACTTTCAAAGCTTGAGGCACTATTATTTTCTTTCTTAAGAAAGTTTAGACTGAAGCGGATGTCTCCAGCAACACACTGCACAATTCGTATCACACTGGTAATCCTTGATGATCCACAAAATAAATCACAGCTTGATTTCCACCGAACTTGCTTGCTTGGCTTGGCTTGCTTGGCTTGCTCTCGATGGGTTGGGACGGGGTGGGAGTCCTATGTTACGATTCTATGGGGGTTCGTCGCCCTCGCGTCGCTCCCTTCACTCACTTCGTTAGCACTAGAGAAGTCTATTTCTCAACGCGGCGACGCGGTTATCCTCGTCGACGTAGCAGCCGCGGTGGAGGAAGCAGCAGGGTGGTGACGAAGCGGTGGAAGTGGTGGTCAAAGCAGCTAGCTGGGCTTGCACAGCTGAGCCAGGGCCAGCAGGCTTCGCCACGCCAGGCTATGCGTTGCAGCAGCAGGAGCAGGAGCAAGGAGCACAGCAATATCCTCACAGCACAACGCGGCCCCAGTGCTCAGACCTGACTGCCAGCGCGGGCTGAGCTGCCTGCTGGCTGGGCTGGGCTGTCTGGGTTCGGCCGCTAGCGCTAGCTCGGCTCGGGGCGCTACTGGACTCCGCCCTGCCGCAGCCCTCCCTCCCCCTGCCCCTGTCCCCCAGCGCCGACGCCGCCGACGACGCCCGAGCCGACCCGAACCCGAAGCGTCTCCCCCCACCCACCGAACCCGGCTCGCCTGTGCTGCTGCCAGCTCGGCCTGGCCGGCCCGGTCGTGGCGTTCGCGTAAGCAGCGTAAGCTCGCGCCAGGCGACCCCTCGGTTGGCTGCGGCGCTGGCTGCCAGCCGGGCTGGCCGGCTGGCGGCCGCCATGAAGAGGAGGAGGCCTCGTCCTGAGCCGAACGCGCAGCGAGCCGAACGCTGGCCGAACAACGGCCGAAGCGGGCCTGGAGGCGCAGGGTCTGTTCAGTGACGCGGTGCGGTGCGGTGCGGCAGCGGGGCAGCGCGGCGCCATGCCGTGCCGCGCCCACGGCGACGGCGTCCCCCCCCCCCACCCCCTCGCCCGCGGCGTCCCCCCCACCCCCTCGCCCCGCGGCGGCCGCCTCGCCGCGCCTCGCTCCCCGCGTCGCGCAGGGCCGATGCGACAGGCGGCGTGGCGGTGGGTGGCGGCGGCGGGCCCTCTGGGTGCCGGCGGCGACGTGCCGCGGTGCGCCGCGCTGCGCCTTGTGAACAGGGCCTGGGGCCTCCACTCTGCGTCGCTACGCCGCGCTGCTAGCCGCAGAGGCCGCCGGGGGCAGCACCGGTAGCGCACTCGCTGTCCCTCTCCCTCGCACTCCTTGGCGTCGCGCAGCGCGGCGCGACAAGGGCTTATCTGTCTGGCCGCCAGCCTGCCTCGCGCTAGCCGCCCCCGCCGCAGCGTGCAACCACCAGACAGATTCCGAGAGTCGCCTTCTGTCTCTCTCCCACTCAAGGGGCGTTCCATCTCGGTGCGAGAAAGACAGCGATAAGAGCGACTCTCGGAGTCAGTTGGCAGCGACACCACGCGGATGGCATTGGCGGCGGGATGGCCGTCGGGCAGGACACTGGCAGGACTGGCAGATGACAGGGCACGCCCCCGGGCACCCCGAGCTCGCCCCGTCGCTCCCTGCCAGCAACGGCCTGCGGACGGCCTGCCTTGGCGTGTCCAAGACTCGGCCAAGGGGGTGTGCTGGGGTGGAAAGGGGTTGGTTCAGGGTTCAGCTCGCAGAGGCCGACTCAGTTGGCCACGCGTTTGACCTGGGTTGACCAGTGGTGTACCCAGGGTTTTGACCTTCTGACTGGGATTTGACTTCTTATGAGGGTTTGACCTCTGACATGGCCTTTGACTGGGAGTTGACCTGCTTCAGGTTTGACCCCGGGAGGTTTCCTCACGAAAATGTGCGGCCACGCTGATTTTCCCGGCTTTCCCGAACAGGAAAACGGGCGCAATCGGGAACACAAAGCTCCCCGACAGCCACGCCTTCGGTTGCTTCGCTTCACGCCCCGCTGTGGCGCCTCGCCTCGCGCGGCCACGGCCTGGCCACGGCACCGCACCGGGCCGCCACCAAGAAGCCCTACAACCAGCATTGAATAAGCGAGGCAAGCGAGGCTGGGGGAGGCGCCAATCCGTTGCCTGCGTTCGCCCCGCCAGCACATCAACGGCCAAAAGGCCAAGGGCCTCCCCCCCTCCCCCCCAAAAAAACAACATAAATACACAGGCGAACTTTTCCGTCATAATACACCTCTGCGTTCTGGGTTGACAAAATGTAGAGTCCGGGGCACTCAGATCCGATATTACCACGATTATTACACGAAAGGATATAAATTAGGAACAAAAGCCGGTCTAGGTGTTTCTATGAGAAAACCAGGAGCACGCTGATTCAAAGTCCAAAACAAACCGTCATTTTCCATACAAAACGGCGAACCAACCAGTTCGTAGAGAGTTTCAACCACCCCATTCATTCATTTCCAAAGGCGCCACACCTCGCTCGAAACCAATAACAGAGGACCGGCGACGAAACGGAGCCGCAAGTTCAAACGCGCGGAGAAGTTGGTTCCGGCACCGTCAAATGCCCCTAACCTCGAAGGCCGGCTCGGCGCGGCAGGCAGCGCGGTCACGGCGGCAGACGTGCCGGGAGTGGGGCGGCGGCAAACTTGCGGCACTTAGACAGGAAGACACAAAAGGCGGGGTCGGTAGTGCAAACTTCAAAAAGAAAAAGAGAAAAAGTCCTCTAAGCCGTGCGGAAAAACTTACTTTTCCTGCACAGCCTGACTTGAATAAAACACTGGTTTAGGGCGTCGCGATTTAGATCACAGTTTTTTGTTTGCGTTAGTGGGTTTGCGCATCTGCTTGCACCAGAGGCCAGCGTTTCGTAACTTTGATTTCTCGTGTTTTTATTTTCCCTTCTCAGTCCTATTCGCACGAATTCCCAGTTTCTTTTGTTGGTGTTGATGTCCAGAACGCGGCGTGTGTGTGTGCCGGAGTGGCCGTCCGTCCTCACCAAGGCGGAGAAGGGCTCCTTCGCGAACGTCACAGTCGTCCGCGACGTCCTCACTGTAATTCCTCGTTGTCCTCGCGGAATGAGTGCCAAAGTCTGGAGGCTGATTCCAAACTGTGCTTTCGTCGTTCTGTCCCTCTCGCACCCTCACGGCGCGCCCAACGCGAGTGCGAGAGAGACACAGCAGCACCGTTCGGAATCAGCCCTCGGGGCCATCGCCGCCAAGGTGGCAAGGCGCAATGAAGTGAGACAGAGACAGAAAAACAAGTGAACGGCTGGGGGTAAACGGAATGGAGGAAAAAGTGGCTGGCTCCACCGTGGCTCCGCTGTGGCTCCGCTGCTTCAGGGCGCCTCGGTCGTTTCCCCCTCCATGCTCCATTTTAGCGATGGACCATTTGTTAAGGGCCTATTCCGTTCGCGGGCCACGGCGCCATCTCTAGGGGCTCTCCTGGTCTCATCTCGAACCGCAGAAAGTTCCTTTCATCCCACCGAATCGCCCCGCCGCCGCCGCCGCCGCGGCCACCGAGGCCGCCATCCAGGAGACTGACTCCGAGAGTCGTCGCTCTGTCTCTCTCGCACTCACGGGGCGTGCCGTGCAGGTGCGAGAGAGACAGAGCGACGACTCTCGGACGGCGGCATGGCGTCCGAGGAGTCCGAGCTGCGCGGAGGAAGAGGCACTGCGTCGCCGAGGACGATACGAGGGGGGCGTATAGCAAGGGCACTGGGAACGGAATAGAAAAATAGAAAATGAGGGGGAGGCGGGGAGGAGAGGTCTTTACAAGTCTTTAGAGGAGAAGTAAAGGGCGAGAGGGGGAGAGAGAGAGAGAGAGAGAGAGAGAGAGAGAGAGAGAGAGAGAGAGAGAGAGGAAGAAAGGGCGGCAAGCGAGACGGAGAATGCGAGGATACAGCAGAAGAAAGCGCGCGGCAGTGGCGGAACGGCCGGCAATGAAGCAGCAGGATAAGGGACACGTATACTGTAATGGAAAGGGAGAGAGAGAGACAGTAAAGGAGAGACAAAGGGCGCCCCGAATGGCCCAGAGTGCAGCACGGAGTGCGGGCCTGGCGTGCCGGGCCTGGCGGACCTCGCGGGCCGAGGCGCGGCGCGTAAATCAAAAGATTTCACAGCACGTCCTCGTCGCCGTCCTCACCGTCCTCACGCGTGACGTTGGGGCTGCTGCTGGGTCAAAGGTCTCGACCCCCGCCTGTCCAGCACACAGGGCAGGCTGCCCAGACCAAACGAGTGCACCTCCAGGCCAAACGACGATTTCTACACATTTGTTACCGTTTTGACAAAGTTTGCTGCAATACTGCTCCGAAACTAAGGCGGATAATCGCACTCCGTAACAAAGGTGTTCTAAAGGAAGGCCCAAAGAGTACCCACCCGTTGAGGGAGAACGATTAGCCACCTTAGATTAGATGCAGTGGCTGCCTAAAGTCAGGCCAAACGACGATTTCTACACATTTGTTACCGTTTCGGCAAACTTTGCGGCACTACCGCTCCCAAACTAAGGCGGCTAATCGCACTCCGTAACAAAGGTGTTCTAAAGGAAGGCCCAAAGAACACCCACCCGTTGAGGGAGAACGATTAGCCACCTTAGATTAGATGCAGTGGCTGCCTAAAGTCAGGCCAAACGACGATTTCTACACATTTGTTACCGTTTTGACAAAGTTTGCTGCAATACTGCTCCGAAACTAAGGCGGATAATCGCACTCCGTAACAAAGGTGTTCTAAAGGAAGGCCCAAAGAGTACCCACCCGTTGAGGGAGAACGATTAGCCACCTTAGATTAGATGCAGTGGCTGCCTAAAGTCAGGCCAAACGACGATTTCTACACATTTGTTACCGTTTCGGCAAACTTTGCGGCACTACCGCTCCCAAACTAAGGCGGATAATCGCACTCCGTAACAAAGGTGTTCTAAAGGAAGGCCCAAAGAGTACCCACGTGTTGAGGGAGAACGATTAGGCGCCTTAGATTAGATGCAGTGGCTGCCCAAAGTCATAAAATATGGAGCGAGCACGGGTTTAGCACAGCACGGATTCGGCTCGGAGGGTCACTAGGGCAGCATCTAGTCAGCTAGTCAGTCTGGTCCGAGTACAGCTCAAGGCCTATGCTCTCGGCGCTCGACCATCCCTGGAATCGACATGGCGAGTCCGCGTACAGCACGTATCTCGGTGGGATGATAACACGGATGAGAAATTGGATTCGGAAATTGCGTTACACTATACGTTGACACACTGTCTCTCTCCCCTTCTCTCTCCTCAGTATCACAGTGTTTCTGTAATGTCGTTACAGCCTCGTTGGTAAGACGTGGCCGCCTGCGACGAGGCCGTGGCGGCGATGGGGCCCACACTGTGAGTTTGCGGAGGCCAACAAGTGCACGGTCTTGGCTTGCCTTGCTGCTGTGCCCCAAGCCAGAACGTCCTCCGGGAAATGAGGGCGGCACTCGCTGTCTCTCTCGCACTCGCACCTTTGAACGGAGCGCCCCGTGAGTGCGAGAGAGACAGAGCGACGGGACGCGAATTGCTCTGCAGCGGCGGCGCGGCGCCGCTTCGACAAAGTGCCACAAATTAGACCCGCGGAATCGTGTCTTGAGGTGCCGCGGCCCAGTGGAGTCGATCGGACCAGACCAATTCGAGGTGTTATGCCTCGCTCTCGGCATTACTGTGAAAAAAACAAACAAAAAAAAAAGGAATTGAACAAAATGAATTTCATCAATGCGACTCGGTCTTGGACTCGCAACGGGGACGGGCATCATATCCATCCCGGATTGAATCGGGCTTAAACCCACACTAAACAATTGTTTTCGCCGTCGGATTAATTTATTTTTTTCGCCTGCTCCCCACCACGGCACCGCGGCACCGCGCCCGCCCGGCCGGCCAGAGCCCCCACGAGTCTGACGGCGCACTCCGTTGCCAATGGATAATAAAATTAATTGAAGCGAGTTATTACATTTGGGTGCGTGCCGGCCGGCCGTTGGGAGAGTAGACCGCGCCATCTCGCTCTGACCCCTGCGGGACTCGCTGCGAGTGCGAGAGGGACAGAGCGTCGACGCTGGCCGGCCTAACTCGCACCGAGGCTCGCCGCAGTTACCGGTCTTCTGGCCCACTGTGCGGCGCCTCGCCCTCCGCCGACGCCAGGACGCGCCAGGTGAGGAGGAGGACTTTGCTCCATTCCACGGCGACAGTCGCCGATCGACGTAACCTGGAGTTACAAAGAAAATGTTATTTATTACAGCATTGGCCATCTTCGGTCCGGTGGAAAATAATTGAAATCGATCCGCGTTGTGCGTGTGTGTGTCTGTGCGCGCCCGCTCGGCTTCTCCAGCAAAGTGGCTGGCTGCTCGGGCGGCCGGGCACCAGGCCGAGCAGACGGAGCTGGCAGACCAGCCGGAAGCGGAAGGGGACGCGTGGCGAGTACACAACGCCATTACCGCGCGGCGCTGTGCGTCGCAGTGCGCCCTTTGAGCATCAAACCGAGTTACTGGCGTGTCCTTCCTCGTCCTCGCCGCGTCCCTCGCCCCACCCGAGGAGCCTCCTCGCCAGCAGCCTGATTCCGAGAGCCTTGTGCGTCGCTCTGTCTCTCTCACAGTGGGCCACAAGACCGGTGGGGGCGTGTCTTTATTAAGTGAACTCTCCAGGAGACGGAAATCCACGTGACTCGGCAAAGAAAACACATGCACTTCCGATAAACAAGAAGACAAAGCGGGAAACACAAACTTTCCTTTTTTATTTCCCCCTTTTGAAATGAACGACGGACCGTTCCGCCCACCGCGCCGCCCCCCCCTGGAAATATTGACCAATTGAAAGAAGTAGCGTGCAGCGATGAATGGCACGTCCCGCATTACAGGTGGAGCATTCGTGCAAACGGTAATGGCGCGCCACAATCAGATACCCCGCCCCGCCCCGCCCCGCCCCGCCTCGCCTCACTCCAGCCCGATACGACAGCGAATCTGGCAAATGAACGCGTCGACTATGGGGCTTGCGGCAGCCAGCGCCGCCACTGCTCGCTAAAAGACTACGTGTCCCTTCCCAACGGCGACACACACACACACACACACACACACACACACACACACACACACACGCCGTAATTGACTTTGGCACAGGTGCGTCCGAGGGCAAATATCCTGGTGGCAGCGCGCTGCAACGCCGCGGCGAGGAGTCGTCGCTCTGTCTCTCTCGCACCCCTGCGCGACGCCCCCAGAGCGAGACAGAGCGACGAAGCACACTCTTCGCGGTGGGGCCGCTGGACCCTGCAGCCCTGCTTGATGAGGGCGTGGCGGAGAGTGGCGGAGGTGGAGACGACGACGGCGGCGGAGACGAGACGAGGATGATGTGGCCTTGGCTGCCGCCTGTTGCTGTCGCTACTCTCGTCTGTCACTCGCCTCAGCTTGACGCCCGGCCTGAGCCCCGAGCGCATCAACCCGCGTCCGACCCCCGGCCCGGCCGACCCCCGCAGCAGCCTCCCCCGCCCCCAGCCGCCCCCAGCCGCCCCCGCGCCGCGCGGCTCCGAAGAACACGACCGCATGCATCTGGCGACGCCCCCCTCCCCTTTCCGGTACCCCAATGCGAATTCGAATACGAATGCGAAATGCAGGCCGGGCCGGGCCGGGCCGGGCCGCCACGGCGGCGCCGCGGGACTCTAAAATTCGGCGGCGCGGCCACGGCGGCCACGGCGGCCACGGCACGTGAGCGTGGCGGAGCGCGGCGGAACGTGGCTGGGGAGTTCCGATAATGCAGTCAGCTGCCGGCAGCGACGCGCCGTGCCTCCCACTCCCCTTCCCCCTCCCCTTCCCCCTCCCCTCCCGCCCGGAAAGGGGACGCTCCGGACGAGGATATCATTTCCCGTCTGACCCAGCCGCTTCCGCCGCGGCCTCGCACCGCCTCACACCGCCTCGCACCCCGTGCAGCCTGAGCCACGCCGCGGAGCCGCGCCGCGTCCCCGTCGCCCTCACTGGGCCACGCAGCACGCCGCCACGCGCACATGTGCCCCAATTACTCGCCCCGCCCCGCCCCGCCACCGCGACTCACCCCATGTGGCATCCGGCCGGAGTCTCAATCGATGGATAACAGCTTCTCTGGCGCATTAGAGAGGTTATAATGAAGTCGTGGTGGGGCCCCCACCCCGCCCCACCCCGCCCCCAAGGCAACGTAGCGTGGCGTTTCGCACCCGGAGATCCGATTTCAATGATCCATAAAGTTGACTCCGCGAGGGCGAAAAGGCCGCCGCCTTCCAGCCGAGCGAGCCGTCGCTCTGTCTCTCTCGCTCCCGTACGGGGCGCCCCGTGAGTGCGACAGAGACAGAGCGACGGCGTGTTCGGAATCGTCGGCAGCAGCCCCCCGCGGGAGAAGGCGATACGCGGCAAAACGTGTCCCAATGCCGCGGGGATTTTTTTTTTCGTCCGCCGCCTTTTTCCATTTAAAATTGGAAATTAAAGTCGGGCGATAAATAGGGCACCCGGAAGCGACGCGCCAGTACGTGAATGTTGGGGAGCGAGAGAGAAAGAGAGTGAGAGAGAGAGTAGTTTTAGGAAGAGAGAGAGAGCCGCCTCAACATGCGCCGCGCCGCGCCCCCAGTGGCCAGAAAGAAAGAAAGCTACTTGTGGAGTCATTACGGGCCGAGGAAAGAAAGGGGAGGAGAGCGAGAGTGAGAGAGAGAGAGAGAGAGAGAGAGAGAGAGAGAGAGAGAGAGAGAGAGAGAGAGAGAGAGAGAGAGAGAGAGAGAGAGAGAGAGAGAGAGAGCGGCGGGGCACGTCGCACGTCTTTTATCGGCACAGCAGGAAATGAGCGATTGCGAACCATTAGGGGGTGAAAACTCGGAGAGAAAAGAAAGGGAGAGAAGGAACGGGCCAATGCGGAGCGCGGAGCGACGCGTAGTGTGGCCTGCCCGGCGCGCCGCTGCACAGTGGGCCAGAAGACCGGTGGAGGCGGCCAAAACTCTAGACGCGTTTTTCGCTCCAGAGTCGCTTATCAGGACTCGAACCGAACGTGTGACCCCACCAATGGGCTCCTCGTTCGGAGAGCAATCCATTGGTGGGGTTATACGTTCGGTTCGAGTCCTGATTAGCGACTCTGGAGCTCAAAACGCGTCTAGAGTTTTGGCCGCCTCCACCGGTCTTCTGGCCCACTGTGCGCTGGAGCGCTGCCTTCACCTCAAGCTGGAGCCTCGCCTGGAGCCTCGCCTGGAGCGGTCTGGAGTGGGCGGGCAGGGCACGGCGGAGCGGCCAGAGCGGCCAGAGCCGCCAAGCGGCTTCTTTTGCCATCCCGCAAATACCCAAGGGGGCCATTGAGGGGCACAGCTGTGCGCCAACAAGACGACTGTTCCGTCGGCCGAGCGGGCAGAGGCACCGGATTGCGAATTCGAATACCTCGGGTTCGATTCCCCACAGTTGTTGTTGTTGTTGTTGATGGAGGAAAAACACAAGGTTCCCACACTGAGAAAAACAGGGGTGCCTGCTGGCAGCGCGCCTGGCGGCGAGCGGGGTAGGCCACCCGGTGCAATGCCGTGCTCGGCGGGACGGCCTACCCCGAGCTTCGCAGGCGCTCGGCGGGGGCGGCTGGAGTGGCAGCCAGCGAGTGCGTGAGCGTGCGTGTGTGTGAGCGTGCGTCGGTGTGCGTGCTACACGTGTGCGAGCACTGTTAAGAATCCGGCGGGGTATTTAATGTGCGAATGGGACACATGCGGCCACCCTTAAGCCGAAAGTCTAACCCATCACCGGCAGCGCCGCCAGGGCCGCTTGGCAGCTTAAGGGGCGCGGAGCGCACGCGTGTGTCGTCACCGGGGTGTAAATTTACGCCGGCCCGCAGGGGTGTAAATATGCCCGTGTTTTATGGGTGTAGGTGACACTCTCCAGAAAGACAAACGCAGTGCGGGCGGGGGCTGCGGGCGCTAATACCCAGGGGCGCTAAACACAACTTAAAAAGATAAATTTGACTAAAGTATTCGAATTATGCGGGGCCGGGGGTTGCGAGGGGCATATTCTGCAGAAGGGGGCGGTGATGGTGCGGTTAGAAAAGAGGGGCGGGAAGATACCGCCAGGCCTAGCCAATAAACATTCATTTAGCGCCATAAAATGGCAAGTCTTGATTCATTCGCAGACGCCGCAGGCAATATTCGGGGCCGTGCGTCTCGCCGTCTCGCTAGTCTCGCCGCGGGGCACAAGTGCGTGAAGAACAAGGAGGGGCCGAAAAGGGGCGAAAGAGCGGCAGGAAACGCGTGCACGCAGATTAGGGTAGGTTAGGTTTGGACGGAATTAATTCGACAATTCGACCCAATAATAATAATAATTATAATAATAATGTGACGAGAGTGGAGGGGGTTGGAAAGGGGGCGGGGGGGGGGGGACCGGGCCTAGCAAGCAGCACTTAACAAGGGGATGGATAAGGTTCCGTCATCATTAATTTCCAGCGTGTTCTGGGCTCGCGATAATTGCGTAATAGCCGCGAAGCTTAGAGAAGGGCACGCTCGCTGGAGGCAGTCATGCTGGAGGCACGCTGGAGGCACACTGGAGGCTGGAGGGTCCACACAGGCTGCCTGGAGGCTCTCCGGAAGCACCCCGGAGCCTGGAGCAGCGAGCGAGGTCACAGTCCGTCGCGAAAGGCATACCGAGGGCTGTCACAAGGACCATCCAAAGTCAGCCCATTTCACGATTTTAGGACGTTTCGGTAATTTTTCCAGCGAGGATCAGAGCGATGTTTGACAGTGTACCCCGCACGACCAGGCGACACCCCGAATGCCTCCGCAACGAATGTTTCCCAAAGTCGGCGATAACGGCCCTTTGGCAGTGACAGTGACACGCGCATGCACTGCGCCCCGATTCCGAGGGTCGTCTCTCTCTCTCGCACTCGTGGGGCGAGCCATGAAGGAGGGAGAGAGACGGGGCGGCGGAGGCGACTCTCAGTCTGCTGCACGCGTCATGAATATGCACCGGCTGGGATGAGCGGGCACGCCAAGCCCGGCCCGGCAGCCACGCCAGCAGCGCCGGCAACGCCAACACAGTCGCGACAAGGGTGGCGTGGCGTGGCCGTGGCGGCCCCGCGCCTCGCTGTCGCGGCCAGACCGCCCGTTGCCATGGCGACGCGGCGGCCTGGCCACGCCCGTCAAGGCCGCAGTAGGCCACCCGGCGAGCACCCGGGAGTGGCGCGTTGCGGCGTGTTGCGTCTGCACGCCCCGCCGACCGGCCCGACCGACATCTCTGTGTCCGTCCGTCTGTCCATCCTTCAGCCCTACTGTTTAAATATTTTGAAGAACGTCTCTTTGTCTGATTAAATACAAAGGGAAAAAGGGAAAAAAGATTTTGTGTCTTTGTTTCAGCGTCAGTGTTTCTCTCCCTCCCTCCCTCTCTGTCTGTCTGTCTGTCTGTCTTTCTCGCCTGGTCTGTCTGCGTGTCCGTCAGCGTAACTAATTCGAGCGTCGGCAAGAGGAGACAAGTCGAAAACGTCAGCTTTTCCGGGGGAGAATCAATCAGAGGCCAGTCTGTCGCGGCGAGAACGGGTGGCGGAGGGACGGCTGGACGACGCTGGAGCTGGATCTGGAGCTGGAGCTGGAGCTGGATCTGGAGCTGGATCTGGAGCTGGATCTGGAGCTGGATCTGGAGCTGGATCTGGAGCTGGATCTGGAGCTGGATCTGGAGCTGGATCTGGATCTGGAGCTGGATCTGGAGCTGGATCTGGAGCTGGATCTGGAGCTGGATCTGGAGCTGGATCTGGAGCTGGATCTGGAGCTGGAGCTGGAGCGGGCAGAAGTCACGCCGCCGCCATGTGCGTCCGCGCGGACGTCCGAGTGGGAATTTATTTGACGTGCGACGAAGTGCAGCCCGGCCACAACTCTCGGGGCTCTCTATGAGACCTGCCAGCGGAGAAAGGGTGTGGTGAGGTGGGGGCAGTGGGGAGTGGGAGTGGGGAGTGGGGAGTGGGGAGACAGCGGGTTATCCATTCGTGGAGCCAGGCCCGGCCAGGCCAGGCCGCCAGTGTAGCACATTCGCGGCACAACACCTCCATAAATTCCATAAGCTTTATTTCGCACCGCGACGCGCCCCCCATTGCCACCGCGCGGCGCTACACGGCAAAAAAGAAAAGAACCGATAAATTTATCGCCGTTTTCCGCGTGCGATATTCGCCGCATCGCCCCGGGACTCACTTTCGACAGTGGGGTGGAAAAGGGGAAAGGGGGAGGGGGGATATGTCAGTGGAGCTAGTCGTGAAATTCGTCACCGCTCAATTCAATTTCCGCCCCGCTTGGACAAGAAGCGAAGCGCCATGGCCATGCCATGGCCGAGGCCCACTGTCGCCTCATTCCGAACACAACAGTGCTCCGTCTCTCTCGCACCTCCACGCGGCAGCCTGCGGGTGCGAGAGAGACAGAGCCAGGCGCCGTCGCCTCATCCACGGCTGGAAGCGGGACTTGGCGCTGGCGTTCGTTGCGAGGGGGCGGGGAGGGGGGGGGCGTAGAATTAGGTCGGATCTCCCGCGTCAATCGGAGAGTGCTCCCAAACTGCCGGCCAGCAGAGCCAGTTGCTAGCGGAGCGCGCTCATCCGCAATGTTGCCAAATTGCCGGAAATTTGCGTCGCCGGTGGACTTCTTGTCGTCGTCGCCGGCGAGCCATGGCGGCCGGTCCGCGCCCTTGGGCTGGTTCCCGCTGCACGACGGCGTCGCGCAGTGTCACGGCTACTCTGCCTCACTCGCACCCTTTCGGAACGCCCCGTGGGTGCGAGAGAGACGGAGCGTCCACTAAATGCCGCGCTAAATTGGCGGCGCCGTGTGAGACGCGCGTCGCGGCGCGTCCCGGCGCGTCCCGCACGCGTCCGAGGCAATGAGTCCAATTTGTGGTGCTGCATGTGGGCCGCCTGGCTGCCGCCTGCCCGCCGCCCGAGGCAGCCCAAGGTGACACGGCGCCTCTTGTGCTCGTTGCCGCGGGTTCAACTCCACCCGACGCCGAGTCGCTTTTCGGCCTCGCTGCACTGCACTCACAATGTCCCGTGTAAGTGCAGAGTCCGGGTTACACAATGAGCAGCACGACAAAACTGATGTTCGAAAATTTTGGATGGACACTGCGTGGGCCTGGGAGGAAGGCAACAACCCCTGTTTGGGTCACCCCGGCATCGGGCGCCCCGTTTTGGAACTAAGTCGGGTCGGCGGCGCGCCCGGCGCGGTGCAGCGAGGGAGGTAATCCTCTTTCCTTTCCCGGAGGTATTATGGAGAACAGGGCTCCAGTCAGTCAGCCCACTGTCAGCACGGCGGGGAGTAGGCAGTGGAGTCGAAGAGGCAGTGACCAGTCATCGAGCCGCCGATCGAAGTGCCGTCTGCAGTGGCGCAGTGGCTTGAGCCCTTGCTGCAGTGCACAGCGGTACACAGCCCCCTGCATCCCTCCTTCTGGCCCACTGTGAGCCGTTGAGAGAGTGACGCTGGCCTCCTCGCTGTCCGCGCAGAGGCAAGTCCCCGGCAGTGGCGTGTCAATATTTAGGCCTCCCTCTGAAAGATCCGCTAAACAGGTGAGCGGGAAACTTAGTTTGCGAGCGTCGCGTTGTGCGTCGAATCACACCTGGGGGACCGACCTGGGGGCCCTTGGTCCTTCGCCCGGCCGTCGCTCTTTGCGATCGTTTCATAAGACGCTGCCGATTGGCTTAAACAAGATAAACGAACTTTAAAGGCGACTTACGGAGGTCGCTCGGTTCGGCCGGGGGAAGGCGGCAGTGGGTGGCAAGCGCACAGTGGGCCAGAAGACCGGTGGCGGCCAAAACTCTAGACGCGTTTTGAGCTCCAGAGTCGCTAAACAGGACTCGAACCGAACGTGTGACCCCACCAATGGATTGCTCTCCGAACGAGGAATCCATTGGTGGGGTCACACGTTCGGTTCGAGTCCCATTTAGAGACTCTGGAGCTCAAAACGCGTCTAGAGTTTCGGCCGCCTCCACCGGTCTTCTGGCCCACTGTGCAGCGGGCGGCAGCGGGCGGGAGCCGAAAAGAGGCGGCGGGGACGCGGCGACGCACCGAGGGGGAGCAGAGGGACAAGAGATTTGAGCCCGTTTCCCCATATTAGCGCTCTAATCGTGTCTCCATAATTAAAGTTAAATAATTACATCGGAAAGGCGATGTGATTGTCTTGGAAACTTTCTTCAAAGTGTCCTTAGTTAGCGCGCGCCGCGGCGGCGCTGCGGCTCGACATCACAGATCGTCTCTCTGCTCGGTGGCACGCCATGGCACGCCACGCCACGCCGCCCCACGCCGCGCCACAGCGCGATAAACCCTCCACTTCGGGGGTAAACCAAGCGTAGTCGAAACGGCTTGACGGCGCCAAACAGAGCATTAAGGCATTTACCGGGCGAAATTCGTTTTCTATCATAAAATATTTTGGGGAAATTCGTCATCGTCAGATTGGAGGCGAAGTTTGTGATTTCGTGACAAGGCCACGGGTAGGGGGGGCGCGGAGTGTTGCTACAGCTAGAGCCCTGCCCCGCCCCGCCCCGCCCCGCCCCCTGTCCTGCCAGAGCGCCGCTCAAGCACATCAAACTCATCGTCCCCTTCAGCTTCAGCCCTTCCGTGGCATTCATCCCCAGCCCACTCATTCCAATGCATCTTAAGTTGGGCGTTCGCTCTTAATTTGTTGGAGAGAAGAGCAGGGCCCGAGAGACAGGCAGACAGGGGGAAGGGGGAGGGGGAAGGGGGAGAAGGGTGGAAAGGGGGAAGCCCCCGCCGTTTGGCGGGACGCGGCGGGACGGGCCACTTGAGTTTACTTTTGCGCGTCCTCCATTTTTGCTTGCCTTGCACCTAATGAGCTGCGCGTCTAACTTTTTACGAAGCAAGCTCGCCTTGGATTTGCCCCGCCGCCTCGGCAGTGCCGTGGCAGTGCCGTGGCAGTGCCGTGGCAGTGCAGTGGGTGGCGGCGGCGCATCCCTGCCGAGAGTAGCTCTGTCTCTCTCGCACCCCCGCGAGACGCGCCAATGGGTGCGAGAGAGACAGAGCGACGAGAAGGAACTCTCGGAATGGGTCCGTGCTGCCAACTGGCGCGGGCAGGTGGGGCTGTGGGGTCCTCCAAGGCGCCCGGCGCCGAAACGACCCCAAGGCCGCGCTGCGAGTGCGAAAACGGATTGCTTTCGCTGTGAGTCGGCGCTGCACTGCGAAAAGGTCGAAAAGCCTACAACCTAGATGATTTTCCTAGGAATAGCATTTTGACTGAAGAGACCCCACCAATGGATTGCTCTCCGAACAAGGAATCCATTGGTGGGGTCACACGTCCGATTCGAGTCCTGCTTAGTGACTCTGGAGCTCCAAACGCGTCTGACGTTTTGGCCGCCTCCGCCGGTCTTCTGGCCCACTGTGTGCCGCAGTGTGTCGCTCGGTGATCCGCGGCGCGGAGAACGCCGCCCTTATCAGAGACCCGTTGACTCGTTACCTGGGCGCCTATCTTATCGACGCGGCGCCCTCGTCAAACAGCATTAGGACGCCGCGCAACATCATCAGCAACAAACAGCACGACAAAAACAACAAGAACCAGGCTTTAAATTCGCGCGCGCGTGCGGTGAGAGCCCACACGCGAATCGGCAACAGTGGGGAACTAAAGTTGTGTGGAGGTTGTTATGTTTACTTTTTATTGATGGTGGGCTGCAGTGCACAGTGTGGGCTTTCAAGCTCGCATTACATTCTCCAAAGAGTTACTGTCACGCAAAAAAAAAATTCATTCAACGAAGGTTAACGCCGTGCCGGCGGACGCGGGTTCAACACCCACCCGAGGCGAACGCCATCTTCAGCGCGACCCCGATACCTTGTTGTTGTTGTCACGCCGATGCCAGAGCGGATCACAGCTGTCGACTTCCGGCGGCCGCGGATTGAGCCTTACGCAACAACGGGACGTGTACAAACTAGGGTTGCCAACCGGAAAGCGGGGAGCGGCGGCACGGTGTCAATGGGCATTAATACCGCTAATTTATTCGAAAGCCCGGCCGGACCGGGCCAGGTGGCAACTTGACTAACTATCTGGCGGCCTGCCACGGAGTCGAGAGTAGCGCAGTAATAAAGTCAGCAGCGCTTGTGCCTCTGCCCTGAGTGTGTGTGTGTGTGTGTGTGTGTGTGTGTGTGAGTGAGTGTGAGTGTATGTGTGTGTGCGTGAGAGCGTGTTGTGCAAGACCCGCAGCGGACCCCCAGTTTTCCTCTTCCCTTTTTGCCACGCTCTGCTCTCTTGTCCATGTCCGGTCCGATGCAAACCAACTCCATCGCGCTCCGTTCGGCTCCGCTCGGGAAAACGGACGTGCCGGGCCGGGCCGGCGGGCAGCTGTTTTCCCCGCCGCTTCACCGAAATCCAATTTTGCCGCCGTGTTTGAGGTGGTGCACGCGGCGCACGCGTATGACGTCACGCAAATGAGGGGCATCACTGCTGCACCGCGAAATAACGAACGTGCGAGCGAGAGAGACGATGATGTTGAATTTATTCATTGAGCTCTTCCCTTCCTCTTCTTCTTCTTTTTTCGCTTCGCGCCTCCTTATTCACACCCGCTCTGGTCAATGACGAGTGACATCACGACTTGATGATGTTCCCCCACCCCGCCCCGCCCCACCCCACCCCTCGTGATGGCGTTCCGATCGTTGCTTTGGAGCGCCTCTTAATTGCGGCATTCTCTTCGGGGGTTAAAAAGGGCCGCATTCCTGGGCTCCCTCTGACATGATCGGAAGGGAGGGTGGGGCGGGGTGGGGGCAGGAGGTAGGAACTCCAATAACATCCATTTTAAGCCCCCTCTCCCCGGGGGGTCAGCTCTGGATCTCGTCGGTAAGGCCCCGAGTGCGGGTGTGCCTGCGCGCTCAGGTGGCGTGGTGTGCATACAGTGTGGTGGCTGTACTCGCTGGCCGCGAGCTCTCGCCAGCGCCTGTCTCCTGCTCGACGCGATGAGAAATCGCCGCGGCGGCGTTGCGCCACCACACTGCGCGCAGCCCCTCGCGGCTCCACGGCCCTCCCCGGCCGTCGGCCCGATGACTCATAAGGAACCGGGTATAAAATGTTACGGCATATCGTTAAAAAGAAGCGCCGTTCAGGAAATGATAATACGGCCGCGACACGCTCGTCGCTGGTTGGCTGGGTTGGCAGGCCTTGCCAGAGGGGCGGGCCTCCCCCCTCCAAAGACGAAGTGCGGAGTACTCGTTTCTAACAATAGAGACACACAAACGTTATTTCTTTTGGCATCAGCCGCGCGGCACTAAACACTGAAGCGGGTTTTGGTGCAAGTTTTGATGCGCTGACTGATTCCGTGAGCAGCTCTCTCGCTCTCGTGGGGCGTCCTGCATGGGTGCGAGAGAGACAGTCGGCAGAGAGCGGCAATCGCCTTGCTGCAGGCCCCCTGCTACGTACGAGTGGTGGCGCGTTTAAGGCCAGCAACGCCAAGACGCTACATTCACATTGTCTGAAGACAGGCATTGTGTCTAAATGACCATGTATGCGAGGGGTACCACCCCCACCCCCACTCGTTCTCACGCGACGCGCCCTCCCCCACCCCCTGCCGCCCCCACGGCCCTCCTAGCCACGCCCAGCCCGGTTTCTTGGCTACGGCTTGCTAGGACCCGCTCAACCGTCCATTGGACTCATGCATAGTAATGGTGCCCCCCCCTCCCTTTCCATCGCCATGCGTTTGCGCCCGACGTGCAGAGACTTCGCTGATGGCCGATCGAAATATGACTTTCGGGCGCCGGGAGGCGGCGTGGCAGTGTGGCAGCACCACTCGATGTGCCACTGCACTGCGCAGTGCCCTGGCTGTGCCTGCGCCCAGGCCCTGGTGGGGGCAGGCCCCAGGCTTGAGGGCTGTTGTCATTCAAATTCGAGAGCCCGCATGCGCCTAGGAACTAGCAACCCACTCGCGCGGTCAGCACCGCGGCTGGACACTGATCAGAAAATACGGGCTCACGTCTCGACAGTGAGAAAAAATATTTCAGCCAATTTTTTTTAGCAGATGATACCTTCACACTTGAAACATACTTAAAACTACTATACACATGAAGGTGTCAGCGTGCTTTTACTCTCGAGTCCAGAAACAAAGCACGTATCCTAAGCCCGCATACTACCCCGTATAAGGAAACCAAACGAGTATTAACCGAGAAATTTGAAAGGGAAAAGAAAAAATTTGAACTCTACACCCCCTCCCCAGTCTTAATGGGGAGGCCTCCTGCTTTACTTCGGTGTTCGGGATGGGAACCGGTGCTATCAGGTACCTGGGGTTAATCCCGTCAGCGACTCTAAGCGTTCGCCGGGGGACCCAGTAGGACCCCAAAGCTCAGGCAGCTGGGTGAGAGCACCCAGTACGAAGCTCTTTGAGGGGCGGGACGTAGAGTGAGACGACAGAGAGACAGAGAGAGACTCAGACAGAGAAGAGGTTTGGTGGGAGCTTCTTGTTTTCGTAGGGTTGGTTGTGTACCCCATGGTACCCCCACTGTCCGGCGCTCCCGTACCGAACATACAGCGTTTTAGGCCAGCTTCAAAGGACTTATCATCGCCTCCCCGACGAGTCAAGGAGGCACCATCCGCAACCACACATCGGATGGTCTGGATTGATGGATCAAATACTCCATCGCTCCAGTGCCGAGGCCAACCCGCCGAAGCGGATTGCTTTTTAGACACCCACAGCGGAGTGGCCAGGTGAATGTGACTCTGACCACTACGCTATCACGCTTGTACGTCTGGCAGCGTGTTGGACGACGGGTTTGAGTTGCACTGGGAGGAAGGCGGTCGAAAAATGTAATGAAATGATGGGATTTGATCCCCGGACCCCGCCACCGGGGTCACACGACTTTACGCTCTCGGCCACCACGGCCCATGATGGGGGAACGGCGTGAGGTGGGTTCTTGACGCAACAGGACTCGACCAACCCGGTCAAAATTTCGCAAGAAGTTGGGGGAGTCGAACCGCCGATCCTAGCACTGAGAACCTTCGCCTCTACTCCCTGGACCACCACGTCCCATGCTCGATGTGGGCTCACGTTCACGGGTCTCAACCGCACTGGGTGAGGCAGTAAAATTAAATGGAAATATTTGTTAGGAGTCGAACCTCCGGCATGTGGGCCTGTTGCACACGGCTCCGCTCTCATGGCCTCGAACCACCACCCTGAGGATATCAAGTCGAAAAAACTTTCGTGACGCTGGTATTCGAACGCCGGCCTGCGGTAACTCGATCCCACGTCTCTAACCTCTCGGCTATCACAGCAGTTGTGAAACGCGATGGATCATCTGCTTTCATTACGTTCGTTGAATGAGATTTTTTTGGACATGTCATTTTGGCACTGTCCTTTCGTGTGCATTTTCCACGCCGGTCCTTGGAAGTGGCCAAGGCACTGGCAAGGCCTCGTAGCTCGAAGCTCGAAGCTCGGCCATTCGCAGGAGTCACCGCACCGCCCGGGGAACACCATCAACTTCTCGACCACAAGGGGCGCAGCGCGCGAGTGCTCCGAGGTGGGGCGTGGCGGGGCGGGGCGTGGCGGGGCGTGGCGGGGCGCGCCTGGCTCAATTCCACCACTATCGCCTTGGCCCTGCTCCGCCGCTGCAGTCATGAGCACGCCGCACGCCACGCCCACCCCGCCCCGCCCCGCCCCGCCCCGCCCCGCCCCGCCCCGCCCCGCCCCGCCCCGTATCTCCGAGCACCGCGGACTTGGCGGCACGATGTCCGGCGCGGCCTAGCGTGGCGGCGTGGCGGCGTGGCAGCGGGGCGCGGTGGCGGCGTTGTCGCGTGCTATGGCAGCAGTTTATTTCCTGAGCGACCTAGCTCTGTCTAGCTCCCCGCCCCGCCCCGCCCCGCCCCGCCGCGGTGGGCTAATTTTAAACCCCCTCGCCGCGCCCACTTCCTCGCGTTTTTGCCACATTCTCTGCCGAGGGCCGGGGCGGGGCGGGGCGGGCCCGGGGCTGGACAAACGTACTCAATGTGCAAATGCCCCCATTCCCTGCCCGGCGTTGCCTCGAAGAGTGCGTAGTGCGAGTGCGTGCGTGCGTGTATATTGCCGCGCAGAGTGTGTGTGTGTGTGTGCGTGTGTACGTGTGTGTGTGCGGCGAGGGGCTGCATGCGAGTACGGGGTGCCTTTTCTCGTTCGGCAATCAGGTGGGAGTGGACGAGGACGAGGTGGCGCGCCCCTCACAATACAACCAATCGGGTTTCGGGTCGGGCGGTAGTTGTTCCAAGTTGTTGTCGCGTCGTTTGTTGCACTCGCGAGAACCGAGGAAGCAACTCCCATTACCGGCCCCTTCTCCATGCCTCCTCTCTCTCACACACACACACACACACACACACACACACACGCGCGCGCGCCCCACAAGCGTCACAGCGATCGCCCAATTCGCTTCGAATGGAGGTAAGCAGTCCTGGGCGCGTGCTTCGCTGCGTCGACGACGCCGGTGGAGGAATTTAATAGGGTCTCGGGCGGTGCTAAGGAGCTGGTCTTCGAACGGGCAGCATCCCCCTTCTCTCTCTCTCTCTCTCTCTCTCTCTCTCTCTCTCTCTCTCTCTCTCTCTCTCTCTCTCTCTCGCCTCGCTGTTTGCAGACTTGGCAGTGCAGCCAGCGGGGGGGCCATGCGCTCGAGGGGGCACTTTTTTCCCTGGACGCAACGCGACGGAGCAGAGGGTGGTGGCGGGGCCTGGTGAGCCTGGCTGGACTGTCGGGTTGCGGCGGCCAGGGCGACTGCCTCGGTGGGGCCTCGGTGGGGGCCCCGGTGGGGGTCCCGGTGGGGGCTCCGGGGTCCCGCAGGAACACGGAACGCCACGGAGCGCCACGAAGCCCACGAGGCAGGCCGGCCTCCCGGCTGGGCCGGGCTGGGCCTTCTACAATGGGCACATTCCTTTCCCCCGGGGAACATTACTTGGGGCTGCGGTCACCCCTCTCCCTCCCCTCCCTCCCTCCCCCTCCCCCTCCCCTCCCCACCACCCACCGACCTGGCTGCGGCTTGCTGCACCAAGAATGGGGCTTTGGTGACCATTTCCACGCGCGGCCGGCGCGGCCCGGGAGGGAAAATGAAGCTCTTAGTTTCCGCCGGACTCGGCTGTTTTTGTGCTCACGAACGCACTTTGCAGCCCCTAGACACGTTTCTCCCCGGGGATTAACTCGAGGGCCGCGAGCCTGGCCGTGCCTCGGCCGCCTTGGGCCGCCTGGGCCGTGCGGTGGCTGCTCTTGTTGTTGTTGTTGGCGGTGGAGAAGGCCAACCCTGGACGAAAACAACAACAAAAAGCAAACTTTTAAATACTTTTATTTTCGCGTGTGCGTGCTTCTGAACGGCAATTCTGGCATTCACGCCGGGCCGGTGAGAATGCGAGGTAAGAGTCGCTAAACAGGACTCGAACTGAACGTGTGACCCCGCCAATGGATAGCTCTCTGAACGAGGAATCCATTGGTGGGGTCACACGTTCGGTTCGAGTCCCATTTAGCGACTCTGGAGCTCAAAACGCGTCCAGAGTTTTGGCCGCCGCGCCGCCACTGTGCGGCGGTGCTCGCTGCGCGTGCTGCGCATGCTGCTGCATCAGGGTAGGCAGCCAGCCGGCCATGAAAAGTGATCCGGGGTGGTAAGTGGCTCTAGCGCGCCCAGCCAGGCAGCCAGGCAGCCAGGCCAGCGCGCCCCGACCAACCGCATGCCGATGAGCTGGCTTCGATAAATCATCGCCCCTCTCTCTCCAACTGCCGCGCATTTTCGCGTCGACTCTCGCCCCCCCACGCCCCGCGAGTGGGAGAGAGACAGCCTGGCCGCCCCGTGAACGCCAGCTTAAAACTCGTCCCGTTCCTGTAATTTCCTGCCGACCTGGATGGGCTGGACCATCCCTCTGCTACACTCGACTGGGCCGGGCCGCCCGGTTCCCTCGCAACATCCATCGCATCGGCATCGCCTCGCGCTGGCGAGCCCTGGCGTGCGGTGTACACCCTGGGCAGGGCTATTGCCACACAGTGACGTCATGGCTCACGGCGGGGGCGGCTGCTGGGGTAGCTGGCTTGCACCCGGAGGCAGCTACAGCGTGGCACTATGACTAGAGGCACGCCACATCATTTCTGGTTCTGTTTGTGAACAAGTGAGTTTCTTGTTTTTCAGTTTTTCAAATTTTTGTTTACTGTAATAATGTCTATCTTTTGATACTAGCTACGTGATTTTTCATGTCATGAACGAGCTAATTTTCTCTTTAGTGTGGCGCCAACCCACACAAAGCCGTGTGTCGCTGGCTGCGCTAAGGCTGGCGCTAAGGCTTCGGCCACAAGTCGGGCTAGTTCCATCAATTGATGCGGCCACGGGTCCGCCACGGTCGGGCTGGCCGGCCGGGTACGCCACGCCCCGCCACGCCCCGCCACGCCGACCCGACCCAGAGACCAATTCAATCAGCCAGTAGAGCTTGGTCCATTCCGGCCAATAGGCCCGTGGCGCCCGTGGCCACTGTAGCGGCGCAGTGGCTGCCCGCTCATCCTCACTGGAAAAACATTTTCCAATTGATTCATTACGCGCTCGCGAAGCCGCGATGGCGCAATCGGTTAGCACGTCGGATTTCGGAGTGCCCAGGCGCAGGTTCGACTACCGGCAGTGCGTCTTTTTTTCCGCAAAGGACCCGAGTCGCTTGCCTTTTATGTCCTCCACTAATTCTACGGTCGGGCGGCTTCCTGTGTCCAGACCGTCCGGACCGTCCAGATGGATTCCGGCGCGGGCCGTTGCCAGTCCACTTGGTGCTGCCGTGGTCGAGGCGCGGCGGGGCGGGGCGGGGCGGGGCGTGTGGCCGAGGCCGTGGCTGAGTCGCCACCCAACACAATAACCGAGAAAGGATTCGCTCATTTAGCGAATGGAACGGGGCCAGTAACCAGTTGCAGCGTTTTTCCTCGCCATTTCCCCTCTCTCTCTCCCTCTCTCTCCCTCTTTCGGCTTCCTTCCTTCCTCCTCTTTGAACACACTTCCCGCATCCTAACCTACCGCTCATTCCATCTCTTTCAAGTCCGGCGATTCCTTTTATTTTTTTTTGGCTGCCCGCGCTTTGTTGTTTTTTGTTGACGCCAGCATTTGAGAGCCTAGCGAATTTCGCATCGGGTTTGCGCTCGGCCCCTCGAGCAGCCCGTTTTAGTGACCTTCGATCCTCGCCCCGCCACCGCTCTGGCGATGACAGGCGGCAGGGCCGGCAGGGCCAGGGTCGGGTCAAGACCTGTTGCCATGTGGACAGGCTCTTCACGTCATCCCGCCCCGCCCCGCCCCGCCCCCGCCCCCCCGCCCCGCCCCGCCCCGCCCCGCCCCGCCCGCCCCGCCCCGCCCCCCGCCCGCCCCCGCCGAAGCGAGCGTGGCCCTGCAACGTCATGGGGTCCATGGGGTCCTGCTGCACTCCATTTCCTGGAGAAATTCGCGCGTCGGAATCCTGGAGCCGTTTTCTCCGACTTTTTCCCCTTTTCAGCGCTCCTCCGCATCGCGCGCGTGCTGCAGTTCGGATTCCGGCCGTAGCTCCTCGCCTGTCTCTCTCGCACCCCTCCGGCACGCCCTGCGAGTGCGACAGAGGGCGGCGACCTGTTCAGCCTGCTGATACCGGAGCACGCGTGGCGAGAATCCATCACACTGACAGGGCGCTCCGTCTCCCTCGCACCCGCGGGGCGACGAGGGCGGGGCGTCGCGGAGCGAGAGGGACAGAGAGCGCCTTGTTGGGCGCGTGGAGACATCCGAGACAAAAGTAATTTGGTTGGTGCGACTGCGCAATTAGGCGATGCCGGCTTTGCCTCGCCACGGCGCACAGTGGGCCAGAAGACCGGTGGAGGCGGCCAAAACTCTAGACGCGTTTTGAGCTCCAGACTCACCAAACAGGACTCGAATCGGTCGTGTGACCCCACCAATGGATTCCTCGTTCGGAGAGCAATCCATTGGTGGGGTCACACTTTCGATTCGAGTCCCATTCAGCGACTCTGGAGCTCAAAACGCGTCTAGAGTTGTGGCCGCCTCCATCGGTCTTCTGGCCCACTGTGGGACGGCGCCTGCACTGCAGGCCGCCAACCAGCCAAGCAGCCAAGCAGCGCCAGAGAAACATAATTATTTAATGGCTTTGACGCGCTAGCATACTGCCGCAGTATTCCGGCAGGGGGCGCGTTGCGCGTCCTCCTCGTCGGTGTGTGTGTGTGTGTGTGTGTGTGTGCGCGCGCGCGCGCGTGCGCGTGTGTGAGTGTATGTGTGCGTCTGTGTTCGTGTATGCGTGAGAGAGTGTGAATGTGTGTTCTTCCCGCGTGAAGAGCGACACAACGTGAATTTAGATGAGTTGCTCCAGCCCGCTCCAGCCCGCTCCAGCCAGCCAGCCTTCCAGCCAGCTTCCAGCCTGGCATCGCAACGCCCCCGCCTCGCCCCGCCTCCGCCTCGCCCGGTGTGACGCTGCAACGTGGGTACAATTTTTAAGGAAATGTCATTAAAACAAATGGAACGGGGACGCAACTCTTTTGTGACTGCGCTGCTGAAAAAAAGAATCTTGGAAATTCCCGGACAACTTTTTTGGAGTATAAAGTGCCTTCAATATTTGGAAAACTTTAAAATCACCCATGATCGTATTTTGTATGATGGTAAAAAGAAAATTGAAATTTGGAAAACGAAACTGGGGTTTGACTAATTCAAATTTTTCGTAAACTTAATTTTTGAAAAATTTCCAGTTATTTTTCCCCGGTTTGTACTTTAATGCGGGCGGATAGGGCTTGTCAAAGTGCTTCGCCGTGCGCTCCCCAGGCGCTCCCTAGTTTTATCGCCGCTTTTCATAAATCGACTCTTTATGCCGTCCCCTGAAAATTCAGCTCAGCCCCTGAATGTAACGAAGCCGCACAGCGCAGCGGACTGATTCCGAGGGTCAGCACTGTCTCTCTCGCACCTGTACGGGACGCCCCGCGAGTGCGAGAGAGACAGAGCGACGAAATTGACTCTCGGAATCGGTCTGCAGCACCGCCATCGGAAGCCACGGCCCTCTTGGGACGGGGCGCCGGACTGCGCGTGGACGGACGGACGGACGGACGGACGGACAGACAGACAGGCAGACAGACGTGTGTCGCTGTCACAAATGATGGACTCAGCCGCATTACTGGGCGATACGAGGAAGGGCTGGGGGAGGCTTGACATGATCGAAAGTGAGCTATTTCACACCGCATTGTGCGCCACACTGTTAGCCAGTCTCGGGTCCAGCAGCCTCCACGAACTCTCTCTCTCTCTCTCTCTCTCTCTCTCTCTCTCTCTCTCTCTCTCTCTCTCTCTCTCTCTCTCTCTCTCTCTCTCTCGCGCATCCTCGTCTAAATAAAGGCGGTGAGGATGCTGTGAGACAGTGGGCCAGTGGGCGCGCTCGGCATGACGTCAGCCCGGTCCAGGTCCGTCTGTCCGTCTGTCTGTCCGTCCGTCCGTCCGTCCGTCCGCGTGTCTCTCTTAGTTTGAAATAATGTCTCATTCATTGAGCGCATCCAGGCCTGCCACGCCACCCTGACCCCGAAGCAGCCAGCCAGCAAAGCAGCGCGCCGGGAGAGCCAGCAAGGTCCCGACGACTCTTGGCAAGAGGCGACCAGAAAGGCAACAAAAACAACAAAAACAAGACTGCGTTTGCTACGTCCGCCTTGGCCTGGACTTGAACCCGCGACACCGCCGCCACACCGGTGGTCTCGAATTATAGGCGTGCGTCACCGCACTAGAGCCTTCGGGCCGCGGGCGTGTGCACACTGTGAACGTGTACGCGATTGGGGACACGTGTAGGCAGGTACACACATCACACGCAACGCGTCGCACCGCGTCGCACAGTGTCGCGGCGGCGCGTCCGGCCAGCGGCAGGTGCATCGCTCTGTCTCTGTCGCACTCGCGGGCCGTCCCGCACGTCGCGCGGGGGTGCGAGAGAGAGGGCACGCGGCTGTCGCACTATCCATCCTGGCGGCAGGAATGCGACCAAAGCCTTGATATCCGATGGGCTGGCCGGCGCCGCGGCGGTCCGGGCGGCACCGCTGAAATGTTAAAAGTTACACACAACCTCCACCACCGCCACCACACCCTAAATCTTCACCACACACGTCGAAAAACAGGAAAAGAGGCAAGCCGCAGGTAATCCCGTTTCAGCTGACCTCAGAGGATTTTGGCCGGCTCTCTCTAGCGGCACATTCAGCACGAAAGTCCTCTTATGTTTGTCGACCCACTTTTGAGCGCGACTGTACCGCGCAGCGATAATGGTTGCGGGGCTGTCCGGTTCCGCCAATCACGTCGCGACACAACCCCGGCCCAGTAAACCGGCTTCAATTTGACGCTCTGCTACAAACCGGCAGTTCGCTGTGACTGCTCGCTCAGTGCCGTGCGCCGGGCTTGCAGTAGCTAGGCGCCGCCCCCCGCCCCGACGACGTCACCGAGGCACACCGAGGTGGCCATCTCTCACGCCTACAACCAAAGCATATATCATGATCTCACTGGACTTACAGCCCAGGCCGGAGGCACCAAGGCCGCCGCTGCCTCTCCGACGCCGCGACCAAAGCCGAGCTAGGCGAGGCTGGCCGGGCTGGGCCGGCCCAGGTGGCGCGGCACAGTCGGCTGCATTTTTATTCGGGTCATTAGGCTGGAAACAGCCAGGGAATTGGGGTTACGCAATACAGAGACGGCCGGCAAGGAACAACAAACGACCATTTTGCTCTGCAGCGGTGAACTGTGGAGCCAAAATACGGTCAAAAACATTTTTGGTTAAAAACACTTTTTTTTCCACAATGTAAAATGATGTTTTTTTGTTGTTTATTTTTTTTTGTGAGGGGGATTATCTGGGTGGACTCATATCATCGGAGTCAGCGGGCAATTTTTGTTTCAGCGCCACGGGAAGAGCACGTGCGGACTGAACAGAATGAGCCTACTCTGTGTGTGTGTTTGTGTGTGTGTGTGTGTGTGCGTGCGTGCGTGTGTGAGTGCGAGTGTGGCAAACAGCACCTCGCATCGTGTGGGACAATTCGTTAGGCCGAACAATATGTCCCCCCCGCCGGCCACCCGGCACAGGGCAACATTAAGCTCATATCTTGCCGCCGCGCCCCTCCGTCCTGCAATATTTCGAGCCCCTGGAAAGTCGGCCCCGCCCCGCCCCGCCCCGCCCCGCCCCGGCGTGCACAAAGCAGGCATTGTGGGGCGCGTCATTACGGCGCTAACGACGCCGGCCCCGCAGCGCCGAGCAGCGCGGCGCCCCGATAGTGGCGAGTGCATCACGATCGGGCACATCTTGACTTGGCCGCCGAGGACGGCGACGACGCCGAGGCCTCGGGGCTGCCGCGCCGCTCCGACCCCCGGAGTCTCCAACCCCCGCCCCCTCGGTCGGGAAACAGAAGCCGTCCCCACAGGCCGCTTCCCAACATCCGCTCTGTCTCTCTCGCACCCTCACGGGCTGCCGCACGAGTGCGAGAGAGACAGAGCGACGACGCCGCCCACTGTTCGGAATGAGCCTGCTGGTTTGTTTGTCGGCTGGCTCGAAAACAACGACGGGGACCACCACACTAGAAAGGCGGAGAGGGGGGGAGGGGGTGACCCAGACCAGCTGGCCGAATCGCGAAGACCGAATTTTCCCCTGCAAACTTGCTTCCCCCCCGCGGCGCTGCAGTCGCTGCGGAGGGGGCGATTCCGAACAGTGTCTCTCTCGCGTCTTGGGACGCCTCGTGAGTGCGAGAGAGACAGAGAGACTGTTCTGAATCGGTCCGCTGCAGTGTGGGAGAAGGCTCGGGTCAAAGCGGGGCGTAGAAAGGGGATTACAGGCTGGGAACACACGAGGCAACACACTGCAGTCGAGTCCTCGCTCTGTCTCTCTCGCACTCATGGGCAACCCCTACAGGTGCGAGAGAGACAGAGCGACGAAAACGGAATCAGAGAGAAGCAGAGCGCAGCGACTGCTGTTTCCCTGTTTTTCCTTCCAGACAACATGAATGCAATCTTGACCTGACGGATGTTATCAAGGTGCAGCAGCTTCTGCAGAGCCCCCGCTATAAAGTGCAGCGCATTGCAGTGCAGGTGTCGCCTCACCCTCGGCTCGGCTCGGCTCGGCTCGGCTCGCAGAGACAGCTCAGCCGGCACTCGGAATAAATGCATGCTGATGGCTTTGCGATTTGCGATTGACTCCTTGGACGCGCGTCTCCCACCCAAGTCTGCTGCATTTCGGAGCAGACAGACGGACAGACAGACAGACAGACAGATAGACAGACAGACTGCTGCGTCGCTCTGTGCGAGTGTGTGGCACACGCACTGCTTGTTTTTGCCTTACCTGCTGAGATTAGAGTGCCATGCGTGGCATGGCATGGCCCCACCCCCTTGTTGATCCAAGAGCCTGTCTTCAGCGGAGCTGGCAGCAACCAGGAACCGCGTGATGGAGACGAACGAGAGAGTCCTTTCCCCCTGGGATTTAGATAACTAGATTGTTCAGATTATACTTCGCTGAGAATGTATTTCAGTCACTGACGATTTTGTGAAATTTTTCAAATGTCTCTCCGATGTTTTTGTGGTGGATTTCATTCTCACATAGTAATGGTAAGTTTGGGGTTAGGCAGATTTGGATTAGGTTAGGAGGCACTCTGAAAACGGAATTTTGGACAGTGTAATGGCCAATTTTCGCTGAGTTTGGACCACTCTGCCTGCCAGTGTGCCGCCTCTCCCCTTTCAGGCCTGTTTGTTTGTACACTTTTGTCTAAACTGCGCGAGCCGAGCCCGGCCCGGCCCAGCCTCGCATCCGAGTGAAGCACCCCCTGCCTGGAGCAAGGCGGGCAAGGCGGGCAAGGCGAGCAAGGTGTGCACCAGGGCGGAAAAGGCGCGGGCTGATCCATTTAAAACAAAATGAGGAACGTTTGCCGTGCTTTTCGCTTCCTTGCTGGAGCCTGCTGGAGTCTGCTGGAGCCTTCTTGGCGGAGGAGGCCGAGGAGAGGGAGGGAGAGAGGCATGCGGGAAGGGGGACGGAATGGGAGTGGAAGGGGCAGGGAGGTATTCTGCCTGTTGGCCACACATCTCTCACGTCCGTTTAGCGTCCCAACCCACTGGGCTTCGTCCACATGAAGGCGGGGCCGGGGGGGGGGGGGGGGGGCGCTAGTCCGGGGGCCGTTAGGTCACCTACTGCGGCACTCAGGACAAGGCATTGATGCACTCTGCGTCCAGCGATTGCTAAAAGAAGTGGGGAAAACGAATCTCTTCACGGGAAGGAAGTAGCTCCTCACTTTTCTTCAAGTCCCAGTCGCTCGAGCGACTTTTGCCTCAAAACGGTGGCAAATTCGAGCGAAAATGACTACTTTTCGAGCAGTAATTGGCGGCGGATGGAGCGGCCGATGGCCGAGTCGAGGAGGAATAATGGTTCGGGAAGCGGAACGGGCGGCGGCAGCAGCGCGCGCAAAGTTTGAAACATCTCGGAGGGGAATTCTGATACTCTCTGGTCCTTGCGCCGCCCGACCGCAGTCCCACGCCCCGCCCCGCCCCGCCCCCCCCGCCCGCCCCGCCCGCCGCCACGGCCTCAAAAGCCCACCCGCAGCCCGCAGCGTCCGTCAAACCACAGTACACCCTCTTGGCCCGTCGGCCCGCCTCTGGGCCTAGCCCGGCCCGGCCTAGCCCCAACCAAGCGGCCCAGTGCCCAGCGGGTTCGGCTTGCTCGGGCTGAGGTTTGCAGTGCGGGGTCCCTGGCCAGCCTTTTTTGCAGCTCAGCATTCACCGACAAAAAATAGATCAAGAGTAGTGGTAACAGTTGCTGAAGGTTTTACCGCGAGTGTCTTTGACCTAATCTTACCTATCCCACTCGAAGTCTGACCGGGGCGGTCCGGCTTCGCCCGGCAGTGGTCGCCTTTTGATGTCGGATTGCATTATAGATTGCGGTGCGAACTGTCACGCGATAAGCAGCTCTCTCTCTCTCCCTCCCCTCCCCTCTCTCTGTCTCTCTCTCTAGCCGATCGCTAGGCCATTTATCCGTTCCAACTCCGGCAGTGACTCTGGCCGGAGTTCCAGCGTGCCCGCGCCGCGCGGGTTGCCTACTTCCAGAATTAAATTGAATGCGCCGCCGGCAGAGGGACTTTTCTCCTTTCTTCTTCCTTCTTCTTCTTCTTCTTCATCCTGGAACTGGCGACGAAAATCAATGGGAATGATTCGGGCAGCAATCACTCCAAATTTGTCTTGGACACCGCGGCGTGCGACCGCGTGGCATCCGAGCTGAGATGAATGGATTTTCGGTGCGAAGGGCAAGCGGGGGCGGCAGCAGTCAGGACAGTACACAGCGAAAAAAAAAATCTTCAAATTGATGGAGAATTAGTTGGAGGAAAAACTGCCTCCGATCTTTGGGGAATGCCTAAATCTGTTCCCTACTCTTGGGCTTTTTGAACTTTTAGCGGTTGCTGCTGTGGCGGGCACTGCGAAACCAAGAACTGCGAAACAAGAAACAGCCCACCTCTAAATGCAATCCACCAGAGAGCAGGTCTAGCAGCACAGCAACGAAAGCAGCAGCCGCAGCAGAAGAAAAAAAAAAACTCGCAAAAACAACAAAAAGCAAAATGTTGCGAAACTCGTCTGGACAGAATAACAGATGAATGTTGTGGGAGTGTAGTGGAATGAGTAATCGCTCCTTGCGCCCAATGAGATTGATGGTTTTGCCGAAATGAGGAAACTCAGCAAAAACAGCAATAATGCATTAGAAATAAAAGAGCGGGGTAAACTGGGTAATGCGCGCGGGGCAGCCTGTTGGAGCTCTACCGTCTAAATTCCGTCGCTCTGTCTCTCTCGCACTCGTGGGGCGCCCCGTGAGGGTGCGAGAGAGACAGAGCGGGTGCTGGTAGCCAATCCCACCGCGCTTCCTCGCTGCCTCGTCCTTCCCCGGGCCGTTTTAATAAGCCCAAAGTTCTGGGCTGCGCCGCGCCATAATTTATAGCGAAAAATAATGTATCGCTCTCGGCGGGCCGAATCGGCTCGGCGTCGTCGTCAACGACTTACTTTGAAATCGGCAGCGCGGCGCCGCGGCCGCCACAAAGACGTCCCTTCATCGGGCCGACCACGCCGAGCTCGTCGAGGAGGCCCAGGGGAGCCACCACACCGTGATTCGGGTCGCCAACAACACGCCAATTAAAAAGTCAAATGAACTGATTTACATTTCCTCGCGGCGCCGCGGCAAGAGTGTGACAAACTGGCTGCAACATTTTAAATCCGCGGCGCTATGTGTGACGCCGCCATGATTATCAAGACAGAGTTATACTCGCGGAGGCTGTCTCCGTCGCACGGCCGCGGTCGCCCCACGGCGCTCTCTGTCTAGCAGTGTGCTGGGGCAGCGCAATGCGCGCAGCGCGGAGCCATAGGGCCCCATCTGCTGGGCGACGAAACGCCCCCCACCCCCACCCCTTTGGACACACCACAGCACCACGCCACCATAAAGTAGCAACCGTCCAAACCCAGGGCAGGGCAGGGCCGGGCCGGGCCGGTGCGGGTCGGACGACGAATTCAAAACTAACGTAAATTCAGGCCACTTGACTGCGTGCCACCGACTCCGCCAACACCTTTCCTACTATTTTGTCCCCGCCCGTACCAGCCGGCGGGATTTTCGCAGCAGGTACAACAGCACGTGCGACCCGCGGCAAAACAGTTTCATTCGAGTTTCTCACAAAGGGAAGCCGTAGTGCCGTATCACTGGAACAAAATCAGATTTTTGAAAAGCGAATTGAGGAACGATTTGAGGCAGGTGGTACAGTCTTCGCCAAAAGAAGTTGGCCGAGGCTCGGTCCTTTGGCCCTGCCGTCGCTGAGCCCCCAAGCCCCAAACCTGCGGGGGCTTGGCCCTCCAGCTGACATGATAGCTATCGACAAGGCACCGCCGTCACTGCCGTCACTCTTGCGCTTGTTTTTCTGCTCATCGGCTACACTGTCAAAATAAATGTTTGCTCCCGATTTCCCTCTCTCTCCGCTCTCCGTCAGCCGGCGGCTTGGACCTGCAGACTCATTCCGAGAGTCGTCGCTCTGTCTCTCTCGCACTCGCGCGGCGCCCCGTGTAGGTGCGAGGGAGACAGAGCGGGCCGACGCGGCGCCCCGCAGAACGATATCCTGGGAAATGTAAAACGCCGGTCGTCATGTTACGCCGCTCCGCCCGCTATTTTGGTAGAAAATATGTATGGCACACGCGCATGGCGCGGCGCGCGGCCTAGAGGGGAGGGGGAGGGAGAGCCCAGGGCCAGCGTCGTAACTTACCTCGGGTCGTTACACAGGAGACTACGCCCTGTGCCGCGCGGAACCCTCGGAAACCCTGGGGAACCCTTGCGCCCTTGCCACACGTGCACTGGGCAACAGGGTGCACGGCAGGTTTGCGAACCCAGGCCGCCGTCGAGATCCCGCGCCGTTCTAAATGCATGGCGGAATTTCTTCTCTACGCTTGACTTCAAGCTACGCCTCACAGTGGGCCAGAAGACCGGCCAAAACTCTTGACGTGTTTTGAGCTCCAGAGTCGCTAAATGGGACACGAATCGAACGTGTGACCCCACCAATGGATTCCTCGTTCGGAGAGCAATCCATTGGTGGGGTCACACGTTCGGCTCGACCCCTATTTAGCGACTCTGGAGCTCAAAACGCGTCTGGAGTTTTGGCCGCCTCCACCGGTCTTCTGGCCCACTGTGCGCCTGAATGAAGCGTACCACTACGCTTCAGTCTTTCCAGCGAGAGGCTTTGCCGGACTTTTCCGGCGAGTGTAGGGCGTAGCAGCGCCGGGCCTCCAGCCAGACCGAGAGAGAAAAATGCTGCAAACGAGATTAGCTGCTCACGGCCAAGGCAGCCAAGGCGGCCGAGGCAAGGACGGCAATAATCATGAACCATATTCATTTCCAGTTCCCGACACGCTTTCCCCCGCCTTTTTCGTCGTCGCCCGCCCCCTCCTCTCCGCACCGCAGTCCTGCGCAGTGTCGGTGGCAGCCCGCCAGAAGGAAGGGGTGTAGACGCGGCCATAAAAAATAGAGATGATAGTTATCATCACAATTGCACGCCTGCTTGGCAAGCGAGTCATTGGGGGTGTTGCGAGGGGCCCGCAGAACCCGGAACGCGGAACGGAACGGGTTGCCTTTGCTTTGCCTTGCTTTCGGTTCGCACTATCCCTAATTTATATTGCTCATTCTTCGAGTGTGCAGGCAGACCGATGCCGAACGGGCCCGCCCCGTCTCTGTCGCACTCGTGGGCGTGCCCGGAGAGGCGAGAGCGACGGACACACTCTTCGGAAGCGCTCGCTTGATGAAAGAGGAGGGGGATCCGTTCCTGTGGCAACTTGGCACCTAATTAGTGACCCGGCCATATGAGCTGCGGCGGCACGTGACCAGAATGTGACCGCGATGAGGAGGGAGAGAGAGAGAGAGAGAGAGAAAGAGAAAGGGAGAGAGAGAGTGACAGAGGGAGAGAAGGCGGAGGTGGAGGAAGAAGAGGGGGAGTCCCTCTCTCTCTCCCCCCTCTCCCCACTCTCTCTAGATGGCGCCATGAACAACATTGGCCCTTCATTTAGGTGGTCACTTCACACCGTGTCCACGGACCGGCCACATCTGGCCTCACACTGCTAAAAAATAATCTAGAAAATTAAAAAAAAACCTCTGAGAAAAAAAATTCTTTTATCTTATCATTGGAAAATTTGAAAATCTTTTTGAAAAACGAAGCCTTTGGAATTTTCTAATGGAGCTTCTGAGCCGTTCTGAGCGCTTTTTAGCCGGGATTTTCCCATTTATTTTAAGCAGTGCTCAACATAATGCTCCGATTTGACTCACAAAAAAAGTCCCGAAGTTTCAAAAAATATTTTTTTGAACGTGTTGCGTGTTGAGGGTGTGGGGCCCACTTGACCTGCCACCGTGCCTTACTACTAATTGACCCACACGACGGGGCCAATGGTAAATCATTGATCTCGCATCGCGTGTCTGTGTGTGTGTGCGTTTGCCCGTGTCTGTGTGTCTGTGTGCGCGCGCCTGTGTGGTGTACCCCTATTAGTTTCCATCAGGCCCCCGAGGCGGGGACCTCTACGACCTGCACGCCGATGGAATTATTTTCGTCAAGTCCAAGGAGTGGCGCGAGATTGATGCTGCACTGCCAGAGTCACCAACATGACAGCGAAAAAAAGGCGAAGAAAAATAAAGAAACACGGAGTTTCGGCGACGGCGGCAGTCTTGACACGCGTTGGTTTGTCGTGTAGCTGTTGAAGGGATCTTTCTTCACACGTGTCTCCGCGACATTTCGCTGTCACTCCACTGTCACAATGTTCCGCGAAAATAAAACCTTCCAAAATCATTTCTGTTCCGAATGTTTCCGCCGTGCAAACTGCCTGCAAGTGCGGCCTAAAATCCGCCCGTTAAAACAGTAATGAGTGCAAGCAGGTTGTGTCCGTTCCTTATTATTCAGGGCGAGTCAGCCGCGTAAAGCAAACTTTATATATACTGCGGGGCGGGGCGGGGCGGGGCGGGGTGGCCGAGGCGGGCTAATTTCATAGAGTGGCGACCCAGAGCGACCCAGACCCGGCAGACCAGACCTTTAACTAGATTTTACGCTGTGCTGCCGTACTGCCGCCCCTCCTTGCTGCAGTCCACTCGGCTGCAGTCTGCGGTCCCGGCTATTTAGCACTGCCGTGGCGCTGCCTTGGCCCTGCCTTGGCGCTGCCCCCACTAACGAGGGGCCCTCACTGCAAATCTGGAACAGCGCACTGGGAGAAAGGGGGCGGTGGAAGACCGTCCAGGAAGTAATCCGACAGACCACTTCACACGTCATTTACTCAGACCGCCTCTCGCTCCCACCTCCCTCTCGCCCGATTGTTATAATCCCCGATGAAACAATGCGGAGAGAAAAGGGTGCAAAAAAAAGAGGCCGCGTTTTAGTGCGATATACACACAACTTTCGCAAATTGTTTCCCACGCAAAAGGATGCAAAAGTGAGGTAGAAAAAAAAAAGAATGTTGCACAACCAAAGTGCCGCCTCCAATTATCATACGAGCACGCCGCCGCCGATGCTTCAAAGGTTTCCGAAAAAAGGACTTGACGTTATTTCATCAAGAAGAGGAAGAAGAAGAGGAAGAGAAGAGGAAGGAGAAGAGTAAGAAGAAGAGGAAGAATAAGGGGAAGAAGAAGAAGAGGAAGAGAAGAGGAAGATAAAGCAGGCAGAACATAGGACAGTGGTTCTCAACCTTAGGGTCGCGAAGGGGTCGCGGCGAGGTAGCTGGGGTCGTGTTTTGGGCCGATTTTAAGCAGCCACTGCGTCTGATCCGAGGCGGGCATTTTGCTCCCTCAACCGGCAATTGGTCTTTGAACCTTCCTTTAGCATGTCTTTGTTACGGAGTGTGATTATCAGTCTTAGTTTGGGAGCAGTATTGTCTCAAAGTTGGCCGAAACGGTCAGAAATGACTTTGAAAAATCGTGTTTTGGGCCGATTTTAAGCAGCCACTGCGTCTGACCCGAGGCGGTATTTCGTCCTCCTTCAACGGGCAATTGGTCTTTGGACCTTCTTTTAGCATGCCTTTGTTACGGAGTGTGATTATCAGTCTTAGTTTGGGAGCAGTATTGTCTCAAAGTTGGCCGAAACGCTCAGAAATGTCTTTGAAAAATCGTTGTGCCTGTTTTTGTCAACTTTGAGACAATACTGCTCCCAAACTAAGACTGATAATCGCACTCCGTAACAGAGGCATGCTAAAGGAAGGTCCAAAGACCAATTGCCCGTTGAGGGAGCAAAATGCCCGCCTCGGATCAGACGCAGTGGCTGCTTAAAATCGACCCAAAACATGATTTTTTAAAGACATTTCTGAGCGTTTTGGCCAACTTTGAGACAATACTGCTCCCCAAAATAAGACTGATAATCGCACTCCGTAACAGAGGCATGCTAAAGGAAGGTCCAAAGACCAATTGCCCGTTGAGGGAGCAAAATGCCCGCCTCGGATCAGACGCAGTGGCTGCTTAAAATCGACCCAAAACATGATTTTTTAAAGACATTTCTGAGCGTTTTGGCCAACTTTGAGACAATACTGCTCCCAAACTAAGACTGATAATCGCACTCCGTAACAGAGGCATGCTAAAGGAAGGTCCAAAGACCAATTGCCCGTTGAGGGAGCAAAATGCCCGCCTCGGATCAGACGCAGTGGCTGCTTAAAATCGACCCAAAACATGATTTTTTAAAGACATTTCTGAGCGTTTTGGCCAACTTTGAGACAATACTGCTCCCAAACTAAGACTGATAATCGCACTCCGTAACAGAGGCATGCTAAAGGAAGGTCCAAAGACCAATTGCCCGTTGAGGGAGCAAAATGCCCGCCTCGGATCAGACGCAGTGGCTGCTTAAAATCGACCCAAAACATGATTTTTTAAAGACATTTCTGAGCGTTTTGGCCAACTTTGAGACAATACTGCTCCCAAACTAAGACTGATAATCGCACTCCGTAACAGAGGCATGCTAAAGGAAGGTCCAAAGACCAATTGCCCGTTGAGGGAGCAAAATGCCCGCCTCGGATCAGACGCAGTGGCTGCTTAAAATCGACCCAAACATGATTTTTTAAAGACATTTCTGAGCATTTTGGCCAACTTTGAGACAATACTGCTCCCAAACTAAGACTGATAATCGCACTCCGTAACAGAGGCATGCTAAGGAAGGTTCAAAGACCAATTGCCCGTTGAGGGAGCAAAATGCCCGCCTCGGATCAGACGCAGTGGCTGCTTAAAATCGACCAAAACATGATTTTTAAAGACATTTCTGAGCGTTTTGGCCAACTTTGAGACAATACTGCTCCCAAACTAAGACTGATAATCGCACTCCGTAACAGAGGCATGCTAAAGGAAGGTCCAAAGACCAATTGCCCGTTGAGGGAGCAAAATGCCCGCCTCGGATCAGACGCAGTGGCATGCTAAAGGAGGGGTCCCGTGGGGTCGCGAAACTTTTCCTGGGGGTCGCGGAAATTTTTGGCTACAAATTTGGGGTCGCGAGCCGAGAAAGGTTGAGAACCGCTGACATAGGAGCAGGAGGTCGTGGCACATACGTCCGACACACATTGTCCTGTGCACCCTGCCGCTATCAGAGTGTCCTGGCCACTCGGTCCTCTCTGCCCTCGCCCTCTTCGTCTCTCTTTCCCTCCCTCTCCGGCCTCCCTCCGCGCGAAATGTCCTTTCCATGTCCATCCCGCTTCGTCATTATCCTGGTCCTTCTCGCTCCTTGATGACGGTGCGGACGTGCCGGCCAGTGCAGCCCGTCCTTGTCGCACTCACGGGGCGCCCCGCAGGCCCGCCGGGGTGCGACAGAGACAGAGCGACGCGACGCGGCGCCCTCTGGCGAGTCATTCCTCACACATGGAAATCGCATCCAACTACTTTGTTTATTCTTCCGCCCTCGGGGTGCAACAGCTGCCAACGCGGGGATAAATCTGAAAAGGAAATTTCTTATTGGCAGCTGCAGTCCGCAGGGCCGCAGGGCCGCAGGCCGCGGGCCAATCCGAATCCACGCCGCGGACGCTGGCCGAGCGCCAAACGGCCGGTGATTGGTTGCGACCCGCGAGCCAGGGGCAGCCGCACGGGCCTGTGACGTCACCGCGGACGGCAGGACAGCACCGCGAAAGAGGCGCGCATCGGGCAGCAATAGAGATTGAGCGGGTTCGGCGGCGCCCACATGCAGTGCGCGAGGCTCGTGACAGACCGGGCCGTTGACGGCTTTATGAGGGCGAGTGGGCAGTGGCGGGGCGGGGCGGGGCGGGGCGGGGCGTGACCGTCCCGCGATGGGCACCCACTTGATTTTCATACAATGCTGCGCGACGCTGCGCGCGGCCAGCACGGCGCCGGCCTGCCCGGCCTGGTCGCCGCTGTCTGCAGCAGCTCGACGCCTGTCCGTCAGGACGTCAGGACGTCGGAACGCCGGAACGTCAGCTGTCGGGAACAAAACATCTTTCCCGTGCTCGCGCCTCGCCTCGCCGCGCCGCGCCGCTCCGCGGGCCGCGCCCAGGCCAGGTGGTTCCGACGGCTTGCCAAAATATCCAGACGGCCTCTCACTCCACCTCAAGTAGTTGCAGCAGCAGTAGCAGCTGCCCCTGCCCTTCCCCCTCCCCCCGCATAAACTACAACTTTAGTCATTCCCGGAGTTGGGCGTCACTGTGCATGCCGATATGCCCAAACTGATATTGCCAGCCTTGCCTTGCCTTGCCGCGCCTTGCCCCGCCGCGTCGCGAGTTTTATTCCGACGCGGTGCACAGTGGGCCAGAAGACCGGTGGAGGCGGCCTAAACTCTAGACGCGTTTTGAGCTCCAGAGTCACCAAACAGGCCTCGAACCGAACGTGTGACCCCACCAATGGATTCCTCGTTCGGAGAGCAATCCATTGGTGGGGTCACACGGTCGGTTCGAGTCCTATTTAGCGACTCTGGAGCTCAAAACGCGTCTTGGAGTTTTGTCCGCCTCCACCGGTCTTCTGGCCCACTGTGCGGTGCCCGGTGCAGAGCCTGTGGAACTCGGGGAAGTCCACGCCAACAAAGGACGAGCCCGTGTGCGTGGTGTGTGTGTGTGTGTGTGTGTGTGTGTGTGTGTGTGTCGGAGAAAGAGAGAGATGGAGAACCTGTGGGTGAATGTGTGCGAGAGAGAGAGTGTGTGTGTCTGTGTGAGAGGTTGATGACATGGATGATTCGCCGGGCGGTCCGCTCGCCTCGTCCAGTCCTCCGTCCTAGGCCGGCCGGGCCGGCCTGACCATATGGCGGCGTGACTGTACCACTACACTGCCAACGTGGCCCTAATAGTCTAATCCTGAAACCGTTGCGGTCAGCGCGGCGCTCACCCGGAGTCTGGCGGCGGGGACAGCCGAACTGGGCCAGGCCGGCCAGTCGCCTTTGCCGGTCCTCGGTTCCTTCTTCGGCCCCGTGCTTCGTCCTCCTCGCTCTGCCTGGGCGGCGCGGCAGCGCGAACAAATATTTTGAACTTCATATTTATAGCGTCTCGTTTCTGGGCCGGGAAGCAGAGCTTGGAGCAGAGCGTGGCAGCCTGGCCGTAAACGCTTCACACACACACACACCACACACACACACACACACACACACACACACACACACACACACACACACACACACACGTGTAAAATGTTGGTGTGCGTGAGTAAAAATGTTTGTGCGAGGGGAAGCTGAAGGAGGGTATGCGTGGTGGAATCAGGTGCATCGGAGTGTGTGCGTCAGACGTAGTACCAGCACCAGCGCTGACTCCTACACTCGACTACCAGCATTTCAATTTTTTTTTCCGACTCCTTGGGCTTTGGTGGAATGAGTCATGTTCGTTTGGCCATATACCGAGCATAGTGAGTGGAAGCGAGAGTGAGGGAGGGATAATGAGAGAAACACGAAAACAATTTGATGCGCCACGCTGCGCCGCGCCTCCCCCTTGGTGGCGGCAGCCATTTCGATGATTTTGATGCAAAACAATGCCCAGAGGCGATTCTCTCATTCGCCGGCCTGGCTGGCCCGGCTGGCCCAGTGACCCGTGGGCACGACGTGATTATGAACGCTTAAGCTGTTTTGCCGGGGCGGCCCGGCGCACAGTGGGCCAGAAGACCGGTGGAGGCGGCCAAAACCCTAGACGCGTTTTGGGCTGCAAAGTCGCCAAACAGGTCTCGAACCGAACGTGTGACCCCACCAACGGACTCCTCGTTCGGAGAGCAATCCATTGGTGGGGTCACACGTTCGGTTATCGAGTCCCATTTAGCGACTCTGGAGCTCAAAACGCGTCTAGAGTTTTGGCCGCCTCCACCGGTCTTCTGGCCCACTGTGCGGCGGGGCGGGCAGGCCGGTCACGTATTGCCGATGCGGCCCTAAACGCGCCACTCGCTCTGTCTCTCTCGCTCCGCAGCTCCGCAACGGGACGGCCCGTGAGTGCGACAGAGACAGAGCGACGCATCGAGTCGCAGTCGGCCTCGGAATAAATCACTCCCAGTGCATCAGTGCATGCGGGGCCTGCACCGTGGGAAACGCCCGGCGGGTAGGCAACCCGGTGCGCTCGGCTGCGTCGCCCGGCCAGGTTTGCCTACCTCGCGGGCGCCTGCCTGCGGTGCCGCGCCGCCCGCGCCCGGGGTGGCGCTCCTCGCTAGCCGAGTGGTCAAGTCAGCTGCTTTCGGAGCTCCACGGCCCGGGTTCAACACCCACCGGGTGTCCCACTTTTTCATGTCAATTTTTCTTGTGATATCGACAGCGATCGGTGGCCGCCGAGCGCAAAAAGGAACCTGAGCCGTTTGGACATTCCAATTTGACTCGCAGGCGTCGCACTGAACTCCAGGGTTGTTTTTGGCTCGGGTGGAAAGCGCGGCAAGGTAGTGCCTTGAATGCGAAGCCGTAAAAACAATTTACAGCCCCACCGCGCGGCCAGGGGCGGGCACACACCGTCCACGGCGGCCCAGCGCGTGGCGCGTCGAAGCAGCTCAGCACGTCGACCACACAATTAAAACGCTGTAAAGTTTGCCGCGAGGCTGAAATTTGCAACCCAAGGCCGTGGAGGCCGCGTGCACCGAGCCTCGCCCCGGCGACTTCCGGTTGGCGCCCGAGTCCTCGAAGTAGGCCGCGATCTGGGACGATAGAGCTGTCCTGCTGGTGGTTGGTGTTGCTGTGCGGGAAGGGTGGCTGTTCCTTCAAGATGATCATTTTCCCGTTTTCTTTCTTTTTTTTCTGTGTTTCTTTTTTCGGCCGAAAAGCAAAGGGAGGCATAATGGTGCTGTGCCGGCCGCCTCAACTGTTATGCAAATGGGTCGCAGTTACGACCGTCTTGAGCGTCCAGGGGGCTGCAGCACCGCATAAAGCGGAGAGAGATGGAGCGATACGGCCTTATTTATGGGGCCCTGGCTCTGCCCTGCTCGCTCCGGCCGGGCGGCGCGGCGCGGCTGTCTCCACTTACACCGCGTCGTCAAGTGTAGTGTCACAAGGGCACTGTCAATTACGACCAACTAGCCGGCCGGGCCGTTCGGGGTGAGCCGTCTCGGTGTCGCCCTGGCTGTGCTCCGGCAGGATTACGCTCTCTCTCTCTCTCTCTCTCTCTCTCTCTCTCTCTCTCTCTCTCTCTCTCTCTCTCTCCCTCCCTCTCACTCATTCAATGTCCTGCACCGTTATCTCCTGCGTGTCGCGTGTCCCCCGTCAAGAGGCTAACTGCAGATGATCCAAAAAATGGTAGCGACACTGTACGATAATCTCAGGGCTAATGTGGGGCCGTCTTCTTATCCCGGGTCCAAGGGGCGGGGCGGGGCGGGGCGGGCGGGGCGGGGCGGGGCGGGGCGGGCGGGGTGCGGCCCTCCTCATATCCTTGCGGGGCATTCCGGGCGCCGCAGCGGCAGCCCCGTGCGCGCGCCACCCCGCCCCGCCCCGCCCCGCCCCCCCGCCCTCCTGGAACGGTATTATGCACATAACTCTCTGGGAAGCCACCCTCCAGGCTGTCTTGATGGGGCTTGCAGGGAGCCTAGCGGGGGCCTAGCGAAGCCTTTGCTCGAGCATCCTTGTAGCGTGTTGTAGCCTCTTTCTGGAGCCCGGACCCGCCAGGACGGACCCGCCCGGACGGACCCGCCTCGACGGTCCTGCGGATCCATCTCAAGGACGTCCAAGCCCGCAGGCCGCCTGGAACTGCCCCGATACTGCAACTTTACGGGAGCTTTGCTCCAGCACTCCTGGAGATATTCGGCAGCGTCGCACACAGGAAGCGCAGGGTTTTTTTACCTTCCTGGAGCGGAGAAAAAAGGAGCAGCGCGGCAAATCCTGTTCACCTTTTGTTGCTGCTTGTCGTTCTCCAGGAGCCGCTCCAGGACCGCTGCTCCAGGCTCCAGGGAGAGGATGCAGAGGTTCGGGGCGGCGAAGGCGGATTCTGAGGTGTTACACGGCAAAGTGACTGCGCGGTGGCAGCAGGAAGTAGTCTGGTTCGCTCCTGAGCCGCAGATCACGCATCGGGGCACGCACATCCACACACTCACACAAACACACACGCACCTACAGCATGAATGGCATGTACGTGCGCAATACGATATGGGCGGATTTGTCTTGTTTTCTATTTTATATTTTGCGGACAGCGGCAGTAGTGTTTCCGAACCGAAGAGATCAAACACAGCGAACGAACGCAAACACGCTCCCGCAGACACACAAAAGCGGAGATTGGGTGGCGAAACATATTTAACTCGGTGCAGCATAGCGCTTCCGACGCGAGCGAAGCGAGCGTGGCCAGTGTCGCGAATGTGTGTGTGCCTGTCTGTCCGTCTGTCCGTCTGTCCGCCCGTGTGGTATGAACCGGGCCGCAGCCGGTGCACCCCGCTGCCTGCACCTTCACCCCCCACCCTCTCCGCCACGCCCCGGCCGCCGCGCGCGCGTCACAAAAACGTAAACAAGAAAACAATATCCGGTGAAAGGGTCGCAATCGGCGAGGTAATAGCGGAGCAGGGCTAAGCGCGGCTCAGTGCGTGTTGGCGAGGGGAGGGGAGGGGGAGGGGGAGGGGAGGGGGAGCCCTTGGAGGCAGCGTGGGTAAAGGTGGTGACCCCGGATTAGCGCGTCTATACTGCCGCGCGCGGCGTTGGCGCGATAGCGGGAGGTGTGTGGTGGGGTCGGGTGGGGCCGCGGGGGCCATCCCGGAACAGGAAGGGAGGGGAGGGGGAGGGTGGTTGAATATGCGGCCGGTCTGAGGGAAAACGACAGCGGGGAGGATTTCGGACAGCTATGAGGTTGAAGGGGTCGAGAGGTGTGTGCGCGGCGGGGCGGGGCGGGGCGGGGCGGGGCCGCCGCGTGCGCTGCGGTGCGGTGGCGCCATAAGGACGGACCGTTTGGGGATAGGGTTGAGGGCGCGGGGCGGGGCGGGGCAGAGTGTGTGTTACAAAGTGGAGGGCAGAGCACGGCACCGCGGCCAGCAGGCTGAGTCCGAGCAGTGCTTTCGTCGCTCCGCCTCCCTCTCCCCGTCTCTCTCGCACACGTGCGTAGCGCCCCACGAGTGCGAGAGAGACAGCGCGACGCGGCTCCGCTCGGAGTCAGCCTGCAGCGGGCGATATTGGCCGATTGGGGCGCGAGACCATGCACCTGCTTCCCCGCGCGTGCGCGTGTGTGCGTGAATGTATGCATGTATGCACGCGTATCCACACGTGTGTGTATGTGTGTGTGTGTGAGCGTGTGTGTGTGAGTGCAGCAGTGGTGCCGCAGAGTCCAACCGGTGGCACCCGAAGGCCAAAGGCCCAGGGCGACGTCATATAACGGTGCCATGTGGACCTTCGCCGTGTTTGGCTAAAAACAACAACAACAGTGGCGGTGACAACAACAACAACAGCATTTTATTTGACCGCCACGAAGAAGACACAGGCAAACAGGGCGGCGGCGAGGCCAGCCGTGCAGGTAGGCAACGCGGCGGCGCGGCTGTGCGACGGGCGGCGTACCCGCCGGGCTGCCGGGCGGGCCCTCGGCGCGCTGCACAGTGGGCCAGAAGACCGGTGGAGGCGGCCGAAACTCTAGACGCGTTTTGAGCTCCAGAGTCGCTAAATGGGCCTCGAACCGAACGTATGAACCCACCAATGGATTCCTCGTTCGGAGAGCAATCCATTGGTGGGGTCACACGTTCGGTTCGAGCCCCACTTAGTGACTCTGAAGCTCAAAACGCGTCTAGAATTTTGGCCTCTGGCCCACTGTGCAGCCCCCCAGTGTGATTCTCGTTCCATCCGCAGATTGGCAGATTGTGGCAGCGGAACAATGCTGCAACTCGGTGGGGCCGCCAACTTCGGCGATCGGAGCATCGGGCCGTCGGGGGCCTCGGACCATCGGACGCGCGCCGGTGGTTTGGGCGAACCGCGGCAAACCGCGACCCGAGCGGCCACACTGCCAGCGACTGACCGACCGGTCTGCCGAACGGCTCACTTAGGCCTCCTGGCTCACCGCTTGACCGGGGAGATTAGGGGGGGGGGGAGATTGGATGGAGAGAGACGGGGAGAGAGGGGGACAGGAGAAAAAGAAGAGCGTGACAAGATTTGTTTTGGCTCGGTGGTTAATCCTCGCTAAACGGCGGGCCAGGGGAGCGAAAACTAAACGCGCCCGCTGCACCTCCATGGGCCAAATTCGTTATCCACTGAAAAAAAAATCTCATTCAACGAACGTTTATGAAAGCAGATGATCCATCGCGTTTCACAACTGCTATGATAGCCGAAAGGTTAGAGACGTGGGATCGAGTTACCGCAGGCCGGCGTTCGAATACCAGCGTCACAAAAGTTTTTTCGACTTGCTATCCTAAGGGTGGTGGTTCGAGGCCATGAGAGTGGAGCCGTGTGCAACAGGCCCACATGCCGGAGGTTCGACACCTAACAAATATTTCCATTTAATTTTACTGCCTCACCCAGTGCGGTTCAAACCCGTGAACGTGAGCCCACTCCGAGCATGGGACGTGGTGGTCCAGGGAGTAGAGGCGTCGGATCTCAGTGCTAGGGTCGGCGGTTCGACTCCCCCAACTTCTTGCGAAATTTTGACCGGGTCGGTCGAGTCCTGTTGCGTCAAGAACCCACCTCACGCCGATCCCCTCATCGTGGGCCGTGGTGGCCGAGAGCGTAAAGTCGTGCGATCCCGATCCCAAATGAGAGTAAAAGCACGCTGACACCTTCATGTGTATAGTAGTTTTAAGTATGTTTCAAGTGTGAAGGTATCATCTGCTAAAAAATTCAGCCACTGCAAGAATAAAATTGACCTTTCCAGAATGGAGTTTGCAGAGATTCATAATGAAATGATTGAGAGCTGGTGGCTGAGGCCGCGCTGATGTCGGGATCCCCAGCGCGCATTGTCCGTTTGGGTTTGTCAGTGTGTGGCCCCTATGCGGCCCCGCGGCTCCGAGGCCCCTCAGGCCTCGGGACAAGTGATACCATTCGCTTAGAACAGGCCGCTCGTCACCATTCTACCATTCCGCTTGCCGGCTTTGATTGGCAATGGACCCGCGGCCCGACTACCACCCCGCCCCGCTCCGCCCCGCCCCGCCTGCCTCGCGGAGACCCCGCAGGGCTCTTCGGGGGCAACAAAGGGACCGGCAGTGGCTTTCATGCACGTGGCGCGCGCTTTGTTCTCTAATTCGAATGATTTCAGAGAGACAATGGATTGAGGAAAGAGGAGGGCGCCGGCCGGAAGGGCTGGTGAGAGGGCTGGTGAAGGGCGGGGTTGTAAAACGAATGGTGAAGGGGTGGTGATGGTGAAAGGGCTGGTGAAAGGCTAGGTCAGCAGGCTGGTGAAGGGTGCGGGAATGAAGCGGGGTCGGTGAATAGGCGGGGTGTGCTCACTGTATGTGCTACTTGGCGCCCCGATGAGGAAGATAGGACGAGGACGTGTTCCTGGCTGCCAGCTCGGTCTGCCCACCTGCTGGCTGGCAGCTCGGCCTTCCCGCGCGCCCTTCCCGATTAAAACGTCATGAGGGATAATCGGCCAATCCCAGAGGGCAGCCAGGCAGCACCTCATCCCGATAATACCTCAGCAACAGTCGAGGAAAAGCTGAAAAAGGGAGAAAGTATTTTGTGATTAAATGCGGATAAATCCTACTTGGAATAACTTGTAACAAGTCTCGAAACCAAAGCAGCAGGCGGGGCCCCGTAAATCTCTTCCCAGGCAGGCAGGTTGATTCCGAACACTGTCGCACTGTCTCTCTCGCACTCATGGGGCGTCCCGCAGGGGTGCGAGAGAGACAGAGCGACAAAGCCGCTGTACAGAATCAGCCTGCTGGCAGGCCAGGCTAGGCCACCCCCTGCACCTGCCTCTGCAAGGCATTTTCGAACGGATTACGTAAAGCCGAAGAGCGATTGATGTTTCGCGAGCCAGACGGGTGCATTTTACGTCGCTCCGCGGGGGGCGCCTCGACAGAGGAAAGGGAAAAAAAACTGGGCTTTCTTTTTGCTTCGTCTCGCCGCGCAATGTACCGACATCATGCTGACCTCGGCATCGGCTGCATCAGGTTATTGCCCCGCCAGATTACCAACGCGATGAGTCAAATCGCTGCCACGGAAAAGCAATATTCACTGATAATGGAAAATTGGACGTACTTCTGGATGATTGTTTATAAATCGAGTCCAATAACGATAAATTAATCAAGAACCATCAGTGAACTGACTTGTTTTGAAACCAGGTCGCAGGTTTTGACACCACACGCTTTAAAAATTCCCACCAACACCCAAGGCAGAACCGTCGTGCTTTAGTGCCAGCCCGCAGCTTGAGTTTCCTGCCTTTTTTTTTCCAAGTTTGCTTTAAAACCGGTGGGCGTTCACTTCCTCGGGGCGATCTTCTCCGAGAACACATAAACGCGGCAAAATGCGCATGTTCGCATAAAAAGGGGCGCGGCGGCCGTCCCGCACCCTCATCCCACCAAAGTGAATTGAATAATTCAATAAATAAATAAACAACTCGATTTTTTTTGGCGGTGGTGACGAGGGGTTGGTAACCGTGCTTGTAGTGACACCGTCATTGGCCAGTGCAGGAGGCTGGAGCTAGCCGTGCTAGCCGGGCCCCACACTGCGATGGCAACGCGCTGCGGGCTCAACAGTGCTCCGTCTCTCTCGCACTGTAGCGGCGGCCGCGGGGGTGCGAGAGAGACAGGCGCAGCCTACAGCGCCGCGCTGCGAGCAGCAATAACAGTTTCTATCGGGCAGCAGCGGCAGGCGAGCAGCAGTTGCAGCAGCGGCCACCCCGCAGGCCCTGCCCCCACGGCCCGCCTTCCAACACATTTCCATTTTATTTCTTTTATGCGCTCCGCGTACGATTCTGCGCTGTCTTCCCCCGCCACTACTTGGCTATTCTTCCTCGGTACCCGGAGCACCCGCAGCCGCCCTCTAGGCGCGGCGGGGCGGGGCGGGCGGGGCGGGGCGGGCGGGGCGGCGGGCGGGGCGGGGCGGGGCGGGGCGGGGCGGGGCGGGGCGGGCGGGGCGGGGCGGGGCGGGGCGGGGCGGGGCGGGGCGGGGCGGGGCGGGGCGGGCGGCCGAAGGTGCGAGGCGCGGCTGCTTTACTGCGGGGCTAAATTACATCCCGCCTTGTTGGCTGAGCGATATATAAGTTAGCGCGATAAACCAGTCAGGCCTGGGAGACACTGGCAACGTTTGTAAAGGTAAGGAATTGGCGGAGGGGGGGGGGAGTCGAACCCGGGACCCGGGTCTTGAGGCGGAACTCGGGGCGGGAATTATGGGACGAGTGCGCGCCGGAATTAATCGGCTGCGCTGAGTAACTGCCGCGCTGCCTGCGGAGAAGCGCGGCCACTTCGAGTGGCGCGGCTGCAGAACTCGTTTTTCTGTTCCACGAAACTGCATGAAAACAGCCCGCACCAAGCGAAAACGCGAAAAAAATAACCCTCAGCGTAAACAGAATCAGAGTACGGCCGTGGTATAAATCATTTCGCGATGCAGTGCTTCAATTAGTTAGCCCGTCAACCAGCGCTAAAATACCCCCCCCCTCCCGACACCCCGCGGCGTGCAGAGCCAGATATCGATGGGACGTCAAGTGAGCCGCTGCGAATTTAAACGCTCCCGCCAAAATAATGAGCCCGGCTTATCGTCACAGCGATCGCGACATACATTTTTCAGTCTACTCTTCCCGAAAAAAACAAAAACAAAAACACCAACAGCATTGACAAAACACAGCAGCGGCGGGGCAAAAAGTGCGACCTTTCGTTTTGGCGATCGTGCCCGCCGCCGGCGCGGCAGGCATTACTGCCCGACGGGTTTTTGGGTGGAGCGGGGAATCAAACGCGAAGAGAGCCCCTCTGCGGATCGGGGACCAACGGGGACCGACGGGGACCGACACACAAATCGAAACATCTGCTCGCTGAGCGCAAGCAGCGCAGCGCGGCGGCGGCGCGGTGTACTGCCGATAGTTACACCCTTGCCCCGCCCCGCCCCGCCCCGCCCCGCCCCGGCCCCCAAACTCGGGCCGGGCCGCCTGCACAGCTCGCAGCTCCCTCCATGTTTTCTCATTTTGTTCTTCATACCCTTCCCTGAGCTCCTCCTCTCCCAAACATCATCCCCCTCCCCTCCCCCCCCCCTCCCCTCCCCTCCCCCGTTCGCGCAATCGCGGGGCTCTAGCCGCGCTGCAGCCCCTAGTGAGGCCGACCGTGATCATGAGTTGTTTGTCGTCTATTTTTATGGCGATGTCGGCGCACCCTCTCTCTCTCCCTCTCCCTCCCTCCTGTCCTGTTCATTATCCTTCCTCGTCGTTGCCTTCAAATTAGTGTCCCATACTGCGCAGCCGAGCCAGCGAAGCCCCGGCGAAGGCCCCCGCCGAGCCCTTGGGCGTGAGCCCTCGCGCGTGAGCCCTTCGCGAGGCTACTTCCCCCTCCTTCGAAACCCTTCTGGCTGGGCCCTCCCGAGTCCTCCGGAGTCCTTCGGAGCCCATCGGCGTGACGAATCGGTCCTCGCCGGACCCTCACGTTGTGTGTGTGTGAGTGTGTGCAAGCGTGCGTGAGTGTGAGTGTGTGCTCGCGCGCCGGGCCATCATTGGCTGATTGCCTGCTGGGAGACGTGCGCCGGGCCTACCCGCTAATATTTTATCGCGTTCGGCCGATTTTTCAGGCGACACGACAAAACGCCCAATTTGGGGGTCGAGTATAAGGGGCCGCGCGCAATGCATATAAATTGTGTTATGAAATACGAACCGTTTGGGAATGAACTGCGCGCCCGTTTGTCGCTGCGAAGATATAGGGCCCGCCTCTGGCCGCCTCTGGCCGCCTCTGGCTGCCTTGCAGTGTATCGGGGCACCTGGCGGCCGGGTGTTGCAAAGGGGGCAGGAGAGCGCATGCTGAACGCTCTCGCTGTGTCTCTCTCGCACTCGAGGGGCGCTCCGCAGAGTGCGGCAGGAGGGCGAGAGAGACAGAGCGACGCAGCTATTGACCCGGCCGAGACGTCACGCTGAAATATCGTCCTGCGAATAAGCCAGACAGTTTGGGTCCAGTCCGGCCGCAGAGAACTCAGCGACAGCGGTGGAAAGTCAACTTGTTTAGGGCGGCCGGGCGAGGCGGCCCTGGGGTACGGCCTGGCCGACGGCCCTGGCGGACGTCCGAAACCTTTGCGAAAGGCCATAACCTACTATACACCCCCCCCCCCGACACCGACGGACAGCCACGCTGACGTGTCTTTAAGACCTTTAAGTGGCATAAAACGTTTCCTGTGTCCCAGTGGCCTTTCGCCGCCTCGCCGCTCTGCCACCTCCCGGACCACTTAGGCCCCGGAATAGCCACTGCCGAGACAGTCTCCACATTTCCCCCGCCGACTGCCACACTGGGAAAGCAGGGCGGGGAAAAAGAAAACAGCGCCTTCCCGACTGCAAGGTCCAAGAAAATATTTTTCCCGAGGCATGATGATTGTGTGGGGATTCGAACCCGGGGTCTTAGGGTCGAAGTGCCGGCCTCGTAGTCACCTCGGCCGCCGGCGACCCGTGTCGACTCGTCGATTTAATAAGGGCCTTGCTCAGATCACTGCTGTGCACCGCAATTCGAAGCTGTTCCAAATGGCTTTGGTGGGTCTTAGAGAGAGGACCCAGCGGCGCTGCCGTCCAGGCCCGCGGCCCGGGGCCTGACGTGATGAGATGGAATGTGTGTGTGTGTGTGTCTGTGTTTGCGTGTGTGTGAGTGCCTCCTCCGTTTTACCCTATCGGCCCCACTCCATTCCGAATGCTCACTGGTCCGGCGCGGACCGGCCGAGACCGAAACCCTCCTGGACAACAACATGCCGCGGATGCCGATGTGTTCAAGTGTTCAGTGTTCGCGGCGACGCACTTGAGGACGGAGCGGGCGGCGCAAAAGCTCATGCATCTCCTTTCTCCTTTGTGAGTTCAAATAATGCTTGTCCTGATGATGTAGCTGAGCCGATTCCCACACCGTCGCGCATTTTGACAATGCCAAAGAGGAGAACATATCCCTTTTGTTTCGATTCCAGGACCCACAGTGCAGCAGCAATTCCAGAGGAAGCCGCACCACTCCTTCGTCGGGGCAATATAAGAGCATCGAAACAGACAAATCCGAGCAAGGCACCCGCGCGCGCACACACACACACACACACACAACACACACACATGTTGGAGCGCCGGGGCCAGCCGAAGGGCGTGCAGCGCTTGCAACCTGATTCCGAATTCGGTCTCTCTGTCTCTCTCGCTCCCCCTGTGGGACACCCTTAGAGTGCGACAGAGACAGGATGACGAAGCGACGCTCCGGTATCAGACGGCAGTGGCCGATACAAGCAGCCCGCTGGAGCTGGAAGCGGTGGAAGCGCTGGAAGGGTGGTCTATTCAATCCGCAGCATCTGAACCCGGGTCCGTAGCGGAAGGGATGAAATATTCATGGGCCAGGGAGATGAGTCAGGGACGGGCAGGGCTTTAGGCAGCGACCAACTCTTTCACGCTCAGGTCAGGGAGACCCTCACGGCCCCGGCGGCCCCCACGGCCCACGGTGGAGGTCAAAATCTCCATTTGGGCCGCCCCGCCCCGCCCCGCCCCGCCACGTCTATATCGGACCGGGGCAGAGGTAGCGCCGCCACCGTCACTGCCGGAAAAAAAAGGCAAGCACTACGGAAGACTGGAAGAGGCATTCGGGACCATGACTATCGGGGCCGCCCCGCTCGTATCTCGCATGCCGTGCCGCTGCCGGAGAAAAAAAAAGGAAATAAAAAAAAAGGTTACTTCCGGCGGGCGGGGTTGAACCCGGGACATCACATCGCAAACGACATGCAGGCGGCCCGGCGGCACTCCCAAGTGCACGCGTGTTTACTGGGTACGGAGTTTGTATAGGGTACATATGCCGGGGCCATCCACCCGTGGCGAGTTCCACATACACCACAAGGTAGACACACACACACACACACACACACACACACACACCTACTAATGTGCCACAGCAACCATGCATCACCCCTTCCCTTCGGCGTGGTGCCGTCCCTGCCCTGCGGTCCGTAGGCCAAGCCGCACGAGCCCCGCGCCCCTCCGGGGGCCCACGGGGCGAGGGGCACGGCCCACGCTGGGGCCCACACTGTGGGGCCCACAGCACCGCAGCTGGTCCCGGAGTGGAGTCGCCCTGTCGGTCCTGACTTGCCGGACGGCCTGAACAGCCTGACCGGATCGGGTCGGGGGAATTGGCGAGCGAAGAGAAGGCGGTGTCCGTGTTACAGTGTACGGCCAGGCCGAGGGTCAGGCCGGGCATCGCTTGGCAAAAGCCCGCAAGTGGCGGCCAGAGCCTGCACTGGCCGTGGAGCCGGCGCAAACACCACGCCTGCACTGGGAATCCAGAAACGCGACATCACGTTGGAACCTTGTGAGTCCTGCGGGCAAAACACGCAAACACGGGGTGACCTTAACCTTCTATACCTCCACGCCCTTGCAGCAACAACGCGAAAAAAAATCACAAAAACAAGACAAGGAGCAGGGAGGGTGCAGAAAGAAAGAGCTGCGGAATGGTTCTTATTAATTTTTTGCCTCCTCCATTGAAGGGGGAAGGGGGAATGAGAAGGACTACTGCCAGCCAGCAGTGTTGCAAAGGGGCCCCGCCCCACCCCGCCTGCCCCACCGTGCAGAGCGCCTCATAGCGGGACTCGATCCCAGCACCATGCATTAGTAAATGTAATTTCTGGGCCGCAGCGCATCGTAAACAGGGCTGCCTTACGAAAAGGCAGTCGCACCTTCCATCCCCTCCGACACTGGAAGCGCCGCTGGAGGCTCCAGCCAGTGGAGGGCCGCCGGCTCCAGGCAGCGCAGCGCACCGAATTTGCGTGCCCCGTTCATTTATTCATCGGCGCTGACCAGATCCGGGGCAGCAACACCACGCGCGACCTTCCAAGCACCTTCCTGGAACTTCAGGGCCCGTGGACGCGAGTACAGGCAGAGGCTGCCAAAAGACAGCAGCAGTAGACATGAGGGTGCGCCGTTCTTCGCGGCTGATTCCGAGAGTCGTTTCAGTCGCTTTGTCGCGGATGCTGTGTTAATTTTTGCGATTTTTGTGCGATTTTGCGATTTTTGTGCGATTCTGCAATTTTTGAGCGATTTTGCGATTTTTGTGAGATTTTGCGATTTTTGTGAGATTTTGCGTTTTATCAACTGGCATTGGCCGTACTTGTTAGCGTTTCAACCGTAGGCGTGCTGTCCAGGCGGGTCACAAGCAGGCCCCTTCCCCGGGGCGAGGCCCAAGGCCGCGGGGTCAAAGTAGGCCGCACCTGGGAGGCGCACGACGACACTGCAGGCCTCATTACAGAGAAATTACCGCTATCTTTATCACTCGGGCGTCGTAATGCCAGAGGGCCTAGTGCTCCGCCACAACCATCACCGCCTCCTCGCCGCCTAACGACGCCTAAGCGCGTGTAAATATGTGCATCAGGGTCTTCTTATCACGCGCACCCTTGCTTCTTATGGCGCGGCAAATACTGCACACAATGGGATCCTCGTGATAGCGCCGCGCCTCGCCCACCACACCCTGGAACGCCAAGCGTCCCCATCAAGGCCGTCTCCATGCTGAGTGCTGCCGCCATACAGTGGGCCAGAAGACCGGCGCCGGCGGCCGAAACTCTAGACGCGTTTTCAGCTGTAACCGAACGTGTGACCCCACCAATGGACTCCTCGTTCGGAGAGCAATCCATTGGTGGGGTCACTCGTTCGATTCGAGCCCCATTTAGCGACTCTGGAGCTCAAAACGCGTCCGGGATTTCAACCGCCTCCACCGAAATTTTGACTGACGAAAGGAGGAAGCGCGTTAAACTGGAGGGGCTTAGCACCTACACTGCAGAGTGGCCCTCTGGGCAGCAGCCTCCCTTATCCGGCTTGTATTTTCCCTGCGGGGTCGGCCGGCCCCCCCGCCCTGCAGCCCGGAGTCTTTGGCGGCCTTTTAGCCACCGCTGGAGCCCTGAAGAACCCGGAGGAAACCAGAGGAACCCGGAGCAAAAACCCGGAGAAACCGGGAGAAACCCGGAGAACGGGTAAGTGGCCGAGCCTCGGCGCACTGCCTCGCACTGCTTCGCACTGCCTGGCACGTTTTATGAAGACACAAATGGAGACGAATGGTAATCGCAGGATCAGGCTCCGCCGTCCACGGCGGGGCGCGGGCTTCGGCGGCGCATCCTTCGGCCGCGACGCCTGCAGACTGACTCCGTCTCCGTCTCTCTCACACTTTCACGGAACGCTCCCTGAGTGCGAGAGAGACAGAGCGACGAAAGCGACTCTCGGAACTCTTCGCCTCGCAGTCGAAAAGCGCTGCGCCCTCTCTTTGCTTTCGGAATTTGGCGTCGAGAGACAGCTCTGGCTTGCAGACTGGTTCTCTCTCCCTCGCACTCACGGGGCGTCCCGTCGGGAGAGGCAGAGCCTTGTTTGCCTGAGCGAGAATTCACTGGCGCTGTGCTGCTTCATAGAACAAATAGGATCGACGTGGCGAGTGCGATCGAGGTCTCGCTCGAGGTCTCGCTCGAGGTGGAGCGGAGGGGAACTCGGTCCGGCAGACGTACGAACGGCCAAAGCCGGCCAAAGCCGAGCGACCGACCCCAGGCGGGGGACCCTTGGGGACGGGTGGGGCCCCCTCCCGACCCAGTCGGTCTCTTTTTCGTTCTCCAGGCCCCGGCCCCCGCGTGCCCCGTGCCTCATCCACACTGCATTGGCACAATTTGCCAAGGAGCGAGGCCAGAGTGAATCTTCACATCAAACGGCCGTGCTGTGTGGCTCGGGCCCAGGCTCGGCTAGACGGGTCCCCTTCCGTCCGCACCAAACTGGCTTTCGACTACTGGTGAAAGGCAGTCACTCCTTCAGTCACTTTTTTGGCGGGTGTGGGATGAAAATGAGTTCTTTCGGTACGTGAACTAAACTTAAGTACCAATCCAGCCCCCCAAAAAAACTGAAATGAGTAAGCACTGACAGGGACATGGACATGTGTCCCTCTGAAACTTCTAGTGACGCATTGGTGACGTACGGAAGCCACACGCGATACACAGGAGCGCGCCCCCAAAACGCCCTGGGCTCAGACACTGGCCCCGGAGGGGTGCATTTAGCTGTCCTTGTTCTACGCCACTGACCAGAGATTTATCGTTATCTTCCCTCCTTATTTAATTTCGCCGCGCGGCCCGCCGGCCCGCCTGCCCGTTCGTCTTGATATTCCTCGACGGGCGGCGCGGCCCGGTCCGTATGCTCAGCCCGACGCCGCGATATGAAATGCGAAATGCGGCCAGCCCGTCTAGTTTTACTGCCCAATTCCTTCCTAAGGGACACGCGGCGCGGGAAGCAAGGGGCGGCGGCAGCCCCCTCCCCCCTCCACGTGGTCATCGCGTGACGCTCGCGGTCGCCATGGCGACGCCGGGCGTGTGGCACACACTGTGAGTGTGCCAGTGTGGGGGCCACGCACAACCTCATCTCGGCGGCGCCACAGTCGGCACGCCGGGGCACGGCCAAGGGGCAGGGGGAGGGGGCAGACCGCAAAGTTGGTCAAACTGTTGACGAGCGTCTCAAAATCGCGGAAAGGTCGGCCACTGCGCAGCCACTGTACTGAACCCAAGCCAGGCAATGGAGCTACCCTTAACAGGGACGTTAAAAAATAAGGGCGTCAAGATGACAATGGCAGGACTAATTGTCCCTGCAAAAACGTCATCACGCCGACTTAATGAACACACTTGCGAGTGGCGGAAATGCTCTCGGATAGAGCCCTTTTCTCAGTGCAGGCACTCCGCGTCGTTGTAACCGACGACACGCAGGGTGAGCGAGAGAGAAACTTTGTCACTTTTCGAGCGAAAACAAAAATCAAACACAAACATGTTGAACCGCGGCGTGACCCGGACCGCCCCTTCGTGAGCCTAGTGAGCCGTGCCACTGGTGGCGGCATGGCGGCACGGCGGCGGGCTGCGTGCTCTAGGGCCGTTGGCTGCCGTCGGCTTGCCGCCTGCACACTGAGAGCCGTTTTGTCGCTCTGTCTCCCTCGCACCTTCACGGGACGCCTCATGTGCGCGAGTGAGACAGAGCGACGAAAACGACTCGCGGATTCAGCCTGCTGGGTGCTGGTGGCGCCGCTTGGACACCCCGCCCCCCACTGCCCCCACCCCCGGCCCGCCACGCCCCCCTCATCCCCCGGCCCCCGCCGCCCCCGACGCCCCCACAGCCCCTTGCGTCGTCTCTTTGTAATGAGTTTCCTCCCCGAACTGCTGCCGCTACTTCTACGACTGTTCTACTCAGCTTTTGCATGGGAACCAATAACTGAGGCTTCAAAAACACCACCGAGCCGACGCGGCAGAAGGCAGACGGTCGGACAGGCGGTCGGACAGGCGAACAGACAGCCAGACAGACAGACAGACAGACAAGACAGACAGACAGACGGAAGGACGGACAGACAGACAGACAGACAGACAGCGACTGCGGTTGCCACACGCAGCGGCGCCTCGCCAAGTGGCCTACTAACTGTAGCTCCTCATTTCATTACGTCTTTCGCTTCGAGGAGGAGGACGAGGGGGAGGTGGAGGGGGAGGGGGAGGGGGTGGGGCTAATTTGTGCCATTATTGGTGCCGGGGAAGGAAAAGCCTTCAAGTAATTCGAGTTAAATCCGACTCGTGTCGGCCGGGGCGTCGGGGCGGTGAGGCGCGGCGGGGGTGCAGTGCACCAGCCGGCAGGGCAACTTGCAGCAAGGCGTCCTGCAGGGAAAAAAAAGCGCAAATGGCTTCGTTTCTTCGCTCGAAAAAAAAAAATTACAGAAAATCAATGGAAAATGTCGAGCGAACAATGTCCAAAATGGACCTATTTTACACGAAGCATCGCAAAATTTTGTGCGATTTTTCGATTTTGCGTTTTGATTCGTACGAAAAATTGCGCATGCACAAAGTTGTACGGGGCTACGAGAAAAAAATTACTGTGTGGTTTTAAAGATAACGATGTGGTCAGCGGGCGTAACGCTGTAACGGCGAGCTGACGGCCGAGGCCGCGCAGAGGCGGAGGGTGTAAAGGCGTCAGTGCAGGCAGTGACATTTACAGGCTCAACTTGCCCTTTTCATCTGCGAGTTAATCAAGTAAATGGATTGGGCAGGCGGGGGCGGGGCGTGGCGGGGTGGGGTGGGGTGGGGTGGGGCGGGGTGGGGCGCGAGGGGCGTTTAGCGAGTAACGCATCCCCCGCACATCACCCTCCCTCCTCTCACGCCAAGGACACCCGAAAGCGCACCCAAATTCGTACATTTCCGGTCTGTTTCTAACTCCATAATCTTTGTAACTTTTCAAAATGAAAGTTCCAAATTCCACCTTGATGCACGTTTCTGCCGTCAAAACTAAAACCAAAAACAGAAAAAAAAACAATTTTTTTTTCCGCGAGTAGGTCGTTTCCGCGGAGTTCGGCCGTCCGTGACGTGTGGCCGCCCTGCCGCACGCAACACGCGCGCTGGACATGCTAATTACGTTTCCCGCTTCCGTCGATGAAAGAACGAGCAACGCACCCCGATTTGTTTTCCAGTGTGCGTGCCGCACTCGCCACGTGTGTTCCTCGAAGGCCCCGCCGCCGCTTTCCCGGTGGGCGAGGCTTGCGAGAAGAAGTGGTGCATACTTAGTGGCCTTATTCGTGGAACTCCCCGTTTCGTTTCATTCTGCACCCCACAGTGGGCCAGAAGACCGGTGGGGGCGGCAAAACTCGTCACGTTTTGAGCTCCAGAGTCGCCAAATGCGACTCGAACTGAGCGTTTGACCCCACCAATGGATTGCACTCTGAACGAGGAATCCATTGGTGGGGTCACACGTTCGGTTCGAGTCCTGATTAGCGACTCTGGAGCTCAAAACGCTTCGTGAATTTTGGCCGCTCGGCTTACATTGGATCGGCACACATTGAGCCTTGTAGTGTACCCACTAGCGTCCGCTCCGCTGGCCGAAGCGCCGCCCTGCCGCGGCCATTTGAATTTTTCCCAGCGAAGCACAGTATCGCGTTACTCGCGCTTTGAGGACGAGCACAATGCGGCTGTGAGCGTGACAGCTGCTGGGCTGCAGACTGATTCCGAGAGTCGTCTTCGTCGCTCTGTCTCTCTCGCACTCATGGGGCGTCCCATACAAGTGCGAGAGAGACAGAGCGACGATTTTGGAATCAGTCCGCAGGGCTCTCGACTGCTCTCGGTCCCCGCGCGATGACAGCCAGTGCAGTGGAACCATGGCAACCACCGCGACAGTACGACCAAGGACCAAAGGACCAAGGGCAGTCGCGCCAAGGACTCTGGGGCGGCACCATGGAGGAAGCAAGGTCGCAAGATTGTGTTAGGACACAGCAGCGCCCCCGGCGGCCGAACAGAGGACTAGTGCGACTAGTCGGACGACATGGATGCACCAACGGGCAGAGCCGCTCTGATCACGCGGCGGACGTAATGAGATTCGTTACTCCACTGTGACGACCACCAGCATGCCTCGTCTCTCTCGCACTCACGGGGCGCCCCGCGGCGGTGCGAGGGAGACGGCGGGGCGGTAGCACCCCGCAGCCGGCAGCCTCCCCCTCCACCTGATTAACTGCCAAGTGGACGGAGTGGACGGAGTAATGGCATTCGCAAGAAATAATAATGGAATTGTTGGGCTATGATATCGGGGGGGATCTAGGCGGCCGTGCATGGGTTTTAATGCCGCTCATCCACGCCCATCCGAATAGATTGGATCTCCATCCCTCCGCCACAAAGCCGCCAAGCCGCCCAGTCACGCGGAACCGCGGCACAGTGGGCCAGAAGACCGGTGGAGGCGGTCAAAATCCCGGACGCGTTTTGAGCTCCGGAGTCGCTAAACGGGGCTGAACCGGACGTGTGACCCCACTAATGGATTCCTCGTTCGAAGAGCAATCCATTGGTGGGGTCACACTGTCGGTTTGAGTTCTGTTTAGCGACTCTGGAGCTCAAAACGCGTTTCGAATTTTGTCCTCCTCCACTAGGGTTTTCCAGTGTGAAAGCCCAGTGGACAAAAGAAAACCTTAAAAGAAATCGCGCGCGGCAAAAACATGCTAACATATTCGCCGCACAGAATTCATTACAGCAGGGTCCTCGGAGACAGCAGCAGTGCCCCAACAACACAATCGGGAAGGATATTGGAAATCTAATATGAGGCTATGGCGGGGCACGGCCTGGGGCACGGCCCGGGCACGTCGGCTCAAGGTGGGGCCCCGCCCCGCCCCGCCTGCACTGCAGCCCCGCCAGCCAAGCGGCACCGCGCGGGGCCGGGCCGCCGGGCGCGCCAGGGCCCCAGCCACTGCAGACGGCGACAAATCTTCCTCGCGAGTTAGACACGTTGCTAAACTTGCCGACGAGAATGTAAGTATGCATGCAGCGTGATGAAGCGAGTCGAGAGCCACGGCTTGCGCAACAACGCTCTCTCTCTCTCTCTCTCTCTCTCTCTCTCTCTCTCTCTCTCTCTCTCTCTCTCTCTCTCTCTCTCTGTCGCCCTCAGCCTGCAGTGGAGCGGGTAGGCCACCCGGCCAACGCGCGCGTCCGCGGTTTGCCTACCCGCGCGTCCGCCGGGCGCCCGCTGCCTCGGACTGGGCCCGGACTGCTGTTTCAAGAAGTTTCCACTTTTTGAGTGCCTACTTAGCTGAAGTGGATAGCGCACTTTGCTAACGAGCTCCAAGTGGGAGGTTCAAGTACCGCTCCATCCGCAACAGAAATTAACGTTTCCTGCAGAAAGCGGGCGTACCGGACTTCTGCAATTTTGTAACAACGGAATTTGGTCTAATTTTTCGTCCAAATTAAAGACGCAATTTAAATAGCGCACTTTGCTAACGAGCTCCAAGTGGGAGGTTCAAGTACCGCTCCATCCGCAACAGAAATTAACGTTTCCTGCAGAAAGCGGGCGTACCAGGGGGAGTTCTTCTGACAATTTTGTAACAACGGAATTTGGTATAATTTTTCGTCCAAATTAAAGCACGCAATTTAAAATATCACCGAGAGCATTTCCGTATTTCGCTCCCAGTCCCAAGTAGCGCTTTTCGACTCGGACTTGTGCGTTTTGAGGCTTAGCGGTCGACACACTGCCATATCGACTGGCATGTTTGCAATGTGGGCGTGGCCGCGGCGTGGCACGCGGGCTGAAGTTCTCACCGGAAGAACGGGGGGAGGGGGAGGGGAGGGGGGCCTTAAGTCCTGAGTTTGGCAATACGCCCCAGGGGGGAGAGCGGAGCGGAGCGGTTAGCCCCGTGTATACACTCTGGGCTGTCCGTATTGTCCCCTTGAAACGCGCGGCCGGAGCCCGGAAATTTTTCTCGAGTCTGGAGGCAGGAAGTGGCGTCGCGAGTCACTCCGGATTCCCCCCCGGAAGTCGCAATGTCGCGCTCATTCGAGAGGTTTGTCACGCGGCTATACGGCAGCCGTGTTAGCCGAGGGTTTAGGAACTTGAGGTCCCAACCGAAGGGTCCGAGGATCGACTACCAGCGTCTCCAATTTTTTTTCCCCCCGACTGGCTGGCTGGCGGTACGAGGCCAGCAGCGCCAAGGCCTTGGTTTACTGCAACAACAAAAGAGTCGTGCCGAAACACGATACTCTGCATTGCTTTCATTTTTCATGGCACAATGAGTGAGGAAAGGCTTTCCCGGAGAGAGGGACGTTGCTGTTGGGCCTCGCGGCGTGGCGTGGCGTGGCGTGGCGTGGCGTGGCGTGGCGTGGGAACCCGGGGCGTTCGCGCGGCAGAATATATCCTCTTTCTTGGCGCTTCCCCCCTTGCATCGCCAGCCTGGAGCCCTCTTGAAAACGCACACACTTCACTGGCATTGCACTGCACACACCGTCACACTCTTTCAGGGCGCGTTCGCTGTGTGTGTGTGTGTGTGTGTGTGTGTGTGTGTGTGTGTGTGTGTGTGTGTGTGTGTGTGTGTGTGTGTGGCCGTCTGCCCCAGTGAGTCCGTTTGTGTTCTAAAGCAGCAACAGTCCAAACTAGAGTGAATGTAACTGAAAAACCATCTTTTGGCCCCAGCCCAATTTAAAGAGATTCAAGTTATTTCTATTTCTTGCATGTTTTGTTTCAATGAATAATATTTCAAAATATTTTAAATTTTGGTTCACGATTGGCGCCGAGAGGGACGGCCGCTGCTCGGCGCGTCCAGAGACAGAAGTCTCGAATTCGCGATGGAAGAAGAGAGGCGCCCATCCTTCTCGCCGGCGTGAAGCGCGAAGCGTGTGGGCAGTGACGGCGGGGGCCGAAGCCGAACTGTGAGCACAGAGGAGAGGAGGAGGAAGAGAGAGAGAGAGAGAGAGAGAGAGAGAGAGAGAGAGAGAGAGAGAGAGAGGGATGTTTGGAAGCGGCCCACTGGATGCAGCCCCCTCCTCCGCTGCTGCGCCTTGCTCGGCCACGCCACTCCCAGTCCCTCCCAGCTGACGTCAAAAAGACTCCCTTCCACCACTCTCCCGGACAGCCGAGGAGCCCCCCGGGGGACGGGCAGGGCGGGGTGGGGCGGGGCGAGGCGGGGCGGGGCGGGCCATATGTTACATAACGCCATTCCGTCCTGGTTTCGATGCGACCGCTTTCGGGCCGCCGAATGCGTGCCACCGGTTCCGACTCCCCCCCCCAATCATATCACGGCCAGGCCAGGAATGACGTCACATTCCTGCGAGCGTGAACCAATCACATGCAACGTATGTGACTCAGTATTCGAACGGACGTGATACGATTTTCGTTCCAAAAGAAAATTAAATGTCAAGTGTTTGGAAAAGCAGTAAAGCAAGTCTAAACTGCGAACCGTGTTTTAAATAAGCGTCTCCAAAGTCAGTGGGCTGCTGGCATGGCCATTCATGGAACCGAGGGGATTGGGGATGTCTAGCCGACGGTGGGATTTTCAGTGAATCCCCCTCGCTTTCCAATTAATTGCGAATAGGGAGGGACGCGCCAACCCAATTACAGGTGCCGTTAACTTTGCGACAGACCTCCTGGAATATCACCATGGGCCGGAAGAGAATGGCTGGCGTGGCCCCGGGACCGTTGGGAGAAGGAGAAGTCCCGCCAGAAAAAGAGAAGAAAGAGACAGTGAGAGAAACTCGCGAGTGTGCGAAGGTATGGGTAACCCAACCCTCTCGACTGGTCCATTGTGACGCAATGATCATCACCCAAGGACAACAATGGACTCGATAATCGCAAGTTCCGTCGTGCCGTCTCTCTCGCACTCACTGGGTGCTCGGCAGTCCCGAAGGGGTGCGACAGAGACAGGCGACGAGGCGCCGCTTCGGAGCGAGACCGCACAGCGCCAGGAAGGACATAACCCGGGGGTGGATTCTCTGGCGACGAGTTTCTGTCGTTTCTCCGCCATCTCCGCGCGTTATTGGCGCGAGGCGGTAGGCTGTACAGGCTGTGGGCCTGGCTGCCTGCTCGGCCTTGCCGCCGGCCTGGCCGCCGCTCCGTCCAGACGTCGGCTGGCTGGCTGGCGCCAGGGCGGCCGCTACAGGCGCCACGGTGGCGCCGCTGAGCCCACAAGCCGCGCCAGGCCGCCGGCAGCACCCTCGTGCAACGACCGGCCGCCCCCACCCCTCCAGGATGTAGTAGGCGGGCGGGGGCGAGCGGCGAGGCACGGCGGGGCGCCCCGGGGGTGCGTCAGCCGCCAGCACGGCCAGCACGGCCAGCACGGCCAGCTGGCACTCCCCGGGCACTCCCAGCGGGGCCCCTCGATGAGCCCCCTGCCCGCCCTGCCCCCAGGGCCCCGCCCGGCCAGCCCGGCCAGCCCGGCCAACCAGCATCATGGTTGTTTCGGTTACGTAATTGTTCCGCAGTTGGGATTTTTTAAGCCCCGCTGGGATTCCGGGAGTTCCCTACCGAAGAAGAAGACCCCGTGATTAAGAAAGGCTCGGACCGTCCAAGGCAGCGCGGGTTCAGACCACGCCCGGCCGTCCGCCGCGACCCCATTCCTCAGCAGCAGAGCGATTCTGAGAGTCGTTTTCGTCGCTCTGTCTCTCTCGCACTCATGGAGCGTCCCGTGCTGGAGCGAGGGACACAGAGCGACGAAAACGGCTCTCGGAATCAGTCTACAGGTTAATGTTGTCGCGCTGCTGGCGCCAGATGGCTGCAGACGCCACCCAGGACGACGGGTTGGCGTGGCGGCGACGAGGACGGCGACCAACGGCGACGAGGACGGCGACAACGAAGCCAACGAGGAAGGGGTGCGCGCGAGCGGCGCGCCCAGGCACGTCCCGGCAGGGCGGCAGGGCCGTCTGTAAACAACAGGGCCGCTCTCGCCCAATTTTGTTTTTCAGGAGCGGCGCCGACGACGACGGCGGTGGCTTGCTCCGAATTAGACGCCTTTCCGACCGATCCGCGCGCTGACGATCCGTCCGCCAATGGCAGCCCCCTTTCCCCCTCCCCCTTTGCGCTCAATTCGGCCGGGCCGGGCGCAGGGCGCAGGCCGAGGCGCAGAACGCGCGGGCCGGGCCCCCCGCTCGAATAACACACTCCCTTGGAGATAACGAAATGTCGCCGAGGAAAATAGGGCCCCGCTGTGAGTGGCAGTCGTGCCGAGACGAGTCGCGACGACGAGTCCTGTGCAGTCCTTCTCGGCGCCTCATCGCCGCACGCACACACTCGCGCACACACACACACACACTTCCTCCTGATTTAGTATCGTCAGCGGCGGGACGGGGGAACAAGTTTCCTTAACCTTGGAACCAGCAATAAACTCCTTTCATAGTCGCATCGGGCGTAAACAAGGGGGTTACACACACACAAACACGCCGTGGATGGGGGTGAAATTTGCGAAGCGGGTCCGCCTGACCAAACCTTTGGCTCGGCCGGCGGCCTTTTCGCGCGCTTTCACAGCACTGCAGTATTTTTCTCACTTGTCCCCGCTCCCCTCCCCTCCCCTTCCCCCTTCCCCTGCCGCCGTACCCGCGCCTCCCCTCGACCCCAAGGGTCCTAACTAACAACGTCCCGGCAGAGAGAGGGGAAGAGAGAGAGAGAGAGAGAGAGAGAGAGAGAGAGAGAGAGAGAGAGAGAGAGAGAGAGAGAGAGAGAGAGAGAGGTGGAGGAGGAGGAAAGTACCCGTGGAGGGCACTGGAAAGGGACTCAACAAATTTATGAACATCAGTTGCTAACTTTCGCAGAGCGTGGCGCGGCGTGGCGCGGCGTGGCGCGGCCTGGTGAGTTAAGCGGTGCACGGCGGCCCGGCCCGGCCACCCTGCCGGGGGACACCTCGGGAGGGATTTCCCGGGAAAATACGGGGCCGAGCTTCGTGCTCGGTTTGAGCAAATTTCTCGCTCAAACAGAGAACCGAGCGCAGGCGCAGGGCGAGAGGAGCACAAGCACACCGCGCTAAAATGTTTTCTTCGCCAAAATGTTTTTCTGTTTTTCTGCACGCAGCACTCTTAACGGCCGTCGCGGGGTCCACTTAAGGAGCCCGGCTAATGAGAACTAATCCTACCGCCTGAAAAAAAAAAGCTGCCACCTGGAAAGTTTTATTTTAAATCAACCGTTAAATTTTGGCACAAAATAATAGCTTTATTTTGAACTGTTTTGAGTTATGTGAGTTGTTTATCTTTTGCTGCTGTTGTTGCTGTTGTTGTCTAAAGTTCCAGAGCACAGTACTCGCAGTGGAGGGTACGCAACGGCGACTGTGCCACAGTCGACCTTGCCAGCAGCCAGCACCGCTAGCAGCCGGTTGCCGGGGTGGATTTCACGGCAGAGCGAGCGGTCTCCGGCTCCGGAGTGGCCCAATCAGGCACTGGGCCGTGCCGCGCCGTGCCGTGCCGAGCGCTGCTACGCTGGCCGATCACAACGCTGGTCGTTCATTCCGATCGCGCCACCACCGCCAGCCCGGGGGCCTGCTTTGCCGCTTTATCGCTCTGTCTCTCTCGCACCCTTACCGGACGCCCCACGAGTGCGAGAGAGACCGCCGACGACGACGCCTGAGTGCCGATAAACCTCCTCGTCAAAAATGTGTCCAAGTCCCCGAATTTTCTTCTTGTTTTCCGTCTTCTTTTTTCTGCAGTGTGGTGCGCAAACACCGCCCGGATTGCCGATCTGAATTTGGCGGCCGCCGTCCCGGAAACGCGTGGGAGTGAGACAGAGCTAGGCGGGGTGCGCCCTGGCGGTGGAGGCGTGAAGCTCGACTTGTTGCGTCCCGCGGCGGCTGGCTGAGGCTGGCGGAGGCTGCCGGGCCGCGTCGGCTACGTGCAAGATGAGGACTCGTCTCCCTAACCTTATAATCCGAGGGCACACCGTGAAGGGGCGACAGAGAGCGAGCTCATCCCGGCACGGCCCCGGCGCAGGCAGCCCGCCCTTGTCAGCCCGCGGCGAGACAAGGCGGGGCGGGGCGGGGTGGAACCAAGACGAAGGAGGGGTACTCCATCCTGTCCTCCACACTCCGGACCGCTTTTCGATCACGCGATCAAACGCGGATGCAGTCATCGCTTGTTTAGCGCAGAGCGAAACAAATCCAAAAGTTTATAATGAAAAGCATTTCCTCCGAACGCACAGTCACCAAACTCCGATCGGCCGGCCAATTTCGCGTGGCCGGTTCGAACCCGGCGAGGTGGCCCACACTGCGAGGGGGAGAGAGAGCGGCGTCCGTGGCGCCACCCAGGTCCTTAATGCTCGGAGATTACTCTCTTGTCGCCTCACGGGGCGCGGCCGAGCCGAGGCCAGGCCGAGGCCAGGCGGGCCACACCCTGGCCGCCGAGGACGAGGCCGGGACGAGGCCGGACGGACGAACGGCCCGAAGGGTTGAAGAGGCCGGGGTGCGGCTGCTTACCGTCCATCGTTTGTCACGACGCCGGCCATTATCGTAACTTGACCCCCGGCCGCCTCGCCCCGCCCCGCCCCGCCCCGCCCCGCCCCTGTCCTCCGGCATAATATATTTGTCACGTTTTGATGGAGGCGAGCGCGCGCGAGCAGTGGCGGCGGCGGCGCGGCCAGTGAGTGGACGCCGGAAAACACACACACACACACACACACACACACACACACACACACACACACACACACACACACACTTGCACACACACGCACAGAACGCGTCTGGCGACACCGTCGGCAGCGCTCGCTGCCGCCCCCGCGCTGCATCGATTATTTGGCGACTTGCTGCTACGACATCAAACCGAAATAATTGCGACCGTTAAGCGTGTCCCTGTTTGCAAGGTGTGTTTGTGTGTGTGTGTGTGGTGGGGGAGGGGAGGGGGAAGGGGAGGAGGGGGGGAGGTGCCGGCCACGCGGCCGCGCGCAGGAAGGAGCAAAAAAAAAACAACCGTCGCACTTTTATGCGAACTTGTTCACCGTGTCGTGCGGCGGCAGTCCTTCGGGGTGCAGTTAACCGCGCGGCATGCGGGGAAAGGGAGGGGGGGGGGTCACGCAATTCCGCGGATAAAACAGCGCCAGCGACAACAACAACAACAAGAAGAACGACGAGGCTGAAACCTTATCTGCCGGAAAAGCAATAAAACACGAATAAAAGTGCGGGTGATGAGGGGGAAGTGGTGTGGCCGCGTCACGGGCTGCGGTCGCCGGGACTGACGGACGGACCGACAGACAGACAGACAGACAGAAAGACACGGCGCGCAGGTGACACTAACACACCCCAATCTTGACAGACAGCAGCAAGCCACTCCACCGCGCGCCACGGTGCGCCGCGCTCTGCCGCCACCTGCTCTTCACCGTCATGCACACGCGAAATTTTACAAATTGTTTGTGTCGTGCCGCGCCGCGCCGCCGTTTCGAAAGGCAGCAGGTGCAATCATCATATTTCTTTTTTTGTTGTTCCGCCCGCCGCCGCTATGGCGCGCCACCGGCTGCCGGGATTACAGCATTAGTTTGTATTCCGAACCACGCTGCGTCGCTCTGTCTCTCTCGCACCGCTGCGAGGCGCCCCGGGAGTGCGAGAGAGAGAGAGAGAGGAGAGAGAGAGAGAGAGAGAGAGAGAGAGAGAGAGAGAGAGAGAGAGAGAGAGAGTCAGCCTGCAGGCGGGCACGGCGGCGTGCGCGCGTGCGCGGCGGGTCGGCCTACCCTCGGCTTCGCGGGCGCACAGCGCGGGCTGCTCTGGTTCGCGTGAAGCACGAGCTTGCCCCGTTTCGGGCTTTCGGGCTTTCTGGCGCGTCGTTGACACGGGAAGTTACCTTCACCCGCTTTCCAAAGCGCGACGAGGCCGTGTCGCCGGGCGGCCGCACGGACACACTGGTAAAACTCAAGCGCGGCACGCGACACTTGAGGCAAAGCAGTTGACGAGGAGCAAGACGAAATTCACTTGAAGTGTAAGATAGTCGAAGTATTTTTACTATTGCGAGAGTAATTTCTCTTCCGAGTGTAGGCGGTGCAGCGAGAAGGCTGGTCGGCACGGAGGGCTGTCTGTCGCCGGCCGGAACGACGTTACAAGTCAAGAGAAACAGTATTTGCAAACGCTATTGGGGTTGCCTACCTCCCGGGCTAAGCAAACTCCGCGGGGGGGGGGGGGGGGTGTAACTCGATGAGGGTGTTTCCGACTTCCACATGCAAAGTCGCTTACCCCGACGCCCTCGACCGCCTATGTCGTGCTTAGAATGACACACACACACACACACACACACACACACACACACGAGATTGGAAACTCTAGCCAAACAGACACACTTCTTGGCGCTCGTGGCGTTTTCCAGCCCGACACTTTTTCTTCTCCCCGCCAGGTGGCGCGGCGCGGTCGCGGCGAATAACCACCCCCACCCCCTCCCCCGCCTCTCTTTCTCGACATGCAATCAAAGCGGGACGGCAGATCCCACGCAATTACCCCCCTCGCGTGCGCTCTCCCTCCCTCCCTCCCTCCCTCTCTCTCGCACCCATTGATCGGGCCGGGGCGTGCTAGCGAGTGCGAGAGAGACGGCCGACCTTTCTCAAGTTCCGCGCGCGACAGCTCATTATCACTGCCGGCGACGCGGTGCAGCGCAGCGGGCGGGCGAGCGGACGGCCAGACAGACAGACAGACAGTCCGACGGGCGAAACCAGATCCATTTCCGGCCCCGGATTCTTTCCCCGATTTCCGTGGACGTCCAATCACGCGGGTTCCGGTCGGGCCGGCCGAAATGGCGGCGCTAACTCGCACGAATTAGCGCTCAAAGAGAGCCTCCGAGAGCGCTCCTAAGACAGCTTCGGAGAGAGCAGCCAATCCCAAGGCTCCATACCGCCTGCCGCCAAGGACACCAAGGACACCGAGCCCCACCGTGTGTGCCTCTGGGAGGTTGTTTCCAGCGTAGTGGATTGGAAGTGCGCAGCAGCAGCAGCCGACTGTTTCCGAGGGTCGTTTTCGTCGGTCTGTCTCTCTCACACCTATACGGAACGCCCTATGAGTGCGAGAGAGACAGCGCGACGAAAACGAATCCGTCTGCTGACGACGGGCTAATGGAAATTCGTTCTCTTCGTTTTGTTATCAGGTCAAAGTTTCGCTATCAAGTGGACCGCTCGGCCGGGCCGTCCCCCATTCTTCCCGCTCCGCCTCTAGAAGGCCGTGACTGCCGTGCGCGGGACTGCCATTTATCGGCTTCTAAGGACTCTCGAGGACATCCATCGACCGACTCCAGGTAGAATCAGTCGACTGTACACTGCCAAAAAAATTTTCAGTTGAAGATGCAATGGACCAAAGAGAAGAGAAAATTTAAAAAAATTGTGTCAAAATCAGAGCAAAATGAAGTTGAATGGAATTATTGAAAAGCTACACCGGGACGAGGAAGCAGCCGACTTTTCTTTGTCACGTTGGCATAATTTTGATTTGTCGGATATCCAAAGAGGTACGTACTGCATTTTCAAAAAGGGCGAGTCAAAGCTCTAATACTCCAATTCGAATCATCGGCGTGACCAGCTCGCCCTGCCACGTCCACTGGAATTTGAAGACAAGCGGGTTAATCAGAGTTTCAATTAGGTAGGCATTCAGATGCCGGGGCACTCTGAGCAGAAAAGAAATAATTAGCCTCCTGCCGTGACTGTACACTGTACATTAGCTGTGAATATGGCCAGCGAGTCTGTAGGTAAGCAAAATTAGAGACTCGGTCAAAACAGGGCAATATTTAGACCTCCCTCCATGGCATCGCATTTACGAGGACGAAGTTTGTGCGCGCGTTTTGAATATCTGATCAGAATCTCATTGAAAACGTCATGGTCTTTATTTTCCGTAATGTCGTAGAGGGCCCCGCGGGGGTAACCTGAGGTAACTTTCCCATTTCCCTTTGGTGGCGAGCGTTGCGGAAAAGCCCGGAAAGCCCGCGGGAAGCGGGAGCACCCGCCCGCTCCGATGTAAAAGTTTTAAGAGGTGACGAGGAGGTGGAGCGTCACGTATACACACAATTTGGAAACAACATTTCCCTTCCAAGACGAGTGCCAGGGTGGGGCGGGGCGGGGCGGGGTGGGGTGGGGTGGGGCGGGGTGGGGCCGAGCGTGGTATGACGAGGCGCCGCCGCGAAGCGCAGCTGGTGCGGCGCACCCAGAAGTCCTAACTTCATTGCGAGGCGTGGCGGGGCGGAACGGGGCGTGGTGGGGCGAGGCGGGGCGCGGCGCTGGTCTCCGCAGCTGGTGGTACGGGCGTGGTGCTGGGCAACGGTGTTGGTAACAGTCCGAAAGGCAGGAGGAGGGCCGGCCGAACCTCCACGCGCCGAGGTGAATTGTGTCAATGGACGTACTTTTGGCTCGTCCGGCTGGAACAGCGCTATTCAGTGTGTGTGTGTGTGTGTGTGTGTGTGTGTGTGTGTGTGTGTGTGTGTGTGTGTGTGTGTGTGTGTATGTCCGCGCGCGTGGACAAATCTTCCAAGGAGCTTCGAGCCGAGACACAGCCGCCAAGGGACAGCTGGAGGCTGCTGGGGGCCTCGTAGAGGGAGTAGTGCGAAACACGGCAACAGCGTGGATGGTGAATAATTAATACGTGCGAGCGATCCACTTCGTCCCTCGTCCACCCAGCTAGCTGTCCGAGCTGTTTTTCGGCCCAGAAATTGGCCGCTACCAGCTCTGCCAAAACAAAGTCACACTCGTTCTCATCGCAAAGGAGGAAAAGGCTGAGAGGCAACAGGACTGGCTTTCGGCGCGTTTAATCCAGGTTGCTGCAGGTTGTTCCAGAGATGTCCGGGTGTCGGTGAGAGTAATCAGCGTTATGCAAAGGGAAGCGAGCAGCAGTCGAAATTGCATGCAACGCTGAAACGCTGCCGGATGTCGAACGGGCACGGGCTACAGTCGACTGCACCGCACCGCCATGGCGCGCCAGGGAGAGGGAGGCAAGGCAGCCTTGCCACGCGCCCCTCGCCGAACAGCAGGCACACTGTCACTCTCTCGCACTCATGTAGGTGCAGAGGAGACAGTGAAGCGAAGAGGACTTTCGGAAGCAGCCTGCTGGAACGGCCCAAATTACAAGTATCTTATTACGCGAAATCCGCGCGCAAACTACGTGCGTCGCCCCGCCGCGCCCGGCCCGCTAATTTTGAAATTAGTGAGTCGTCCACGTCGGAGTGCGGTTCGGCGGTGCGCGGTGCGTCGGGCGGCGCGACGCGACGCGGCTCCCCAAGTTCCGACATTCTTATGAACCGCGCGGCGCCCCGAACGCGCGGCGCGCAGCGCGCAGCCCAAAGTCGACAGAGCGGAAAATGAATGTGGCAGTGCCTGGCAGTGCCGCACAGGTCGGCAAGCCCGCCGCGAGAAATGTGCAAAGTTAGCCAAGTGCGGCCCGGGCCAGCCCAGGCCCGCCCAGGCCCGCCCAGGCCCAGGCGGCGCGGCCCTGCAGGCTCATTCCGAACGGGGCGTCGTCGCTATGTCTCTCTCGCACTTCTACGCGACGCCACACAAGTAAGAGAGAGACAGAGAGAGAGAGTGCTGTTGGGAATCGGCCTGCTGGCGGCGATTGCAGAACGGCGTGCCGGCTAGCAACGACCAAGACACTTCCACCCACAATGGTCTCTGAAAAAAGGACAAAAATGAACGACTGCAGTGGTATTTGAACCCGGGGCCCCAGTTTTTGGTGGTACGTTAGGGTGCCATTCTACCCACACGCACGTGAGGAATTGGAAATCACTACAGGGAGGGTTACCTGCTCCTGAGAGAGGCAGAGAGAGAGCGTGTGTGTGTGTGTGCGTGTGTGTCGTAAACTCAAGGGTAGGTATGAGAGCCAGCCTGGCGATAAAAGTCGAGTGCCTCCCGTGTGGCAGTGTCAGGGTGCCTTACTCAGGCCTACCCGAGTAGCTTTCTCTCTGTTTCCACTCCTGTAATGAGTGTGGCAAGGGGTATAAAGAGCGTTGCGCTCGAGGCAACACTTCGAAGTCTGCTACCACCACTGGTGCACCAACATGACCGTCATCACCATGACCAACACCACCACCACCACCGGCACCGCGGCTACTGGTGTTCGTCACGAAGACCCAAACTTGGCCTGTGCGCGGCCGGGTCACAGATCGCATGCCGGATGGTGCGACTTACTTCACGACCCGGCCGACCGGAGTTCCCACCGCCCATTTTTGAGTCAACGGCAGCGGCAGAGAGAGGAGGGGGGATCGGTGTTGAATAGTTCGCGCAGCCCTAGCGCGACGCACGCCATTTGAATTTGGCGGCGCGGTGCGCACTGCACGAGAAAATGACAGGATGCAGTAACGGCCGTAATGCGCGTGCATGGCGAGCGGCGATAACATCGCGCTGCGAATAGGGAGAAAGGCACCGCCTGTCGCCGCACGCGCTATTCGCAGAACGAAGCGGGGGTGAATCACTCTCCGCGTCTCTTTCCCTCTCGCACGTTCACGGAACACTGCCGCCATGGAGGAGTCTTTCGTGCGACACTGTCGCTTTTTAAAATCCGAAGAGGTGTTACACATCGAGTCAGCCAAATGACCACGGCAGAGCTTTCTGCGACGTAAAGGGTGAGAAGGATGAGGATGTTACCGGAAGGCTGCTGCGAGGGCAGTGGCTCGGCAAGCACGCACACCACACTCACACGGCCGTGTAGCGAGCTGTAATTGTCAAATAATAACAACATCAGTGAGTACAGAAGGCCGTGACGCGCTTTGGCGGCGCGGAACGCAATCAAGAAGGCGCTGAGACGGATGGGGGCGGGGGCGGGGGAGGGGCTCGCGAATTTGCATGGCGGTGATGTTTAATTCATGGGTGCTGCACGTTCCCGATGCAAGTCGCCTTCCGACGAGACGCGACGCGACATGAAGGGGCGCCGTGCCACGCCGTGCCGCGCCCTGTCGCGCCGAGCCGCGTCGCGTCGAGAGTTCATCCCTGCATTGCAGTGGCGTGTCGCGGCCAGATGCCTTTGCAGGCCTTTGTCGCCTGCAATAATTAGTTTAGCCACCTCGATGCAAACACGTTGGCCTGCCTCTGCACCACCGTCTACTCGAGAAAATTGTTCGGTCGGCGGAAGTAAGGGTGGCTTCCACTTCAAGAGTTGTCAGTAAGGACGTTTTCTTTTTGCCCTAAAAATATTGACATAATTTTTAGGTTATTTTTCCAAAATTTTAATTTTTGTCCTGTTTTTATTGGTTTACCTGCGGTACTTCCTCCGGTAGTCTGGAGGTGTGACGGCCTGGGCCGCCACGTCCCGTCCCGTGCCGTCGGCCCCGCCCGGCCGCACCGCTTGCCAGACGCATTCTGCATACGTAACGCCACGCGGCAGCAGAAGGAGAGGGATCTTGGAGCGGACTGGGAGGAGGGCTGTCGCTGTGCGTGCAGCGGCGTGCACAAAGAACACGAATTTATCGTCAATTCAAACTACCAGGAACTTACAAAAAATCGGCGTATTCCGACCTCTTTTTGCCTACGAAATGTGAGGGACAGGCTACAATCTAGACGGAGGTGTTCTTGAATGAGGGGGAGTGAGGGTGCGGTGGAGTGGGAAGGGGTGGCAGGGAGCGGCGGGGTTGAGTGCGGTGCGGTTGCAGCATCAGCCGCGCACGGTGGGGCCCAGGCATGCTCAGTGTATTACATTTCGCGCACATAAGCAAATAAATCACACCCGCTACGCACACACGCATACTCTCTCTCCCTCACACAGAGACCAGCCACGCATATCGAAGTGAGCGCATACACGCGGTCACAGCTGATGTGGCGTGCCACAACGGCGAGCGAGCAGTCGGCGTCCTTGCAAGATGACTGGTCAGATGGCTAGACGTATCGACGGGGTTCAACCAAGGAATCACTTCCTTACCATATTGTGCGCTTTAGAAATCCAAGTCGGCGGCCTTCCTCATGCACGTACAAATTTGATACCAAACATCACATGTTTTTTTTTTTTTTTGGGGGGGGGGGGCAAACGAACTATCCGTACCAATTTTTTTTTACGATTTTTCACAAACATGGGGAAGTATGTGCAGTTTTGCAAACAAAAATTGTGCAAAAAGTTCGTGTGCACAAAAAACTGTGATGTCTCATATAAAATTGTACCAACATTTGGCCATGTGGGCTTCGGCTTGAATGTATAACCCGATGCACAGGTGGCGGCGAAGCAGCCGAAGCAGGCGAAGCATATCGATACAGATGGGCCGCACTGCGTCGCGCTGACTCCGGGATTTATACGCGGCAGCCTCAGGCGGAATCGCTGGCAAAGCAACCAAGCCAAATTTCGTCTTCTGCTTTCAGCGCGTTTCCTGTGAGGGCGACTCCCTGCACGGAAAGCTGCACGGTCTATGAAACGCAGTAAATAGCGGTAATGATGAGCTGATGAAGGTCCAAAACGATAGAAAAACGTCAACATATTAATATTTCCGCGCGGCAGCGCTGCCACCAACACAGCGGGCTGATTTCCAAGCGCTCTCGTCGCTGTGTTTCTTGCACTCACTACGGGTGCGAGCGAGACAGCGCGACGAAACCACTTTTCGGAATCAGGCTGCCGGCGGCTGATGTCGACACGACCGCGCGACAAGGAGACGACGCCCCTCCGCCACAATTTGGCCCGCCTGGCCCCGCACGGCCCAGCACCGGCAGTTACAGGCCGTTACCGCGCCACGGCCCGACCGGTTTTTGGCCGTGTCGGCCTATAACGCGTTCGCTTTTCCGTTCACGTAGCAGCGCGCGGGGCGCGGGCGGGGCGCGGCCATGGGGCAGACGGGGCACGGAGGGGCACACACACATGTCTTCCCATCGGAAAAGAACGCGCCCGATGTTCCGCTGTGGGGGTCGAAAACTAAGCGGAAGTGGAGGGGGTCGGGGTTGGGTAGTGAAGTGGAGACGGGGAGGTAAGTGGGGAGGGGGAGTGGGGGGAAGAGAAGAGGGACACGTCGGAATGCTGGCAGCAGTCTATTATCTGCAGCGGAGTGGTGCGCGCGGCGCGGCACGACGGATAAGGCGGTTCGATCTCTGGGTCCGAGGAGGATTGGGCGCCCATCACGGCCATGCAATGAACCGGCCAGCTCCGTGAGCCGAGTGGTGTAGGTGTGGTTGGGGTGTTAAAATCGGCCCCGGGAAGGGTTGCAGATTTTCGACAAATTCTCCAAGTTCTTGATTAAAAAGCAGCAATATTTTTGAGTATTTGGACAGCTGGAAGAGGCTCCCTCAAGACCAGAGTGCCAAGAACCTTGGCTAAGATGACCATCATCATCAGTGCTGCTAGGACTCAAAGCAACTGGTCCTAGTACAACACCACCAAGTTTTTCCCGTAAGGTGCACGGCAGCTGCAAAACCGTTTCCGCGCCAGCCGCTCGGCAGCGCCCGAAGGCAGCGCCCCGCGGCCACCGCCACGTCGGCTTCAAATTGATAGATGACTTTCTAGTTGAGAGTTTATTTTCCAGCTTGGTGTGTTCGGAGGGGAGCGAGCTGCCTTTTTATCCGGGAAGGCGGCACCAGCCATTGTGTTCGTGCGCGAGTGGCGCACACACACTCTCTATATGCCTATGTAGTGTACATGTATCTGTAATATATAAACGATGTGTGTGTGTGTGAGTGTTTCGGCGCTGTGTTGGCGACTCCGCGCATACGCGTATACAGCGTATAAATGGGTCGCCTGCTCTTCCCCCTTTTCAGTAGTAGTACGTTGCGTGGAGTGCCATCAATATCGCTTCTCCTCCCCCTCCCCTTCCCCTTTCCTCCGAACCCCCTTTCCACCTCTCCCCTGTCTGATAAGCCCGTGTGTGTGAAGCGCGTAGCCCCCGGCAGGGGGTCGGTAATGTTCCACAGTGGACCACATTCACACATAGTTCAGTTAGTGTGTGTGTGTGTGTGTGTGTGTGTGTGTGTGTGTGTGTGCGTGAAAAAGGTGGAAAGGGCCTGGGGATGAGACTGGATCGGCAAGGGCTCGAGAGGGGAAAGTTGAGTTGGCAATGCGGCGACTCCTCTTCCTTCTCCTCCTCCTCTTCATCCTCCTCCCTACCTCCATTTTGCGGCGCGACAGCATGCGACAGTCCCAGGGCGCGGCGGCGGCGGCGCGGGTGTTTGACTGTTGTTTCAATGCAGGGATTTATGCATTCAGCGAGCTGAGATAAAATTCGAGAGAATGATAATCAAGTGCGAAAAATGGAGGGGGCGGCGGTGAGGTGTAAAGAAGAAAAGAAGAAGAAGAAGAAGAAGAAGAAGAAGAAGAAGAAGAAGAAGAAGAAGAAGAAGAAGAAGAAGAAGAAGAAGAAGAAATAGTGGAAGGCGACAGGGACGCGAGGATAACGAGAGGGCAGGTTGTGGTGCGCAGACCGCGGCATGGGGAAAGGCACGGGCCACCGCCTTGCCACCGCCTTGCCACCGCCTTGCCGCCTTGGTGGGCTGCTTCCGTCGGACGCCGGCAGAGTTCGCCACGTGACGAGACTGCCATGATACCGTCCCTTTCTCCCTCTCCCCTCTTTCTCCTGCTGCGCTGCAGCCAGCGCCGCCAGCACGCAGCCCACGTGGGAATGTCTTGCCCCTAATAATGGACTCGGCGCGGAATCTCTCGATAAGAAATCGCGGCCCCCATGGCGTCGTGGTGGGGCGTGGCACGCCGGTATGTGGGTCAGCCGCCATAATGGTATTGGAGTGCTTCGCTGTTCCGGGCAGCGGCGACGACACCAAACCCAACAGCAAAAATAATAATATCAACAATAACAAAAAAATTAATGATAGATAAAAACATAAGGAAAAGCGAGGAGTCTAAAGCACACCGCGCACGCTGGAAAAAGAAAGTGTGCGGACCAAGGAGTGTTTTTCCATTTTAGTGGAATGGACGAGGAGCGCAGCTTGTGAATAGAAGGACGTTGCCGCGCACTTTGCAGCGCCAAAACAAAACAACAACAACAACAAACAATTAGCTTTGCTTTTTGTCAGTGCCGCGAAGACAGCAGCCCCGCGATAAGGGTGCGTCTGTGTCGGCGGAGGCGGCGGGTCGCTGGAGAGAAGTGCCCTCTCGTCGCCTTTTCTCTCTCGCACCCACGCGGCGTTCGGCACGGGGTTCGAGGGAGAGGGAGCGAGGCTCTGTTCGGAATCGC